>NC_134312.1:100168621-100813889 GCF_964195595.1 Calonectris borealis
TGATATTGTGGGTTTTTTGGAAAAGCTTTTTTGTTTCTTTAGTATGAGACTCTTCTAATGCAGCATTGCTTTCTAAGACTGCCAATATGTTCCTAGATTTTCTTGTGAAACTAATCCTGCATCCTGTGCCATACAGTCCTACTTTACTGGAAAACTGTATTGCATAGGACTGGATCAAAGACACTCTCCCCATCTGCCCCCAACCAACAAAAAACAACAACAAAATATAAATGTGTTCCAACTGTTTCACTCATAACTCACAAATGGATGGATTTTTACAAATTCACTTCATGTTGCAAGCTAGTAAGGTACAGCTGGTGTGAAAGGTAGTGCTGGCAAGATTTTTTATTCCCTTGTTGCAAAAATATGTGATTTCAAAGCAAAGTAGAAATGGGCAATGTTTTTACTCTAGTAAGATTTCTAACAAAGAAGTTTCAGTGGCCAATTCTTGACAAGGCACTGTTGAGTGGCTTTCAGCCCTGGAACTGTGGTTAATGCCTGACAGTGACCAATCCATGCATCAGTGCTGGCCTTTCCACGCGGTCCCTGCTGGTGGGGCCTCTCATGTACGCTGTTGACTGACTGCTGAGCTTCCTCTTCCCTGATTGACCCACAGGCTGATCAAGCTTGGTCATTCCTGTCTATTAAATGGAGTGTTATTCTAAGAATTAGCTTAAAATTAAATGTAACGACACGTTTTTGGTCTGGATTACCAATTTTAAAGTGAAAAATACAATGACCTGGCATCTATATTGTTCTCTCTCTTTTTTCCCTCAAATGTACTTTGTCCATCATAATTTTGATTCATAAAAATTAGATCACAAAACATTTATTATTGCCTGCTCTTTTAATTCTTTTGCATTCTTTTCAGGCTTAGAAATAAAAGTTCTCCTGTACCATTTTAGCTGATCAGCTGTTTTTCTTACTAAGCAGCATTTGCTACTCCTTGTTAGTGGTTTGGTTTTTTGGCTTTTTTGTTTTTTTTGTTTTTTTTTTTTTTTTTTCAAACAGAGTTTAGTTATCCTTCCAGCAGGATCTGGAAAGAAACCCCACAAGAAAATGAGTGTGTGTTGGAGAGCAGCAACACCAATTTTGGGCAAAAGGAATTTCATATTTAAAGAGTATGACGGCCGTTTCCCAAGTGCATTGCTCCAATACAAAAAGTAAATGTTATGTTTTCTTTTCACAAAAGCTGACATACGTAGGCAACCTCTATCATAAGGTTTCACCTCTTGATTCAAAAGAAAAGCTCAGTGAGCATAAAGAGTGTGTGTACTGCAACAAGAGAAGCTTAAAGGTCAGCACAAAGATGAATGTAATAATAACTGTAATATTCTCACCTATGCATAAACTGGCTTCTGCACAATTTAAGGTAAAAATCTCATCCCACGGTGTTAATGCAACAGCAGGGTGGTCTCCTGCTGGCCCCAGAAGGAAGTCTGCTGTCAAAAGCAATGAAGAAGAATTGACACCAAGATGTCATGTTAGGGGAAAGATTTGCCAAATTTGGGTCTGAATCGTTCACCTGGCAAAGTTGCATAGATCTGTAGACAGTTTGAAAATTGGAGCATATGGAGACAGGGAGCACATTCCGCGGTGCCAGCTGATGAAAATATGCAGTGTGAAATGAGCTAACGTGGATGTCCCATATACGGAAAGATTTATATTCTTCCCTTGGGGAGTTTAATCATCCTAACAAATTGCAAGTTTAATTTGTAGCAATGACCTTGGGAAAGATTATTTGCTCCACTCTTCTAGTAAAGCTAATCTAGATGCTTTGGGGGTGTGTTTTAGGACTTCTTAATTATTAAATCTTTTATTTATGGATTCCTCAATTCTGTGAGCTATTTCAAAGCCATTCACAAAAGGGGTATAGCAAATCACGCAGGTTTTATTTTTAGACAGAAAGTTTAAATCCACTATTCTGGTTTCATACCTCCACCAGAAAACTTTTGGAAGTCTGAAAATCAAAAAGCCTTGGTCATTACTGACCAAGATCATAAGGTGGGGTAGGCAATACCTCTGTTTCAGCTGGTTTTAGATGGCCCATAGTGCACAGTAATGTCAAGAAAGTCATCCATTCTAGTCCATACAAAGATGCAGCACTTGTGGGCCCTACTTATGTGAGGGATGCTACTGAGATCAGAAGAGCTGGTAGGGGAAGTTTGTACAGTTGCACTAAAAGTGATTAGGCATTGAAAAATTATTAAGGAGGACTGACTAGAGCTGTCGCAGATGGGCTGTTACTGTGTAAGGTACTCCTAAACTATAGAATATCGTAGTAAAAACATATAAACTGTCAGACCTTTTCCCTAATCTTGCTAAACTGAGCGTTCTCTGTTTTGAATTAATCAGGCAATTTCATAAACGACCTCTGAGTTACAGCAGTTTGAAATGGCTTCAGAAAAATACGCGCTACCCAGTAAGATACAATTTTCCATTGTATCCTGACCACTGCTGGGGAAGTTGGAGAACAGGCTGCAGCTTTCTGACCTTATGGCCAATTCTTTGATCAGTAGCCTTTTTGATTAGAGCAGCCCCAAAATGCTAAGCAGTAGCAGCTGCCAGTTGTCCTGAAGAGGCCATTTGTCAAAAGGGAGTTGGCTAAGTGAACTTGGGTTGTGGCTGTAGCGTTGCCAATTTATGACAAACCTGGGCTGAAGCAGGGATCTCAAGCTAGTTTTCAAGCTGCATCTGCTCTGCTATGGGGTCAGTGCTCAGAAACTCCCTTCCTAGGGAGGGTCTGTGTAAAACCAACATCTGGTGCTGCAGCAAAAGCACGCTGACTTTGTGGTGTTGGGGTATGCAAGGGTCTTAGAAAGCAGGAACACTAATTGTATAGCATTAAAGGGGGAGTCACTGGCTTTCTTATTTTTCAACAGATTTTTTTTTCTCTGCCATTAGAGTGAAATTTAAGATGTCTAGAGATATTCCTTCATAAGTAATAATATTTAGCTTTTTTACTGGCAGAAATCCAAGTGCTCCACAGCATGGAGTTCCACAACCATGCCATCATTATTGTTTTGTGATTGCATTGATAATAATTGTGAATTTTACAAGTAGGAAAATTGAAGGATGGGAGGGAAGCAATGTGTTCAGAATAGCTTAACGGGCATTGGCAAACTAACATATAGTCTCTAGCTCCTCAGCATTCAAATAGATGCTTCATTCACTAACTCACATCTCCCCTTTGCCCTCCATGCTCCCTTTGCAGCCATTTTTATACAAGTTGTGAATCCTTTAAGGCAGTTATCATGCAAATTATTTGCTTGGCATTGTATGTTTCTCCCAATATCTGCTCTCCTTGTGCAAGCACAAGGAGAGCAAAAGTCTGATTCTGTTCTGACCTTTCAATAAATTAACTTACCTCTGTATGCGTTTGCCTTCCCTGAGACATGTATCTGGTTACCTTTTCAATTACCTTCTTTGCTATTCACATTATTTTTCCTAAAATGTGTAATTCAAGTGTCTCCCAGAATCCTCCCTTGAGTCCACACTACTTTGTGAACAGAGATTCTTCTGAAGACAGGTTAGCTCTGAGCAAACCGTGTCCCAGCAGCTCTAGAGCTAGGCTTACCTATCTGAACATGAAATATTTTTAGTCTGAGCTGCATCATCCTTAGGGAAATGGTAAAAATGCCTTTACTAGCAATTAACTGGGAAACAGGTGTCTGTAACTTCATTGCTATGACTTATCTTCCTTAATGAAAGGAAGAGGAGAAGCAAGGAGAGGGAAGATGAAATATGCGTAAAGAAAAAAAGGAAAGGGAGGAAATACTTTTTCTTCAATATGTGAGGCATGCTGTGTTTTATCTGTTTATGCTGCACTGCTGTCATCAGGAAGTTTACATTTTGAAAGAAAATACTGCCTTTATGAAGTAGAAAAGATTTCTTTTCATTTTGTTTGTATTTTTAGTCCTATGTAGAATATCTCAGGTCAAATTCTTTTTCCTAGTTTATTTTTTATTTATCCCATTTGCCTAATTTCTTTTGACTACAAAGAAATAGTTTATGGCAATTATAAGGCAAATACTATTTGTCCTTTCAGGAAGAATTGCCAGTACTGGTGAGCAGATGACACAGGCAGGTAGTCCTATTGGATTGTGCTGTCAAAGGACTCAGCAAATCTGGGATTTAGTGCTTACGCTGAAACAGACTTCTCTGTGACCTTGAATAGGTCATTTAGTTTCTCTGTGCTTCAGATCCCCACTTGTCAAACAGCGATAATAGCGTTTTCCTCTTCGCAAGACTGTTGTGAGGATAAATGCAATTAAATAATGCAGGATGCCCGGATGCTGTCGAAGTGATGCTACTAAAGAAAGTAAACTAAATTAAACTCAGGATTAATTCTTCTCACAGTAATATATGTTTAAATTGAGAGTTGCCTTGCTGAATTTATTAAGATTAATACTGCATGGCAGAAAATCAACGCTTCCAAACTTGTTTGCTCCCGAACTCAGGTAGACGTAAACTGCCTTGTTTACCCCTCCTCTATTCAACTACAGATATGATGCTGTATGTCTTGTTCCTTCAGGAGCAGGGATGAATTTGCATTGTGCAGTGGAGGAAAACCAGCCTGGGCAGAGTCAGCTACAGGGTTCTTAAGCTGCAATGCACAATGTCGGCAATTCCCTGCGCATGTCCCAGCAGACTACTGTTACAAGCACACACACAGCTCACCAAGTCCCACTGCTCACTGAGTGCTTTTTCTTTTTCCTGTTCTTTCCCACTGCAGTAAGCTAGGGTAGCCAGGTAACGGAAAGCTACAACTTGCCACAGTTTGGTGGTACTTGACCATTGCTGGCTGACTGACCGTTGGTATTGGTAAAAAAATTTACTGCTTTTGAGGAAAAGAATTCTGTTGTGATGATTTATTTCTACTATAGAATGTTTATTTGCATAGTGTAGGAAATAACAAGATTTATTTGCAGAGTTGGAATCCCTCAGGTATAGTATAAATATAATTACAAGAACATATAAATATATTTGTACTATGCTATTGGGATTTTGGCACGACAAATCTTATTTCCTTGACTGTGAAAATAAATGTTTTGGAAGAGAAATAAATCATTAATTTCTACTCTTGACTCAAGAGTAGGAAATATGTGGGCTATTGGCCTAAAAGACAATTCATCTACTGTCCTTTGACATCCCAATGCAATGGGATATCTCAAATGGTATTTGCAGACTGTTCTAGTCCCTGCAGAAGAGTGGAGATAAGACTTTTGACAGTTTAGGATTATAGGTAAAAAGATACTTCTAAAACAATACTTTATGTTCAATTAATTCTACTTTTTAAAATATTGGACATGGGTTTTCCAAACTGAGGCTCAAAAATTGTAGAGCTCTGTTAAAAGGTCTATGGGTTTTTTTATTGTTTTGTATTTTTAATTGTCCAGACAGTAAAGTGGAGGCATGTAGCATATTTCAACATTGTCAGATGAATTCTGAGAAAGCTTCTGGAAGGTGATGTCTAAAAATGATAGCTGTTGCAATATGAGCATTTGGGAAAAATTTCATCTACTAACACATAGACCAAAAGTCTGAGTTGAAAGGAATTCTTTCTATGTGTGTGCTGTATGTAGCATGTGTTGGTTTCTTTTCTTCTTTGCTGTATAGGTAAGGCTTTGATAGAAAAGGGACACTGAAGGTTCTGTTGTCCTTCCACAGCATTGATTCAGTCAACCACAACCTAAGGTTGTCTAATTAGTTCTGATAAAATAAGAGTTAATATGACACCAGTGTTAACAGTGAATTGATTCATATTTGGGGGCAGACTGTGTCTTTGGGAAAACTGGGACTCACCTTGGTCAAAGTCATCTCTCGTCTTTGTGCATCTTCCTTCCTGCAACATGAAACCTGTTTTATTTGTGGAGACAGTAAGTTGTTTGAGACAGGGACCTTCTTTCCAAAGTTTGTGCAGATTACCAGGTGTGGCTCTGATCTTGCTTGGGTGTCTATCACCATAAGCAGAATACACAGCCAGCGAATTGGTAGGTTTATAAATCTTAAGTTTCGCAAAACTAGCTGGTCTGACTTTCTGTGTAGCTTAGCAACCAAAGTCATCAAAGTCTTCGAGCCTAGGAACTGTGGCTAAGTTAGTGATCTTTAAAAACAAACCAAAAAACAACAAAAAAGAACAGAACCCCCTCAATACCTGAAAAAAACCTGATATTGATTCAAAGATTTGCAATTAAAGAGAAGCTGCTTTAAACAGTAATTTGTTGTGATTGATTGTGCTTGCAGCTTGAGATTTGAGCCTTATTTCTCATCTACATTTATCTCGTTTGAACTTGAAGTCTTGGACATTGTTCATTCTTTTGTCTTTTAGACTGAAGAGGACTGTGCTATTAGATTAGGTAATAGTAACATGAAAGTTACCATAATCATCTCTGCTTCTAACTTTTTCTTTGAAAAGCAAAATAAATTGAATTAACCTATCCTCATCTTTTTAATGTATGTTTCTTTTGACGGCTTTCTGAACCTCCTCCAATTTTTCATCATCCTTCTTGAAGGCTTGATGCCAATTGACCTACTGTTTAATCCCAACTCTTTCAGAATGCTTGTATATGTAGGATTATATAGGAAGTAGTGCATGAGAATCATCAAGTATAGAATGCAAATATGAGTAATAGTTTAGCATATATGTGTAACTGTAAGAGGCAGCATAGGTCAATTTAGCTTTAGGTAGGTGTCCTGGTTTCGGCTGGGATAGGGTTAAATTTCTTCCTAGTGCTGTGTTTTGGATTTAGTATGAGAAGAATGTTGATAACCACTGATATTTTCAGTTGTTGCTAAGTGCCCTCCTAGTCCAAGGACAGCTCCCATGCCTACTACTGAACTAGGTACACAAGATGGGAGGGAAGATAATCAGGACAGCCAGCCCAGCTGGCTAATGGGGTATTCCGTACCATGTGACGTCATGCTCAGTATATGAACGGTAGGCGTGATCCAGGAAGTCCCGATTGCTACTTGGTTATCGGTCAGCGCGGGTGGTGAGCACTTGCATTGTGCATCAGTCATTTTGTATCTTCTATCATTATTTATTATCATTATTTTCCCTTTTCTGTTCTATTAAACTGTCTTTATCTCAACCCACGAGTTTTTCTCACTCTTACCCTTCCGATTCTCTCCCCGTCCCACTGGGGGGGGGCGGGTGGAGTGAGTGAGCGGCTGCATGGTATTTGGCTGCCTGCCAGATTAAACCATGACAGTTCTTTTTGGCACCCAACGTGGGACTCGAAGGGTTGAGATAACGATAGATCTGACCAAAGTGTGTTAAGGTAAAATTGTTATAAGCATTCATTATATTGATTGGTCACAATGTTGATGTATTGGCTGTCAAAGTTGTGGGGCTGACTCTCAATGTTGGGTCATGTAATACCTTGCTTGCAGTTTGTGTTCCCTTTTGTGCTGTTTATCATTAGTCGGGACTGGGCCAAGACTATCATTTCGCTGCTGTTTTATGAGGTGATAAAATCACTGGTCATAAGTCTAATCTGGTATCTGTACTCGGCACTGCCGTCATTTCTGAACCTCGGAAACCACCTCTTAGAAATTATTAGTAATTGCACTTTTTCTCCTCGGAGAATGAATTTAAGGGGGAGACAAGATGGGACACTTTCTTCCACTTGTTCATCTTCCCTTCCATATCGTCAGAAACTCCTTTTTCTTCTATCCTCTTCACGAAGATGTCCACAATATTCCCTGTGAATTTTGAATATCCTTGGGATGTTCAAACAAGCATGTTCATATTGCTATGTCTCCTGAATGTGGTTCAGGCCTTGTTTAGGGTTAAACAACTATTCAGGAATACTGTCCAGAGATCAACCCCCAGGAACAAGAAAAGAGGGAGGGCAAACGGCAGTGCCTCGTCGGGGCGGGCGGAGCAGCGAGTCCCGGGGGCGGCGGGCAGCGGGAGATCAAATCCGGCAACAGACACAGTGGTTACTCAAAACCCCACGACAGGCACTGCGGCTACTTCAACCCCCACGACAACCCCTGCAGCAACTCAAACCCCAGCAACAGTCACTACAGTTACTCCAACCCCCATGATAAGCACTGCAGCTACCCAAACCCTAGCAACAAGCACTACAGCTGAACCAGAAGACCAACCCTTGCTGGTATCTGTTGCCCCTGTACAGAAGAAGAAATCTTGGAAGTGGAGGTCAGGTCGTTTAGAAAGGGATGATGGAAGAGCAGGGCCATCACGAGGAGAGGAGGAGGAAGAGGAAGAACTCATAAACAAGATGGAAACCACCCGATCCTTATCCCTGAATGAGTTGCGAGATATGAGGAAAGATTTCAGCTGTCGTCCAGGTGAGCATATTGTTACCTGGCTGCTCTGATGCTGGGATAATGGGGCCAGTAGCCTGGACTTAGAGGGGAAAGAAGCCAAACAGCTGTGATCCCTTGCTAGGGAAGGAGACATTGACAAAGCAATTGGAAAAGGGACACAGGTCCTCAGCCTCTGGAGGTGACTGCTGTCAGGTGTGAAGGAAAGGTATCCCTTCAAGGAAGATGTTATATATTGCCCAAGCAAATGGACCACTATGGAGAGAGGTATCCAGTACCTGAGAGAACTAGGCATGCTGGAGGTAGTTTATAGTGACCTGGATGATGTCCGAACACCCAAAGATCCAGATGAAGTCCAGTGCACGCGACCCACGTGGCGGAAATTAGTACGGAGTGCACCAGCATCATATGCCAGTTCGTTGGCAGTACTGTGCTGGAAAGAGGAAGAAGCACCAATGGTGGATGTCGTGGTTAGCAATCTCCGGGAATACGAAGAAAGTGTCTCCTCCTGCCTTGTCTCAGCTGTGGAGAAACTGTCCCGGAAGGTCCAGCAACTCGAAGACGATAAGTCCTATTCTCCACCTGTATGGACCAATACCTCAGCCATTAAGAGTCAGCATTCTTCTGCTCAAGAGAGAGAATATAGAAAGTACACACCATGGGGCACCCTATGGTTTTACCTGTGTGACCATGGAGAAGACATGAGACAGTGGGATGGAAAGCCTACCTTGACCCTAGAGGCACGTGTACGTGAGTTGCAAGGAAAAACAATGACACAAGGGGGTTCTCTCAGGAAAAATGCTGCTCCAGTTGTCAGGAAAAACCTGTCTCACGACGGTCCAGTTTGCAGTGAACAATTCCCCAGACAGAGTAGAAGGGCTGATCTTACTTTGGATTGTAACGAAGGAATTCTTAACTCACATTTGCAAGAAGTGAGAAACGGATACTATGACCAGAACTAGAGGGGCCCTGCCTCCGGCCAGGTGGAGGAAAGGGACAACCGGGTTTACTGGACTGTGTGGATTCGATGGCCTGGCACATCAGACCCACAGGAGTATAAGGTTCTAGTAGACACTGGTGCACAGTGTACCCTGATGCCATCAGGCTATAAAGGGGCAGAACCCATTTGTATTTCTGGAGTGACAGGGGGATCCCAACAGCTGACTGCATTGGAGGCCGAAGTGAGCCTAACCAGGAATGAGTGGCAGAAGCACCCCATTGTGACTGGCCCAGAGGTTCCGTGCATACTTGGCTTAGACTACCCAGGAGAGGGTATTTCAAGGACCCAAAAGGGTACCGGTGGGCTTTTGGTATAGCTGCCCTGGAGACAGAGCAAACTAAAGAGCTGTCCACCTTGCCTGGTCTCTCGGAGGACCCTTCTGTTGTGGGGTTGCTGAAGGCTGAAGAATAGCAGGTACCAATCGCTACCACAACAGTGCACCAGCGGCAATATCGCATCAACTGAGATTCCCTGATCCCTATCCATGAGCTGATTTGTCGACTGGAGAGCCAAGGAGTGATCAGCAAGACTCACTCATCCTTTAACAGTCCCATATGGCCAGTGCGAAAGTCCAATGGAGAGTGGAGACTAACAGTAGACTACCGTGGCCTGAACGAAGTCACGCCGCCACTGAGTGCTGCCGTGCCGGACATGCTAGAACTCCAATACGAACTGGAGTCAAAGGCAGCCAAGTGGTACGCCACAATTGACATTGCTAATGCCTTCTTCTCCATCCCTTTGGCAGCAGAGTGCAGGCCACAGTTTGCTTTCACTTGGAGGGGCGTCCAGTACACCTGGAACCGACTGCCCCAGGGGTGGAAACACAGCCCTACCATTTGCCATGGACTGATCCACGCTGCACTGGAACACGGTGAGGCTCCAGAACACCTGCAGTACATTGATGACATCATTGTGTGGGGCAGCACAGCAGAAGTAGTTTTTGAGAAAGGAGAGAGAATAATTCAAATCCTTCTGAAGACCGGTTTTGCCATAAAACAAAGTAAGGTCAAGGGACCTGCACAGGAGATCCAGTTTTTAGGAATAAAATGGCAAGATGGATGTCGTCAGATCCCAACGGATGTGATCAACAAAATAACAGCCATGTCCCCACCAACTAGCAAAAGGGAAACACAAGCTTTCTTAGGCGTTGTGGGCTTTTGGAGAATGCATATTCCAGATCACAGCCTGATTGTAAGCCCCCTCTATCAAGTGACTCGGAAGAAGAACGATTTCAAATGGGGCCCTGAGCAACAACAAGCCTTTGAACAAATTAAACAGGAGATAGTTCATGCAGTAGCCCTTGGGCCAGTCCGGGCAGGACAAGATGTAAAGAATGTGCTCTACACCGCAGCCGGGGAGAATGGCCCTACCTGGAGCCTCTGGCAGAAAGCACCAGGGGAGACTCGAGGTCAACCCTTAGGGTTCTGGAGTCGGGGATGCAGAGGATCCGAGGCCTGCTACACTCCAACTGAGAAGGAGATATTGGGCAGCATATGAAGGGGTTCGAGCTGCTTTGGAAGTGGTTGGTACGGAAGCACAGCTCCTCCTGGCACCCCGACTGCCGGTGCTGGGCTGGATGTTCAAAGGGAGCGTCCCCTCTACACATCATGCAACTGATGCTACATGGAGTAAGTGGGTTGCACTGATCACACAATGGGCCCGAATAGGAAACCCCAGTCGCCCAGGAATCTTGGAGGTGATCACGAACTGGCCAGAAGGCAAAGATTTTGGCATATCCCCAGAGGAGGAGGTGACATGTGCTGATGAGGCCCCACTGTATAATAAACTACCAGAAAACGAGAAGCAATATGCCCTGTTCACTGATGGGTCCTGTCACCTTGTGGGAAAGCATCAGAGGTGGAAAGCTGCTGTACGGAGTCCTATACGCCAAGTTGCAGAAACTGCTGAAGGAGAAGGTGAATTGAGCCAGTTTGCAGAGGTGAAAGCCATCCAGCTGGCCTTGGGCATTGCTGAAGGAGAAAAATGGCCAGTACTTTATCTCTATACTGACTCATGGATGGTGGCAAATGCCCTGTGGGGGTGGCTGCAGCAGTGGAAGCAGAACAACTGGCAGCGCAGAGGTAAACCCAACTGGGCTGCCGCATTGTGGCAAAATATTGCTGCCCGAGTAGAGAACCTGGTTGTAAAAGTACATCACGTAGATGCTCACGTACCCAAGAGTTGGGCCACTGAAGAACATCAAAACAACCAGCAGGTGGACCAGGCTGTTAAGATTGAAGTGGCTCAGGTGGATCTGGACTGGCAACATAAGGGTGAATTATTTATAGCTCGGTGGCCACCGAGCCTCGGGCCACCAAGGAAGAGACGCAACATACAGATGGGCTCGTGATCGAGGGGTGGACTTGACCATGGATGCTATTGCACAGGTTATACATGAATGTGAAACATGCGCTGCAATCAAGCAAGCCAAGCGAGTAAGGCCTCTTTGGTATGGGGGACGATGGCTGAAATATAAATATGGGGAGGCCTGGCAGATTGATTATATCACACTCCCACAGACCCGCCACGGCAAGCGCTATGTGCTCACCATGGTGGAAGCAAACACCGGATGGTTGGAAACATATCCCGTGCCCCATGCCACCGCCCGGAACACCATCCTGGGCCTTGAAAAGCAAGTCCTATGGCGACATGGCACCCCAGAAAGAATTGAGTCAGACAACGGGACTCACTTCCGAAACGCCCTCATAGACACCTGGGCCAAAGAGCATGGCATTGAGTGGGTCTATCACATCCCCTACCATGCACCAGCCTCCGGGAAAATCGAACGATACAACGGACTGCTAAAGACTACGCTGAGAGCAATGGGTGGTGGGACATTCAAGCATTGGGACACACATTTAGCAAAAGCCACCTGGTTAGTCAACACCAGGGGATCTGTCAATCAAGCTGGCCCTGCCCAATCAAGACTCTTACGTACTGTAGATGGAGGTAAAGTCCCTGTCATGCACATAAGAAATATGCTGGGGAAGACAGTCTGGGTTACTCCTGCCTCTGGCAAGGGAAAACCCATCCATGGGATTGCTTTTGCACAAGGACCTGGGTGCACTTGGTGGGTGATGCGAAAGGATGGGGAGGTCCGGTGTGTACCTCAAGGGGATTTGATTTTGGGTGAAAATAGCCAATGAACTGAATTGTATGATGTTAAATGTTATATGATATTGTATATCATTATTTCTATGGTTGCTATCAATGGTATAGCAGTGAAAATCACCCAGATTAATGAAGAATGAACTAACTCTGATGAAACCGAGCAAAGTGCAACGATGATAGAACTGGACGAGCGCAGCAGTACCGAAATGAGAACTGGCTTCAGGATGCAACAGCCCAACACCACACACCATCTCTCCTGCCCTGAAAGACTGTTATGACAGATGGAGCCCAAAGTCATGGACTAAATGAACTCAATGGACATTTTAAAGGGATAGTCCATAGACTAAGGGAATGATATCTGTGTGTGCATATATATATATGTATATATAAAAAGAAAGATAGTGGTGATTAATTGAAATGTATCAAAAGATGTGAGACCTAAGCATAACGTAAATGGTACAGAATAAGGGGTGGATACTGTCCTGGTTTTGACTGGGATAGGGTTAAATTTCTTCCTAGTGCTGTGTTTTGGATTTAGTATGAGAAGAATGTTGGTAACACACTGATGTTTTCAGTTGTTGCTAAGTGCCCTCCTAGTCCAAGGACAGCTCCCATGCCTACTACTGAACTAGGTACACAAGATGGGAGGGAACATAATCAGGACAGCCAGTCCAGTTGGCTAATGGGGTATTCCATACCATGTGACGTCATGCTCAGTATATGAACGGTAGGCGTGATCCAGGAAGTCCCGATTGCTACTTGGTTATCGGTCAGCGCGGGTGGTGAGCACTTGCATTGTGCATCAGTCATTTTGTATCTTCTATCATTATTTATTATTATTATTTTCTCTTTTCTGTTCTATAAACTGTCTTTAACTCAACCCACAAGTTTTTCTCACTCTTACCCTTCCGATTCTTTCCCCATCCCACTGGGCGGGGGGGCGGGCGGAGTGAGTGAGCGGCTGCATGGTATTTGGCTGCCTGCCAGATTAAACCACGACAGTAGGCTGAGCAGTGACTCTGAATCCTCCTCTGTGGAAGTATCTTCCTCTGCTAGCTGTAGAAGTAAAGTTTGCACTAGTCTTCTAAGCTAAAGGTAGCCTCGTGAAAGGCTTTCTCTTTAGTACCCAGATATTTAACCTGACGTTTTGCTGTACATACCCTTTGGTTATGTCCCAGTTTACAAAGCAACCTCAGTTACTGTGAATCCTGTCTTCACCTTCTCACTATCTATTCCCAATCTTTCTCCTTTGCCAGCTTTGTTATCAGTGATCCAGAAGAAAATAAAGTCACTACTGATAAAGTAAATTAGCATTAGAACAGTCCTTGAAGATACTTCTCTGGAAACTCAGCTGTTCGGTGTTGTTTCTACACTGACATAGACAGTTTAGTCTTATCAGACAACTGTCAGCCTGTTTCAATTGTGCTTTTTTTCTGTTCAGTTTTGTTCCAGTCTAGTCAAGATTACTTGAGCCAAAACAGTGTACTGGAACCTGTCCCACTCCTTTCTTTTCATATGACTTTAGCTTTGGCTTCACTGGAACCAGAGGGGACTGGTTAGAGTTTGCTGCAACTCAGAAAATGACTGAGTGATTGAAAGCAGTTGTAAAAGCAAAGACCTGTCTGCATGGATGTGAAGAGAGATCTGGGTTTAAACTATCTCTGTTTCTGTTGCTCACTGTTTTCTATATTTAAAACTTAAATATTCTGGTTGATATTGTAAAGAAACCTCGCTTTTAATTAAAAATTGTGTGATTTTCTTCGGGGAATTCACACTGGGAGTCAGTTTCTGCAGCCTCGAAACATGCATTGCTTCAATGTCCCACCACAAGTACCCTCGAATCACTAGTCACTCTGTCCCTAATTTTCTCTCCGTGCTTTCTGTGGATTTTTGTGTTTTGTAAGGCTGGAATCTGAGACAATTTTGAAAACAAACAGCAGTATACCTGTCCAGTGACATGGATGTTTATATAATAGAGGTCTCCAAACCTCTTCAGGCCCAATAAGTGCTAGGAAGATTTCCTGAATTCTTTGCACCCAGAGATACAAAGTCTGGGTCTCTTTTTTTTAAGCTATTTAATTGGTGATTGCCATATTGAATGAGATATTTTCCTTACTTGACGATCCCTTGTCGTATATTTATTCATCAACATTTATATTTACTTCCTTGTTTGCTGTGTGTACCATTTACTGAGTTTATATAGAGCGTTAAAAAAGCAGAAACAAACAGCTCAGTTGTAAGTGGCTACAGCTTTTTGTTTTTTTTTTAACATGAAGTGATTTCTGAAACAGTTTCTAAACAATTACAGCCTGACTTTCATATGGAATTAACAATAGGCTGCTGCCGAATTTCCAAAACTGATACCAGTTCAAGCAGAATTATGTCAATTAGCACTTCTGCCCTGAACTGGTGTAAGCCATGAAGGCAGTGAAATTACATACGGACATATGGATGATGTACTCAGAAGATACTAGTAATAAATGTGTGCAGTCTATAACTGATGAACACAACTTATTTTGGAGTGAATATTTCCTTTTGTGTGTGAAGCGACTTTATCCAAAGTGGTCAGAGATTCCTATAGTTGGAAAACTTGAGGACAAACAGGAATGCTATTTCCAGCAGCGTATGGTAAGACTTGAAGAGAGTGTGAGTGTCAGCATCCTGCAAAAACTGCCAAAAAGTTGTATCTGGGTCTCTTAGACACACAGAACTCTGTAGCTACAGAGTTTGTCTGTTTGTAAAAGTTAATTCACACAGTTTGGTTGCTTACAGCATATTCAGAAGCCTGTGCAGATTGTTGCTGTCAGGTACAGCTGGTTTAATGAACTGCGGCAAGCATATCTAGGTGAAGTGAGAACTGATCCGTTTATTCCCAGTAAATTTTGTGGCAGTTAGAAAATATTTGATCATAATAATTCAATTGTTATATCCATACCTGGGTATTACAACCTAGCAACAGGATTGATACACAAGCAGATGCTTGTTTAATTTTCAGGAGTATGATTTCTCATTGCCCAGTTCTTGTTTTACATTTATGTACATACAACAACAGAAAATTAATTGGTTAATATCACTATTTCTTATATATATATAGGCCACAATTTTATGTATGTGTATGTATGTGTATGTATGTTTATGTATATGTATAAGGCCACTATTATTATTATTATTATTATTGTTATTATTATTATCCTATTCAGCAAAAGTTATCAATTAATTTCTTGTTGTTCAAAGGATCAGTTGATTAAAGCAGGTGCTTAAATCTCAGAAATTTCAGTAGGATCTCTGCATTTGGTAAATGTTCTTCTCAACAGGAACACTTCCAGAAATCTGTTTTAAGTGTATATTCATATTTTTTGTGCATGCCACAGCCCAAATTGTCTGCTGGTGTAAATGAGTGAAAATTGTTAGGTTAATCCCACTGATACTGCCAGGAAATCTGGTCTGGGATTTGCCATGATGAGCAGATATGGGTATATGCTGGAGTTCATTTTACAAAGCTGGCCTAGCATTGCTGCCCAAGTGTAGGAAAGCATAAATACCACAACAGGGGTAGAGATGCAATGTTATTTGACCATGCTTGCTCTTTCAAAAAAGCCTCAAGATTAAAGAGCATTAAGTGAAACAAATCTAGGTATTTTGATATGGTGTACTTATTTTAGCAGGCAGATTAATCACATAACTAATTTTGAGGCTTGCATGTCAAGTAGCAAATACCATTGCTCAATAACTTGTGCATAGTCAACAGATAAGACTGTTTGCTTGTAATTTTCTAAACGTATTTCCAAGAAGATGTGCAAATAATGGGGATGGTCTGTGAATATTTCACAACACAAAAGCATACCCAAATTTACCACAATCAGTATTTGGAGAATACTATTTGACCAGTTCTAAAAATCAATTATATTATTTGAACAAAAATGTAGTTTTCAGAAAACATGTACTGTGTCAATAAGGTGGGCATTTAGATTTTGTGCACATTCAGAATTAGATATACTGTATAGTTTTCCAATTATGCAGCTCTGGCTGGAATATTTGTTTTTAAGTCGATTGCTTCAAAATATATGCCAACAAGCATGTATTTTGGTTCTGGCTCATCTGCCGATAAGCTCATTGAACTATTTCCAAAATAAAGAATAAGGATAAACAGTAGTTCAGTGATAGCCACATAATTGTAACATCAGCTGCAAATACTCAAAAGCAAGACTTTTGCTGGATGTCTGTTTAGGAGATCCATGTGGCCGTATTGTATTAGATTTTGGCCAGTTTCCTAGAAATTCATCATGTATACATTTTAAACCTCAGCCATCGTTGAATATGTCTGGTGCACGTATGAAAGAGAAATGCTTATGTCTTCAGTAGCATTTAATTTTTTACTTATACATTGTAAAATTTTATGAACCAGAGCTGTAATACAACACTGCAGTGCACAGCCCATTGGTACTGCTGTAATCATTCAACTGAGATACGTGTATGGGCATGATTCAATAGGTAATGGACTGTATCAGTTCAGCTTGACTGTTGGGATTTTATTGCTCTACCCACCTTGGTGACAGCTGCTTATTAGTGTGCAGTGCTTTAGGGACAACAGAATAGGAAATGAGCTCTCCAATCTTTCCCTCATCATGCTGTGTGGATCAGTATTTTGGTAGATAGGGGAGGGCTTTACCCACCCTCCTTCCTGCTCCATGAAGTTCCAGTTCTCAGATTTGTGCAGGTTCTGTCTTCCAGACCAAACATGTTAGAAAGCCCATCGTCTTACTTTGATTAATGCTGATAGGATTTGTGACCGTAAAGCACCATGCAGTGAGTTGAGAGTCTATGCCGATGGGATTCTTTTCTTCTTTCTTCTGTTGCTTTATATATTATCTTTCATCAGCAGGCAACAGACTTCCTTCTGCATAGTTGAAGGAATCAACATCAGCAGGGGGTAAGAAGGTGTTTTCATCAAATTAAAGTAATTTACTCTCATATGCATATGTAACCATTTCTCTGCACCACGAAATATGTTAATAGATGCACAGTCTGTCAGCTCTAGGCCATCAATTTAAATCAGGCCCAAGCTGGCAAAGATCAATAGTCTTTACTCTCTGTTGGTTGTACAGCACATGGTGTGGAACTGAGTTAGCAAGTTTAGCCCACTGTCTGTTGGAGTGTGGTGCGTGCCATTGAACTAAGTACATCAGTTCAGTTTGCTTCCTGCATGTGTTGTCTTAATTGACATCATAGAATTATAGAATCATTAAGGTTGGAAAAGACCTCTAAGATCATCGAGTCTAACCGTCAACTCAACACCACCATGCCCACTAATCCATGTCCCTAAGTGCCTCATTTACACGTCTTTTAAATACTTCCAGGGATGGGGACTCAACCACTTCCCTGGGCAGCCTGTTCCAAGGCTTAACAACCCTTTCGGTGAAGAAATTTTTCCTAATGTCCAATCTAAACCTCCCTTGGCACAACTTGAGGCCATTTCCTCTCGTTCTATCACTAGTTACTTGGGAGAAGAGACCACCACCCACCTCACTACAACCTCCTTTCAGGTAGTTGTAGAGCGCGGTGAGGTCTCCCCTCAGCCTCCTCTTCTCCAGACTAAACAACCCCAGTTCCCTCAGCCGCTCCTCATAAGAGTTGTTCTCCAGACCCTTCACCAGCTTCGTTGCCCTTCTCTGGACACGCTCCAACACCTCAATGTCCTTCTCGTAGTGAGGGACCCAAAACCGAACATAGTATTCGAGGTGCGGCCTCACCAGTGCTGAGTACAGGGGCATGATCACTTCCTTACTCCTGCTGGTCACACTATTTCTGATACAGGCCAGGATGCCGTTGGCCTTCTTGGCCACCTGGGCACACTGCTGGCTCATGTTCAGCTGGCCGTCAACCAGCACCCCCAGGTCCTTTTCCTCTGGGCAGCTTTCCAGCCAGTCTGCCCCAAGCCTGTAGAGTTGCAAGGGGTTGTTGTGGCCAAAGCGCAGGACCCGGCACTTGGTCTTGTTGAACCTCATACAGTTGGCCTCGGCCCATCGATCCAGCCTGTCCAGGTCCCTCTGCAGAACCTTCCTACCCTCAAGCAGATCAACACTCCCGCCCAGCTTGGTGTCGTCTGCAAACTTACTGAGGGAGTACTCGATCCCCTCATCCAGATCATTGATAAAGATATTGAACACGACAGGCCCCAAAACTGAGCCCTGGGGAACACCGCTCGTGACCGGCCGCCAACTGGATTTAACTCCATTCACTACAACTCTCTGGGCTCAGCTGTCCAGCCAGTTTTTTACCCAGTGAAGAGTGTACCTGTCTAAGCCGTGAGCCGCCAGCTTCTCTAGGAGAATGCCGTGGAAGACAGTGTCAAAGGCTTTACTGAAGTCCAGGTAGACCACATCCACAGCCTTTCCCTCATCCACGAGGCGGGTCACCTGGTCATAGAAGGAGATCAGGTTGGTCAAGCAGGACCTGCCTTCCATGAACCCATGCTGGCTGGGCCTGATCCCCTGGTTGTCCCGCACATGCCTTGTAAGCGCCCTCAAGATGAACCGCTCCATAATCTTCCCCGGCACCGAGGTCAGGCTGACAGGCCTTTAGTTCCCTGGATCCTCCTTCTGGCACTTCTTGTAGATGGGCGTCACACTGGCAAACCTCCAGTTGTCCAAGATCTCCCCTATTAACCAGGACTGCTGGTAAATGATGGAGAGTGGCTTGGCAAGCTCCTCCGACAGCTCCCTCAGAACTCTTGGGTGGATCCCATACGGCCCCATAGACTTGTGAGCGTCCAGGTGGCATAGCAGGTCGTTAACTTCTTCCTCTTGGATTATGGGGGGTTTATTCTGCTCTCTGTCCTTGTCTTCCATCTCAGGGGGCTGAGTACCCTGAGGATAACTGGTCTGACTATTAAAGACTGAGGCAAAGAAGGCATTAAGTACCTCAGCCTTTTCCTCATCCTTGGTGGCAATGTTCCCCCCCACATCCAATAAAGGATGAAGATTCTCCTTGGCTCTCTTTTTGTCATTAATATATTTGAAAAAACATTTTTTGTTATCTTTTATGACAGTGGCCAGGTTGAGTTCTAGCTGCGTTTTGCCTTTCTAATTTTCTCTCTGCATGATCTAACGAGATCCCTGTACTCTTCTTGAGTTACCTTCCCCTTCTTCCAAAGGTGGTAAACTCTCCTTTTTTTCCTGAGTCCCAGCAAAAACTCCCTGTTCAGCCAGGCCGGTCGTCTTCCCCGCCAGTTCTTCTTATGGCACATGGGGACAGCCTACTCCTGCACCTTTAAGACTTCTTGAAGAATGTCCAGCCTTCCTGGACCCCTTTGCCCTTCAGGACTGTCTCCCAAGGGACTCTCTCAACCAGTGTCTGAACAGGCCAAAGTCCGCCCTCCGGAAATCCATGGTAGCAGTTTTGCTAACCCCCCTCCTTACTTCACCAAGAATCGAGAATTCTATCGTTTCATGGTCGCTGAGCCCAAGACAGCCTCCGACCACCACATCTCCCACGAGTCCTCCTCTGTTTGTGAAGCAAGGTCACGTCCCCTGGTGGGCTTGCTTACCAGCTGTGCCAGGAAGTTACCTTCCACACACTCCAGGAACCTCCTCGACTGTTTCCTCTCTGCCGTGTTGTATTTCCAGCAGACGTCCGGTAAGTTGAAGTCCCCCACGAGAACAAGGGTTAGCGATTGTAAGACTTCTGCCAGCTGTTTGTAGAATGTTTCATCTGCCTCTTCATCCTGGTTGGGTAGTCTATAACAGATTCCCAGCAGGATATCTGGAGATGAAAGTTTTAAAGTCTGATCCCAATTAAATCACTTGAAGGATGATTTCTTTCAGTGGACTTCAAAGCGGGTGCAAGAAATGCATGCAATCTGAGTAATCCTGTGAGTTGTATCTAGAGGGTGGCTCAGTCCTGATATTAAAGAGTCCTGATGTAGATCAGCATTGATCAGTAATCATTAATGTTTTTCTGTCAAAAACACTGAGGCAATTCAAGTGGAAGATTATACCATCCTCAAAGCTCTGCTTTACTGAGAATAAATATAAAGATTTTATCCAGTGTTATGTTTTTATGTTTGTTTTCATTAATAACAAGATACTTACACTTGAAACAAAATACTACCTAATACTATTTAAAAGGTTTCATTTGCTGTAGGCATGTTCAGTTAAGAATAATTTATCATTAATTGTTAGAAAACTAGGAAGTTCCAACAAATTATCAGACGTTTCAGAAGTTTCTGCCTACATTGAACTAACCTTAAATTGCCTTTACATGCAGAAAGGGTAAGTTGAAGCTAACAAATATCCTGCAGCCTTGTTTTCATTTCAAAGGCTGGTCTTCCATGTCATGTGTGATGTGCTGCCATTATTACAAGAGGCAGATTAGGCAATCATCTTAATGAAATGCGAATAAGATGAATGCAGAAATACCAGATGCTGCTGGGGCATACTCCACTAAGCAAAGTATTTGTGGTACCTATTAAGCAGGATGTAAGTCAATAGAGTACCTGAACAGAAGGTGCTGTATATTGTTGTTCTTAGAAAATTTGGTGTAATTGCCTTTATTATTAAAATGGATGGCTTCTTCTATATATGAATGCTCACTTCTCCTCTGCCTTTTTCATTCCTTGTAGTAAATGCAGTCTGATTTATAGTTGCATCCAACACTGCAAAATCACATGGCCATCCAGGATATAGTTACTATGAAGAGGTGTAAATGGTAGTAAAGGAGGAGGAAATTTGCCCTGTGATTTTTTTTTTTTTTTGTCATTTACTTCTTTCCAGATATACCAAATAACTGGGGATAGTATGGTAGCGGCTGCTTGCAAGATTTCCATTACCCCACATTTGACTACGATTTAGGAAGTACGTACGTTAAATAACTCTTCAAGACCAAATTTATTGGTACCTTACAGATGTTAGTGGCTATTGTGGTGACATAAGGTGAGCATAAATCCAGCATCTGCAACCTTCAGAAGGACTGCGATACCTGGCTTCTGGCCTGAAACTTACTTGGAGTCTTCAAGCTATAGGCTGTAAAGGTCTGTAATCTCACAGTTCCTTGTGTCCTGCAGGAGATCGTCTCTTTTTAACCATAATATGCTATCTCACATGTGCACAGTATCCTCAGGTTAGATGCTTTGCCACCCATGACTTTGTTAACAAGCATGAGAAGTAAGACAGCAGTGCACTGAAAACATCTTCAAGAACAGTGTGTGTTTCGTAGGTGTCTGGCAGTGGCTGAAGCCCCAGTTCTCTGCAGCTATAAGCCAGAGAGGGTGTCATCTCTAGCAAATCAATCACCAGGATGACAGCAGTCAGGCAGACAACTGGCTCTTTATGTCTGTTTTGTTCAGAGGTACTGTTCTGTGAAGGCAAAGAAATTTTTTTCTCCCTTTCTCTGTTTTAAGTTAGTAGAAAATGGATGTTAAAATATGTGGTTGACTCTACTTTTCTGTCAGTTTTCTTAAGGCACATTGCCTTAAGAAATAAAATTCCTAAAAATGCAGCCTGTCAGTGTGTCTGTTGTTACTGAACATCGTTATATTAAGACATGTCAGGCAATTCTTAGCCTCTTCATTCTTGTGCCCTGTTCTTACCAGGTGACCTAAATGATGGTTTCTGTTTGCTCATCTGTGGTAGTGTCTGGAGAATGATGTCATTGTGGTTTATGCAGTTCATTAGCTTGTATTGCTCTGAATTGTCTACATTTTTGTAACTTTTTTGACTAAATCGTCCTTTTAGCTTTCTGATAGCTCTTAAAAAACCCTTTCATTTAAACTCAAGCCTGAAAAATCCCAAATATTTGAATTGTGTGCTAGATTGTAAGAACAGGGCTTTAGTCAGCAAAATTTAGCATTAAATTGAAACACACAACCCACCTAGAAACATGGTTTTAGCCAAATGAGAGATCACATCTGGAGCACTTCTACAAACATTTGCTTTTATTGGGTTCCTCCAAATTCTTCACTCTTGCTTTGTTTAAAGATCTCTGATGACAACAATAAATGGCTACTTGGTGCACTGAGTAGTCAGTCCGCTCCTTTCAGGAAGGGACACGGAGGGGAAAATGTAGAAAGGTAGAGGATGTTTTTAGCACATTGTGCTGTCTCAGAAGTTGGTAGAGAGGAAAGCTGGAGGCTCTGAGGGATGTTCTGGATTCTGCTGTTGAGAGTTTTAAGGGTTTGGCTCTGCTGGGAACTGTGTGTAACTAGGAAATTCATATCTGTGTTGCTTAATTACCAGGGGCCTTTGCAGATACTATCAGTACGTTAGGGTTACTGAAAAAGCTCCCTCTAACACCACCAGTCTGGAATTGAGCCCTGTGCAACTTAAGAAAATCTGTAGAAGCTGTGGAAAGCTGTTTTGAAAACTGATAAACATCTAAACATGGGATGATTCTTCAACCCATAATTGTAGTCTTCTGTGTGTATATACTTACTTTCTAAATGCTCAATATATGAGAAAATAGTTTGTACTGTTCATACATCTGCTTCTATAACAAAATTGGCAACTAGAATCCTGCTGTTGATGCGCTAGATAACATACATAGATTACTCGCCATCTTTTGCTCTGTGCTTAAGTGTTAAGATGGTGGTTGTTTTATTATTCTCTGTATATACTTACAGGAATTCAAATGGGAGAATTTAGATATCAAAGAAACCTATTTACCTGTCTCTTTCACGAACAGAATTATGTTTATTATATCAATTTTTATTAGAATCAGATTATTAAATATTAATTAATGAATTTTATAGGTAATTCTGAGCATGTTAAAGGTTGCTGACTTGAAGCACGATTAAGCCAACTCTCTTATAGTTGTTTCCTTTTCTGAGTAGCTTGGTAGTTTGTATATAGACAGTATTATGTATTTTCTTTCTCTAAGTAAATCTGTTAGTGAACCATAAAAATTGTTTTTTAGAGATAAAAGCAAAGATATTGATACATCATGCTAATGCTGTCCCACTTTTAGTTAATTCATGTGTTCTAAATTAATTTTAGTATTGGAGTTAATACCAACAAAGTTACCACGTATGTAATAAAAGGACTATACAACAGCTATATTTTAGTTAGTATTACAGATAGTAGAACCTAAATTATAAATTTGAAAACTTGGTAGGTGTAAAACCTAGATTTGAATCAAAAGCAGAGTGTTTCCAAATCTGAAAGACGTTTGTGGCTAATGAAAGCTTATGAGGCTTCCCACCCCAAATAAGAAATGAACAGTAAAGGGGAAACTTAGTAAAAATTCTGCTTCTTATGGGCTTCAAAGGGAAAAGGTGCATACTACAATAATTCCTATAAAGAGGTAGTTTATAGACCTCGGTAATCTTCTTAGGGTAGGTGATGTTGGGTGAGATAGCATTAATAGCTTCCTGAGGCACAGCAGAGAATTGGTGTCTGTTTCTCTTTAAGGTGTTAGAGCAGTATTTTAGGATGCACACGTTAGGGAGTTCATTTTCTTTGTGCAAGGATAATAAATATAAAAGAAATGGTCACATACTCCCCCCTCCCCCCTTTTTTCCCCCTTCTGTTTGTGGTTACAAGTGGGAGATGGCATATGCAGTGAGGTACTCCTCATGTAGTAGCTGTGTAAAATCAGCAGAAATGAGAAATTTAATATGTAGAAAGTTCCCAAATAATTTCATTCTGTGTCATTGAGACCCATGTGTGTTGGTACCCATTTCTTAATTTTCTACAGTAAAGAAGAGAAAGTGGTAGGTTCGCATCTTTTGGAGGTTCAAACTATTGTGTAAGTATGAAAGAACATACATATGAATGAAAGCTTCTACAAATTGTCAAATAATTTTTTTACTTACTTTATTCACTCTTGCAAATGTTGCAGACATTGCATGCTGGGCAGCTAGAACATTTCCTTGTTATAGATCCAGTGATATAATATCTGATTCAAAAAATGGTTTCACTTTTAAGTGTAGAAGAGAGCATATTTGCTGACATTACATGGTCTATCTGATGTGCTAAAGAAAGGACGGAGAGGGGGGAAAAAAAGTAACCTGGCAGTAATTTTTCTGTTGTTGTTTTACAATCATGCAGGGACCAAATGAAGGAATCATAGTCTCTGAATCCTTTCCAAAGTCCTTTTATGTTATAGGAACATGCTTAGAGCCATCCTCAGGCAGCGAGTGCTTGGGTGAAGAGGAAAGAAGATGAGCCACAGTTCAACTAGTTCTAATATCTTCCTGCTGTTTGTCAGAAGAAGGATCATAAATAGCTGCTCTTCTAACCGATAGTCTGAAAATTAGTTGTGGACATGTCTTAAATCTCTGCAGGATGGGGAACAATGATGCTTTTATTAACATTTTTGTTAATGCTCTTACACAGCTTACTCCACTCCACCCACCATGACTGCCCAGTTATTTGTGACTCACATGCAGTGTCTGAGGGTAAATTTCAGCATCTCTGATTTCTCTTCACAAAAAATTTTCAGTATAGCTGGACTGTGTGTACCTTCACTCCATTCCCTTCGCCACACAATTCTTAAATTTGCTTGGTAATTTACTTCCTCTGTGATGGGTTAAACATCACAAAGGTGGTAAGAAATAGATTCCAATTTGGGGATCTTGGCTGCACAGTCATGGTCTAAAAAAACTGACTGAGCAGTAGTGGGAACATCACGTAATGAATCATCACTAAAGGAAGAGGTTATGGCTCATTGGAGCTGTACTTACTAAACGGTGGATTGCTGTTTGGAACCACAGAAAATCTTATACATGCTGTGAAGGCAAGTGAAATTTGTCAAGGTGCTTGGAAGAGGAAATTCCACATGTGATCTAGCAAGCAGT
The DNA here is from genome assembly GCF_964195595.1 of Calonectris borealis. Classification (NCBI taxonomy): domain Eukaryota; kingdom Metazoa; phylum Chordata; class Aves; order Procellariiformes; family Procellariidae; genus Calonectris; species Calonectris borealis. Next base: position 100,193,818 of record NC_134312.1, read on the forward strand.
TAACTTCTTGAAGGTGGTAACTGGGCTTACTAAAAGCATCTAAGGTTACTGCAGCTGCATGTTAGCATCTCTTCTAGGATTGACCACGAATACTGTACTGAGCAACTCTTCCTTTATTGTTTGTTCCATGCAGAGCATAACAACAAGTACTTTATGCATACCAGAAAACAGGGAAAACATTTTCCAAAATAGTCTGGCTTTCTGAGTTTCATGAGATGCACATTATGAGTGTGACATAGAAGCACAGAAATTAGGACTTCAGCTGTGAAAAGTGCAGTTCTCCCTTTCCCCAAAGCAGTTTTCTCTTATTGGTCATGCTGTCTGCCACAGCTGGTGGTATTTGGACAGGTTGGGTTGAAATGGTTAAAACTTTTTAGAATGAGAGAGAAAAGAATTTCCCCCCCTTTCTTATTAGAGAATTCATACAACTTTTTCAATTGTGTGTCTGTGAAGACTGTTGTGCGCTGAAGCAGTATACTGGAATTCTGTGGAAGAAGAAATTCCTTTCAGTTCTTCAGCAACAGAAAGCTGTGTGATCTGGCAAAATGCTTTGTTTGCATAGACTCATGACCTAGTTGCCAGAATTCTGGAAATGGTTCTCCCCACTGCACAGGTGGGGATATCCTGTAGCAAGCATGCTGGCTTGTGTTCAACTTACGCATGAGCATGCACCGTTTTCGAATGACACCTGGCTTGGAAGAAACAGTGAGAAGCTAGGGTGGAAGGGTGAAGGCGAGAAAGGGGAAATATATGGGAACTTCAAGGAGGCACAAAAGAGAGCTAGAAAGGGATTTAGGAGGGATAGGGCAGGCTCTAGAGTTTAAAGGTATCCTTCATTTTCTGTTTCTTCCTAACTTCAGAATATGAATCTTTGAAATCTGAATGTTTTCTCATCTCTCTGGCTTTGCTTCGCAGACAGAGCTCTAGTAGCTGCAGAGGTGTGGGCTTGTCTTTGACAAGTGTAGGGGCAGGACTTGTAGCGTGTGCAGTAGAACTTGTTGTAGTTATTGTAATAGCTTTGCTGCATATATACACACAGTAATTCCATGAAGAAGCCACTTTTAATAACTACTTTAAAGTTGGATTACAAAATGGACATCCTAATTTTATTATAAAACTGCCCTGTTTGTTCTCTCTAGTCAAGCTTAAATTAGTAATGGTCTCTCTGAAATTTTCAGTTGCCTTTCAGCAAATCTGTCTTGCTGTTTTGTGTGCGTGTGTATATATATATTTTCATGTTTTGTCCTACATATTTAACTTTAATAAGTTTGCCTTTTAGAACAAGTGATGATAATCTTCCCTTTTGCATTAATTCTTCCTGAACAGAAGCTGTACTCAGGAATGGAAACTGTCTGCATTCAGACTTGCTCTGTTAGAGAGAGCTAAGAAAGAACATTCCATTGTGATCTGTAATTACTACCTATAGTGATTCTCCCCCCCCCTTATTATTTTTCTTTAAAAAGAGCAGTTTAAAAATGTTGTTCCTTCAGTTTTTTTCTACTTATTCCTCCCCTCACCCTCCTCAGTAGCCATTGCTGTTGTGCTACGAAGGAAGTAAAATCATGATGTGATGTTTCAACTGCTGCAGGGATCAGTTTTTAACTCCTACTTATTGCTTAAACTTTACATTTAATGCCTAGTATGCTTACGTGAGGCTACTATATTCATGCTAGTATTTGGGGCATACTTTCTCTATAGATAGCTGTGCGACTGACTCATCCAGCATTGATGAAAAGGTTATGGAATGGATATGAGAGCAGAAGTTTACTTCTGTTCCACAACAGTATCTGATAAGTGATAAGGTGCTAAGAATCCTTATACTTATCTCCCCTTTGTTTCACTATTTCCAGCACTCTTCAGATCAAAGTCTGAGCTTGTGTAGTTAGGCAAAACTCTTGTATTGAACCACCTACCTAATTTTTTAGGATTTAAAATGAGCTTCAATTCTAGTTATACCTGGTTGCACCCAAACAGACTTCTTATCAAATGGCTTTTATTTATTTGCAGAAATGCCGTGTTATTCAAGGTTTTACTATGAGACTGATGTTTCATTGGCCAAAGTAGAAATAGTATGCTTGTTTTGACTGCTGGGGCCTGAAGTGCAAGCATAGTGCTTGCTCTCCCCCTTCCCTTTGCATCTTCCTCTCTCCTCGCATCAAGTAGTTATAGGATTAAAAATGAGAAATACATTACCATATGTCGTCTTTGAGATCCGATCATTAAAAGTCTTAAACCACTTGCATAAAACAAACGTAGGGGTTTGAAATTTTCCTTGTAATTTGATTTGACTTTTTTTGTTGTCTGTTAAATCTCTGAAGTGCTCCCAGTCTATCTAAACTCAAGTGTGTCTCTCAACTTGGAATATTTTATTCACAGCTTTGTGCAGCAGTGTAGCTCAGTATAACTCAGGTACTGGAGTGAGTTCATCAGACAGCCACCAAAATGGCTGGAGCAATTCTCCTATAGGAGAGGCTGAGGGAGTTGGGCTTGTTAAGGATGGGGGAGAGATAACTTTAGGGTGTATATAATGGCAGCCTTCCCCTACCTATTCAGAGGCTATAGAGAAGATGGAGCCAGACTTCACAGTAGTGCGTAGTGGGAAGATGAGAGGCAATGGACACAGCTTGAAACAAGAGGTTCAGACTGTATATAAGCAGAAACTTTTTCCCCATGAGGACAGTGAGGTGTTGAAACAGTTGCCCAGAGCAGTTGTGCAGTCTACAGCATTGGAGGGTTTTATGATCAAAATTAATCAAGCCCTGAACTACCTGGTCTGATCCTATGGCTGACCCTGGTCTCAGCAGGAGGTTGGACTAGAGATCTCCAATTTGAATTATCCTATGAATCACTTTCTACTAACAGAAAATAGAAGCAGATTTTGGCTGTCAGCCTTGATTAGAAGAATGAAATCAGGAATTAGTTGATGGATGTTAAATAGGAGATAAAGCTTTATTATTTACATTGCTTTTTCTGATACTGTTTGGACAGTTCACAATTGCAACAAGCAATTACGATTGTGGTGAAATGGAATAAACTTTTGTGGGAAGTGTCTCCTTGAAAGACTAAGGAACATCTTTCTTGGTCTGTAGTCCCTGCAAATGTTCCACGTCGCTTATGGTCTTTCCGCCAGTGCTTCTGTTTTCACCTCATGCACCTTGCTCTGCGCCTTTGACACTTGAAGAATGGTACTTGCTTATTTGAACTTAATGCAGTCTAGCAACAATCTCTTCTCTGCCATGTGCAAGTTATGAAGGGTTACGGAAGGGTAGTAAAGATACGGTACAACAGTAGATGGCACAACAGTTTGATAGACCTTTGGGGACCTTGCTTCTCAAAGAGTTTTGCTTTTTAATTGCTAACAAGACTCAGTTAAAATGATATTAATCAGGTGCAGAGGAGAAATATGTTAATCTCATGTAATCCTCATTCCATCTCCTATAGTGGAGATGAGGAGAGGAATGCTAGTTGAATAAAGGATGCTTTAGATTAGGATTCAGTTATGCATGGAGCTTGTAGATAAAAATTTTTCAAAATGGGCAATGCTTAAAAATTAAGTGTGTGCTTTTCTTTGAAACCCAGCCTTCCTCTGCTTAACTAGCCCAGCTATAGCAGAACAATGCTACTGAACTCAATATTAAAATGGTATCACTTAATTTAATTTTAATGATAAATCAATAGAGAGCATTTACTACTTAGAAAATCTAATGGATCTTGTGCCAGTAAAGGTTACTAATGACTCTTAGCTCTTCAAAGGGAAAAAACCGCTGTGTGCAAAAGTGTATTCAATGTTCAAAATTAAATAAAGAAGAAACCGTTGTGTTATAGAAAACTGTGTATTATTTTGCATGAAATAATCACTTGGCTCAAATGTACCTAGGCATGTGGCTTAAAGGCTGACCACTGTCTTCATTCTTGGGAGGAGAGATCTTTGCATTTATATACAAATTCTGATTCGGATTACTGATATAGAATATGTTTTTGGTTTAGCTCTTTAACAACAAGAAGTGATAGATTCAATTAAAAAAAAAAAGACATGTACAGGAGAGAGGGGAAAAACAAAAACAGGTCATCTGGTAGATGTGTTTAATGCAGTATACCAAGACATATTTAACTTTTATGAGCACTTTTAATAGAATTTTTATTGCCTCTCAACCTGAATGTATCTAAAAGGACTGTTGGAAGAAATGTCTCCATAGCAATGTTTTCTAAAGAATTTAACAACTGTTGTTGTGCTCAACAGGAGGGAGCAGCGTGCTTTTATTATCTTTGTTTAATGGCAACCTCATTCAGGCCTGAGGTTTTTAAGTGCTCCCACATAACATGATAAATAACAGGACCAAAGACGACACTGATATCAACAAGACTACAGTCTCTCCTTTTGCAGTAGAAACGTGTGCTTGTTTTTTATTATAGTCTCCTGGCTGATTTTACTCCCTGGCTTTTTTTGGAATAGTTCTTCCTGCTCATTGGTTACCAAGGAACTGTTTGATATCTTGTCTTTACCACCCAGTTATAATTCTCCTGAAAGGAGATTTCTTTGTCACAGTGGTTGAAACGATTCTTGATGGAGAACTTCTCCCTAGACCAGCATTGAGACCAGCGGGAACATTGATTGCTGCTGCTTCTAAATTCTGTTCCTGTGAAAACGTCTTAGGAAATTTCTTTGCGTGAAGAAACGTGCATGATAGATGCAGCAGCACAACTCTGCTAGTGGTAACTATCAAAGAGAGTTGTGCTTTCACTAACTTCACACTAGGACAGCTTTGCTTAAGCCTCACTGATGTTGTCTCACATTAGGACAGATGATATCAGAATTACTCCCTTTTAATCTACCCTCACAGGTGGCAGACATGACTGGGCTCAGCCAGATAATTTGTAAAAACCCAAGCACACAGGATGCTAAATTCCTCTCTGTGCCCACTGTTCTCATTGATGGGACTATCTTCCAGAGGCAAGCTGTTGTGCTATGATGTGCATAGCCATGGTTATGAAAACAACCATAGCTGCATCACATTGCTGAAGAAGGAACTGTCTTTTTCTAAACGCCTTCAATTCGAAGGTTTACAGAGGGGACTGGATCTGCGTCCTGGCTCTTGCTTCTGTGAAGAAAGATTTGGGACAACCTGGTTGTAAGAAACACAGCCCAGAATTAAAATACAGATTCTGAAAAACTTATCTGACCCCGCCGCCCATTTTGCTAGATATCCTCGAGTTAGAAGTGATAATGTTTTAGCTGTCTGCAGTTTAACTTCGTATCTTTTTAAAAAAAACAGCCAGATTTGGGTATTGGAGGCAGAACAACTTTTATAACTGTGAACTGCTATGTCGTGGCGTTGCCCTGGTGACTACTGTAGGACATGGTGGAATTCTGCACCTCTGGAAAGAGGTTCTGCTTTTCATAGGATGTGGTATTACTCTGGCAGATACATCTAGATTCTAGTTTTCCTATGAATCAGCCCACCTAAGCATAACCGCAGCGTATCTGCAGTCCTTATTCTGCAAATGGAGGGCTTGTATAAGATCACTGCGCTCTCTTGCAGTACTAAAATTGGAGCTTTTTCTGCCAGGCTTGCACTTTCATTTTGAAGGTTCTTTGGGGATTTGGGCTCAGGGGATAGTTGTCTTCATCTTCCAGGCCAGAGAAATGTAACAGGCACCACTGGAAGGGTATCAGCAATGTCTTTAAATTTCCTAGCACCTATAAAACCTTGAACCAGATGTTAATTACTAAACGGTATAGCACAAAAGTGGAAAATGGCTTCATCACTGCTTTGGGTTTTGCTGATTGCCTGTCAGTGATTTTTGCTGCCGTTTTGATGTCTGAATATTAAAATTGCCATGAGGGAGGCACATGGTGTCTTATCTACTTAGCTGTTCTTGAATGCTGATCTTAGTATTCGTAATGGCAAGAAGCCAAAACTTTCAGATTTGATTCAATCTCTGCTTTCTACCACTGCAAACAGCAAGTAGTTCTGATGAAGTGTCATGTTTTTAAAACTTGAGTAAGCAGCCAAAGAATCAGGTCCTATGCATCAGAAAATATATATAAATATATATATATGAACAAAATTCAACCTGTTTTCTTTGTGGGGTAAATTCAACTGAGGTAACCTGAAGACATGACTTGGAAATGGAAGACACTGCATTAGAGTTATGCTATCTCCAGTCCAGTGTCATTTAGTATTGACTATTTCTGCAGGCTTCTAGAAAAGCTTCCTGCCACAGGTAAGAGCCAGATATACTGGTAAGAGAAGTTTATACATCTAAGCACCCAGTAGATTACTTGCACTTGAAAGAAGTGAAGTTTGATGTCCACAATTTCCTTTTCCTGCTGGCTGCCTCCCTCCCTCCATGCAAAAGTCAGTGGCAAGACTCATAATGTAAATAGGGCCAGAACCTTGTCATGGATTGCAGAAACATGCTCATGCTACAGAGATTCAAGAACAAAAAACCTAAACCTTTCTTTTTTTTATATAGGTGTGTACCTTCTAGAGCTAGTTTGTCAGATTTAGCTTACAAAGAAATCGCTGTTCAGTAGGAGAAAAAGCGGTGTAATGTCTGTCTGCTGCTTAAATTTCTGCAAGAACCTAATCTTTTTAAGCATCTGCTGCCTTTGACATTACATTTTAGAAATATTTTTCATGTGTAATTTCTGTGCTTTAGCCCCATCTTCCCCCCTACCCCCACCCCAAGGGATAGATTATATGTAACGCTTCTGTAGCAATCCAGCAAAAGATTGCTACGCTGCTCTGTGAGCGTGTAAAGCTAAAGCTCTGTTATAAATTCCAGCTGTGGCCACGTCAGCAAAATGTGTTTTAAAACACTTCATTAATAATAGCTGATGTCTTTAAACCTTAGGTTAGGCAATTACGCTTGACGTAATAGTTGAGTATCATTAAATGATTTCATGGAATCAGTCTTGTAAGGAAAGGGGGAGAGAGATCAGTCTAATTTTGCAGAAGTAATTATCCTGTTAAAAAAGTTACAAAAAGGAGGGGTGGGGTGGATCAAAAGCTCTATATGCTGCTGTAAATCTGTGGTTGCTTTGAAGTAGCTGGAGTTGCAGCATTTTAGTTATAACTTGCAAGCTAATTTCTGCTCTCAAAATCCATTTCAGCATTGTGGCTACTTCTGTTTCCACGTGAGAATAAAACTTATTTCAGTGCCCTGTAGGTGATTTCAGCTGTCTGGTGGATCTTCTCAGTGTGCATTTCTGTGGTGTGCCTAACCTCACACATCCCCTTTGTTGTGTTTTCTCCTGTAGAAACTGTATTAACTCTGACTTGATGACATCAGAGATAAGACAAATAAAACCCTTTGCTTTTCTGGAGTACTGGGGTGCCTAATACTATTAAATAAAATAGGAAGTGATTATCTCATGTGTCATGGGGGAGCTTGAGTTGGCCACAAGAACAATGTCTCAGCACTCGGTGACATATAACCTAAAATTTATTTACTAATAAAGGCAGGTACAGTAATTTCTGTTTTATGACACACATCACACACTCATACCAATGTAGGCTCCTGCCCTCTGGTCCAGTTTAGATGGAGGCCAGGAGCCTGGGAAATGAGACACTCACTCTGCCCCGCTGACATGCAGGGTCCCAGCTGCCAACCTGGCCCCTACACCTTTGTAAGGTGCAGCCTTTTACAGGGTGTCAGATGCCTGGGTCGAGCATTGCCCTGCAAAGGACTGTCTCTGTTATTGCCCTCTTGTCTCCCATCTCAAATGCATTACAAAATGCATGTATTTTGCAACAGGTAGATACATTAACCTATTGCTTCCTTGTTTTCCAGCATATACTGTATTATCAGAGCCAGGCGAATTCAGCCAAGATCTCATTTATTTGGGTGGTGCTTTTGGGTAGGCTTCACACTGTGACACTTATATGTGCAAAAATCTGAACACAACTTGTGGTGTTTTTTTCCTTTTTGCTTGCTGACATTCCAGGCACAGTTTTTGGCAGAGGGTGCTGCAGAAAAGCTTTCAGAGCACGCAGGCCATCTGTAGGAATGGGATCAGCTGCTGAGACGAGTGGGCAGAGAGATTTTAATATGATGCTCATTTTCTCAGGACTAAATCAACAGCTGTCTCTACTTTTGAAGCTTGTCTGATGACTTTGAGAATCTAGCTTTTTTTTTTTTTTCCTGTGGATTCTTTCTAAGATGTGCACATGGAGACTGTTCTGCATCCTTAGTAGGATGAATTTGTGTCTCTCTAAATGATGGCTTCCCTTTTTGAGGGTCCAAGAATAATACAATGGTACAAAGATACAAAGTTTCTCTAAATAAAACAAAATAAATTCAAACCATATAAAACTAGTGGTGGGTGAGGTATTTGCAGTTGGGAAATGTGCATGTATCTGCCACCTTGGTTGTATGAAAATATTACTAATGTTTCCAAGAGTGCTAAGAATGAACACTGATGTTAAAAAGTAGGAATTTTATTTGGTAAGTGCATCTTGCTCTTTCTACTTCAGATTGTGAACTTTTCTGAGTTTTACAGGTTCTGCTGACCCCCACTGCCATCTTATTTTTAGATTTTTAGTGGACTGATGAGTTTTGGGTGAGATTATTTTTCATTCTCCATTTAGAGTGTGATGGATACATTTTGTTCAGTGTCCTTTTTTTTTCTTTTCCTTTTTTTTTTATTTAACACACGCCCTCCCCTTTCCCCGGTAGTTACTAATCTTAATACTTAGCCTTGTACATTTGTCATCTTGTAGCAGTCATTTGTCTTGTAGTGCTGAATACCTGTGCTGGAAACCGTGCTGGAACCCATGCTGGGGAAAGGCGTAGTATGCTGACACCATTCTGGTTTGATCCCTGTAGCGCTGCGTGATGGAAGGACATGCATGCTGGTTAGATTGGAAGAGTGCCAGAAGCAGAACATCCTTTATGTATATCGATTAGCAAAGGGAATAGTCAGTCAGATAACAGGCCTGTTTCAAACACTTGCTTTTTTGCTCGAGATGGGATTTGTTTTACATAATCACTCAAATTATTTGAAATCTACAAAAGGCATCAAATTTTATCACCTGTTAGCTTTAAGGTGTACTTTTGCCTTGCATGCATGAACCTTGAAAACAGCTTGGACTGATTTCTGACTCTTGGACCCTTGCTTTGTTTCATGTTTACAGACAGAGGTTAAGATCTTTGGTCTGTAAAGCCTTCCCAGGTGAGATGAGTTAACTGCATCCCTGTAAAGCCTTAAAAATTCACTTGGCAGTGGATTTTCTGTCCAGGTCATTCGGAGGAGAGGAGACTATTTAGAATGTACTGCCACCCACTCTGGGATTTCACTGGGATGCTAAGCATGCTTTATAGAGCTTGCCTTTGAACCACAGGTGTTTGGTATGTGGCCTGTGTTATGGCAGGTCAGAGCCAGAGGGATTTCTGAGTCTTCTGCTGCTGAGAATTAATGGCATAATCCCTGCTTTTTAAGTAGGTGGAATTTACAGTCTTGTCAAGGCAGGGAATGTGGAAGACGACTGCCTGTCTAAGAGCGTGGTGTGCCGAGGGTGGGATAAAAGGGAACTCGAGCGCGTGACTGAGTGGTTTGCTTGCCGATGATACCTAGGCTTGGTGAGACCTAGGAGTCTTTCACTTCTGAACACACCAGGCTCTCATTGAAAAAGAAAGTAGCATCTTGTGCTTTTAGAGGTCACTATTACTTTCTTCTGCTATCTCTTTGCTCCACTAGTGCTTGTTGTCTGTAGAGGGCTTGCTCAACCATGTTATCTCCAAGGTCTGACCAGACTTTCCAAAAATGACTGGAGTAAGATTGCCTTTCAGTAACACCCTCCAGACCAATCCTGCTACTTGCTTTCTCTGTAGCTCACTCCAGGGGGCCAGGTAGATTCCCCATACCTTCTCAGAGGGCTTTGGGAGGGTGTCGGTCTTCAAAAGTATCTAAATACATTTTGTTTTTTAAATGTAGAATTCTATTGAAAGTGTCATCTGTTGAGAGGGCAACTAAGATCAGAGCTGTTGGTAACTTATGGGCCTAATGCTCTCTTAAGAGTCAGCCAGCTTTATTTTTGATTGTTCAGTGGGACTTGACTGTACTATTAATAGGGATTCTTTGTTTGCTTACAGTGGACATCCTCTATTTTGTAATCTTGTTGCTGCCATTTTAACTCTCTGTCTAAGCCACTGGAAAGTCTATATTCTTTGTTGTGGGAGAGGCTTTTTCAGTTTGCTTGCATTAATGTTTATCTCTAGATAACCTGGGTAATTGTGGCTGCTTCTCTATCCCATGGTGAACTGCAGTCTTCAGTAAAGCAGAACATCCTGACAGTGTGTTTCCTGCACCACTGGCTTTGTGTGTTACTGTCCATGTCTTAGTAGAACTATTTTTCAGGAGAATTGTGAAAGAAACTCAAGGAAAATGTATCCTAGTGCCTAAAGTGCTCAGGAAGAGGTGGACTGTGTCTGTGGTGGCAAATCAGGATTGACATCTGGGCTTTTTCAGCCTGGAGAAGAAGCCTGCCCATACCGATGGGGAGGTTTTCGAGCAGATAGAGCCAGGCTCTTCACAGCAGTGAGTGGCAGGAGGATGAGATGGGCAGAATTTGAAATGAGAAATTCAGACTGGATATAAGGAAAAACTGTTCCCCTGCCGAGGACAGTGAGGTGGAGTAGTTACCCAGAGTGTTTGTGCAGCCTCCAGCCTTGGAGGGTTTAGACCCGACTGGGTCAAGCCCTGAGCAGCCTGGTCTGATCCTACGGCTGAATGTGCTCCGAGCAGGAGGTTGGACTAGATACCGCTTGAGGTCCCTTACAAACTGAATTACCCAATGATCTTATTAGTCACAGACCTTCTGAAGACAGCATAAGGCAGGCACTTGGTTTTCTAGCCTGCAGGGTTCAAGGGTTTGATTTTGATCGCTTGTGGGGAAGTCCACATGGCCTTCTCTTGGTAATTAGACTCTGCCTAGGCCAGAGAGCACGGCCTCCCTGCGAGATGCGGTGCCCAGCCTGCACCCAGCAAAGGGACGGGCAGCAGCAGGGGTGCTGTGCTGCTGCAGCACCCACATTGCCCACGGAAGGATGTGCCAGGAGGGAACCCGTGCACCCCGGGGAGGGGAGGTGTGCGTGTGTAGCCCACATGGCTGGTGTGCATGGGTGCAGGTGATTACAGCTTTTTGGGACTGGTTACAGAAGGGTGTTTAGACATTTATAGGTGTTCATTAACATTTTGTAAGTGTCTAGTGTTGTGGTTTATCTGTTGTATTGTTGATATTGATTCTGAATATATAGTTCTCTGCTTCCCAGTTAATTACATGTTGTTAATAGATCAATAAGCCCCTTTGATCCCGATTTGATTTAAGTCACGTGAGCCGAGCAGTTTTTTCCTGCAATAGTCACTTCCATCTTCATCATTGCGATTTTACAGAGTGATGGGACTCCAAATTGCTTGGTGCTTTTTGATGGTTCTGTTTGCACAGTTTTCTTCAGTGAGCATCCCCAAAACAGTAAGAGGATGTTAAATTTTGGAAGATAAACTAGACTATTGATCTTTTAATGACAGAAACGCTTGTACAGAATAGGAACAGTAGGTGTCTGCAAACAAATCCACTTTGCTCTCCATTTTGTCCTCATGGGAGGGGATCTTTCTGCCAGTTTTTCTCTCAATTCCATTACCTGATAGTGGCTCTTGAGCACTGCAGATGTTACAATGTGAGGATGCAAGGGGACTGAATTTTCTTCCTGCTCTTCACAGGACTCTCCCAGTCTAGATTGATGCTGTAGAGCCCAATTTAATGGGTCTTTCTGACTTTCTCTCTTTTCTGCCTGTATCATCTCTGCTCTGGGAGAGTTTAACCCATGCCTTTACCTGACCCAATTTGCAAGTAAAGAGGTGACCTTTTTCTGTAGTGACCAGCTGTATCTTTCCTAAAGGAGTATGGCACAGAGTAAATTAAAATATATAAATCATATACCATCTATCATAGCAGTGTTTCATTTTTTTCTGTCTGAAATATATTTTTCTCAGGTTATTTTTTTTTTCCTTGGAGTGAGAAGGAAAAAAAATAACCTATTTTCTTATTTTTGAAGGCATTTTAGAATGAAAAAATTTGTTCATGAAAATGCCCTCCCCCCCCACCCCTCCCCAGCAAATTTTGAAAGGTTGAATTTACTTTTGTTGCCATAAGGTGAGTTTTTTCCAAGCTATTTTTAACTCTTTGACTCTGATTTTTGTGTGGCATTGTTTCTATTGATTAGTGCAATGTGGTTTTTATAGCTTCTAAAGTAACCAGACTTTTGCTACAATCTGAAACTGTTGATGTAAACTAAAATTATGGCCCCATTCAGTTAATGGCAGTATTTTTGTTTTAGACTTGACTTTATATCTGCAGTGTTACAGAAGGAGTGTTTATCTTCCATGAGCTGTATTTTCATATGGATATGCTTTTCTATACTTTTATTTAAAGCAGTTCTTCAGTGTGTCAGAATTAACCTAACATTGGGACTGGTGTGTTTAGGCATTCACGGTAGTTATAACATTTGCAAAATACTCAGATTCCAAACTAATGAATACTGTAACTTCCTATTAATCAAAATAACTTTTCTAACTTTTTCATATCTGAGTTAAGGGGCTTGCATAACTATCACGCACTTAGAGTAATATATAATTCTACTTTTATGCTTTCCTATTTTTAGTAGATGAAAGATTAAAAGACTTACTGAATTTTTAACAATGGTTGTTTTAAAGATTTGAAAATCACAATTCTGACCTGCAAAAAAATGGTAAGCCTCAGATTTATTATTGGCATGCCTTCTGATTTTTGAGCCTTTAGGGCTTTGACTTTTCAAACTGTCTGTAACTCAGGGCTAAAAACATTTTCATACTGAAACTGAGATTCCTACATAACTACATGAGTCTGCACATGAGGAGGAAGAGAAATGCCAAATTTTGTGAGTCTTTCAATGAATATCTAGGTTGGTAGCATTCTATTCGGTGTAGATCATCTGTGCCAGCCTATTTAGCCTGAGGGTCGAACATACTATTTCAAAAACGACACAGGACTCGCAATCAATACCTTGTGGCCAACCGGCTGCCCTGCTATGCTCCCTGGGCTTGATCTTCCTCCCATTAAAGTCACTGAGAAAATTCCCAATGATGTGAAGACGTGTGAGATCAAACACCTTATGTGCAGTTCTTTCTCATTCTTGTGCAAAATTTAGCTGGAACAGATGGGTGTATCGAGCCTTTTTGAAGTTTGAAAAGGCTTTTTTGTTGTGGGGTTTGTTTGGGGTTTTTTTGCTTGGTTGGTTTTTTTTTTTGTTGTTTAATTGCAGCAAGCATGGGTAAGCAGGAATTCTTAGATTCAATGCATCAAAAGGAATTAATTTGCCTTCTGAGGGTAGAGTCCAAGATATCTGCTCTGAATGCACAAAGAATTATCACTTGTCATAGGAGGGGTAAAACTGCAGCATAGACCACAGCTTTGGAGTTAGAATTTTTCATACTATGTCCCTGGAGAAATCGTAGCATGCAATTCATCCTTGTGTAATGGTACACATCATCAGTGATGGCAGGAGTAACACATTATGGGAATTATTTTCTGTTCTGCATTAGTCAGCCATAATTCAGTCTAAGTAATAATAAAAGGGAAATGTTTTACTACTGTGAGATGGTTTGTTCAGTACCTCTGTTGTCTAATATGTGAGAAGATGCAACCTGGATGATTATACACATGTAGGAGGTGGTGCAGCACTTTTGCAGCACAAAAACCAGCACTTGCTAACAGTCGTTAATGTAGATTGCCTTGGAAGTTTACTACCATCTGAATAAAACTGGCACATACGTGCTGGATTCTGCTGTCCCTGCTTAGATTCAGCCGAACTTTTCTTTGTTGTTTCTGTTTGAAACTCTTATGAACTACATAAGAAATGAAGCTCAGCTTTTGATAGGTGATAGAAGATCCAATTCTATAACTGCTTTTGTGACAAATGTTGGCATTCTTTACCTGTCTAGGTGAAGACTACAGTAATTTTATTCTTGTATTTCAACTACATTTGCATTAGACAAGATTTCGTGGCTTTAATTTTCTCCACTTTCATCCATTCCCTGGCAATATTTATATTTCTTTCTGTATCTTAGAGTGTTTCTGTAACATTCATCTATTTATTTTGAGAGAGACCAGAATAAAATTTCTTAATGCTTGGGTTAATTAAATCACTGGCCAATGATTCTGCATGACAATGAAGGAAAAGTCCTTACGTCATAGCTTTCAAATGCCAGTGCCTACTGCTGTGGCTTGTATAGCCAAAAAATTTCTTGATACATAAAAAGCCTTCTGGGATGCAGTGAACTTTGCAATTGTAAATTGAAAAGGTTTTAGATTTGCATAGAAAACTACTTATAAGATGTCCTATTCAAAAAATGTTTGGAGACTAAAACAGTGAAAAGCGTCAGTGTTAAGGTAACTTAAACGGGACCAAGTTCCTTCATTGCCTTATTTAGGACTTCTATTAGTGAAAGGAGGAATGTGTTCTTTGATCTACATATAATTTTCAGAAACATCTCATTTATGGAAAGAGAAAGACTAGGTTCAATTGTCTCTCTATACTAGCTTGTGGGTTGTCATCACATAACCCTGTACTGCATTTCTTTCATTTGTAAATGAATAAAGGAGCTGAAAACATTTCAAAAGAAGGTTTAGAAATGGAGGCGATTAGGAAAAATATAAAATCCACAAGAGGTCTCCTTTGATTGCACAGCATGCACTTTGGTTCTCTAGGCAGTTTGCTAGGGATGAACATCCAAGCTGTCGTACCTGACCGTATCATGCTGCCATCTACACTTAAAGTCTTCCTGCATTGTCTAAGAAGGAGCACTGTCTAAGCCTACAGGGCTTGTTTTAATTCCTGAGTTAAGCTGCTACTTGCTTTTGGCTGTGGAGCTTTTAGCATGGGGATGCTATAGTCATGGTTAACAGGGTGAGAGTTTTCCACTGGCAGTTTGACAATTTCTCCATATCCCTACCTTCTGATATCTTTGCGCAATTACTCTTCCCTCCTCCATACATTCTGCTTAGAAGTATTTTTATTATTTTTCTCAATCCTTCACTTTTCTTGCATATTATTGCAGACTGCCAACATCTAGCATGCTCCCAAATGAGCTAGCTGCAAAGAAAAGCATATGGAAAGTCTTGTGAAAACAGAGGGAATAATCTCAAGACCACAGTTTTAACAACAGTATCAACAGTATGTACTGCTATGAAGATTTTGTGAAGTAGCTGTTTTCACTGGGGAGTGATCAGCCTTGGCTGTAGTGCTAGGAATAAATGAAATTCTTTGAGCAGTGATCAGGGTCTTAGCATACAGATGCCCTTTTTACTCTTTTGTTTAGTTGAACTCAGCAAAATGCCTGCCTACAGTTCACAATTCAGAAAGCCTCTTGCATTACACGTGGAAGGAATTAGGAAAATTTCTAAGTTCTTTTAAAATTGCAGCCCTATCTACTTTGCAATGTGTTTCAGAAAATGTCCTTGGAAAATTCAAGGGATGTATCTTGAGATAGAATCCAGGTGATCATTGTAAATGCAGGTTGAAAAACTTAGACTGGTCCAGAGTACTGATAGCCATATTTACTTTTTTTAGGTGAAGAAATTGTGGTTTGGTGAAATAATAAATACCTGACTCATGGCAATTGTGGTTTTGGAAAGTCATGCATTCTGTAGGGTGTAGTAGGTTGTTTAAATCAAAATCAATCTCTTTATAGTCAAACTTAGTGATTTCCAGATCTTTTTTTTTTTAATCTTCTTCAACTGCTATGGTCATCTAAAGATACCCAGAAAGAGATGAGAATGTGATTTGTTCCAACTAAGTGTTAGCTGGGTTTGATTGATTTTTTTGTTTGTTTGGTTTTTTGCTAGTTTGTTTGTCAGTCTGTTTGGTTTTGTTTCACTTTTCAGTTGGGACTAGGATGACTGGAATGTGATTTTTGCATAATAGCTTCAAAAATGTCTTTTCCGTGACTACATCAATATAAAGTATGGCTGATTGGTAAGTATGCCTCAATTTTTTTTATTATAATTTAGTTAACCAGAAATAGAATTTCCCATATTATCTCTAACTATTTGGCTTGTTTAAAAATTAGTGTTTCCCAGAGCTATATTTACCTACTACAGGTACTCTGTCTGCAAGGTCAGTTTACTGGAAACTGGCTAAGGCTGAATGGTCATTGTTTTGCAAAGGATCTATTCATCTTTAATTTTTTTTCCTTCTTCTTATGTTGATAAACAGATGGTAGAGAAAGCCTCAACTTGCAGTGCTTTGTTATAATGGATGTAGAGTAAACTTGCAGGGTTGGAGTATATAAGTCATCAACTGATGGTTGATCAATGATCATCTTGTTGCCAAGTTTGTATGGGTTTGCTCCACATACTCATAGGAGATGATTCCTACTAATTTTTTCATAAAGGAAAAATTTTAGTTGGACAATTTAGTGGATACGATAAGATTTTTTTTGTTTGTTTGTTTGTTTTCCAAATCCATCTTCAGCTAGGCCTTCATTAATGGCATGTTGGGACCTCTAACCATCTTTCCTATAGTTTGTGTAATGCCTCTGTTTTACTTTGGAATTTCAGAATGAAAAGGACTTGTCTCTGAATAGACCAACTTAAAAATTATTTAGGATTCAATGCTTTAGCAAAGGTTCTATTAGGAATCAAGCCCAAATATATCCACAACTTAGTGTTCCTTTAGCCATAATTTTAAATAAAAGGTAATGTACTCAATAGAAGTGGAAATCATAAGACTGCTCTTAAGCTTTGAACCTGCAGAAACGCAGTTGATGGGGGGAGGGGGAAAGGAAAATGGAAAAATGATGTGATGCCAAAAGGCAACAAAAGAAAATCTCTAATGTGCCAGTCATGATGGGAACATTTGTCTTTTGACTGTTGGTGTAGGAGTCCATCAGCTCTTAGGGCCCTCGCTCCATAAGAAACCCCAGTCTTGCAGATACCATGCTCATTCTGGAGGGGGGTGGGGTTGGGTCTTGTACTAGGCAGAGTCATTCACATAGCTTTTAAGCATAGCTGTGGTAAACTGTCTTACAGACTGTCTGTCTGACTTTCTGTTGTGTAATTCTCCACTGGCCTGTAAATGTAACACGTAGACCTGACTTAAGGTGGTCGATAAGCTGGCAAGGGTGTAAGTGTTTTTAGCAAAGATGGCACCAGACTTTTCTTGGAGGTGCGCAGCAGAAGGATGCATGGCAGAAAGCGCGAATTGGAATATGAGAAATTGCAGCTCAATATATGAAAAAATATTTTTCACCGTGGGGGAGGTCAGACACCAGAGCAGGTACTAAAATTAGTTTGAAAAGTCAATCTTTGGAGATATTCAAAACCTGACTGAACAAAACCCTGAACAACCTGTTTATAAATAGACGTGCTTTGAGCTGGGATGTTGGGCTAAGTGACTTCCAGAGAACTCTTCCAACCGGAGTTAATTTGTGACTTCCTAACAGCTGAGGGTCAGGGTAAAACTTCGGAAGCTATAGCAGAGAGGGTAGAAAAAGTCCTTTAAAATTGAAGTGGCGTTCTTGAATGTAACTTGTTCTAGCAGTCAGCTCTTAAATAGATCTTTCTGCTTTTCTGGTACCAATGCCTTGTGATTATACCAATTATAAACAAATCCTCCATCTAGTTTGCTTTGTTCGGTTTCTCCTTTTTTTCTTCTTTCAGAGTCTAGTAAATATGAACAGTCATAATTTTGACTTTCATGAAATTATGTTCTTGGCAGCTCAAAAAAGAGACAGCTTTAGTTGGCAGGTTGCTGTTCGATGCATGTGAAGTTCAGACGTTAGAGATAGCTGATAAAAATGAGTAAAACCCAATTACACAACAGAAAATGGGGAAGGCATGTTTGGCTGGCAGTGAAAGTTCCACGGAAGTCAGTGCTCTGACCTCTTCTGTTTCCAGCCAACGTCAATGACCTAGATGTGGGAAATAAACTAATTGAATTTGCTGATCCACAAAATCAAAAATTGAGGTCACAGCTGAACAGCAGGTAGAATTCAAAATGGATTTAGATCTGCTATTTAAGTGATCTCAAAGAGAGCAAATGAAATTGTATGTCTACAAGTGGAAAGTAATACACATTTGGCTTCAAAATAAATTCATGACTACAAATTAATGGGATTGAACCAGAGTGGGAGAAAATTGAAAATGACTTTGAAGTAATAGCTCATGTGTGGTGCTGTCAGGCCATGTGACAAGGTGGTGGTGCGCCTTCAAATGTTAAAGAGAAGATCCCTTAAACTTTCTTAGTATTTAAATAAGAGCCTCAAGAGAGTGAGTGATTTTCAGCAGTGCAGTGATGAGTGCAATGCCACAAATAATGTTTCCTTCCTTGCCTGCTAGAAAGACTCTGTGTTACTCTTGGTCAATGTTACTTTTTGTAAGAACCTAAAGAATAAGGAAAAAAAGCCCACATGTATATTACTGGGGAGAAAGGAAAACCTCATCAGGGAGTTATGTTGAGGACAGTTCCCCCTTGAGTCACTGTTGGAGGCTCTCATGGAGGGTTGAAGTGAAGCTTATTGTCCCCTTTAAAAAGGTCCTAAACGGTGGAAACTGATTGCTTCAATTGGAGCCATCATCATTCTGCTCATAGATAAACCATAGATTTCCAGAAACTCACTAGGAACAATCTTTTTTGCAACTCTGAAAAATATTCCGTTTCTTGGAGACCCAAATCCTGCAGCATACCTGCTTTTTTATACACTTAATACCTCTTTTGTCTGCATTTTGTTGTATAGTATCACAGCAAAGCAGAGCTCTTGAGATGAGTTCTGTTCTTAAACAAGAAAAGACGGCCTATTTCTCAGGAATTCTGCTCTTGCTGCACTCTGACAGCAACCTGTTTTGGCACGGCACTGGAACTTCCTAATAGCTAGCTGTTGTTGAAGCCCCTGTCAATGGTCAATAGCAAGCTAAAAGCTTAGTGCTCCTGACATGCTTCTGAAGTGTTCCTGTATGTTGATTTTTTTGGTTGGTTGGTTTTGGGGGTGTTTTTTGAAGTAACTACTACAGCTTATACAATTCAGGCAACTTGGTTGCTCAGCCCTATGCCTTGCTCTCTGGGTACCACATCAATACAATCAGCTTTGCCATTGAATGAATTTTCACATTAAAAGTAATTTTGGTTTTTGCCCCTTCTGCTCAATTAGAAAGTTATACCAGCATATCGTTGCTCTAGGAAGTAGAAACTGTTTTCAAGTACTAGTGTAATTCTGGTGGCTTATTCTATTGTTAGAAATGCCTCAACCTAATCTATTAAGTTAAACATTTATTTCCTATTTTCCTTTGTTTGCTTGTCCAGTGATATTTACTTAACTGTCCGTACGAACACAGCAGCTACAAACTGCCCCTTTAACCTTTGTGTTGTGAGGTTAAATAAATGAGAGATTAAATCTCCTTTCCATTCTGTTTCTTTGCACCTTTCTGTTTTTTTTCTGTGAACATGAGTGGTTGCGTGGCTGGAACTTCAGGCACTGCTCCAGGTAAGGTTCACCAGTGTATCATGCAGTAGGTCAGTTCTTTTCCTGTCTCTGAGATAACCATGAGATGGTTGGCAAGACCTCATTTGTCTCCACCTTCACTGCAATAGATTGAACACTACTGGAAAATCTATGAAATGCTGTTTTGGGGGGTCCTCAACCTCAGTTTATTCCATTTGATGAGTGTCTGCTGTTTGTGATCACATCATGACTTTACATTTTGATGTATGAAAATAAATTCTGTTCTGGTCCTTGTGATCATCTCGTTTGTGTACAATGTTCTCCCCATCCTCTGTTGATCATAATTTCCAGCTTCATCTCTCAAAATGTTTTTTTTGTTTTGGTGCCCAGGTCATGTGCTAGCAGAAATATTAAAAAAAATACTATCTTTACATCTCTCTTTTTGATGATCACCACCTCTTCCTAGTGTGGTTCAGCATACAGGGTTTCGGAGCTCCCTGTTGTTCTGGGCCAAATTTGCACCTATAGTATAGGGTTACCCAGGACCACTATTCTGTGTGGTCTGCAGGACCTAAGACAAAGTTGCTGTCTGTCTTTTGCCATCGTATTGGAGAGAAGGATGCAGGCAAAATTCAAATGCCCAGTGAGTTTTAAGAAAGGAGGGAATTGATATCCATCATATTCCCTGTTATCTGCTGCTATAATAAAAGCCAGTAATGCACTTTGTAAGCTGTCAGGCACTTCATCAAAGATTATGTGGTGTTGTGGAATTTAGTTGTAAATTTTCAGTATTGTTTTTTCTGTGCAAAGCTTCAGAAGCACATATTTCAATTGGAGATTTTAACAGTGGAAACATACATCGTGTTCCTCACACACCCACATTCTTTTCATCTGAACAGTTCAGGTTCAGACTGTGTATGCAATGTTCATTTCCTATTACGGTGAAGAGAACCAAATGTTTGCGTTACTGATGAACAACTCGGGTGTGTCATTTTGAAATAAATTCTGCAGATCAAGGACACATATAGAATAAGTAATAGGTTCTTAAATTATGGTACTTCATTAGCCCTTTGGGATATGGTAGGGCTGTCAGTAATTACCTGTGGAAAGCACAAATGATTGGAGCTGTTGCTCTGAAGTTTCACAGTTGAACCCTGGCTCCAGTCGGTGGCTCAGGATCTCCTGTTTAATATGTGTCAGACTGATACATTAGATTTCTGAAGCCTTTGCAGAATATCCTTTCCAGCTCTTAATTGCTTGTTCTATTTTAACCTCTGCTATGGAAGGGGTTTCATCCCTATTTCCTGAAACTAGCCTAGGTTTCATCACTGCTTGTATGATAGTTTTAGCCTTTAATTGAATTTTAAATGCCAGTGGCTCCATCTGACCTGATCTCCAATAGTGTGTTGCAATCTTTAAAGTGCAATCCAGTCTCACAGAAGTGAGGGAAAATTCTTATTTAAAAACAGACAAATGTCTTAGTGTCTTTTTTTCATAGAATAGAATGAAACTCAGTTATGGAGAGGAGGTAATTAAACTCAGAGCACAGTTAGTTGCTCTCTGTCCAGTCTTGATTAAAAATGTTTCTCTATATGACGTTCACGTGCTGCTTCTGCTCAGTCTCCAGTATTTCTTGCTAGATAGGCAAATCCAGAGGCTAACTAGCTTTCCATCTCCATAGTGAACAGTATATCATCTAATCCAAGTTTGTGTATGTAACTTCATAAGAACAATTCACCAGCTATCTCTGATACATAATTCATAACTTTTAATTGTTCAGTCATATTTTATGAATATTTACTTTGAGCATACGTCATGTTTGTGCATAATAAGGAAATAATGGTAGGGAAGGCCTGTCTCTCTGTATTTCCTTCCACCCCTGTCCCTGCTTCTCTATGTTCGTTTGCAGTAGTGGACCGGGGAAACACTCCCTTGGAGAACTGAGGAAGAGCTGCAGCAGGTAATGTGAAGTGAAATGCTATGTATCAAACCAGAAACATCTTGCTCCTTTAAAAAAAATAAAAATTCAAATCTACCTAGGAGATGTAAAACGGATTGAAACACCTAGTGTGCTAGTTGCCATGGAGGGATTAAAGGCTTTAGGATTTTTCCTGTTGAATCAGTACATGGCATAAGCATATGATTATATAACAACCAAGCTAAAGTCCCTCTGATCTGAAATGGACTCTGTATGCAATTATTTTACACGTGCCTTTCAACTACTGCATCCTCCATTGCTTCAGCAAGTGCATTTTGTTGAAATAGTGAACCGGACCGGGAGTGAGATGGGTAATGCAGCCAGCTCCTACCTGTGCAGCCTCTATCGTGCCCCAGGGCATGATACGGGGGCATAAGGAATAAGTGGATTTTCTGTTTATATTCTTTGAGATAGTTTGTGAGTTTGAAATGGACTGCTGGGACAGCAACGTATGATCATGCAATAACACTTCCACATAGAAGAGTATTAGCTTTTCCAGGAATCTAAGAGCTAGTCTTTTTTCATTAAAAGTACTCAGTTTGCCCTCTTTGATTGCTGACACTGTTGTATTTACTGTTTCCATTAGGTACAAGGAGAAGCTCAGCTGGTAAGTTTGCTAATATAATAAAGGGAAATAGTGCAGCTATCCCCATCCATCACTCCTCCTTCTGAAACTGATCCACCGACCATAAGTTACAGTGATTGTTTCTATCTTCCAGGTAATTATGCTCTAAAGCACCAGTCATATGCAACTTGCTGTAGCTCTTTGTCTGTGGATTATTATTTTTTTTTCTTATAGTGAAGTGTGTCATGCCCAGAGATATGGCATATACAATTTGAAAGCAAATTAATACTTAAACAGCATGTTAAGATTAATGTTCCTCTTGCATTATGAAATGCTTTTAAATTCCCCTTGGAATAGCTGCAAATGCAGTTTGTACACAAATGCGTTTGTTTTTGCTGTAGAGCCAGTAAGAATAATTTTATTCCAAATGTGCTTGGGCTACTGTTAAGGAATGCTGCTTGCAAAGAATACTCTGAAGTACTAAAAAAATAGATAAGAGAGATGATAGTTTAAAGGATTAGATTGTGTGTGTGTGTATATGTATTAACTCAGATTCAGTGCAGGGTATAAATGTATTCGTTGTTAATCTTAGGAGAACTGCATAAATTCCCCTTAAAATACACTGGTGGTGTAAGATGAAAGATGTATGCTGCTCAATATTTCCTTCTCGGAGAGGGCTCAGAACCTTTCTGTTAGAGTGGAATTTCGCAGGATCGTATCCTGTGCCTGCACATAGGCAGGGCCCCGTTGGAGCTAGCAAAAATTGTGCATCTGTATCTTAAGTGCAAAATATTGCTCTAGTGTTTGGGTTTTTCTTTCGATTTATTGAACTCTGAATTCCAAGATTCTAGACTGATATTTTTGAAGATAAAACCTGCCTTTTATCTACATGAAGAATCCAAAAAGAAATCAAGGCTTGTTCGACACTAAATTCCTTACACTATGTCTGTGACCTAAACAGAAGCTCTGCAGGTGCAGAAGCTAGTCTCAAATCTGTGAGCTTCCTGGCCCAAGATAATTGCTAATAAGCAATCGAAATAATTAGATGTGTGCAGTTCATGAGGAATTGTGGAGGAGAGGGAACCACATGTAAGCTTATTTCATACTGGCTTTTAGTTTTAACAGTTCCGTCACTTCAGTCCACTCAGTAGGCAATCTGGAGAATTTTGAAATGTATGCATCTCACTGAATTCCTTCAGCCTGCAGCTGCTGGGAAGGTAGGATGTTGACCCACTACACTGCAAATTCTTTTGTTTGGTTTTGGATTCTCACTTCCTTCCCCCCAACTCCCTGCAGCACATACCCTAGCTGGATCTAATATTGCGGTTCAGGTGTAAACTCAGTTCTTTTTCCTGTCATACACAAACCATGGAAAGCTTTGTATTCCAGAAGCCATAGGCAATTTAACACTGGGTCTGTCTAAGTATTGTCCCTTTTTCCTTTTTTACTCCCCTTCCCCCCCCCCCCCCCCCCCCGGTCATTTATATTGGATGAAAGGCTATAAACCAGCGCCTATCTCAATGTCTAAGTGCTCCTGACGCGCTCTTTAAAATGTTAAACTTTTGGCTATTGCTTGCAAATGCACTGTCTTTGCAAGGAATCATCTTGCTGCTTGTGTGTTTCAGGGTTTGTTATTTAAAGGAGACACTTACAGATGTGTGCGCAGGAGCCCCCTGCTTCAGTGTTAGGCTTGTAATGATAGGTGTCTGGTAGCCATAGATCACTTCAGCAGCAGATGACAAGTGGTGGAACAGTAACAGGTAGTATGTATGGGTCATGCTTTTGGATTTTAATTCCTAGCCTACAGTTCAGAATGCTTCTTATTAAGATGCTGAGCTATTTCCTGATTATAAATGCTATTGCAATGAACTTGAAGCATCTGAAAGCATCACATTGCAACTGTAGCATAAATAAGCCCAGGCATCTTAGTGTACTTTTCAGAACCTTCCTCTTCCTGTGATGCTTTCTTTGATCTGACAGTAGGTTACGAGTTCATTACGTGGTATTAAAGATTCTGGGGTTAAGTATGAAAAAAGATATTTTAAATTGATAGAATCTGATATACTCATCACTTAATATTTATAAATGCAAACAGTCTTTCCTGAGAGGAGACAGTCTTTGATTCTCTCTGAG
Source organism: Calonectris borealis (assembly GCF_964195595.1). Taxonomy (NCBI): domain Eukaryota; kingdom Metazoa; phylum Chordata; class Aves; order Procellariiformes; family Procellariidae; genus Calonectris; species Calonectris borealis. The sequence goes on from NC_134312.1 coordinate 100,217,974, forward strand.
TCCCTGGAAGTCAAAGGATGTTGCAAGTGCCAAGTATCTCTTGAGACCAAGTGCAGTAAAAAGTTAAACTTGGAAGATGTATTGCATTTTCTTTTCTGATAATGTAGGATGGAGTGTCTTCTCCCTCCCCCCCCCCTTTTTTTTTAACTCAATGTTCTTCCTTTAAAACAAAAAAACCAAAAAAAATCCAAAAACCCCCAAACATTGCCTTGAATGTTAATTGCCATGATTGGTGGCAGGTTAATTTGTAGAAAGGTTAACTTGGAATTTCTCAAGTTTGTCCACAGTACAGTTCTTGTGAAAGCTTCAGGTTGCCGCCTTGTGACGCAACCCAAGCCCTCAGCGGTCTGGGTTTCTGTTGCAGTAACAGTATCGCGAGTACTGCCTACTCATTGCATTCTTTGTTTCTCTCCTCAGGTTTCTCAGATTGGTCCTGCTGAGGATTTTAGTATGCCACACAAATATGGCTGAGACTATAGTAAATCTCTGGAGGCTTTCAAGAGAGCCTTTGCATTAAAATATATGAAATTTTAGTAGGCTCAGTTTTAGCCATGTTTGAACCGCAGAATTTTAAAACATCCAGTACGTATGATTGTGTTAAATGGAAAGCATGTTCCTGCATATGCCTGAAATACCTCCAAAGTACAATGGCAGCTGTTTGAAAGTATTTATTCAATTTACAGGAAATGCTGCAGAATATTCTTCTTGAGGTAGCTGTGTTGTTTTGATATTATACTTTGACTCTTTCCTCTTTCTATTTTAGCTGCTGGATGTATTATATCAGAGCAGACACTTGCTGCATAGGAGTTCAGCAATTCTTCCCATTGGGTTGTTTCTTAACTCCTTGGTCTGAACCTGGTAGTTGGGAATTATTCCTGTTCATTTTGAGCTTTAGCAGATTAGATCCTTACTCTTAATTACTTTACACATTCAAACCTCTTCCATCCCTTAACTTCTCCCGACCAATCTTCTGGTTTTTCTTCTTGTTTTTCTTCCCCCTATCTCACCTCTGGGAGGTGTGTGATTTACAGGCCTCTTTCACCCTGTTTTTGAAGAGGAATCTCTGAGCTTTCAGGACCTTTTTCAACACAGAGAAGTGTAATTTAGAAATGCAAACCAAAAATAACTATGAACAGTTAATGGAGAAATTGGGCTTCTAACAGCTGAAACTGTCAGTATCAGCATCTGGAATAGAAAAACTGAAAAGTATCTTCAACTGTATTCTCTTGTTTCTCTTCTCCCTTTTAAATAGTCACATTGCTTTTGCCTGTCTAGTTCACTCTTACATGAAAATATGTACCAATATACACGCTGTGTGTATATTGCTCTATATACGTACATATAGACATGTATTTGTATTGTATTATTTCATGTACATGTATTCACATTACAGCAGAGCTGAGCAAAAGAACAAGGTAAACAGAAGAAAATGAAGTATTGAACCCTGTTTCAAAAGGAGAAAATTTCCTGTGGAAAGTATGTTCCTGCTTTTGAGTGTGTGGGAACCGGGCGTACGCCTTAGCCTTCTCTATTTCTTCTGTCCTTACACAAACAAATAAAATAAGAAAAAAAAAAAAGGGAAGAGAGGCAAAATGGTAAAGTGGGGCAAAGGTGAAAAGGATGATTTAATCCGTGGAAGATAGTGGTGTAAATTCTATGGTATTTTTTATGTTATCTAGAAATGTGGTTATTTAGTAAGTTTTTTTCCTTTCTGAAACAGCTTTTTAGCTCATCTGAATAAAGAATAGGGTTCTTGTTTTGGTTTTTTTTTTGTTTGGTTGGTTTTGTTTTTTTGGGGGGGTTGTTTGTTTGTTGTGTGTTTTTTCTTTTTTTTTTTTTTTTTACACTGGCCATTTCTTAACTTTCTTCTGACACTTTGTTCTATCCCTGCTTTATACAGCAATTTATGTCAACAAATTTTACATTCTTTGTCCAACTTCTGTGGGCAAATACATTCTGTTGAAGTGATGCTTAAACTGTTCTGGATGAGGTAAAGAATTTGTCAAAGCTATAACAATTTCAAGAACACTGATCCCTGTCCACCTCATACCCTCTGAAAGGCAAAAAGGCCTTGTGAAAAGCAGCCATTTTTCCTTTATATACCTCAGATATAAGGGAAACAAAACTCAGCTTTGGTAGTTGCTTGCTTGCTTTTTTTTTTTTTTCCCTAAGAAACCTAGTATTTTTTTATCCACCAAAATTGCTACAGGTTTCCTTTGTTTCAAGTCCTATACGTGACATCTTTTATTTCAAATACAGCTAAGCATGGTATTTTATTCTGAATCTGGTCTGAGGAAGAATTTACTTTTCACAGCTCTAGCAAAGAAAATGATGAGACATTCATTCAAGAAGCAGAATATAAAATAGACATACTTCAACTCAAGACATTCCTTTTCAAGTGTAATGTCAAAGTTGAAACAGTGGGTTCTCCTACAGCCAACCATGTTTTCTTTTGCAGTCATAAATACCAGTGCTTTGGAACCTTTTCAGTTCTCCAACTCCATAAAAATGATGAAAGCAGACAAGAGAAGAATTTTCCATTTAAACTGGTGCTGTATTGGTAAAGCAAACATGAATTGTAATGCTCCTGGGTTATCTTATCAGTAATGTTTCTACTTGACACATTACAAAGCACCGAAATCTTTTTAACTACGTTCAGATAGATGTGAAAATGTTTTCAGATAAATATAAAGGCCAATGTCAAACGATCTCCTACAGGTTGTAAATAATGATGAGTGAAAAACAATACCTGCAATCACTTGTATGTAAGCTTTCCTTGTCAACCTGTTTGAGGTGGTACCATTGAGCAAGGGCTGACAGAGCAGCCCCACAGACCAGGCTCAGGCTGAGTGCAGAGCAGTCAGGCTTAATACCCTGCATCACTGCATGTGGATGACTCTCTGCCTCTGTGAAATAATTAAAGAATTTCCCCCCGAGTCTGGTTGTTAACCATCAGTTAATGTACTTCCCCCCAGCCCTCCCCTAGAATATGTATCAAAATATTGATTTGACTATTTGAGGCTGGTAAAATCTAGTAGAAATGTTTTGGTAGAAAGACAATTAGCCTTTCGAGTATGATACTAGCTAGTGGAAGAGAGAGGCTTTTAGATGTGCTACTAAAAGGGATTGTGCTTAGGGAATAGCAGTCTGGATAGGGAGACGCTTTCCTTTCTGCTTCACACCTGGGAAGAAGTGAAGATGTGAACAAAAGACATTCAGTTGCTTATATCATCCTACTGGAAGCCCAATGCAAAGTGATGTGAAACACCCTATCCCTTGCATGGTAGTATTGAATATGCTCTTAGAAAGAGAATCAGTATTTCCGTTTTACTGAGAGGGAACTGATGAAGAAAATAAAGCCTAGAAATAAAGAGCTTTGGCCAAGATCATCCAGGAGGCTGTTGATAAAGCTGGCAGCAGGCTCCATGTCTTCAGAGTTACAGTACACTGAGCAAATACCAAGAAAAATCAGAAATGCTTACCAGAGAAAAGACATTTGATGCAATCGATGCTACTAAAACTTCATGGAGTCTCTCTCATACCAATTACTCAATTAACTGGGAGATATGTAGTTTTAAAAAAAAGGGAGTAGGAGAGAGTTTTGAGGAATGGTACTCTATCTTCAATGGAATATTGGGGTATTGGCAGTTCAGATGAAGAGGAACTGGTCAGACTAGAGATTAACAATCTTTTGTAGGCCTGGATTGAACAATTGTCTGAATATCTGTCAACGATATGGAGGGGGGAAAAAACGATGGCAGTGTTATCTGCCCCTAGTAGAGTTTTTTAAGTAAGTCCATGACATTAGTGATGTCATGTCATTAGTATTTAGTAGCTCTGGATTTGCTTTGTTCTCCAAAAAATATAAACTTGATGAAGAAAGAAGGTAGGGCAAAATAATGTCTGCTTCAGACTTTATGTGGTATTACAAGTAGAATTATCTGGCTACAATTTTAGAATTTAATTGATTACACCAATTTTTAGTTCAATAGTCTAATTCTTTCTCTGCAATATGAAGGCAGTTTTTCAAAGTTAAAATCAATCCAGAGCCCAACTGAGAAGGTGAGAGGGGTTAACTTTGTGTAAAACTTCACTTCAGAATCTTTAAGAATGTTTTCCATCAAACTAAATAATACTGTTTTGCAATTACATAATTGCCTTTTTAGTTGTAAAATCATTCTTTTGTTAAGGAGTATATGTAGGAATTATTAAAGAAGATTTTTATTTTAAGAAGCTGCAGTTGTTTAATCTATTTGCCTTCTTTTAGGCCCTCCAAAGCCATAGAAGTGAAAACAAAAGCTTGGGGATAGTGAATTTTTCTTTTTCCTCTAAAATTATTTTGTTCCTCTAGATACAATTTCAGTGTCTGTCTAAAGCTTTCTGGGCAGTGAACATGCTAAAAAAACCCCTTGTTTTTCAATCTATATCCATTTTACCCCTGTGATGGATGCACTCAATCCCCTAACCAGACTGGCAGTGGTTTGGTGCAGGCTCCAGAAGAGAGAAAGGCCTGAGCTGTAGCCGGGCTGTGAACTCCTTTGGTTTCAATCTGTTTTCTGAAAACCCACAAAGGAGCAGAGTGATACAGTGAGCATCGATGCATATGAACTTGGATTGCCGGTCATGTGATTAACACATGAATAGTGGATGGCTTTTCCAAGACTTGTTTATCAAGGAACAAAGAAAGTTATGGGTACAAGGAGTCTCATGCATACTTTTTCCATCACATGTAATTTGACTACGAACTAACCACTTTATCCTATAAATATGACAGCCTAAGGGAGCCTCCTTTGAGCTCTCCCTGCTAGGCAGTGTGGTTGCATGGCGGTGATCTCCCCTTGAGCTGGGACACCTCTCAAGGTTGCTCCTCGAGGCAGAGAGACCTTTTACCACAGCAGATCTTTTGTAAGCGACCGATATCACACATAACCTTGTAGTATGGTAACTTTGATTGCATGCTGAATTGATGGGCTAATGAAACATTACATAAATTTTGCATATATAATCCCTTAGACATAAACCGCTGACCATGTCTGAGACTAGGTTTGGACCTAGCCGCACCTAAACTCCATCAGGAGTTTAGAAAGCAAGGGGGTCCACTCCGACCCTCGTGACTCAATGGGAGGGTCTTCCTTACTCCCTGTATTTCTTCCATTAGACATAAACCGTTGTCCAAGTTTGAGACTAAGATTGGATTTAGCTGCACCTAGGCGCCATCAGGAGCAAGGGGGTTCACTCTGAACATCGTGACTCAATGGGAGGGTCCTGCTTACCTTTTTGCATCCCCGGTCTCTCTGTGAATCATTCCAACTCGAGTGTAACTCAATTTTCCTTTGTATGTTTCTTCCATGCAGTAATTAATAGAATGAACCTTGTCATTGAACTTTGTTAAGTCACACTTTTACAACATCATATTAAAACCACTTTTGCTAATACCTTTGAAGGTGATTCTTTAAGCGATCTAAACCACTCATCCACAACAACCCCACTCTCAACTGATTTCTGTAAAATCAGCATAATTAAAAAAGCTGGGAAGGCACATATTTAAGTATGGGCTGGTGACCTAATATCTCCTGCTGTGCTTTGTTCTTTACTGGGATTATAGGAAGTTGCTGTTTAATTAGGATGCTGGCTAAACAGTGCATCATAAATTAGGCTAATTGATTTCAGCAATGGTTTAAATCTCATGGATTTTGAGGTTTTGCAAACCTTGCAGGCTGTTTTCAGATCTGAGAATTCATTAAAGTAAACTTTAAGTTTCTGTTGGTTTTTTTTGTTGTTTTGTTTGGTTGGGTTTTTTTTCTGTAACTCTTCCTTGGAATTAAAGAAGCAGTGTGAGGGTGGATTAGTATGCAGAAAGTGAGGATGACATGCATGAGTGACCTTCTCCACATAAGAGAGATACTGTGGCTCATATCTGTTGCTGCTGCTCCAAATGGGCATAGACGGTTTGCTGGGAATGCTGTTTCCAGGCTGCCACCTCTACTCCCAGCATACCATGCCTACCCTGCTGGGGTGGTGGTGTGCTCTGGTGATCCTGTCACGTCCTGTGAGTACAAGGGACTTTTTATGAAAAGCAGCTTGATTTAAGCAGTCCTGCCCAACTGAGGGTGAAGTTCACTCTAATTTTTTCCATCATAGTATGGATCCATCAATTCTTCCTTACCTATTAATTTATTTATATAATGACTAAAAACACGTGTCTTCGGGTGGTGAGCAGATTCACTTCCATATTTCTAATGAAAATATTAACAGAAGTCTTTCTGGTAATAATATTCTTTGTCTTATCATATCTCAGAACTGCTAAGCTGGCATTCTAGTTAACTGTTAGACCTGCTTTTAGTAGTAGACTTCCTAGATGAAGGATCTAGGCCACTGCTTCTCAGTAACCCCACACTAGATGAGGTGCACACCTAGGCTATTTAAGTGATGTGACTTGTGCTGTCAGCCCATTCAAAGCAGTTTACAAGCATGTAACAGTTGTCTGCCAGCATAAATTTCCCAGAGTGAAGATCTTTTATTACCTCTGTGCTTTTTCTCCCCTGCTTCTAAGTGTTGAGGTTTTTTGCCATACTGTGTGCTGTTCAAAGTTTTAACCTTCCTCTATTGTTATCTCTCAGCAAATGGACTAAAACTTTTGATATGTGATGTACCTTACCTAGCATTTACTTATATCAAGCTGATTTTATTTTAATTAATGTTTTTTTTTTTCCTGGTACTCATTTTTTGATGCATACCATGCTCCTGTGACAATAACAAAGCCATTGATATGTACCATGCTCCTGTGGTAATAAAAAAGCTATTTTACAGCTAGGAGTAATCTGAGGCATGGTTACCAGGCCTCCTCTCTGTGAGAACACTTTGGGAAAATCTCAATTTCTAGCTTATCTTTGAAGTGCAAGATAGGCTCCATTTCTTGGTTTGCTCCATGACAGGGAAGAAAACTTTCCTTTACAGCTGGCTTTTTCATTTTGCAGTTGTGCAAAAATGTAAAATCATAAAAGTCATGAAACAGGAAGCGTTAGAGTAAGGTGGCCTGTTTTGTGGGTTTTTTTGTTTGTTTGTTTGGGTTTTTTTGTAACTCCTCAAAGACTGCTAAGGAAGTATTGCTTTCTTGAGGAAACAGGCGAGGATTGCTGCCAGCAGTTGGTTGTTCAAAAGCAGCACTCCTATGCGTCTGCCATGTGGGAAAGTTACACTCTTCTTTTTACCTGGTGTTAAGAGCAGCAAGGCAACTGCACAAGCACAGATTTCCCTGTGTGAGAAGTGAAGCTAGAAAGTCTGGGACTTGCTGGTCTTGCGAAACATGTGCTGATCTGCTTTTGCATCATCTAACATGCCCCAAACGCCTCTCGAGCGGCTGTCCGGCAGTGCAGGGGAATGCCCAGTGCACAAATGCTGCAGAGTCACCCCTGGCAGCAGGCACGTTCTAGAGTAATGATGCCAAAACTGCGTTGGTGACACCAGTAAAGCTAATGTCTTGCTACAAGACACACCATTTGACTTTGGATTGTTTGTAATTGTTCTGGTATTTTTTTGTTTAAATTCATTTTTTCATGTATTCTACTCTAGTAAAAAAAAATTAGGTTAAAAGAAAAAGATGTTTGTGTATGAAACCATGTACTTCTGCTTGTATTTTTTTGAAATATGTATTTTTGCCTGTATCTTATCTTGGTTAGCTTGCAAAACTAAGGTATTAAACAGGGCGTATCGTAGCATCAGAATAGAAAGAATGTAATTCAGCAGTGCTCAGAAAGGTAGTTTAAAATAATAGATATAAAAATATAAAGAAAAATGATCCTAGCAAGGATGTTCAGGTGTTAAAGTGCAAATACTGCTGTGGAAAACTGACTAATGGAGCAATGCTTCAGAATGCTGAAGATTTCCTAACCGTGTCATATTGTCGGTGAGAGAAGGAGAGAGTAAGTAATCAAAGGCAAACTGTGATGGACATCATGTTTGGTCGTGTGCCTCAGAAGTGAGCTTGTGGCCAAATTTCCAAGTGCTGTTGTGCATGTTCTGTGTTATCAAAGAATTTTGTTTGAATCTAGTAATCTATTTGTCTTTCTAAATAAAAATATACTGGCATCAAATACTTGTTTTGTTTTATAATAGCTGATGAAAATGCATCGGCCTGAAAAAAGGTCTTCCATTTCATCATTGTAAGAAGAGTCAAAGGAATGTGTAAAGCAAATTATTTCTGTCTTATTGTTAATGGAACAAAAACATGGGGAAGCCTTTCAATACTGAAGAACTTAAGAAAAATTTTTCTTTTTAAATCAGTAACTATAGAAACTACTCATAAGCGTCAAAAATGTTGATGCAGGTATACAGCAGGTATATTTTTCCACATTTCATTTTCTTCTGGAGTCCACACAGAATAATTACCTGTTATCACTGTAAACCAAATCAAAACTGAACTAAGGTTGAGTGAGAGTTACCTGATTGGTAGGTAATTGTTATCACAGCTAAACAGGCTAAAGATATCCCAGGCCAAAGATATCCCAGGCCAGGAAAAATCCAGACCGTTTCTGAGACGTAGCATGATCAGGTCATTAAGGAGCCTCTGACCTTTAAGCAGCAGCAAAATAATATTCACTGTTACAACTTCTAAATTTTCTTGTTTAGAGAAAACAAAAGATAACTACAAGCATGGAAAAAATGTTCTGTAGATGTTTTGTTGGAGATAGAGATTGATAACATATTTCCTAATTTTGAATTCTTCTAAAATAAATTATGATCAATTTTTTCAATTGTTCTAGTAATATACTGTGTAAGTGTACATGATACATATTTCTTTACCCTGTTGCTTTTGGCGACCTAATAAACAACCAGATTAATACCAAGCCACAACTGTAAACCTCATCTTTCAGTGCACCCACCTCCAGCTAAATGTAATCTTCTTATCACTCTGTCTGGATAGCTACAGAATGTTAAATAGCAATCAGTCTTCAAGGATGCATTTGCCATCAACTTTTAAATTGAAGGGTTCTTAAATCTGAAAAAGTGAGCAGTTTGCAAATTGACTTGAATTAACCCCCTCTAAGTTAATAGTTAGGAAATATTTATTTAATAGTTTGGGCACTTAAGCATCACATGCAATTTCATTTCCTGTTTCATCTTGTGGTGTTTCAGTTGCCTGCTTCACCAGTTCAACTGCTATTGAAGCATTCAGGAGACTGGTTTCACCTGAAGGTTGGGTTTGGTATTTCTTGCTATATTAATTTTGGATTGTATTCTATGGCCCTTAATATTTTAAATATTTATTTTACTTTTTTATACTATATTGGAAAATTATTTTTTCCCCCTTCTGTGGTCTAATCACAGATGATACATTCAAGATTACGCTTTAAAACATAGCTACCTTTCAAACAGAAGTGCTCCTTCCTGTCACAGGTTATAGGTTTGTTTAGCAATTTAAAAAGTTATGTTAAAAAGTTTAAGAAACGCATAGTGTGTGAAGCAATAGAACTGTCGTTTCTATTAGTGTGCATATGTTAAGAAGGTTAATTAATTTTCAAAATATGCACTTCTGCTTTCATGTAAAATATTTTAAAGTTTATTATTATCACTTATTCAATGAAACATTTTAGTTCTGTGGGTTGTTTAAGATCTGCATGAAGTTTACAAAATTATGTGAAGCATTAACATTACATAAAAATAATTTTGTTTTTTCAGAAGTGAGGAAGCTAAGTAACCAGAAGAGTGGTAGAGGAATTAAAAGTTTATTTCTTATAATTTTTAAGCATCATCAAATTCTGAAAAAGTTAATTATTTAGATGGCTAAATCTGAGGATGTAGTTAGGGGGACTCCCCCTCCCCCCCTACCAAAAACCTATGTTCAAAATCAATAGAAAACTATATAGCACAATGAAGAACAGGCTTCATATCTGAAGTCAAAACCTACATGGAAATTACAAGATTTCCAAAGGCTGTTCTGCCTCTGTATATACTTTCTCTCCCTGCCTTGACAACGAATGTCGGGACTCTAAAATGCTTTTGGATAGTTGAACATATACATTATAGATGGGATTTTCTTGCCGTTTCAGTGAGAAAATGTTTCTCATGAACTTCTTTTTTCCCCTTCTAATAACTTGAAGCGCATTGGATAGTTTGATCTCATTACTAAGTACTGCTGATTTATTTTCTTTAGGAATATAAAATAGCATTAGCAACAAGCATTTTGTCACTTTGTATGCTTCTTTTGATGATTTTTTACCAATGTAGATTTCTGCTTCAATATTTTTGTGACCTATTTATTCTGGAAGTGTTGGATAACCTTACTTAGCTTTATATAGATGATATTTTTCTGTGATGCATATTATAAACAGAATTCATTAAAGTACTCATATAAAGCGTGAATTATTTTACTAATCTTTTCTCATAATATTTGTTTTGCTTTTCTTGCTAATGATACACAAAAGAATTTATATTTGTCATGAGGAAGAAGATTTTGTCCGCATATTGGGCCAAATGTAACATAGTGCAAATCACCTATAGGTGATTTTTTTTTTTTTAAACTCAGGAAAGGAGCATCCAGTAAGCAAGGGTATCTGCAGCAGCTGATCACCATTGCAGGTACTCGTAGAATACCTTTACCATGGACATGAGCAGAGATTTCTGTTTTTGCTATGCTCTGACAGGGTGTACTTTCTAGTACAGACCAAGCCCCCAGTGTGTGGTTCACCTGTCCAGGCTTGGGGGGAATGTTAGGAACTGCATACCATTAGTGGCTAAATCATGTTACGTATTTTTTTCATTCTTCATTTTGTGTTTTTCACAAAATCTCTTGGAAGGTTCTTTTTGTGTAATGGGATAATCTTGCATACTGTTGTAATAATTAACTTACGGGTTTTTCCTTCTTATTCATACAGAACTTGTTCTGTGCCAAATATCTGACAGATTCTCTAGGGGATTTTCCTTCTCATGTCTTTTTTAGTTATTGAGTAACTACAATTTGTCTTCATTATCAAGATAATAAAGCACTTCCGTAACTCCACTTTATAGATTCAAAGCAATGTACAAGAGCACAGTGTTGCCTTTTAGCTCCCAGCGGGTGACCACCTACTTTCACCACTCTTTACTAGTTTTCATACAATTGCACAAAGACTAAACTTTTTGAACAGCAGAATTTACGAAGCTTGGTTTGCTGTGGCTCTCCCCTGCATGTATTCTGTAGTGCCTAGTAATGAATTTGAGCTTACTGCTATAACTTTCTTTTCTGTGAGCACTTATTTTAGTCTTTCTTCTACTTGCAGCCTGTTTTTACAAATCTTTTTAAAATATCTTCGCAATGTCTCTGCCAAGTTTAGTTGAAAATGCACAAGGATTTCCAAAGTCTTTTAAGAGAAAGGGATGAATACCAAAAGATATGATGATTGCATAAACCTCTTTTAGACTGCAAAACAAGCCTGGGAAAAAGTACTTTTGTTATATTTTATGTTTGTTGCTCAGCTTCAGTTACCTGTTCAGATGTATTGAAGATTTCTTTATTCTGCTCTTTAGAAGTAGGAGACCATTTCATGCTTGTAATCAAAGTTTGTAATTGTTTATAGTTGTCTTTGGATAAAGTGCAACAATGTTGTCATTGGTTTGTCGTCCTTAGAGGTAAATCCACCAGTATTTGAGTGTTTCAGATGTTTGGGCAGGCCACAACTGAAAGGATGGTGAACCCTTCAAACACTGTCTTCATTTGCCATTTTACTGCTATCATTGTTCAGCAAGATTGGAAAACCTGCAGACGCACTGTCCTGTAATACAGTACGCTGGTATATAAAGAAAAAGCAAAATAGGCAGACTCCGGTTTCTGCCCAAACAGAACTAATGAAAACCTCTTTGCTTCATTATGTCCAAGCACAATTTGTCTTGCTTATTCTTCACCAAACTGCAAATGAAGGTCTAGGTAAAATACCTTTTTTGTCAGTAGTCCAAAGATGGACTAATCTTAAATGGACATTTTGGATAATAAAATATATGTTGAAGTAGCTTTGCTTGATACTTGCTATAGACCATAGCAAGATACACAGTACTGAATAAAAAAAAAAAAATTAAATGCATTTGAATATTTGAATTTTGGATGCATGTGATCAAATGAGTTTTTCTGGAACAAAACAAAAAAATTGTTGTTTTAGATGATAGAACTTTTTTTTTCCTTCCAAAATGATCTACTTTAGATTTCTTGGCTTGATCCTTTATTAGATGTGAGGGAGGAAAAGGATTTGTGTGTTGAGCTCTAGGAACTTCACAAGAGCAAATCAAACCCACGTTTTGTTGGAAAGAAGAGTGTGGAGATACATTTCTGGCAGAAAGATAAACTAGAACATGGCATTTTGGCCTAGCAAAGATACTGTTTCCTTTATTTTTGAGCACCTTGTCATGTTTCCTTTCAATTAATTTATTCCTTGAGCAGCAAATAACTCATTTCTACCATCCCCCTTCAGAAGATGGTTGAATTGTCCTGTCTTGTAAAGAACAATCTGGTTTTTGTCGTTTGTACCATAAACACTACATGCTTCCTTCAGCCCTATTTTCTTTCCAGCCTTATTACTATTTATAAGCATCCATCTGCACAGCTGTCATTTAAAGCAAATGAAGTAACGGAGGACTTATTTGCTAGGGACACATAAAGAAGAATCAGTCATAGCTTGTCTGTGTCTAACATACTGCATACACTCTACCACTTTTCTCTTTCCTGTATTACTCTATTGGTTGATTGGGTTGTGGTGGTAAAATTATTAATATTTGAGATTTGAAAGGTCTAAGAAGTTTATTCTAACTAAAGGAACATTCCTTTTGACTAAAGGCTAACAGTCTGTGATTATTTCCAACTCCCCTTTTCTGCGCTAAGGTAATACTGGGTGTGCCACTCCTATAGGCTCCACCAAGAGCCATTTCTCCATATTGTCACCTTATTGTTTGATTCTTAGAAGTGTGGCAGTTAGCAAGCTACTTAAGGAGTCCATCCTTCCCAGAGATGGATACCTGGCTTTAACATATTGAAATGATTGTTTTTCCTTGCCTCTTTCCCCCCACCTCCTACCTCCCAGAAACAGTATATAGGCTGCGTCTTTGCAATCACTTGGCAGACAACAGGGGAGCGGAGGGGAAAATGCTGTCCAAATGTTCTCTCACTATGATCAAAGCTAATAAAGCTTCTGTCTGACCTGTCATAAATCGTACTTGTGTTATTATGCACTTCACATCCCCAGATTCTCCAACAGGAAAGAAACTAATTTGAAAAAATAATTTCAAAATAGTTGACTTTTTGATCCCATGGTAGACTTTGGTCATAACAACACCTAAATGCCCAACAAAGTACTTTTAATTTTGTCTGAGAAATTATAATAAATGGAAAAACAAATGTGGGTGCAATACACGCTTCTAAAAAATACTTTTGCTAATTATGTCTAGTTACTCAGGATTAAAACACGTCAGCTGCAGATAATTACCTTAACCTTATCATTTCAACTACTTCCAAGTTCTATTCAAACTTACAAGATTTTATGGTAACACTTCAAGGTTTTGCCAATCCTAATTTACTTGCTTGTTCATAATGCTTGTACTTGATTTCCCCACTCCTTAAGGCTCAATTCACAGTATAGTTTAGGTTGGAAAGGACATCTGGAGATCATTTAATCTAACCCCTTTGCTCAGGCAGGGTCAGATAGAGCAGGTTGTCCAGGACTGCATCCAGTCGGCTTTGAATATCTCCACAGATGGAGACTCTGCAACTTCTTTGGGCAACCTGTTCCAGTGTTTAACCACCCTCATGGTTCTGATAAAATTTCATGTGTTTCAGTTTGTGCCATTGACTCTCATTCTCTCAATAGGCACCACTGTGAGACAGACTGGCTCCCTCCTCATTCCCTCCCATCAAGTATTTATTTATGAGATCTCTCCTGAGCCTTCTCTTCTCTAGGCTGAACATCCCAGTTCTCTCAACCTTTCATCATATGAGAGATGCTCCAGAACCTTAGCCATTTTTGAGGCCCTGTGCTGGACCCGCTTCAGTAAACCCACAACTTTCTTGTGCTGGGGTGCCCAGCGCTTCAGTTGTGGCCTCACCAATGCTGAGTAGAGGGGAAGGATTACCTACCTCAACTTGCTGGCAGTGCTCTGCCTCATACAGCCCAGGAGGCTGTTGGCTGCCTTTGCTGTGAGGGCACATTGCTGGTTCATTGTCAACTTGGTGTTCACCAGGACCCCAGGTCCTCCTCTGCAGAGCTGTTTTTCCAGCTGGTCAGCTCACAGCATGTACTGGTGCCTGGGGTGTTATTCCTCCCCAGGTGCCAGACTTTGCATTTTGTGCTGGGGCCGTTCAGCCAGTTTTCAATCCATGTCACTGTGCACTTAATCTATGTATGTACTTTGTCAGCTTGTCTGTGAGAGGGTTGTTGGAGACAGTGTCAAAAGCTTTACCTAAAGTTTGAGGTAAACCACATCCACCAAGCTAATCACTCATTGTAGAAGGCTATCAGGTTGGTCATGCATGATTTCCCATTCATATCTATGCTGACTACCCCCAATCACCTTGTCCTTTCTGTGTTTGGACAGGACTATTTCCTCCATCGTTCACTCTAAAATTCATTCCATAAGTGCTTATTCCTCTCAGACGGCTAAAAAGACTAACTCAGATGAATTAGCTACCATGTAAGCATCTGTAAGTGAGGTAAGATTGCTCTCATCTCATATTTGAAGACTAGCATAGACAGAGCATGGAAATAAAATGCTGGCAGTATTTTAAAACCTGAATAGACACAGACTGATCTATATGCAGAATAACTGAAGTAACAGGTTATTTTCAGATACTTTGCAAAGTTTGCAATGAAGATAATGTGTGGACTGTCTTACTGGAAACTTAGTAAGTCAAAAAAACAACCCCAAGAAACATTGGATTTGTGGAAGAATCTTGGAGGCATCTCCCTAGTGTAAAAAGACTTCAGTTCTTTTTTTGGCACTTTGCTACCTTAGAGTGATGAATATTTGGAAAGGTGTTTATTCTATACTAACGGAAGATGTATGTTAATTTAACAAGAGACGGAAGTGTAAGTTGTGTATGGTACAAACTGAAAAGCACAGGATTTTTCATCTGAGCAGCTAGACCAGCATTTAGTGTCATTGGATATTACCTTGTCCTTTCACATTCACTATGTAAAGATTTTAGCTTTGTAGCATGTAGCTGATTTGAATACTTATGATCATATGCCTTCATGGGTGAAACTTATTAGTTGGAGCAGTAAAACAAGTACACCCATAAGGTTGAGGGTATGAACGCCAGTCAGTTAGTAGCTCTCTAATTACCAGGACTTCTACTGAGATAAAAAACTTTGTGCTTCTGTAAGTTTATTTGGTCCTTTGTAAGGACAATAAAGGTGGTCAAATTATGATGCCCTTAATTTACAGAACTAAGAGCTGGAGTATGAGAAGGTTAGCTTACTTGCCCAAAAGTTATTCAGATGAAAGTGATGGAGGCATAAAGAGAACTGCTTGCAAATATAAACGTAGCCTTTGGACAGTTTTACATTTCAGGCCATCTTTAGAGTAAAAAACTTGGAAGTTCTCAATGCCCCAGGGAGTCCCCTGGCTGATCAATGCTCTGCCCTTCTAAAAAAAAAAAAAACAAAAAACCAAAAAGGGGAGAAACAGAGGGATGCACTAGCTCAGGAACCCACTCTGAACTCATTTTCATATTTGGCTTCCCCACAGTTCATGGCTACTTCTGACAATATTTTGATGAAAAATTCTACATTGAAACTTCAAAAGATTTCCAAGAAATGGTCTGCTTATTAAAAAAAGTTCTGATTTCAAAGAACAAGTATTTTGAACTTTTTTCTTAATGAATTTTGCCAACAAAATTTTATTCCTTTCAGGCTTAGTGCCTTGTGCAATGAAACATTCACAGTCTCTCTGCCGCCCACTTATACGGTGACAGAACTACATCAATAAGTTGCATCAAATCATGACAAGTCAATATCTGAATACAGAATAATTTCTGTCAGGCAATTATTTCAGGTGTATAGTTTAATTATGCATTTGGGGCTCTCTCTTAAGTGATTATTGACAGCATTTTATGATTGATTTGAGGTTTGTTGATTAGCTGTGATGAGTTGAACAAGTTACATGAGAAGTTTTGTCTGTTCCTTGATCAAGTGACTGCTCAAATACTTCTGGCATGAACACTGACTCATAAGACTTTGAAATGAACTTTCACAAATTTGTGCCGGCAGACACAGATGTATCACAGCGGCTAAAGGAGCTGATTTCTCCCATTAATGCCTCAGAGAGGCAGGGACTATCATGGCTTTGTGATTCATGTTACAGCTTCTTCTATTCTTGGTCAGAAAAGCATGGTTGCTCAAATGCTGTCATGAAGTAAGCAGAAACCCGTGCTGAGATTCATTATGATGACTTAGTGAAAATAATCAAATGATTATTAACAACAGTGGTTGTTCTAGCTTTGCTGATAAGTATGAATGTGAAGCACATTTCTTGTATTTACAATATATGGGCTTTCATTTAATTTTTAGATGTAATTAAATAGGTTGACTTTGATATGTAGTGCTTTATAGACTTTAAGTTCTGACTGCCTGATATAGGCTGATTCATTAATGCATTGTCTATATATATGTGATCAATGTGGAGAGTCTCCTAGGAATCCTGAAACCAGAACAGATGACAGGAGAGCCAGAGCTGTCAGGTTTGTCAACTACAGCTTTATTTCTTGTCTCTTGTTATTTTAAAATATTTTTGAGGAGTTGTCTATGTTCTCTTCCCCTTGCTCCCTTCGAAAACGTGGGCAAATAAGGCCTAGTGTAGGGGATGTTTTTTTTGGTTTTTTTTGGGTTTTTTTTTTATATATATAAGGTCTGATCCCTATTAATTCAAGCAATTAGCAACCATTGGATCTTCCCTGTCCTTTTCTCATGCAGAGAAACTGATTCATCCAAAGCAGCTAACAAGTGCCAGGTTCAGAATAAAAATTAATCACTGACGGATTTTATTTAATTTGTGGAACTCTTTGCCTCAGGATGTTGTTAGTGCTGAAAGTTAACATGCATTTAAGAAGAGACTGGACAAATTTGTAACAGAGAAATCCTCTGAGGTCTATGAAAAGTGCACAACCACAAATTGGTGGAGGAGTATTTTAAGGAAATATTGATATGTACCTTGCCCTTTGCTTATGTCTCTTAAGCATCCACTTTTGGCTACTGCCAAAGGCAGGCTATTGGGATAAATTGGTCTTTGTTTGACACACTAGTGCTGCTCTTGTAGTCCATCAAGACTTCAGCCTGCTGAAGGCTGTATTTAAATAGTGTGGTCTTGTAACCAGAAACTTTACTTCAGGGAAAAAAAAAAGCAGGCTCCCACTCTTAAAGCATGCCTGTATTGGTTTTGTTTGTTTGTGTGTTTTTATTCTTTCAGCTATCTTATTCCATAATAACCATGTTTTAATTTATTCCTTGTAGCTGGTATGATGGTCAGTTCACAAAATGACCATATTCAGTTGTCTCCAAATGCCTATAAATCAAAGACAAATTTTGCTAGTATCTATCCATTTTCCCCAGCATAACAGTAAATACAAGATAGTCCTTGTAATCTTGTTTTCTTTGAGTGGTAAAATGGAAAAAGTCTAAAAAGGATTTGGGATTTTTTAAATTTTTTTTTTAATGGGGTGAGCTACACTGTTTTGTGGGGTTTTGTCCACAAAAATTGAAAAAATAGGTGTATAAATTTCCACTCAGTTCACACCTCCTAAGCACCTATGCAGTGTTGGTCCTTGCAGGAAAAATAGAATGAATTATGCATAGATGATAAAATTTCCTTAGCTGTCTGTGAGCTTGTCATGACCTATGCATGATATGTTTAGCCAGGTCTTTTGCTTTTAAAGGCTTTCTGATAGGCATTATCCAGAAATCTAAATATAGAAGCAAAAATGTGCACTTCCCTTAGGAACACAGTTTGCTAAACAGAAACATTCCTACCATTAAGGCAGTCAGCATGTAATGTTTAAGTAGCAGCTCAATGATAGTAAAATTGGACTTTTAAAGCAGCATATTTTCAGCTAAACCACAGTATTTCTATGCAGTTTTATAGGAAACATTTAGTCCCTTTTAACGCTGCCCTTCCCCTGCCCTCTTTCTATCTTTGTAACTGGACGGCTCTACAGTGTGGGAGCTTTGTTCCCTCTCTACCCTGAGTCTGGCCGTAAGCATCAATCTCCGGTGGGTGAGGTGTCTGCTTTTAGCTCTGGTAAACTTAAAAATAGGCCTCTCTGCTGAAGACTGCGGAGGTTTTGCTAAGTTACAGGAATCTGTCTCCTCTGAAAGTTTACAGTCAGATTGAAGGGAGAGAAAACGCAGTGTGCTTTTGCTGGCTCGTGCCTGCTTGTATGCCTGGTGCTCTTGGGCAAAAATGTTTTGTTTTGGATTTTTTTTTCCCCAAGTGTTTGTGGAGCAGGAAGTCATCCCATAAGAGAATGGCCTGAGAGGAGATGGGGGATGACGCCTGCCTCCTGGGTTGCCTGGTCGTGGCTGCGTGCAGTGGGAAGATCGTGCTTTAGCAGACTGCTGTGGGCTCTTGTCATCCTGAACATCAGCTATTCGCCCTGTCAGTACAAGACAACATCTCAGTACAATCCTTTGCAATGCTGTGCAGGGGAGTCTGCTCAGGCAGGTATTTACATCTGTCTACTTGTCTTGAGAGTAGTCACTGCTTAGCACAGTTTGTTTTTGCTATGTGCTTGCATACTATTCTGCTCTCCCTTAGTTGCTTTGCCCTCGTTACTGTCCCTAGCAAGAACTTTGGTATGACCTACGCCCTCTGGCTAGGCAGCTAAATATTGTATTTTCTTTGAGTTTGCTGCAGTGATGTAAAGCTCTATCACATAAATATTGCATTGGTTTAGCTCAATTATTTGCTATATCAGTGCCTGTATATTTAAGGAGAGGTAATTTATATATATTTTTTTAATTAAAGTCTTTGAAAACAACCATTAAATTTTAGCATTTACTTTTAGTATGAACAGTTGGAGGGTTTCTATCAGAAGCTTCAATTCACTTTTACAAAAACTGACTTAATAACTTTCTGTGGTATTTCTCTTTCCTGGGAAGTGCACAGTATAACTCATCTGCAGAGAAGAGTAGAATCTGCTTTAACTTAACAAAAAGCATGCACAATACTCCTGTTGCTATATTTATCCAAAAATGGTATTAAAATTTTTCTGATGTAGTGACTAGCAAAACAACCACCATCAGAAGGGAAAATGTTGCAGTGAACACTGTATATGGAATAAAAATATTTTTTTCAAGATGATCTTGCAAAACCCAACTCTGATTGGGAGGCAACTGCGTGACCCAGAATAAGTGTATAGAGGTCTGGTGCCCCTGGCTGATTTAAGCAGATGTGAGAAAATTTAACCTGTTTGGTGATTGCTAAATTCCCATTATATGAGACAAGTTACTGCACAGAGCTTGAGGAACAGGTGTTAAAATGTTACTATATCCAGCACCATCCACATATGTTAGGAAGACCTTATCACCTAATAAATTAAATGTGGAGGTCACTAGAAACAAAGTGGTGGCCGAAGCAACTTTTGAACTGTATGGCTTGTGGGGCTTTGGGTTGGTAACTATCATGAGCCATACCTGCAGTTGAGAAGAATATAGGCATTTTTCTAGCAAGATTATTCACAGGCAGCTTTCTTGTTGTGTTAAAAGAATCTTGGGGTGAATTTGGAATAACCTGAACATTTCCAACAAAGTATTTTCTTACAATTTCAGATTCTCTTCCAAGTTTTTGCCAATCAGAGACAGATCACAGTATTTCTTATCCTCTTGCTTTACTTTGCAATGCAAAAAAATAGAAAGTAGGTATTTTTTAATTTAAAGAGAAATAAGTCTCTATGTTCATAGTCTTATATTTATAATTTCAAAAATGTTGCACATTTTGAAAAATCTTTTCTGTTTCAACCTTCTTTGAGAAGTGTGGAGCTTTGCACAGGGCTTTTTTTAGACTTCTCTGTTATAGTTCCTCAAGCAAAGTAAAGGTAAACTAAAAATCAAGCCTGACATTGTGTTCTAAATCTAGATTTTGGCATCAAAAGAAAAAGTTTTATTCATTACATTCGGTAGAACAACATAAATTGGAGTTTCTGAAAAATCTAGTTGTTTTTTCTTCAGATGTCAGAAAACAAAGTGAGATAGTGAGTTTCTATCACCAAACTTCATAAATTTGTGTTTTTCTTCAGTATAGTCTCCTACCCAAAGATGATAGTACAAAACAGAAGGGTAATAAAAAGTAATTTATTGTATTGTCCAAGTTGCTTTCCTCCAAGGCATTAAAATATTCTCAAACTTTCCCCATCTATTTATATGATGCTATTTTAATTGCATGTCAGTGGCTTGGAAAAGGGCGGGTGACGAATTGCGCCCACAGGAACGTTTGGCACATAATTTTTTTTGGACTTTCAATTTGATGCAGCTCACTCGAGGCAATAAACATGACATTCCTGGAAAAGGAGTGTATTACAGTCAACTTGATGTCACGATTATTAATCCCCAATCAATCACAGGACTTTCTGTGACAAACTAAATTAAAAAAACAAAAAACGCAACCCAAACCAAAAACCCAAGCAAGCATTTGACCTCCTCACTCTTCTACTACCCAGCCCCAAATCTTAAAACAGTATATAGGCATTTTCAGGTGTTAAACAATCTGGGCAAAGACATTACAGATATAATTATGGTTTGTTGATCTCTTAAGGAGAATGTAATATGCTGTAAAAGATGATTTATCTGAGAAATGTTTTTCAAGCAAGGGAGAGTGGGACGTCATGACTGAACTGGCAGGAATGGTCTTCTTGAACACAGAGGAGAGTAGTTGAATAGTTACAGCAAAGGATAAGGAATCCAGGATTTCTTGGTCTGTCCTCACTCCTATCACTGATTAATTATATTTTACAAGTACATTGTGCAAGTCATTTGTAAACTACCTACTACAAAATTTGGCCACTGGTTTCCTTTCATATAGATGTCTTGTTTGCCTTATGTCATTTTAATGTCTTTCATAGTGATGATGTACATACTTCTCACCTTCACAATGAATTCTAGAAGCATATCAAAACCTCTCGCTTTGGGGTTTGTAACCAAAATTCTGTGCTGTCTGTGTTCAAAGGGTTTGCACATTTCCTAGCCAAAAAAACTTGATCATGCATCTATGTTGATGAAGCTATAAGCATCTATAGGCAACTATAAGCATTGAATCTTGGGCACAGTTTTTTAACTTGCTGGCTTTACTCGGAGTCAAATACAGCTTCCAGGGACCACATTCATCGCCAGGGCAGACCAGGCAGCAATATATACCCTGCCTTCTCTACATGTACGTACAGGACGTTTTGTGTCTCCCTTTGAAATTGCTTAGGCTAACGTATCTAGAGTCTGACCAGGCCTTAGCTTAAATTGAGCAAATCTTCACTGGCAGTTGCAGTTGATGAAGCAGAAGTAATTTATTTTTTATGAGTATTTGTAACTTTAGGCATTTTGTGTTTTTTTTTTCTTTACTTTTTTCTGCTAAAAAATATTAAATTTTTTCATGACAAATATACACATATATAAATGAACATTCTGGTCTTCTAGCACTTCTGATTTCATCTGTGAAATAATTAGATTAAAAGCACTGATATTGTGTTTCAGGATTTCAAACAGCGCTCATGGAGATAAAATATCAACGTTGCTGATTCAAGACCTCCACTATTTCATATAAACATCTCAACTTTTGGTTGCTGATCTGTATCTGACTCCTTTTACTTTCCCTTCCGGAATGAGTGAAGCTCAGATCAGTCAATGACCTCGTATATTTTTTTACGCAGAAACCTTGGATCTTTAATTTCTCAGAAACTCTAATTCTGTTGATAAGGTTGTAAGTCTGTTCATCACAGAAGTGCTATTGAACAGCTCAGTATAGCTGCCCCAGCAGTTTACTGTTTTCCCTGACAAGGCAAAACAACTGGCATTTATAATAATTTCCCTATAAGTGACCCACAGCAGTCAGCTTTGAAGTGCAATAAAATAAATCAAATGCTCTACTTCCTGCTTCCTTGGTAACAGGAAGATGGGCCAAATGAATCTTGTTTTGTCTTCATGAAGAGTGATCTCAGGAAAGGTAATTGACCTTTCCAGTTCAATTATTAAATATCCCATCAAACTTCAGTCTGATAAGCAAGCTCTAGACATACAGAGTTTGTTATTATACAGAAATGTGCTGAAATGAAAGTCTTTCGGTTAGAGTACAAAGTTACTGTACTGATCCATGACTGTACATTTAATTCTCACTTATCAAAAAGATTAGTTTTGGTTAAGTGCTAAAAAATTTGTGCCGAGCACATTTTGAGACAAAAAACAACAGACAATCCCTGCCTTGCACTGAGTAGGTGGGATATGCAGAAAGCACAAGAGATAGAGGAATATGTTTAAGGGAGGAGGACATTTTACATTTTGTGATTTTAATATAATATTACTGTTGCTGATGATCAGGCATGAGCTTCAGAAAAAGCAAGACTTTAGGAAGATTTGCATGAGGGCCATAATTTACCAGGCTGTGCTGGAACAGCCAGGCTGAGGAGCAAAGGCACATGCAGCTGCATTCATAGAAGAATAGAGGCGATAAACAGGGTGTGTAAGGCAATGCGGACAAAAGCTTAGGCCAACACGGTTCTTACAGTTCTTGCCCTACTGAAATGGGAGACATAAAGTCCGATATGGCAGATTTAAACTAATTCACATGTATTTGGCTGCTGAGGGAGTCCTGGTTTTGCACATTGGTTGTGTTGTAGCAGATTTTTGTTTCCGTAATCATACAAATTTTTACTTTGGGTAAAGATAAGAATCCAGGTTGGGATCAACAGAATGGTAAGAAATGGTACCTATTTCTATATGTTGACTGTAACAGAAATTTTCTTTGGGAGAGATGTGCTAATTATTCAGGGTTATGTTGATTGTTTAACATTGTTGACCTGAAGCCATGTTATTGAGAATAAAGGAAATACATTTCAAAGTGAGGATTTACTAGAAGACATTTTATAGATTTTAAAAGTAGCACTGTCAGAAAGGATGACCTGGAAAAGAAAATTGTCTTTCTCTTACTTCCGGTGGTGGGAGTTTCTGAGGATTGATTTGGTTAGTGCAAGAAGGCAAAGCAGGATCCAGAAATTGAGCTGTCAGTTCCCACTACTGCAATGGAAGAGATGACACAAGTCACAGTACGAAGTTAACTAGTTTCACTCTCACCTTTGGCAAGGTTGAAGATTGAAAGTCAACCTTGACTTTTAGGTGAGGAGCCAATATAATGCAGAAGCATGCACTCTGAAATTAAACACAAAAGACAAATGAGGGCAGAAGGGAGGGAAGGAAGGAGCAAGCCAGAAACCATGTCACCCACTTACGTCTCCAACTTTTATTATTGGTTTCTTCTCTCTGATGTACATTGGTAAGCAAGTACTATTGTAAAAAACCACCACCACAACAAAAAAAAACCCAAACCCAAACCAACCCAAAACCCTCCCAAAACAAACAAATAACTCCCATTCCCTCCACCCACCCTCACCGAGGCAAAGGTTCTGGTGCTGTGACCCTGCCAGGTTCTCACTTGAAGGGAATCTACTTAAATGATTCCAAGCAGTTGGGATGGTCCTTTGTTTATTGCTTTTGGAAATGAAAAATATGGCCTGACTTTTCTCTAACTGCTGCCAGATATTAAGCTGTCAACCTTCCAGTGTTCATTCAGCACACGTTTTCAGTGAAGCAGAGAATGTCACAACTAACTGATGATTGATCCAGAATACCACAAATGCCTTGACCAAATAACACCCTTAACGGTAAATGTGGAGAGTCTTAATCTGACCTTCCATACATTGATTTAATAGCTCTATTGCCTTCCATGGGGGCACTTCTCATTTATATTGTGAGATCAGAATCAGACCAGACACTTCTGCTTAGAAGATAATGCTATCAGTTTGGCAACTATTTTTCTTTTTTTTTTTTTTTTAATAAAACTAACAAATTAACACTTGTATATTCCTTATTCGCCTTTAGGTTAAATTCAGTCTTCATAGGTAAATCTACTTTATGGCTATGTTACAGAGGTGATTGTAATCAAGTGCTAATACAATTCTTACAGGTCAGTGTTTGGACCTTCTTGCTCATGTTTTGTAGTAAATCTGGGGAAAAGATTCACACAGTAGCTTGCTCTGATACACCATATATCTTTACTGGTCAATTCATTGGTCTCATTCATGTACTTGCTCAAATTTTCCTCACGAGTCTGGGATTTAAATGTATGCCAGTATAGTCTTCGCTTCTTTGGTTATATGTAGCACCCAACCAAAAACTAGTCCCAGAAGTCCTGGTGAGGATACAACCTTAAGAGGTGATTCCTGTTCCAAAGAGTTCATATCCTGAATCTAACTTGTGCACATGTATTGATCCAGGTAGATCTAGGCAGAAGGTGATTGAATAGTGTATTCTGTGGGCACAGAGCCTGGGAAGAGTGTGATTTAGGATAACATTTGGTCATTTGAATTTGGAAGCGGAGGGTGGAAAAATGTTTCATAAGGAAAAAAAACATAGTAGCTCTTCATGAGGGAGGAAATTGTGGGAGTCGAATCTTATCTGTTCACATGTATTTCTGTGGAAAAAAACTACAGAGATAAACAGGGCCAATTTTTATGGCTTCCTATACGGACGACTATCTTGATCTTGCCAGCCCTCTGCATGCCCTGCATTGGGAGTTCCACACAATCCTCAATTTTCTTTTACAACACAAATGCTGCTGGAGAATAGCTGATATATTACTTTTGCCCTATACTGGTCTTAAAACAATTTTCCCCTCCTTGTGTGAATCCTTTCCTGTAATGTTTTATTCCATAAAGGCTTTTACTTACCAGCAAAAATTGGCTGTGTAATCTCCCCTCTCACACACACACATTGTTTTTCTTCCTGCTGTTTTTTATAACAAATCCGTTATTTGTGTGTCAGCTTGTAAATTGATAGCAGCAATGTCTTTGTCTGAGAACAATATCCAGGAGATATTAATTTCCA
Organism: Calonectris borealis; assembly: GCF_964195595.1. Taxonomy (NCBI): domain Eukaryota; kingdom Metazoa; phylum Chordata; class Aves; order Procellariiformes; family Procellariidae; genus Calonectris; species Calonectris borealis. The sequence goes on from NC_134312.1 coordinate 100,243,065, forward strand.
CTAAATATTCTAACTAATCCTGCAGAGAGGGTAATTTTTTCTGGAATTAGAAAGCGTCTCTCTGATCTTCAGAATGATCAAAATCATTGTAATCTGAATACTTGCCTAATTTAATAATATTCTTTGTGGGGGATGGGATTTTTCTTTTAAATTTTATTTTACCTAACAAATTCTTCAAATCCCATGAACAATAAATTATGAGTTATGAGAACTGTAGCCTTCAACTAGTATGTGAATGATGCTATCAGATTGGATTGAACTGCTTCTTTCATGATCTACATAAATGTTTGGCTAGTATTCGTACCTAATACGAAGGACCTACTGCTGCTGATAGCTCACAAAATGCTGTCTCCTTAGTCCCTGTGAATACATTTGTTTCTGCTAAGACAAACAGGTCACAAAAATGCTGCAGCTCTCTTGTTTTAATAGAAGAAAACAACAACTTTCATAATTGAGACCAATCAAAGCAGACGCATCTGAAAACCCAGGGGATTTTGAGTTTTGTAACTGGCGTATCTGTGATTAACAATGGATGATAATTTAGTTATGGATGCCAAAGCTACTTGATTAATTTGACAAGAAAAATAAAAATATTGACTCTGGAGTACTTTTTGACATGTTTTCTCCAGAGTGATTTTTATATGTTTTAAAGCAGTATCCTCACCTCTGTGAAGTCTGAGGAAAAATAAGCTGCTCTGATGGTCTGCTCATGTGTTTCCATAGCATGTGTTTAACTCTACAATACCTTGAGGGAGTACTGTACAACTTAGCATTGATTAAGCATTATTGGAAGTCTTCCATGGACTGTGAAGGGAGCCAGAATTTCATCCACAAAGTTTAATGAAAGTTATAAAACACTTAATCTCTCTAAGACAAAGCGATCTCTTTTCTATTCAATGACAAAAACCTTCATTAACACAGAATGAAGGTTGTGACTTCTTCTTCCAGTCCTTCCAGAACTTCAGCTTCAGCAAAATTCAATTACCTGCTGAGTCTCCAGCTCCAGCCTCCAGTTGAATTTGGTTTTCAGTTGAATTGATTGTATGAGGTATATCTGCATTGAATGAATGAGAGATTAAGTGGAGGAAAGGCTCAATTTGATAGAAGTTGTTGTTTGAGGTGGCCAGAACTGCCAGGTGATGGAGACTGTCTGGAGTGTGATCAAAAGGCTTGTGACTACCCTGACAGTATGTTTTACTGTAGCATTCTGTTGGATGGTAAAGTTTGGATGCAATTAGGCATGGTTTGTCAGCAGTAAGGTCAGGGATGTATGTATTCTGAATGGATAACTGAAAATGTTAGAGGATATTATTGCCTTAGTTGTAAAATTAACAACCTTTTGTAGAGGTGGTTTTTTTGGCAGGGTAAGAGTAGATAATTATTGATGGATGTGGTTCCAGATAATGATGTGTATGTGATCATATATTCACTGGAACATTGCTCAAAGAAATGCTGCATTTTGATCTGGGACAGTTGAATCGGTTAATTCAGAAATCAGGTATGACTCTGTCAGTCTTATCCTTCTGCAGAATAACCAAGACCTCTGGTTGGAGTTAGTCATCTTTCCTTTATTTGGTTGCAATTTCTTGCAGGCTTGCAGTTGGACTATTATGTACAAGTGAAGAATGTTCTGTGATTTCCCCCTTCCTATTCATATTGTGAAAGTTGAATACAGAGAATTATGGTCATTCACTGAATGGTAGTTGTAAGAGTAAGAAAATTTCACATAAACCCTGCATTTCAAAGCATGGCTGTTTGAATATGTGGTCATTTCAGTAGTTGTAAGCGGGAGAGAAAAATGCTCTGTTCCCCTACCATCAACCTTACATCTCACACAAGGTTTCCAACTTCAGTCTTTTTCAGTCAGAGTGAACTCTTAATTGGCTAGGAACGGCTCTCATGTGGAAAGACTCCTTGCTGTCTGAAAAGTGCCTGTTTGCTGAAAAGGGGCATGGACTTGAAGCTGCTGTTTCCAAGTTTCCAGGCAAATGAAGCAAGGCTTCACAAGGTGCTCATCTGTGTGTTGAGGCAGTAACAGGGGCTAAATTTCAGACGTGCCTCTCCTAAAGGCTTCTATTTCTCAGGTCTCTGTCAAACAACAAGAAAAAGGGCTTGGGTCTTCCTACGGCCCAGATCCAATTTGCTTTCAGGGCATTGGAGCAGAGAGCATGGTGCACCCCCACAGACAGGGTCCCACTGGGCCCTGAGCATTAGGTCTGTATTTGCCAGGTGGTGCCTGGTTATCTTATGGACTGCTCTGCTGTGGGACTGCTTGCTGTGGTTGATGCAGAATGAAGGAGACTGCCGGTTCTCTTCTTTGTACCTGCTCCTGCAGCTTTTTGCATATCCAAATAGCTGGAAAACAACTTGCAGGGCTGTGTGGGCAGCGAGGAAGGAAGACCAGTCACCAGTGATTAGAGGAATGAAGAAGTCTAGTTCTGGCCATATTGAACAAGGCAGAAAAAACAGATCTTAGCAGATTAGGAGCGAAGCGCAGCATGAAACAAAGCCTACAGGTAGAAAGAAATGCTGGCTTGAAAAATTTTCCTCCTCCCCTCCCCCCCCCCGAATTATTGCATAGCTACACTTGAAAAAATTAATAAATTATGCTTGAAATAAAGCCAGTTGCAGCTTTTCTGAAAAAATCACCATTTTTTCAGTTCGATCAGGTCCAGTTAAGTCAGCTCAGTGAAGTAAGGAGCCTTGTCCAGTTATCAGGTATTTATATTTAAAAAGCTGTGCCCATTCAGAACAAGGGATACTGACAAAAATGAGTATGGAAAAGGCTGTGCTTTACATGGTAACAGAGTTATCAATGAGTCAAGGCCTTGTGCATTGAACATTATTTTGATTGGGGAATAACTACATGGTACTTTTTGATAGCCAATGTCTTTGGCCTTTGACAGTGAGTATATATCCTCAATTTGTGTGTATAATTTGCAAGTATCTAGATGAATGAGCAAGAGGCACATTTGTGCTTCTAGAATGACTTGAAAACCTGTCTGAGAGTGCAGTTGCAGATTAAGGGTGCAAAATTTGTGTGAGACTTTGCGGTTGGTGTGTCTTTGAACTTTAGTTTTAGGTATCCTGTAATAGCATCACACCTACTAACCTACACAGGGAAGGTCACCTCTTTTTATGTGTGGTTAACTTCCAGACTTTTTATTTCTTTCTACTTGCTTTCCTGAAACTTCTAGTTGAGTCTCTCTTTGGGGCTGAATATGTGACTCAGGCGCCTGCATCAGACGACACACTGGTGTTACCATTTTTTTTTTTAATATGAAAGGCAACTTGGAGATCTTCCAGTTTCTCTTAATTGAGCTGTTCCTCCCAAATACATACTGGATAAACAAGAAAACTGATAGTTTCTGAAAGCTTAAGAAAAGGCAATAGTAAGGAAATCTTTGTATGTGTGCAATCTTTATATTTTCTCTTGTCTTAAGGGGGAATGAAAAAAAAAAATCAATATTCTACAACCAATATATCCCATAGAGTTGAGAAATCTAGAGAGAGAGTTTAGAGTTGAGAAATTGAGAAGGATACTTTCTCGGCTCTGAACTGAGTAGGATACTTTGTCTGTTTCTTTCTATAACATTTCCTATTCATTTCTTGCCTCTCTCTTTAGTCAAGGCGGCTGTCTGTGACTGTGTGACCCTTAGGTGTAATAAGGCCAAATTATTAAAAGCTTCCAAATAGCAAAAATAAACAAACCCCAAAACTAGAATTAAGGCTTTCCTCTTCAAGTAAAATACAAACATTTTATATTAATCATTGTTGCTTGCAACATGTGATCTGGAGCATTGCAAGCACCATACCTGCAAGCTGCCACTGGAGTCCCAATGGAAGGACGGCAATCCCAGCTGCTCATGTAGGAAAACTGCTGCCCTCTGACCTCCTGCAGCTTGCTGGTGTTAGCCAACAGCTCCACAAGTGGTACAAGTGAATTTCCACATATTACAGATCTGCTGTTAGCAGGCTTCTGTTTAGAAGATGCTCTTTCTGTTGATTAACCCAGAATTCAGCTCTATCTTTTTAAATGTTGTTTAAAAACTCTAATATCCATATAGTACAGTTACTTCACTTTAAAGTTGGCAAACCACATCAGCTTTCTGAAATGGTTTTTGAAGCCGTCCCAAACTCTATTGTGCATTATCAAATCCATTTTAATTAAAGCTCAGTTTCAGTTGATAGCCTCAAGCCATAAGCTCCATAACTCAATTCTTCTCTCGACCATGTTGAACAAACTCCTGCTGAATTTGGAGCTTAATATAAATCTGCAGAGAGATTTTCTGAAGCTGTTCAAAGGGTGTTTCTTTGCAGTACCACTTCTTACTAGGGCAATTTAAAAGCGGAAGGTGTAGTCACATGCTTTTATATGACTGAAACATAAACTTTGCTAAAAAGGTGGTTTAGTCTGACCTACCCAATGTATTTGTGGCTCCATCAACATTGTACTTTTTCATAGAGAAAAACACATAATCCTCTGTCAGTGAATAGATGGGACTGAGTTATTATTTATTGTCAGTTACGGATGTAGTGGCCATGCTTACCTATAGGCCTAGGCATTACGTAGAACTTACAATGGAAAAGCATCTGTCTTGCTAGAAAACAAAAATCTAAAAAAGCTAAAAATCAAAGAAGTGTAATCTGTGTTGTTTTTTTAATACTGAAGAAGGAGCTGATAACCATTTCCAGGAACATGAAGGAAAAGGTATTTGGGACAAGCCAGCTTGGATTTATCAGGTGCATATCATGCCTGACCAACGTCATTTCCTTCTATAATGAGGTGAGTGGTGCTGTTGAGAGGGGGAGAACAATGTACGCTGTTTACCTCGCCTTAGCAAGGCCTTTGGCATGGTTTCCCACATTACTCTTGTAGCCAAATTGGTGACATATGGATTTGATAAGTGGATGAGAAAGTGGATGGAAACTGGCTGGACTGTTACACTTAAAAGGTTGTGATCAGTGACAAAAACTGATGGCCGATCGCTACTGGCATCTCCCAGGGGTAGATACTGATGCCAATGCTATATGATGTCTTCATTAACAACTTGGATGGTGAGGCAGAGGTGTACCCACAGCAAATTCATGGTAGCTTCTAAATTGGGGGATGCATTTAATGTGCTGGAGGGCAGGGCTGCTGTTCAGAGGGACCTGGACAAGCTGGAGAAACGGGCTGGCCGGCAGCTCCAGGACATCAGCACAGGCAAGTGCCAGGTCTGGTCTCTGGGCTGGGCTCACCCTGTGCAGCAGCATTGTCTGGGCCTATAGCAGAGAAAACAGCTTTGGAGAAAAGGACCTGGGGTCCCTGGGGACAGCAAGTTGAACACAAGTCAGCAGCAGTGTGCCCTTGCAGCATTGACAACCAACTGCATGCTGGGCTATGTTAGTGGTTTTCTCCTCTATTTGGCACTTGTGAGACAGCACCTGGTCTGGTAAATCTGCACTGGCTGTTCCCAATCACCTTCTAGTCCTTCATGTGCTTGGGAAGGGCTTTGAGGAGGATTTGCTCCATTACCATCCCAGCCACAGGAGCTGGGCTTACATGATTACCCTCCACTGAATGATGTGGGATGGGATGAGCAGCTATTGTATGATACAGTATTTGTGGAAAATCAGTAAAAGTAGCTGGGTGATTTCATTTGGTCTGTTATAGACTTGAACCATGTGATGTCTCATTGTGACACTATGATGTAAAGCCAATTTACCCATTAACAATCTGCTTCCTTTGCACAGGAACTGTAAAGGGAATTCTCATTCAAGATGAATGCTGCCAGTGTGGCAAAAAACTAACCAACCAAACAAAAAAACCACCCCCAAAACAAAAACCAACAGCCCCCCCCATCTCTGAAACCCACAACTTGGGTGTGAGTTGGCTAAAAATATTGGGAAAAACATAAAATGTCAACACTACTTTATGGCCAAACAGAAAATGCTGTTTTGCAGTAGCTTTTAAAGTTAGTTTATATATGTGTGTGTGTGTATACACACAAAATTTCTGAGCATTTTTGAAGCATACATTTAAAAATTCAGTAAGTTGGATTTTTTTTTAATAGAATTTTGTATGCAAGTAAACATTTTATAAATGGTCCTGACATGGAAATATCCTGCACTGGGACATAGAAGAAGATTGTAATCTTAAGTCATTAAGATATTGTCTTTAAAGTTTCTGAACATCCCTGCTTATGTATCTTAGAAAGGAAGAAATCTACAAAATCATTTTGCCAATGTTTGAAGCATATGTCAAAAAATGAAGTAAGAGGCAAGATATGGAATTAGCTTTGATGTTTTCTTTTCCAGTCTGTGCGTTTTCTACAGGTCTTTAGTTCTACACATAACACCATGACTAAAACTGTTACTTTAAGAGCTATACATCTTTTTAATAATAATCTTTTCCAAAGGATTGTTTGCCCACCCTTATTTCTGCTGCTCTAATTCTAGTGAAGTTCAACTTTTTGTTGTGCTTTCAGCAAAAACATTCAATATATCGTGTTGCTGCCTTCACCTTCCTTTATCATAGATTTTTAGCTAACATGACAGTTTTGTGGCTTTTCTGGAATAACTTAAAGCAGCATACATATTTCTACCTTCTTAGAGTACTAGCATAATAGTATGCTAATATCTTTCAGACTGCCATCTTCTCTGTGTAGGAAAAAAATATTAAAACTCAGCAAGGAAGTGGTCAGTTCTGTTGGAAATCCTATTGTTTGATTCCAGGCATCTTTGCATCTTCAGAGTTTTGTTTTCACTGTTACCCTTTTCAAACACAAGTGTAAGGATATTAATAGATTCTCAAACACTAACCTCTGTCAAAGTAAACATTATTAGGATGGCAACCAGTAAAATAGCTGTGCAACAGTTCTTTAGTTTGTGGAATGAAGCAAGTTACATCCTGGAAATAAATGTAAATACATAGCCTATTTCTGCCCAGATTACTCACACACCAGTTACTGTGCTGATTCATTCTCGAGAATGATTTTCAGCATGCCAGAACTGAAGAAAAAATGTGTTTTTTCTTCTGCAAGTAATACATTCATAAACTGATTAGAAGTGCATTTTTAAGCTGTTTGTATAGGATACTTTCAGGGACTAATTCTGCTAAACAGCTAAGGAGCCCCTCATCAATATACTTCTGTCTTTTTGAGCAGTTTAGGAGTGCTAAAATTCAATATGTGCTGGTTAATTCTGATTAAATAGATAGAAGAAAGTTGTGAGCTATTATCTCATTAGGTAAGAAAATACCTTAAATGTGATTTTGATGTAAAACATTTGTTTTTGTCATTAAACATGTACATTCTATCAATATTTTTAATATTTGTGTTAAATTTATTGTTGAATTAATCTTTGTCAATTAATATTTATTTTCTTAAAATGTGTGGAAAATCATTATACGCAAAACAGCTGAAATAAATTATGCCAGTTCATGTTTAGAAACATTTTTCCAGTTTACTGATTACCCTGGTTTGAAAGAGGATTCTGGCCAGCTTTACCCCTCATAGCACTTCCCTGATGTCGGTGGAGTTGCAAGAGGTAGGAGTTGTTCCACAACAGTTTTTATATTGCTGTTACTCAAAGACCTGGCTGATTCGGGCTTTCAGCACTAGTGATTCAAAATTCCCTGTTAAAGCAGGGGAGGTGAACCTGCAAATCCATAGTCCTGTTGTCTGGCCTGTAAGAACAACTCACGTCACCTGTAGCTTTTCCTCTTGGCTCTGGCCAGAACAAAAGTGTCGTGGATCTTTCCCGCACGTGGCGTAAGCAGGCGTGGGTTCACTGAACCCGAGGTCAGAGACTGAATTGTGCTAGGATGTGCCCACTTTGTCATGGGGACTTCTGCGTTTTGACAGCCTGGTGGGTACATATCTAGGTTCGTGGCAGAGGAGAGGAGTTGTGGTATGAAGCTTTCAGGGGTCTCTGTAAAAGGTTATGTAGTTTGTCCCATCTGAAGTTGGACATCATTGGTTTAGTACTTTGAATTTCATAGGACAGGTGTAAGGAGCTAGGGCACTGGAACTAATCCTTTCTGACAAGCCTATCTTATCTGCCGCATGTGGAAAGTATTTCACCAAAAAATAGATAGAGTCTAAAATTTCCATTTGATTGCATTTGATTGATTACACTTTCACTTGGCAATATTAGTCAATAAATGCTGCCTTGCTAGAAAAGCATCACGTGCTCTAAAACAAGCAACACAAGCAAGTCTGTATCTTCAAGTAATGATTTTGTGCTGTGTGAAAATGAACAGTGGCTCTCTGGAAACCTGATCAACGAGACCTGCATTACATCATGCTGACAGAAGGGCTTTCTTATCATTTGCCTTGGTGAATATCTAGGTACTAAACTGAAAGGTGTAGGTGTGTGAGCAAGGAAGCAAGCCACATACACCATCTGCTGCATCGTTTTCAGATGGCCTGCACTCGGTGACCAAGATAACTTCCGTTTCTGTTTGGTTTTGTTTTGTTTCAGTTAAAGTAATAGCTTTCTCCCAGACTATCAGTAACCAGCAATTGCTAAAATTCAGTTAGCATACATAACACCTGTGTTTCCCTCTAAGCTCTATTCAACAGTTGTTGAAGGCTGAGATGCATCTCTGGGTGCAGTCCAGGCAGTTTACACCTCTATTCTGTGTATAAATATGCCAGTTTGTAACTATACATTCCTATATTTTCTCCCAGTCCCTTCTGTTCAAGTACTTATAAACAAGATTTTTAAACTTGCTTCTGACAGCAAATAACAACAATTTGCAAGCTGTTTCACTTTATTTTCCTTGCACCAGGACACCTCAGTCTGAAATGCTGCTGCAAGCAGAGTTCTAAGCAGCAGGACTAAATAGGCCTTTTTGTCTCAAAAAAGCTTCTGTGAATGAGGCATTCTTAGTCAGCTTCTGCTGGGAATTAACAGTATTTCAGCATCCTGTGATCAAAGAGGCACCAACTTGACCAAACAAATGCAGCAGTAGTAGTAGTAGTAACCTCTTGGTCAAATGTGCTCATCAGCAGAATTTCTCTTGTGAGGGGATAGCCAGTAGCAGCCCCTTGTAGCAAAGCACACAGTGGAGCAATCCATCGCTTCCTCCCCAGGAGCATGGTCTTGTGGCTCGCAGCGCATGATGTGCTTGGTGACCTTCCAGGCTCTAAGTAGAAAAGCTGAAAAAGTTACGAGGAGCTAAAAATTGTCCCCACCTGAACTGGGGTTTAAAAAAAACCCTCATGTCTGAAACATACATTCTTTGGAAATAAGGGAGATAATAAACCTATGTGTAGATAAAAAATAGTTTCATAAACATAAATGTATTTTCTGGTCTGTTATACCTGATGGTTGTTCTTCAGCAATGAAAATATAAATACTTCAAAAAGCAGACAGCAGCAGGTATCTTAGTTATTTAGGATTAGATGTATCTTTCTTTCATTATCGGATTAAGATTCTTCCCACATCTTCATATTTATTTTGCTGTTACTGTTGTCAGATGTTCTTAAAAATGAGTTGTTACCCCAAATCATGAGATTTAAAACAAACAAACCAAAAACCCCAACCTTTCTTCTACTTTGTTAGCAAGGTACTCATTTTCAACAGTTTTATAGCAGTCCTGAGACCAAGAAACTTGTTCAGACAAGTATATTGCACAGTCTTTTGGCTGCAGCAGCTGGAGTTACCAGGTAGGCGAGCCATCTGAAGCTGAGACTGGCATTGCCATATTGGTGATCCTGGACTTTGTAAAGCACAGGGAGAAATCACTGATTGAGAACTGTGGTCCCATTAAAGTTGTGCATTGTTAATCCTAACTTCAGCCACACTAATTCTGCTCAGAACTTCTGCAGTGAACCAAAACTCAGGATTAATGGTGTGCAAAGTTTGATGGTTTTGCTTTTTTGGGGGTTTTTTTTGGGGTTTTTTTTTTGTGTGTGTGTTTTTTTTTTTAGTTCCTGATCACAGCGTCTGGTGCCTGTAAGAGGAACAAGAGAAATCCATAGTTACTGGCAGGGTTTTCAGATTTTAGGTCAAAGACACCACTCTGGTAGGATGAGAATTAATTTTATAGTTAAATAAATAAAAAGCAATTTGCTATGCATTCTTATGAGATTGTCACAGTCTTCCCAAATGTTGGCCATGTCTAAGCAGGGGGACATTCAGGAGAGTTTAAAAGTAAGTCGCTAAAGAGGATTAAGTTACAAGAATTCAAGCGCAATTTAACCTCTAATGGAAGCAACATATAAAGGTTTAATGCTCTTTAACTAATGCTCCAATTGAATTCACATCTTCAGGTTATTTTCCTTATCTTTCTTTGAGACTCATCTTGTCTTAAAATAGATCTCCCTGCTTAACCAGGGCTGACTTGCCCAAGCACTTTTAGAGTGCCTGCTTCCACAGCATTACTGTACATTGTCGCTAGTCCCAGAAGGGAGTCCAGGTTCCCAGTTCTCCTGCTCCACTATAACTGTGGGGTCAAAGGGCTTTTGATGTTTGAGGGGGTTTGCTTATTTATTCTAGTGCGAACATGTTTTTTTGTATTATCTAAAAACTTCTGGGTCTGTCTTTTATCTAACGCAATAATAGTACTTACTAGTTTGCATACATTTACAGCCTTTCAAAATGTTTTCTTCCAAGCTTCTTTCAACAGTCTTCATCCCTACTGAGATCTCTTCCAGGTAATATAAGGACGGAGAAACTGATGTCATTGTGAGCTGGTATTCTCTCCCTCACATCGAAGGGTTTAACAGGAGGTTGTGCTCCTCTCTTTTCTTCATTGACAAAACCCCACCGCTCTTCAGTGTTTTTGTCTCTGCTTATAAGCTTTCCTTTTCTAAAATAACTTCTTTTTGCCCCAGCCTCTATGAGTCCTGAGATGTCTCCCCTCAAATAGCAAGTTAATAGTAAATACTCTGTGATAAATGTGGGTATGTCTCAAGGTATGTAGTGAGCATAGAGCAAGTATAGTGTAGCACCTGGATGCTCTGAATGACTAAAGATTGTTAATGGAAAGAAAAAAAAGAATTGCTCTTAATTTACCCTGGTGAAAGTAAAATGAGAATGTAGCAATATTGCTTATTGGTTTTGTTCTCTTGCACTTGTTGCATGATCCGAACAATGTGTCATTCTTATATCTAGCATATGGATTTCTTGCAATCTGCATTTATAGAAAAATAAGACTCTTTTTAGTAATTGTCGGTATTTAAAACAATACGTTGTTTCCTGAATATAGGAAAACACAATGTTCCAAGGATGTTAATAAGAGAAGGCATGTCATGTGTTGTATAATATTTCCCAGTAAAACCTGTGGAGTATCGAATGGTTAAACATAGCATGTGCTGCATCGGGGAGGTCACTGTTGGCCACTGATTAGCTAAGTCCAACTAGAACTGTCTTCATTTACTTCATTTGAGTTAATTGTTCTAGGGCCAAAATTTTGAATAATTTTCACTGAGTAATCTGAATTATAGAAGAGGCAAATAAGTCTGAAGGTTTGCCAGGTATGATTTATTTTCACATTTGTGGCACTTAATGGTTTTTGTAAATTTCAATTTGTGTTAGATAATTTATATCAGCTTCAATTTACATCAATTTTGCTAGTGCATGGGTGTCTCTTTATGGTTAAGGGAATTAATAATCTGAAATTACCCAACGCTCGTATTAAACAAATGTCTTATTACAAGGAGAATGACTCTTATTATCATACGTACAAGACCAAAAGAAACACTAATTGCCTTGGTTTGGTGCAATTATTCAGTAGTTATCTAGACAATGACAGTATAGGCAGGCCTTTTCATGTGTTATACCTTCTTTATCATTCAGGTGATAACGTCCGTAGAAGCTACCTTTCTTGTTTAAGCTGGGGTTACTCCAGTTAGTTTTGTACTACAAATATTTTACTAATTTTAGTAACATCTATCTCTGTAAGTGTGTATCTGCATGCACACAAATTGTGTACATAACATAGGGAACTATGAGTTTCTCTAACCTACTAAGCCAAAATTTTCACTAACACTAAAATGGAACTTTTAAAGTTAGATTGTAAATCAAATCAGAATCTAATGTATTTTGTTTGTTTTCACCTTTATTTTTGTGTTTCTAGGATTATAGCACTTATCTATCACATATTTCTCCGTTTTCATCGGTAGTGGTATACTACAGAAAAATAACAAATTGTAGTTCAAATTAGATAGCCTGTTGTATGTTTACTCCTCTAGGTTAATGTTTTCCATCCCACACTCATAGCAATTACTGCTTGCTTCATTTAGTTATTTTCAGATAACAAGGCCTGGATTTTGTTGCTAAGGATGCAACTTGCATAGGTTCCCCATCTCTTCTAAAAACTGAATAACCCAATTTTCTATAAAGGATTCTTGTAATGCAGTATAACAACCATTTTCTATGTTAAAATCGACTATAAATGGAATAATTTACAGTGGTTTGCTGCATTAGCTGAACAAGTGATAATGGAAGTACTTTGAGTGTCGGTAGTTATGACATGCACGTATAGCCATATTATGTGCACTGAGTGCTAATACAGGGTGCTGTCAGGAAGAACTCGCACTTATTTCCTTTCCAGTGGCTGGCAGGTTTTCCCTGAAAAAATATGAAGAGGAGGGGGGGAAGCTTACTTTGTTACCAAAAAAACCCAACGCAAAATGCAACATACTTGTTCTGTCCTAAATTAACTCCTTTTTCATATAAATGGGAAAGTTTTGTTTTGTTTTCTCTCTTTTATTCTTCAAAGAGAGGAAAAAAGAAAGGAGATGGTGAAAGGCAACAAATGCATTCCTCAACTTATGCAATTTATTTCTTTAAACAAAAACGAAACATTCTTTTTCCAAAAATACATCTAGCAATTTTGAAGAACCCAGCCAATAAGTATGATTTTAAGTGGTTGTCTGAAGCACAGCCATGTTCTGTGCTACACTTTCATATCTTCAAAAAGGCATTCTAATAACATTTCAGATATTTCCATCTAATTTTTCCTAGCATATTTCCCTACAAAATAGTTTCTAACATAGACTGATAAACCTGTGTATTAATTTTTTAACTCTATTATCCAACAGTAGTTTGAAAGCTTTTAATATTTGCACGTGTACATGTTCTCTTTTCTACTGCCTTGTCCATGGAAGAATCAACTGATTGGGGAATCCTGAATCAGTAACATCACTCTGTTTTCTAACTTTAACCAGTAATCTCAGGTCGAGACAGAAAAGAAAATATTGATGTTTGTACTTGTTTTAAAAATATTTTGTTTCAATATTTTTTCAGTCCCAAAGTCACAGTTTCTAAAAGGTTGAATTAGAGGTTTTGATAATGTAGTCATGTTAGAAATCAGAATTTTGGGACATTTCTCCCTCCACTTACCTCCATTCAATATGTTATTTAAAATTGTTCTTTCATTTTGGAGCTCAATATATAATGTACGTGGTTTATTCTGTCCCTCATTCTATGCCTAGCACTCACTTAGAGGTTTTCTTTGCTGGGTCTTATTTCAGCCCAATTGTTTGCTGCTATTTTAACTCAAAATAGTACAGCAAAGTTCTAATTATCAGTGTTTAATGTGTTTTGGTTCTTATATTTTTTCTTAACATCTTGGATTAGAATAAATCTAAATGGCCCTGAAAACTTGAAATAAGCTGTGGTGGTGCATTCATACCCGCCCTTTCTTCCCTGGGCCACTTGTTGATCTGGGCCGCTTATTGATCTCAGAAATTTCCATGAAACCTTGGCCTTGGTGCACTGAAGTCTGGCGGCTGAGCGCTCCTTGATTGTATCAGGGACTCTGCGTGGCTGAGGCTGGGAACATGCCTCTACTGCCTGGCCCAGGCGTCCAGCAGAACAACACCGAAACTTTGAGAATTTTTTAGTAATTGCCACCTGGGACTGTGGCCAGGATGGAAATTTACAGATGACTAAAGCCCACCATCTTGCGAACCTATAAACGGTGGTCCTAAGTGAGGCCCTTTGAGCTCTCCTGGACCGCAGCGGCTGCACCCAGCATCTCCCTCTGAGTCCTGGGCTGAGTCCCCTTCGAAGCTCAACCCTTTCACCCGTTGAGAGGGAATGCCTAGACATTCGACGTGAATATTTCTTCACTGAAATCGAGGGGAATTTTTAACAGGTATACCTTCTGTATATTTTTATATATATATATGTTTCTCTGTATGTGTGAACTGATAGCAAGCATGATCTGTAATTAAGTTTTGATTGTAGTAGACTTACTAACTCACTTTGCAAATATTGAATTAGTTAATGATTAAGGTTACTAAAGTTTGTAAATGATTAGTTGATAATTAAGTGTTGCTAAATGGTGAATGAAACCTAGACTGCTGCCAAACACATATAGTCCCTGAAACATAAACCCTTAGATGATTTTCCTTTATATGTTTCATCCGTGTAATAAGTAATAGAGTGACTCTTGCCATCAAATTCTGTTAGGTCGCACCGTTATAAATCTCTGTTAAAATCACTTTCTGCTAATATTTTTGATGGTGATTCTTTAAGCGGCCTCTAAACCATTCATTTGCGACATAAGCTTGCTACTCATGGAAATATTAGATTAGAAATGTTGCTTTTTTACCGAAACAGTAACAGCGGCTCCTGACTGATGTTTCTCTAGCTCATCACCAGATATATCCAATGTCACAGTCTCCCTGAATAACCCATTCCAATATATGGTTGTCCCTTGGAGTTATGTAGGATGTGTTTGCTTTTTTCCTGAAAATTTAGTTCCCAATTTAGTTGTTATTTATCATTCAGTTTGGGAGCATCTTTCCTATTACAACTTCTTAAATACTTGGAGCAATCTTACCAGTTGTGCCGCATCCCCCCCCTCCCCTGCATCTCCTCTTTTGTAGAACAAATAAAATCAGTTCCTTTCAACCTCCCTGCAGAGGTCACATTTTCCAAACCTCTCGATCTTTTGGTTCTCCTCCAAACACAGTCACATTTATCCTTGTCTGCCTTGAAGCTCTGTTCCCAGTGCTGGATACAGCAAATGCTTCAGGTGAGGTCAACCAGTCTGTCTTACCCTGTCATGCCTATTCAGAAGACGGAATAAAATTTGTGCTGTGTGTTGACAATATCCCAGTGTTATTGCATGTTTTACATAGTCAACTGCAATTCCTAGATTTTTTTTTTCTGTCGTGTTGTCAAAAATAATATTGTTTAATTTTATCTTAGCGATTTTCTTCAAATTCC
Organism: Calonectris borealis; assembly: GCF_964195595.1. Lineage (NCBI taxonomy): Eukaryota > Metazoa > Chordata > Aves > Procellariiformes > Procellariidae > Calonectris > Calonectris borealis. The sequence continues at coordinate 100,258,239 of NC_134312.1, forward strand.
TCAAGGATAATGACCTGCAGAACCCAATTTAAAATGCCCTGGTTTGACTGAGGCATTGGTGACTATTTATGTGCTGTATGTGCCTTCCAAATACGTTAACTTGCACCAGTAATTTTCAAACATTGTGATTTTTAGATACCTTAAAACACAAGCAAACAAGCAGGAAAAATAGTATCCTGGTGAGATGTGTCCATATGTGCCCTTCAGCCTTGCAACTTAGGGCAAGCACTCCCTCTTTCCTTGCAGAAGCTTTCTGGATATAACCCATGCTCCCGGAGGGGCTGCAGGCCACCAGTTGCGTACCATGGATCTAAATAATTGTGAAAGATGTTTAAAGAGAGTGCCACAAAATGCTTGTGTCAGAAGCTTTGCTGAAGTTGTTTCTGCCCTCTAAACTATTCAAACCACCTGTTCAAAAGAGGAATGAGATTGACATGTGAATCTTTCTCTGGATTTATCTATGGTTTTTAATTCTTTCCATCTTAAGTGGATAGAAAACTTGCTTCAGTTTCTGTATAGGTTCAGAAGCTAAGCTTTATTTCTTTTATTTATTATTATTTATATTTTTATTATAATATAATTAATATATTATAATATACTTATATATTTTATTATTATTTATTTCTTTATTTCTTTTTTTTTCCTTTCTCTTTTTTCTTTCTTTGTCTTTCCCTAGTTCCTCCTTTTGTCTCACTTAAGGATAGGTGTTTGTATTTCAATTCTCTGGGTACTGACTCTCTTCCATAACTCCTCAGGGTCTAAAGATCACTTTTACCAATTTCATCACCTGCCAACTTAGATGCATCTGACTTGCCTAAATATTCCTTAACCTATTTCTTAATTTTTTTGGATTGCATTTCTTGATCCTTAATTAATATTAATATTAATAGTTAATATTAATTGTGCCTAGCATTTGTTCAAAGTTCAACTTTTTAGTAAAAACTAAAGGAAAAAAGGCATTTGACATTTCAGCCTTCTGTGTCATCCATTATTTGCTCACCTTGCATGGTAAGTAATGGACCTGTACTTTCTTCTGTTTTTCTCTTACATCTAGGGTATTTATAGAACCTTTTCTTACTGCCTTTGTCCCCTGATAGTTGCAACTCGTTTAAAGCCTGAGACCTTCTGCTTGTGTGCCTATGCCCTTGTACTGTCCTTTTCTACTCATTATCAGCAACATGTCCGTGCTCCAACTCTTTGTACCATCCCCCTTTGATTTCCAGGTCATTGAAGAGCCCTATTGCAGTGACCATCTGAAACAAAAGCTTCTCTCTGACACATTTGAAGAACTTTAGGGTTGTTTTGGGGCTATGTACTCACCTTCTAACAGTTGTCTGGGTGATGTTTTTTGTTGCTGCAGTTGCTGATTTTGACTGTTTCTTACAACTCTTTCTTATCTATGGAGAATTCAGATATTTCGCCAGCAAGGTACTGCCCCGGATCATTAGACAGACCTCACCTGGTCACCAGAGGTGGCAATAGGTTTGTTTTCACTCTTGTGAAGTCCTTAACTGAGCTAATTACCTAACACAGTATCCCCTGCAAGGTTTTGGGCTCCCCCTGCCCTCGGATGATTTGCATCATGCAAATTATAAAACATTATACTGAAATGTGTCTCTTCTTAATTGTTCCCTTATAAAAGCACATTTTTAAAAAACATAGATATATTTTTATATCACTAATGTAAATTAGTAAAGTTACCCTAAACTAGCCTTGAAACTTCAACTAAAGGAACTCTAGCTTCATACAAACTGTTTGTGATGCTACATATTCTCCTGATTTTTAGAAGATAGAGGTTGATATTTTCTGAAAATTCAGTTCTTTTAAAATGTTTCAAAATAGGAAACTGAAGTCTTCAAAGAAGATTTTGAATTCCAAACACTGGAGAATTCTGAGCTGCTTTTTTTTTTTCCCATGCTCCTTAGAAGTCAGCTTTGGACTCTGGTCTTTACTGAAAAGATGTAGTCTAAGAAATCTACACAATTTACTGATTTTAAATAAACGCGCTGTGGTGCAAAGAGTCTAATATCTGTATAAAAGCACATATACTGTTTTTAGGTGGTTCATTAATATAAAGGTGGGGTGAGCTGTGCAAATGCAAACTAGTTTTATACCAGTCTTTGGATGCCTTATACTTTTCTTCCTATTCATTGTTTTGACTTTTTTTTTCTTTTTCTTCTCCTTAAAAAGAATGCAACTAATTTTAAAAGTGATCTTGTAAAGTTTTCGGCTAAAACATGTCTTTGATTTTTAAATATTAAGGGGAAAATTATTTCTCATGTGAGTCCATGAAATTGCTCTTGATATTGCTGAGAGACCTATGAGGACTGCTGTCTGCCAACAGAGCTGTGTAAGGCATGGAGAGCAATATGGCCCTGAATCTTTTGGGCATCCCAGTTCAAGGCTGATTTGGACCAAATCCAGAGAAATCCAAGGATAAGATATTTTTGCTTTCCTATAGTGAACATAAAGACTTAAGACTTGCACTAACTTGGTCACAAAGATGTCAACTGAGCTGTGCAAATTTTCTATGTATATGCTCTTAGCCTGTAGGAAAACAATGTCATCTAGGAGCAGGTTAGGAGAGATTATAGAGTCTTGTATTACTATGAATACATATGCACGTGAACAATTGGAGTTGAGATGATGCATGTCAACTCATTAAGTTTTGTGAGGGAGCTGATATTGATGGAATCAAAGCATAAAATAGTCCCTAAACTCCTCAGTGTCTCTAATGTACTTCAATTTTCTGTATTTAAAGGGGATAAATTGCAAATATTTTCCATACTTTGAATTTCCTTGCACCTATATAAATAAAAAATCCAGAGCTGCTTTTTTTTTTTTACACAGAGAATATTTTCCCCAGATTCTGTAAACAATTTTTAAATCAACAAACAAGCCTTCAAAGGTTTTATTTTCTGTTCCTGGCTTAGTAAAACAGCTGTTGATTGAGTTTAGAAAAAAATTGTTATTAGAGGAACCAATATCAATAAAACCCCTTATGGGAAGCGGGGAGGGAGAAAGCTTAAATTGGTTAGTGGACAAGAACTGCCCCCTATCAGGCAGTGATACTTTAGTCAGTAATGCCTGACAATAGACCCACAGTACATGCAGCTAAACTGTCAACCCTTCTTGAAGGGTGGCCACACTTGCTATGCTTCTGCTGACAAAATATATTTGGTGTTTAATTTAAAGCTCCACTCTAGTAAAAGAAAAGGGCTCTTAATATTGTATGAGTGAGAAAGTACTGAGCATCCAGTTCAATAAAATAGATTTTTTTTCCTGCTTTACAAATAAGATGAGAAAGTAGATAATGTGCCATTTACAACTTTTGTTATGTGAATAGAAAATCTACCCTAGCAAATGCTTGCTCTACATTTCCTTTGTTAAATGAATGGAAGAGACCAAGAACTTTTCATTATTTTAAGGATTCTTTCACAAATGTTCATAGTGAAAATTCTTCCAAGTTATTCCGAAGTTTTCAAGTTCTTTTTCCCTAACAAGCATTGCTACTAATGAGAGATCATGGGATCAGCATGTAGTCGCAGCCGGTCACTCTTCTTCTGATGCAATAGGAGGGAATGATTTTTAGTGCGGGATAATGAGGAAGGAAGGAAGGACTTCAGAGTTGAGTACCTGTTTGCTATGAGAGGAAAGCTGTTGAACACTGAGCTGCTCTTTAACTGTGTGTGATATGTGTTTGCAGTCACATTTTGACTACTATTGTATCATTGCAGGTTCCACCCCCAACACATTTCTGAGACAAAACTATTGAAGTTAATAAGACTATTTTCTACTGACATCAACATGAATTGGTGCAGTTCCTCATGAAAAGCGGTGGCTATTAAATCAAGAGCGAAGCACCAGAAACTTATTTTGGTGTCACATTCATATGTATAGGGAAAGGTAGTCTTATAAATGAATTTCTATCACATGACCACACCATGCAAGAACATGCGAGAATCCTGACCCCTACCAAAGCGTTGGCAGAATTGTTTAAAAATGTATTTGGACAATTTGATGACAGATCATAACGTCTCTTCAAATTGTGTCTGAGTCATGTGCAGCTGTTAATTTTATGGTCTTTATAAGTTTAGTAGAGATTAAGGGTTTAAGATATGGTAGTATTGGTGGGTATCATCTCATGGAATGATTTATTTATAAGCAAAAGGGGTATCCCCACTTTGCAAAGCATTTATATTTATGTGCTCCATGGAGATTCACTTTGATCAGAGACTTTCTTTTCTGGTGCAAAGCAGCGAGTCCTGTCAGGGTCCATAATCACAGCAAAATAATATCATGTTCTGTGAGGCTCTCTTGGAGAGGAAAAGTAAAAGACTTCTCACCTTCAGGGAAACACGAAGTATTCAAGTTTTCACAGCCCTTATAAGCTCCTTTGTGTCAGGCAGTGCAAAAATATTTTTGTCTGTTGATGTAATTGTAATTCAGCAAAGGCAACAAAGCTGAGGTGTTTAAAAAAAAAAAAGGCAAAAAAATATTCTGAACATTAGAAAAAGATTTGTTGCATCTTCTAGGTTAATTACTTGCTTATTAGCTTTTTTTCTTGCTGGGTTCCCCAGTTCCTGATAGCCATGGGGAATTCAATGAACTCCATGGAACTCCTTATCCACGTTTTTTTCTAACTCCTTAGAAATTGTGTTTTTATCAACCAAATGTTACACGTTTTCTCTCTTAAATTCCATTGTCTGTGTTTACAAGCCAGATGCTGCAGTTCAGAATAGCCTGAGGTGTAATTTCCCAGCAAAAAACCCACCTGTGTTGTCCTTTAAAGGTTGGTAAATGGTGCTATACGAAGCTATTGCCTGTTTTCCTGCCTGAATTAACATCTTGGAATCATAAAGCAAATGCATAAATATCATACAGATGGGACACATAATACTCATAAAATTATTACTGTCATACTGAGATTCCCCACAGACTCATCGGGGGAGGCAGCATCCTCTGAATGCTCTCTTGCTCGCTGTTTGTGGTGAAGTTGATGTATAGCAGGGTCATGAAGTTGTCCTTTCCAAAACAAGTTGCTAGGTACATCAATATGACTATACCTGGTTACAATTTTTTTCACACTGTATATTGATTGCAAGCTTTTTCAATTTATGTATAGCATTTTTTCAACAAAACCTCTTCACAGTTTCTTCCTGTGTTCATTCCTTTTTTATTTTCCTATTATGCTGCAGAAATGGTATCTGGAGGAGGTGACTGGGTTTTGGTGTTTAGTTTTTTTTTTTTCTTCCTTTGTTTTGTTTTGTTTCTTACTACTCTTCCACTTTTTTAATCTTTTGAATAAACAAAAGAAAAAAATCAAAACCAAGAACAAAATGATACATAAATATTTTAAATATTCTTGCTCTTAGGTTGAGCAGCAAAAAGGAAATAAAAGAAGAATGGAAAGGGAGATAAAAAGAGCTTAGTCTGTTTTAATCATTTTAGTTCATAAAGTTTTGGGGGAAGTGTCACTTTCAAAAAGAAATATTCTTCTCAGGAGGTTTCAACACTAGAGCTAATTATTTTTTAAAAACCTGAATATTTTTAAGGAAAAATTTCAGAAGTGTGTGCCTGTGTATTTGTGTGTGTGTGAAAGAGTAACCCTATAGTCTGGATTTACAGTGCAAAATGTCTGGCACAAGTATCAGTGTAATTTTGGGGATAGGAGAGAAAAGGATTGCTCACTTGTTTTGTAAAGCTGAAGCAGTGTCCTGATCCAAACTGTTCATGACTGTCACTCAGCAAAACTGAGAGAGGAACATGTCGAGCAAGGGTCCGTGCGAGATGGCAGAGCTCTCTGGCAGGGGCAGCTCGGGAGGCTGAGCTCGGGGCTGGCTGACAAAGCTCTGTGCAGTGAAGAAAAGCCGTGCACCGTACAAAACTCGGGGAGGGCACTACTCGGACTGGGAAAATGGGACAATTGTGTTATATACTGGCACATAAATGTTTTCGGAGAAGCAGATGCTTCCTGTATTTGCATTCTGAGTAGGGCTTTTCAGGGACCTGGTTTCTTCACACAAAGCATGTCTTGATGAACAGCAAACGGCACAGGGGGGATGCAGGCCATTTCTGGTGACCCTCGAGTGTGCTGTTGCGCAGTGGAGAAACCCCACTTGCTGTGGTTTTAAATGGAGCTCTGGCAAGATGCAACCCACCTCATCATCCCTGAACATCCCTGCCTGAGGGAGAGTTGGGACCTGCTCGGCTCAGCTGCCCCTCCGGCCTTACAGCTGGCACCGGCCTGTGCCCCAAGCGTAAGGCTGCCTCTGTGCCTTGTGGCCTGGCCAAAAACAGTTCCCAGTCCCTTTCTGTAGCAGTGTGAGTCCAGTGGCCACAGAGTGTCCCCACGCCTGGGACCCTGGCGAGCATTTGGCCCATTCTTGTGAGGAGGGGGGGCAGAAATTTGGACTTTCTTTTGGAGTCCCCCATCATCCTGGTGCACTGCCCTCCCCCTTTGACCTCCATGCGAAGGTTGACTGTCCTCAAGTAGCACTGCAGACCCAAAACGCAGTTGAAAGTTTGTAAGGGCAAGGTGCTCAGCCACGGCATACTTGAGAGCAGACTGAGTCCCTCCATTTACTGCAGAGGGACCCTGAATTCCTCGTGATGTTGCGTCCTATGTGGGGTCATGCAAGGGAGATGGGCCCCCTAAGGCCTCTCAGCTCAGACAGATGGTGAAAGGAAGGGATTTTCTGGTTGCATGCTTCTTAATTTCCTCTCTGTTATTTCAGACCCGATTGTCCAGTTGCCTGTAGATCCAAGCATGCAGAGCCACTCCTGTTCAGTTCCTCAGGGCACACTTTGCTTTTCTCCTTGAGGGATGATCAGAAAGCACGCTGAGAACTGCCACCCCAAACCACCCTGGACTTTTAAAAAAACCCTGAGACATCACCCACCTCAAGTTTCTCCCTCTTTGTTTGTTCAAGGGGGGATGGAGCATAAATCATAATGTGTCTTTCCTTAACCTTTTGTAGCTATTTCCAAGTATCACTAAAGGTGATCTCGTCATTTATGGGCCTGCTCAGTCTTGTGAGATGTTGTTATTGGAGGGGTTAGTTATAAGTCTTATACCACCTGGCAAGAGAAATCAGTGTGTTTTGCAAATCCAGTGGAGTCTGAAAATTATCCAAGTGATCTGAATGTAGACCCAGTACTAACAGACTCCTGGCATTGTTGGTATCTAGACTGAAGACTCATTATTCAGATCCTGGTTTGCAGTTGTTTGGTTTGATGGCTTACCAACAGCATAAGTGCTCCTGTGACCCCCAAATTCCTCAGGTGTTCACAGTCAAAATAGTCTTTGTGAAATTATTCCATTCACAGTTGGGATGATTCCAGGAAAGCGAGCAGTACAGTCACACATTTTGAAAGTTATTCTGATTCATGGCTTGTGCATTCTTGCACTTTCTTTCTAAAGAGATGCCTCTCTTTAAATCTTTCTTATCCTTGCGTTGAGTGAAATTGTGCATAGCATGCTACTTGGATGGTGCATTAAATGGTTTGGGTGAAGCCAGGGCTCTATTACCAGCAATGCTGTTGTGGTACAGTGTCACCTTGAACAAGGAACTTCTCCTTGTTTCCTTTGTGTCCATTCCCACAATTTACCCTTGCAAAGTTGATCTGGAAGTTGTCTGGGGCTTTACTGCTGCTTTTCAAGGTTCTGGTGCACCAGCTCAGCCAATAATGCTTTGGTATGTGAATACTGGGGGATTCTTTATTCCTCTTTTATGTTCTGAAACAAACATATTTGTTGACCATTCATTGCAGCACCCGGTATAGGATTTGATCAAGGCACTTGGTCACACAGTACTAGCCTTGTTTTTAGCAATGCTAGAACAGATGTGGTATGCTGTATCTTCACTACAGAGTTAACTGTGGTTATAAAAACTGATTATTTCCCATAACAGGAATCTTTTTTTCTATAGCCAGGCACAAAATAGACTTTTTTCCCATTTGCAGGACAGATAGCCATTGCAAATATTTTATAACTGGATTAAAGCACATTGATGCTTTCTAAAGCACTTTTGGATGGGGCAGTAGAGTAAGAATTAAGTCCATTGAAATGTCTATTTCAGTAACACTGGAATGCTTTTTTCTTTCTTTGAATCTTACGTGTTTAAAACAAGCCATTGTCAAACACCTTCTCCTTTCACAAAGCATTTATACCAAAAGTGTCAAAATGAAAAATTTCTGTTCCACCAAAACCAGCCTATTCTTACAGAAAGTTTGGTTTTGAAGAAACTGTTTTCCAGTGGAACAAATGTCCTGTGGTAGGGTTTTCTTGAGCAATTAAATACGCCTGAATTCTATTGTGGTTTTTGCCTAAGTTGCCCACGTGACCAGGTCCATGCACAATGATGCTGCCGAGCAGGGGAGGCAGTCTCTCTCACTCAGCCGTCGCTGGTCCTCTACAGCTTTTCCATGACTGCCACAGGAGCCCAGAGAAGGGACAGGATTTGTCACACAGTTCATGCAGAAATGTTTCAGAAGAACAGGACCTAGAAGTCTCTAATGTAATTTGAAAGCGGATGCACTGCAAGTGTAAATGATGAGTTGAAGTGTTACCTTACAGGATGATTACCCTCTCACTGGAGTTAAGCTACTTCCAGTTCAGATTTTTGGGAAGACATACCCTTTAATGGTCTGCAGAGCATCAGGGTTCATAGCAAAATGCGATGTAATTGATGGTTTGGGACCGTTGAGAAATATGGTGACAGATTTTAAGTGACAATGAGTAGCAAGGTCTCTTAAAGCAAACAAAGCACTGGCTGTTTTAGCTGAAAGTCGATTCATGGTGATTTCGCCTCTCAGATGTTGTGCCTCACTGTTTTTTAATTTGCAGAGGCTCCGAGTAAAAGCAAATGGGAGGCTATGTCTTAAGAAGTGGATTTTTTTCGGTTATCGAGCTGGAGACAGCCTGTCACGGAACCTGTGAAATTTTTTACCTGGACTGTTAATTTTTCTTTTGAGCAGTAAGAACATTTGAACAGGTGCAGTCAAAACGAGATTATATGAAAGGGTGATTATGCTTTCAGCAGTAAGACTTGCATCACAGGTAGTCTAAAAGATCTTGGTTTTCTCATGGCTTACGAAACTGAAAGTCTTCAAGAAGCAGACTGAAGAGAAATGAACTGCCCAAAATGTAAATACTAGGATAGAGGGGCAGAACCACAACTGATATAAATCTATTTAATCTTTATTGATTTTTTTTTCTTCCCCCCCAGCTGAGGATGTGGACCAATATATTTAACATCCATTAGTGGTATATTTAAACAAAAATAAATAAAAGCTCAGAAACATGATTACAGTTTCTAAAATTTCAGACCCCTCAGCACTTTCTTGTTTTTATGCATTTGATGCACCACTGTTTTATTAATGCCCTTCCTGTGGTATTTTAATACACTTCAGGGTACTGTTGAAGAAGACGACAGCTGCCTTTTCAAAGTATTCAAAAAAATCTGAACAGATGCAAGACTTCACAATGCTGCATATAACTGCAAATGGCATCCCTGTTGAATAACTCTCAAAGGTTTAGATTTCTCAGAAGTATTATATTTGTTAACACTCAAATGATTTCTGTTCTTTGTTAAACTAACTAAAGTTCATATGTTTGCACAGCAATAGCTGTAGGAAAGGTTAGATAGTCCTTTCTCTTTAGATCAGCTTAAATGTTCAACGATACTTTTTGTGCCATTACCCAGAATACGTATGTCTGGCACTGCCATGATCAACAAACTGTCAATCTTAGCACTATAATTTTTGGTTCCAGTTGAAATACAATTTTGAAACTGGTCCATAAATTTAGCTACCAAATCCATACTTAGGCACACAAATAAAGGTGACCTGACATTCAGGATAGGAAGAGCTGACTGAAAATCAGATTGGTTTTACATATATTGTACAATTTATGAATTTTGATTGGCGTTGTGAAGTAACTTAATCAATCAATGCCTTCGCCTATGTGGAGTTAGTCATACACTGTTAGGCATAACTAGGAGGGTGAGTTATGGTTCTTCCAAGTCAGTCTCATTAAACTCTGGTTTTCGTCAGAGGAAAATATCAGGAAAAATGATCTGGAGGCAGCCTATGAAAAAACTGTTTTTTCAGCTCTCTAGCATGAGGCTTTGCAGACTGAAAAAATCTGCAAAAGGAAAAAAGAAACTACTAGGTACTAGTTTGCTAGCTTAAGGAATGGCAAAAGTGAAAAGAATGAATGGTAATAATGGGCACATTAAAGAATAAAAAAAGGGAATTCTTTTATAGCTGGAGGGGTAATTTAGCTGCAGGGCCATCCGAGGATGAAGGAACAGTGTGCAGAAAAAACTATGGGTTGGAGAAGAAACCATGCACAGAGCAAAGACACCTGGACTACTAAGATAAGTTTGCTCTAAGTGGAAAAGCCAATCAGGACTGACAAAGAAATTGAGGCAGAGCACTGAAAGCTGATTTTATTTTATTCTCACTATATCCTTATATTTCTTCTGCAGTGACTAGATTTTTGGAACTTTTGCAGTCTTTGCATCAGTTTGTGTCAAATATTATGTGCTTCCAAACAGGAGAACTGTAAACCCAGACTGCCAGCAGATCTGCCTGTTTGAGAAAAAAATATGCTTAAATAACAGGGTGGATCTGGGGTTCAGCAGAGATTCTGAAGTTTCTGACAGATGGGATTTCAGGTACAGTTTCCAAACCCCTCAAAAGATAAAGATTTTTGCTCATAAAGTGAACCAGAGAAATGGAAATAGTGCTATAGGATACTTAAAGACACACAAACCCAGGAGATGAGCTTCAGTTACAGAATGTGCATTCAGCTGTGTAACCCATCAGAAAGTTATATGGAAGCGTTCAGATATGAGTACCAGGGCAAGAATGGTCAATTTCTATGTGAGGTTTGGCTTTTAAAATTGTTTTTGCATTTAATAACCTATTTGTAACTCTCCAAGTCGTGAGTTATTCAGATGTTATCAAATGAATGTCAGTAAAATCCCCCCACAGTTCTGAGGTATAAAAATATATTTATTTAAAAGCAATGAGAACATATTCATGTATGATAGGCAAATAACTAAAATTATAACTATGAACAATGTCATTTATTGCAGGCTCTTTATGGGCTTTCCCATTTTCCTCTTTCCTCCTTTCCTCTGGAGGGGAATTCTCAGTAAGTACTTCTCTACTTGGAGTTGTGACGATCATGGCACAATAAGTTCCCAGAATAAATTCCTACTTGAATTCTGGTGCATTGGTGACATTATTTTGCAATTGTTGACTCATGAGGCAGTTGTTATCTTGAAATGACATTGCTTTACTTACGAAAATTTACCCATGTGGGCGAAAAATTCTGATACAGCTGAAGTTACTTTGGAAGTGCATCTCCTCTGGAGAGAACGTGTGTGGAGTACCTACTTTGTAGTAGTTGCTGTGGAAGGCAGCAGTGACCAGGATGGGTGGTTTCAAGGCAGTATCATTTGGAAATAGATCACCAAATTATCATTGTTCTTGGTTTTGTGTTGTACCATTGTGCCAATGAGGAACAGAGCATTGGCAGCAATACACTATTACCACTATAATTGCTTTAGACTGGAAGTCTTGCTCCAGCAAAAAAAAAAAAAAACTTCTACTTTCCAAGGTTTTGGTATTGTCTGTCTAATTACCTACTTACAATACCTATCTCCCTCGTTAATCTAAAATTTCCAATACCTTGATCTGCAGCAATTGTGTGTTAAACTTTAAATATCCTGATTTTTCAGTACATGTTGATTTCTCACTTATCGTGGCAGAATCACAGCAGTTAAAGTCTAAATGGCAAACAGAAGCGGGCAAGTGCTCCAAAATACCATTAGGGAGTATTCCACTTAATTCTGAATAGCTCTTCACTTTGAACTTGTTTAATAATAGTTAAATAGTTTTTTATCTGTACAGTTATTTCATTCAAATACTTGTAGAAGGTTGTTCATTCATTCATGCTGCCATTCTTTACTCACATGCAAACTTGAAACATGCTTTTTATGAAATTTCACTCATTTCCTCAAAGGATAAAACCAGGATTGCATATACTATATAGTGTCCTCCTTAAAAAGCATGTTTTCCCGATTTCTTCATGTTCAGAAAAATTTCTCATAAAGGAAAGGTCTCCACAACTTTAATCTGGGCAACTTCGCATGAACAACCTTGGGAAATACTGGTTATTCAGTAACTCCTTGGGGGAAGCCTGAAAACCTGGAGACTGATCAGTGTTTGCAGACTCCAGAGCTGTAATTTGCTGAGCTGGGCAGTTTATTTCTCTGCTGCCTTGCATTGCATGAAGTCTTTTATGCAATAGCAAAGCCTGGGTGAAGCATTGCCGGGGCGATCTCCCAGTAAATTACTTCACAAGGTTCAGGGCATGGGAGAATCAGGTCCATGCTTTATGTTTTTTTCTCACTAATTGCTTTTCTAACACACCGTTGTTTTCAGTTCTCAGTTTGTCTCTCCCTTTTATACTGGCTAATTTGCCATTTTTCTTCCTGTTCTTCCACTGCAGAAAAGAAGCAAGCTATTCACCAATGTGTGATCGCAGACACACCATCGGCTTGCTGCAAAAGAAAATGTTATGTTAAAACAAGGGATGTCTGTGGTGACTGTCGCGTATCTTTATCTTTAAAGCACATCACGGACTAAGCGGTGCTGCTGCCACAGCCTGCTATGTTATTAATGCTGCTCTAATTAGGCCAATCAGTTTTAATTAGTATACTGTCATGTAACAATCTCATAAAATACTTTGTGTAAGAAAATTGATCTGGCTCTAACGCTAATTAGTTTGCTAGACTCCCTACCTTATAAATGGGAATTGATTGCTTCCTTTCAACCCCTCCTTCTTTTCTTTTCAGTAATTCTCCCATAAACTCTGTATTTTCTTCTTTTTTCTTTCATGTTTTTTTTTTAGTGTCCCTGTGTCTCTCTCAATTAATTCTGCCCATATCCCTGTCTCTAGTGTAACCTGAAAAGAACGGGGCTTTATCGCTTGTCAGAGCGAGCCTTCCTCGGTTAAATTTTTTCCTCTCAGGAATTTCCCAGATCAGAGACCCATAATCCTAAGGACTGTCTCAGAACTAAAGCTGACAGGGTTAGGCCCAGGTCAGCCCACTCGTAAATCAAAGCCAGTAAGGAGCTAAGGCTGTGGCTGGAATCGGAGATTTATAAAGACAGTAGCATTAACATTACAAAAGAAGTATTTTATTGGCTTTCACATGGGATTTGTTTACTGCTGGTAAACTGCAGAAGAGTGAAACAATAAGGTTAATAAATGGGAGAGTGAGCAACAGATAAATCAAGTACTCCTTGCTGCTTTTAAAAGCTCTTTAAAATTGAGATTAATCTGGTTAATTGTGAACATAGCAATAATGTGTAAAAAGTCTGAAAATTCTGGCTATGTAAATTTACAGCATTGTTCCAGTTCAGTTATGCTGTCTGGCTTTTAATATAAAGTATATTAGCAGGCAGAGACAAAGGTGACTGTTAAAATTTTGCCCTGTTTTGTTCTGTCTTTCAATAATTATGAAAATCACCTCTCTGGGATATTTATAGGAAAAAAGAAATGAAAGATGAAATGAAAATTTCATCTTTGTCATTTTCCTTTATATTATTTGGACGTGTTGGCTAAAACTGGTGTGGAGTTATATGCCGAAGCATATCTAGGTATCATGAGTAATAATGGATCTAGAATTGATGTAAGCAGTCTGATTGTGCCATGATGGTTTTTCGTATGGGTGTTTATGCTTGGATGTCTCCAGGCACTTCTCTCGTTATCAGGTATCTCCACTGTGGGAATGGTATTGTGACGTAACATTAACATCTGGAAATTACACAGCAGGTGCCATGCACGTGAGTGCAGGAAAGATGTCTCTGCAGTGTCCCAAGCACGTGTGTATTGTTCTTTACTTGCTTTTGCTACAAGTATGACTATCTTGCAGTTAGTATTTGCAAAGGCAAATATCTTAAGCTTGGCTACATTATATTATATCTGTATGTAGATAAGTCTGTCTCTGAAGGACTTTTTTAGTGCATTAGACATGCACACATACACGATTCATGTCTTTTCCTGGCCAGTTCTATAACTGTTTCTGCTGTTGCAGTACAGATGATGGGAATGAAGCAGGAGAAGACTCTCTGGTTATTGAGTGATCCGTCATTGTCCATTTTTGCTTATAGTGACATTTGTCATGTTCAAAGGTGAAGTTTTCCTCCTACTTCTTAATGAAATAAAAAGCTAAAGTCTGATATAATTTGATGAATGTATCTGTGTCAGAGAAATACTCAGAGACATTATGTATGATGTCAAATTATATTTTTGTGCAATTTATTAATTTAGGGAATACACACTTTCTTAGTCTTCAACTAATTCTTGGTTCATTCAAAGTATTTTTGTTTCTTACTTTTTTTTTTAACCTGCAGCTACCTGCTAAGAAATATTGCTGCTTCTTTTAGCTCTTTGAAACTAATATCAAATATAAGTGCATGTATGAATGTGTGTTTCCTTACCTGGGTTCCTGAAACACTTTCAGCCATTTAAAAAGAAGGAATTCTTAATTTATTTTTACTGGAGATACTTCTAAAATGTGTGCTTACTGACAACTGAAAATAAAGGAGCTATTTGAACCTGGTTAAAATCAATTTTTATCATTTGTAACAACAGACTGGGCCATGATAGTATTTCTTTAACATTTGCTATCTCATCAGCACCACATTTCTTTTCAAGTTCCAGCGAAGTTGCTGAAGGAGCAATCTGGAAAAACTCTTGTTAGCATGAAATGTCCAAAACAGTTGTTACTAAGTTGATTTGATTACATCAAGATCTTGATTTCCCCTCCATCAGGACACATGTCCATTTCCTACAGAATCTGAGGAGTGATTATCAATTCCCAGCATACTCCTCCTCTGGATAGTCAAATCCCTTTAAGGGAGATGCTGAAAACACACTGCTTTATATCAGTCTGCAAATTGCACAATGACACTAAGGATGAGAGATATACGTCTCTAGTCGTAAAAGGGCAGGGCCATACTGAGAATTTCCCTATTCATTGCAGTTTGTGATTAAGGTTTCCCACACCCAGTTTGACCGGCAGGAAAAGCTTGACTTCTCTAACCAAAGGCTGGCGAGAAATCTCTGGGTACTGGAAAATTTACCAAAACACACAGACACATACATGAAACTTCTAAGCAATTATCTCCAGCTTCTAATTTTAACCTTGCCTATATTTTGACATAGATGAAGTCTTGGCCCCTCAAAAAAATGTATTTTTAAACCTTTGAAAATCAGTTATGTTAAGATCATGACTGCTTCTTGTAGATCTTAGACCATAGTATCGCAGAATTATAGATGTCAGTGGTCTCTTATCCAGGTGTTAGTGGAAGTGTATCCTCTCTCCACATGTTTACCTGTTCACTGCTTCCCATCCTGAACCCCATCACACAGGTTTGCTGCACGCTCTCCAACACCTGATGTGTTTCATCCCAGAGTTGTTCCAGTGTTGTGAGATATGACCAAGAAAGGTCAGGTTTTGCCAACTATTGCTAAATATAACTCTTTTATCTGTATGAAAAAAAGTGTAAAACTTGGGCACCACTGTGAGATAACTGTCAGCAAATTTTGATTTTGACCACAGGATATCATTAAAAATATCTTCCCTGCTGTGCCATATGAGGCTTAATTAAATATTTGTTCCAACAGTCTGAGTTTCACTGAATGAAATGATGTAGTAAGAATATATTAGTATAATTTGGGTACACGAACGTCTGAAATTCTCCATTTGTCAGGAGTAAAAAATTGGCCTTTGAAGACATTTTCGTCAGGACCTGCACTGAGATCACAGATGTCACCAGAGTGCGCCTGGATTACATGGAAGTTGTAATAAGTGTGTGCTCTCTGCTGCTAGTGCATATTTCTCTACTGGGATTGCACCCAGGCTAACCTTTGGGCAACTCCTGAATTCTGGTTTGGAGTTCTGCTCTATGTCGTGGGCCCATCTCCCATCACGGGGGAAGAAGATTGTTCTCTTAGTGGCCTTTTGCTCCATGTAATCTTCCAACCTGTTTTCCTTGTGTGACCCTGGACTGTCACCAACAAAACTGTTTCCACAGACACGCTGCTGTACCCATGAGCTCCATCTAGTGTAGGAGCAAAGCCATGGATTCGTGTAATCTCTTACGCAAATAAAAAGAGCAAAAGTAGAAAGTACTGGAAGAAACAAAGGGAGGCCTCCAGCCTACAGATTTTATACATAAAATATATACATATGCTCATACACAATTTTTTTTAATGAAAGCAAATCAGGAGGGGGCAGGAATTTTTTTTCCCTTTTTAAAATAGAGAAATACTGTGCTATTATTCTGAATTTTAAAGTTCTCAGAGCTTGTGAGGTTTTTTGTAACTCGTTAAATAGTCTAAGTTGCACAAGAGTGTGATTTTTCACAAGTACTTTATTTGAAAATGTGTCTCATAGCAAAACAAACTAACTTCTCAGTTGGAATAATGTACGGTTTTGTTTTTTTTTTCTCTAAAAAATCTTATTCACTGAGACCCTTTTAAAATAAGGAATGAGCTCATGGTGAAGTGAAATGGAGATTTTATTGATCTAAAGCATGTTTGCCCAGAACAGGGCAGGGGGAAAAAAAAAAACAGAAAAAAAAAAACAACACAATAAAAGAAAAAAAACTTTGGGCTAATATTCAACAATGCTGATGTTGTGACAAAGATACGGTGACTGACTCTTTGAATATAGATGTTAGATTGAGGAGGATGCTAAATTCCGTTAGCTTGAAAATAACCTGCTAGTGTCATGTGCCTGAAGCTCCCTTTAGCTCCAGATTGACTGCTGATAGTATTTTCTATATATACTCTCAAATATCTATCTAATCTTTCTATCTAATGGATATAGCAAAAATTCCATTGCCAGCTGGCAAAAAATATCATATCTCCTGACTGCAATGTCATTAAAGGGTCATATTTAGAGTTATGATATAGCTGTGAACTATGACTTTATCAAAACATGAAAGGGCTTGTGCAGAATCTTAAACAACAGAACAGCTGAGCACAAATGAATTTGCTGCTTTTGTGATGCCTGGCTGGGTCATCGCTGATGTCATAATTCTACCATTCAATGAAATATTTATAAGTTTTGAGATCAAATAGGGGACCAGAGCAGAGCAGAACAATCCATCGATGGGGATTCAGATTGGTTCTTGGATACATAAATGCTGGGGGGAAAGGGGAAGAGCGGCTTCCATGCTGTAGAGCTAATGTACTGCCCAGGGGCTGAATCCATCAGCTGCTCTTGTCGGCCCGAATCCCTCCACTGCCTGCGCTGGGACGTCGAACGTGCCTGGAAAATGGATGCGAATGTCAGTTTTATAAAAGAAAAGAGGAGACAGAAGAAAATTGGTTTAAAACCAGCATCTGAACAAATGGGAATAAAGTGACTACTTCATTTTGAAGAGAAGTTGGTGGTTGTTTCTCCAACTTCAGGAGGGAGCTGAGTTGCTCAAAATGGAGGAGAGCGGTTTACAGAAGAAAGGGGCAAATGGGATTGAGTTGCTGCTTTGGAAAACGCAGAACATTTATATTGTTACTGCAGTGGGGAGGTCAGGAAGCAAGCACACTGCTCTGCTCTGTTGCTGATTTTATTTCATCCTTTCTTCAATAAGGAAGAATTGCTGTTAGGAATAATATCAGTAGTTGCTCTAGCTGGCACATAAAATGTCTTTGCTTTGTTTAGTTTTGATTCAAGATGAGCTGGGTTAGAGGCAATACTGATAAAAGTCTTGAGAAAAGGAAACTGGAAACTTTGGAGGCAGTTTGAGTCCATATCTTGCTGGGAACTGACCTCCAGGCTTTGGGGCAGTTGCACTACACAGATGGCATTTTCCATCTGAAATCACCTATGGAGGCACGGATCTGGAGACACGTTCTGTAGCTTCCAGCTTGTGCCTGAAATCAGTTAATCTCTTTTCTTGGCTTCCCAGAGTATGGAGAATTTATATTTAGTAAGTTTAGACAGACACTGATTTAACAAGAGGGAGAATCTTAGGCTGTAACTCTGTGCTGCAGAAAATTTTCTCATGGTTTTGGAGTAAGTTGTTTCCTTCCCCTGGCTGCATATTCTGGTCTCTAGGATGCAACGTGCCCCCATGTCAAAAAAGTTAACTTCTTGTGGGCTCTCCTATTAAATATGTCAAGAAAATTATTTTTGATCCAAACAAAAAAATCTTACCTAAAGTGTTGTTTTTCAGCATGGATCATTTAATTAACCTGATTTAAAACAGGTTGTAGCAGCACAACTCGGGGGTGATACAGTGCTGAATAGGACCAGAAATAAGTAACCAGGACAAATTAGTCTTAATTAAAGCTAATTAAGTCTTAAAACTAGTCTTATTACTACAGCTCCTATGTCATGAAACTTTAGTCTCAAAGGTCACATTTCTGAAGAGCTGAAAAAGGTCCAGTAACAATGGGGGTTAGTGTAGGTAATTGCATTGCTTCATAAAGATGCAAACCTGTTGTTTGAGGAGGTAGTTCAGAAGTGATCATTAGTGCAAAGTGAAACTACCAAGATATTCTAGCTTGCTTGGATCACCCACAATTTAACACAAGCTGATCCAATTGACAGATATTCTTGACTGACAGCTAGCAGCAAGGAGCTTTTTTCACTGCAGCATGGGGTCCATTAAACCAAGGTTGTATGATAGTGGCAGTGGAGAATGGAAAACATATCACTGGCAGTTTCTGTAACTTTGACCATGAACTGACTAAAGAAGACTTCACTCTCAAGTCCTGCATGTCCAGCATCCTTCATGAACACTCAGCTCACTCAGTGTAAGGAAATAAGGAAAGACAGCAATCTCGCTGGTACAGCTTAGAGTACCTTGGACCAACAGGATCCTCTTACTGTGTTCAAAATTCTCTCCAGGTCTCTAATGAGACAAAGACAGTGAACAGAGTGGCAATTTTTCTCCATGCTTGCATAATTTAGCCTCATTCAGCATGCTCTTTTTGTATTTATATCCCTTTCATTGTTTCCATTCTGGGTTTATTCAGTTCAATCTTTTATTTAATAAAGACACTAACCCTTGGAGGTTTTCCTTTTTATACCAAGGCAGCCTCACTCACCTTGCAATCAACTTTCACTGAATTTGGCATTTGTTGAATGTTAAAAGTAAAGATTACTATGATCTTAATATACTTATTTAATATTTTAGCTAAAAATTCAGATGTCACTTTTGCCATTATAGTTAGGGCATGGATGCATAATTGATAGTTAACTGGATTCCTGTATGTTTATATTTCACAACAGGGAAAAAATAACAAAAGTTCCATATATATTGTACAGCTCTTCCCCAATAAACATCATGCAGATAAATTTAAATGTTTGTATGTAGGCCTTCTGACTGCCATTTGTCCCGAAAATGATAAATACCCAGAGTACTGGCAATAAAATGCCAAAGTTATAAAGGACATTACTCTTATGAAAACGTGTTTGGAAGAGTAGAATAGATTGTGTCCTTGTGGTTATAATTGGAAAAAGAGACTGTGTCTATTATTACTTTAAAATAACATCTTTGTCTTAATATTTGCTAGACAATCTGGGTTTTTGCTGCCTAGTAAGTTAGAACATTGAAAGCAATTCAGTTATCAAAGAGTGACGTTATTTCTTACTAGTCTACATTTTCAGTTGGTCAATGCCAGAATGTGAGATATGTGTACAAAACCATACCTACGTACCATGATATACATACCTACATAGAAAGAGAGCAAAGGAGAGAGCACCTAGTCTAAAACGTGACTCAGAGGCTCACATTCCCTTCAGCTGCATTAAGATGTGGATTACGGGCCTCTTGACATGGTCTTGCAACATTTCTGACATCTAAATGTGGCACCGCTTCAGTGCTTCACGTATGGCCATCATTAGACATGGAAGAAGTCCTGTGTACTTCACTGGTGTCGCCCTCACCCCCTTTATTTCTTTGAATTGTGGTAAGCCCCTTGCTGAAATACAAGTATATGCACTTTAATTTCTTTTATATATTCCTTTCTAGGCAATCTTGTAAAGATGAGTTTCAAAGCCATATGCCTGGGAAGGGGTCCCACTGCAGATGGTCAGTATTTAAGGCCAGAGAGAATGGGGCCTAAGCCAGGGAGATTGCTCCAGATTTTACAATGAACTTGATGTGCATGAACATCCAAGCGTAGCTTACTCTCCTCCCCAGCTTCAGTGCAGTGACAGCAGGGAATGATCTGGTCCCTTTGGTTGCAGACCAGTTGTGAATATGGATCTTCTCAACAGATCAGATAAAACTGATAGCTTCTTGTGTCAACTCTCTCATGCTTGAGCAAAAGCTTAAACATCCTGTTGTTTGGCACTACCCAGTAACGCTTATCTCTTTCCCTCATATGAGGGAGATCCCCCATTATTAAAGTGTTTGCTTTGCTTTATTTCTGTCTCTGTTTTTTTACCCAGCTTTAGATTTATGAGCCATTGTAAGCTTTTCTGACTGCTTCTGAAAAGGATTCATGCCTGCTTATGCTCACAGCATCCAACAAATCACTCATTTCACAATGTTCATTTCTTTCACTAGATGGGTATTCTTCATTTTTTGTACATCCCTCACACTTCACTGCAGTAATTCGAAGGATTTTGCATACCAGTCTCAAACAAGAGGAATATATTTTATTTGTGGTTGTTGTTTTGAAATGTGGATTCAATCAGTTCTGGTCCTCTTTTCCGTGTCATCACAGCATGAAAAACAGTGAAAGGCACCTGCATGTTAAAATGAAGGCTAATTTTCAGGTTCTATTTTTTTGAATAGTTGAGTTTTTGCCTTAAGGAAAAGGATGGTCTAACTGACCTAATGATGCCCCTTCCAGTTCTGTTTTCTATGCTTCTGTGATTAACTGAACGTTTGTGGAGAAAAATACATTTTATTTTCATATCAGATGCTTTTTAGTCAGCAATTCTTTTTTTTTTTTTTTTTAAATTCTTTACCATTTAGCCAAATGACTTGCATTTTGTTTCATGGTGAAGATCTTTCTTTAAATGTAAGCTCTGTGAGGCATTGGTGTTTCAGCAATGCCAGATGATAGTGACAAATAGATGCATTTAAAATATCACTTATGTAGAGAAAATCTGCAGAAAAAAAAATCTTTTTTTCTTGGAGAAAACAGAGCAGATATTCAGCTTTTCCCTTGGGCTCTTCTCTGTCTAGATTTGGGAAGACCACAGCCTTTCCTGTGTCTATCTGTCTCCTTACATGTGAGATGGGAGACCCCCAGAGAGATACATATCTCAGAAGACTCTTAACTATTCCTTCTGATCTCCAAGTTAGTAGCCAGATAGCATTAGCTTGCATTTTCCTTTAAAGCAAACCCATGACCATTTTTCTCTTCAGTCTCTTGGGTGTGACTTGATTGCTGAGGTTGGCGTACCCTTTCTCTAGGAAAATGACATCTACAGTGGTGGGTGAAAGACCCATCTAGCCGAGTTTCCCGTCCCCGCCAATGGCCCTTGCCAGGCACCTGGGGAGAGGATGCAAGAAATGAATCGTGTCTTTCCCCAGCTCCCCATTTGCCCCAATTAATAGAAATGATTTTTACATCCCCATTTTCTTTTAACAACCCACGGTAAAAGTTAGATCAGGTGTTTGTTGCATCTGTATTTATGATGTTATGTTGCAAATACCCCCTTAAGGTACCCCCTTAAGGTACAGAAAGCCGTTTGATTTCTGGCTGCAATCCTTGTGGATGTTAGTTTGGTAGTGTAAGTGCCAGAAGCCTGGCATAACAAAGCCTTAGAGGTCATCTATCTCAGCCCCCAATAACACTAGGTTGTCTTCTGTTATATACCTTTTGGCCATGGGGATTTTGGGGAACTCTCTTTAAAAAGAATTTCTTGAGGGGGTCTGCACCATTTCTGTTGAGAGATTTCTCTGCACCTCACTGTTAGAGATTGCTTGATGCTGATCTCCACCCCCCCCACCCCCCCCGCCCCGGCTTTGATTTCATCTAATTGATCTTCATTGCAACCCTTTTCTTTTTTCAGTGCTTACTGGTAAACAGCTGTCATATAACCCAACAGGTTATCAAGCCCAGTTCACTTTATTTTCAGTTTTCTCCTAAATCATCTTTTCAAGCTCTTGTTAATTGCACATTGGGCTTCTGTTTTTTTCACCCACTTCATGTCTCCTGTGCGGAAGGACCCAGAATTCAAGGTAGTATCTTGCACCTGGGTTCACCAGTGTCCCCTAACGAGCCCAGGAGTGCTGTACATTCGCAAACAGAACTGGGGTGCTCAGGGCTTGTCCAGAGAGTGCAAGTGTCTTCCTAAGCATCTGAGTTTTGTGGGGTAGGAAGGTACCTATCTTCTCTTTGTTTTAATGACTGCTTAATTGCAAACTTATTTTAAATTTGTTCTCTACTACTGCCCTAGATTATTTTTTTTAATCAAATCTACCTTACTCATGTCCTATACTTTCATTTTGTTTCAAATTTACCTTCTAAATAGGCATATTGATTGATTATACAAATAACATTTTTTCAGGATTCATAAAATATATTTTTTTTCAGCTACAAATACTGCCCTAGATTTCAGTATCACCTGCAAATGTAATTAATGTAATTTTTGCACTCTTTCCATGTCCTTCAAGTGACATTATAAAGCTGTTTCTGCAGGGAGAGTCAGTGAATACATTCTTGGAACTTGATTTCTTACTGTTTTGCAGTTACTTTTCACTTAGGGTTTTTAGGGCGGTTTTCACCTTAAGTTGGTTTGAAATAGCCTTTCATTAAAGGTTCTGTGACGCATTAATGAGGGGGAGGGTAATTATATCCTCTTTGCTGCTTTTCCAGCTAGTTCTGTCATTCCCTTCACCAGGTCATCCCTATTGTGTTCAGATGAACTGCCCCTCTGTTCTTCAAAACCATCCACAGCTTAGTCCCTACATCTCTGATCTGTGCAGGTCTTGGCACGTGCCTCTGTGGTCCACTGTAAGGCAAAAGAAAGAGAGGAAGAAAAGCTGCCTAAGATGTGACAGTGCTAAGTTCTGTCTTATCCGTGAAGGTAATGACCTTGTGAAGGTTGTCTGTGTTTTTATTTGGGACTGGGCGATGCAGCTGGGTGATTGTTTGATACTAAATGAGCCAGTAAGGTACCTTTCTTTCAGTGAGACTCTGCAAGCTCTATTAATCCTACTTTTAGAGACAGAAATTTCTAAATCTTGCAGGCCATATATTAAGCTTACAACATCATTTGTTATCACTCACAACAGGTCTACTTAATATTCTTTTATTATATGGTACATATGTGAAAACTGCTATTGCTGGGAAGATGAGATGGTGTTATACGCCAACATTGCTTGGCTTTGTTTTAATAGGAGATCTCTAACTACTGTGCAGTGACCAGTGCATGAGGAAGTTTGCACTTACAATCATGGATTCATGAAGTATAAGGAAAAGGTTTTCCTCCGCACGCAGATTTACCAGAAGGGAATTTATTTTGTTTGGTAGCCACAGTTGTATTATATTGCCATTAAGAAGAATCTACTGAATCAGACATTTCTGAAATCTTTGTAATTTGATTAAGCTTATGCCATAATTAAAGAAATCTGCCAGGTTTTTTGCAACTATTACACTGTTTGTGAGATGTGTTTCCCCAATCTGCTACTGAATCACTTTCTTACACAAATGTAACTCCCAGGTGTGCTGCTACACTGGTGCTTTTAATTGCATTTTATTTACTCTGCTCCAGAATTATCATTTCACTTTCATCAACACTTATGGGTAATTTAATAAATGCAAACTAAATTCGTGAAAATCAAAGCACTAACTGTGGTGCTTGTTCCATGCTTTCATTTCTATGGCAGTTAAAAGCTTTAGGTTAAACATGTGTTGACATACCTTCTGAGTGTATCTTCTGGAGGAAAATAATGTCTTTCCCTTATTGGTAGGTTTGCAAGCTATTTCATTTCTCTCAAGATCAGGTTGCGAGATCTCCATACCTGTTCAGTAGAAAATTAAGACAATGGTATTTACTATTAGCAGAGTGTAAAGACCGTATAAGGTGACGTAGGAAGCAGCTATGGAAAAGAATCATTTCCCTTTGCTTTACAGCCTGAAAACTTGCTTGTGCTCTGAGTGCAGTACGTAGAGTTTACCAGCTGTGAGTGGTCCCCTTGGAACCAGTGATGTTACTTAAGGTGCAAAGCACTAGAACAAGCAGAAAATGATGCAAAATTGGCTAGCTGACACACTGATAAAAGTAAGATGGGAGGCAGTAAAAGTCAATGCTCTTGTGCCAGTGCTATAATACTGAATATTTTAAGTGACTCTGATTTGCCCTCCTGCCTAGCATTTTGACTTGTGAATGAAAGTGAATTAAATTCTACTGCATGCAAGTGGTTCCTATTCCCCAGCTATTTGTCGTGTGCTTGATGCAGTTGTCCTTGCTGAAGGAGGGGCTACTTAAAGGAGATGTTGGATTTCACTGCTGAGACTAACCCAGGTGTTTGAAAGTCAGCGGTTTGGGGTATGTGCACATCAATGGATACTTGAGAGTCTGTGGGCATATTGAAAGCTATATGCTTTTGGATGTGCTGGAAAATAATTTAGTGAATGACAGGTCCAGAGCAATGGCACTGTGTATGAGCAGTCAGCTGGGAAAAAGAAAGCCTGGTTACAGGAATTATAAATGAGAATAACTGTTTGACTTGAGGAGAACAAAATGAGCTGAAAAAACAACCCAGAAATACAGATACAAGGGGAGTCAGCTTGGACTTGCTAATAGTTCTGTCTTCAGCGAACACTCTTAAGCTCATACTCCCCAAGGAGAGAAAATAATAAAAAAGTAAATTCTAAACCAAGAGAGCTACTGATCCATTCTGGATGGCAAGCAGAATGCTATAGCTGCCTGGGAATGGGAGAAGAAAAAAGCAGACACTGGGGAGGTTCAGTATTTTGGCTGCCAAGGGCGAAAGAGAACTAGCTGTTGGTACAGCAGACGAGATTTCTATTGCACACAGAGAAAATGAACCTAACAAAGACACACACCCGTAGATAAGAGGGAGAGCTGCCAGGACAATGAAGGAAGGTAGCTATTTGGCTGTGATACAGATTTTCTTTCAATTGTCACTGAAAAGCATATCCTGACTGACGTGGAACATAAGTCCTTTCTGTGAAGACATTAACACGACATTTACTGGAAAACTTGGAGGGTTGAATGCTATCCACACCTACCAGCTGTGTTGCAAAGGGAGCAATGCCATCTCTTTTACATAAGGCTACCCAGTGCCCAGTTTGCCATTAAGAGGGAAAATAGTTTGTCTTTGGCTGGTACTGAACAAGGTTTCACAGGCCTTGGACAAATTGAACATTATTTGAAACCAGGCATTCATCTGCTGGCTGCTGTTCCTCCTGCCTGTTTCTCTTATGTTCTTTGAAGTCCTTCCTGGAAACTTCTTGCCAGTGGTCATAGCTTGCACTTTCCTGTTTGTGATTTGTTGTTCTATCAGACTGGAGCATTTGAATACCCGTTGTGAGGTTTTCCAAACACTGCAATTCAGTATAAGAGTCGTAACTCATGAAGTCCCTCATGAAGTTCTTGGAAAATATTTTAATGCAATTTTATTGAATTAGCAATATGAGTATGAAGCAGCAGGTGATCTACTGGCTGTAATGGAGTACTGATTTGCTGTTCATAAGGTTCCCAGGAACCTTCTGAGGTTCCTTCCAATCTGATTTATACTTTGGTCCTGAGTTTGTAGTCATACTCCTGTATAGGACATCTTCCTCAGCTTGGTATCATTGGAGAGGAGTGGGCTGTCCTCATGGCCATTGAACAAAAGACAAGTTTTATCTGAGTTCCCTTCTTCATGCATTTGACAACACAGCTACTGCCTTATTTTTTTTAAAAAAAGGGGGGGGGGGGGAAGAGAAAAAGCAAAGTGCAAAAGCTCTACTGTATGAAAAATATGAGAGCCTTTCAGTCTCTCCACTAATCTCCATTTGGTAGTACAGAACATGTAGCTCTGTTAAAGGCATGACTCTGATTGCTAAATACCGCAAAGATGCACTCCATCCTCGTCCATTGAGGGCTTGGATTTATTGGGAAGCTGTTTGCTTAGCTTCTGCAGCACAGGACACAGCTAGTGTTGCTCTGAAGTGAGGATGTCTAGTCATGGATGAAACAGCATCAACCGGGTCGATGTTTAGTCCTCTGGGACTAAGGGAGATTCATATGGATGCAGACTTGTCTCCTCAGTACAAGCCAGCATCAACTCTCAATGGCAGCCTCAGGTTGACATAGATAGATGGCCGCGTGTTTGAAGGCTGCGGTCATAACTATCACCAAAACCAGACCTTTGTAGTTGCCAGGGCCAACTGGAAAGCTAAAGAATATTTGACTTGTTGGAACATCAGTAGTGCTCAGTTTTTTCAGGGCTTAATTTGGGGTTTTCCAGCCTCTTGACTGGGAAGTTTTAGTGGCGTAACTATGTTGGTTGGAATACTTTAAATTATTTTGTAACTGACCTAACTGCATCAGTAAAAGCCCTATATGTGGCTGTAGTTAAAACAATATAAAACGTGTTATACTGTAATAGCTCATTTAATTTCCTATATCAACTTGTGTGGATGTAGGAGTATTTACATCAATTTGAGTTTGTCCTCTTGGAGGGCAGAAGAAGAGGGAAGCAGGAATATTGCTTTAAGTCTGATGGCTTAGTTAAAGTCCTCCTTATCCCTCAAACTATCTCATCTTCCTAAAAGCAATACTGCATGTGCTGAATTAAAATCTCATTAATGTATCAGCCACATTAAAAAACAAACCCAAACAGCTAGGCAATTGATTATTCTTTGGGGCATCTCCCAGCAAGTTGAGCGGCTCCCATAACTCATCCTGCTGACAGGTCTCATTGATTTTGTTTAGCAAATACAAACCAATTTCAACCAAGCACTTTGCCAAAGAACTTACCAATATCTAACCTGCTAATAATGTCTATCTTGATTTAAATATAGGGGTAAAGCCAAAAAAGCTGTACAAATGCTACAAAAGCTTTGACGGTAAAACCAGTATAAAGCCTTTGCATAATTGCTCCTGTGCTAGGCCTTTGTCATTAAAAATCTTGAGCACATGCGCTCACAGCCGCACAATACCCGCAACCTTATCCAGTAGGATGATATGAACACAAAAGCGGAACACAAACCAAGCCCCCACGTGAGTGCAGACCAGGTGAAGCTCATTATAACAGCCCAAATAGTCTGTACTGCCCTCTTTTATGAACAGCACAAAGGCAATTCATTCATTTGGTCTGCTGGTGGACACCAGCAGAGAGAAAGGGTAACAGCATAACCTGTTAGGGTGTTGGTTTGGCAGACGGTGAGTCGTGTTTCCATCTGGAGGCTGCCAAGTCCTGACTGAGTCCAGATTTCAGACTTCAGTCTCCACCATTGGCAGCAAACAAGGATTCCTGTGAAAGCATGTTTGCAAAGGGCCAAACGCTATGCCAAGAGCATCTCTTATATGTCCATCATTATCGCTCCTGTGTGTTATGAGACAAATATGGTATGACAAATATTGAAAGGAATATAGACACCTTTGTAAATCATAGCTTAATATTTAAAATAATTGCTTCTCCCACCCTCCAGAAAAAAACCTAAAACCTCGGAAACTTCCTGAAGAAATGTAGTTGCCAAACTAAGGCAAGAATGTAGGAGGTCCTGCTTAGCTGGAAATGGGTTGCTTTCTTGGATCAGAGGGTGAGCAAGGGAAGAAAGTGAGGCAATTCCATAGAGTTGTACCTCTATTTGAGAAGGTGACCTAGATGTGGATGAAATTTTAAAATCTATGTTGCTGTATTGCCCTGATAACTTGCTCTAGGACTTGGATGCTATTCTTGATGGCTGATATTTGTGCATTGACTATACTTTGTAATGCCTTCTTGTGTCTGTGAAGAGACCCAGTGTCATGCAACAGTTCAGAAGAGTCTTAGCTTTAATAGAATTACACAGAATTTTCTTGGAGGTTGTCTGTCCCTATGGTCTTGTCTTTTATAAAGTAGACCCCATGCAGGGTTGAGACCCTGTTTGTCTGAGAGCAGACAGTAGAGATGATCACCTGGGTCAAAATTTTGCAAATATTTTGTTAATATGATACTTAACATAAAACCATTTCCTATTGTTTCTGTGGTTCTTTATTCCTGCCACAATAAATGACTGCTGAAACATTACTGTAAAGATTTAATTTCAATGAGTAGAGTCTTGTTTGTTTTCCCCATCTTAATGGCTGTGTAAATTGTGAAAAATTGGAATCAAGTCATCACCCTTTTAACAAAATCTACCCCAAAAATATCCAAAATGTAAAGTCATTATTGGAAGCAAACACATACACACATCCCACCCGCTTTGGGAGACTTTGGTGTTGCTTAGTGTTACCCATCTTAACATATAAGGAATAACTGATTCCCTCTTCACTCAAGGTAAAAAAATATGCCCAGCCTTTTAAATAAATGTGTCAGCTCTGTCACTCACCTGAAAAACATGGGATGCCTCCTTCCAGACTGTCTGGGGCAAAAGGCATTAAAACCTTCTTGTTTCATTTATCTTGCTTTAATGACTTTGTACGTTCAGTATGCAGTTGGGTTTTATATTGCTCGGGAGATTTGGATTTGTGGCAGCAGGGATGGGAATGCAGGCTGTGCCGTGAGGATGCAAGCACTGGCTCGAGTTAAGTGGAAAAAGTAATGGCTATATCATGCTTGCCTGGAATTGTAGTGGAAACTTAAGAGAGGACAGCTGTATTTCTGACTTCAAGAGAGCGTCCCAGCCACTGGGCTATGATAAGACTGGAATGATGAGGAGGGGAGAAGATGTAAATGGGTTGCAACGTGCTGTCCATCCTGTTGAGCCTGGGCTGCTCAATAGAAGGCATGCAAACCGTTTTGATCCAAAGAGAGAAAGTGTTGAGAGTAAACAAACGACAACAAAAAAAGTATACACAGCCTAAATACCTTATAAAAACCTGTCCTTCAGTCAGATGGAGAATGAAAGTGATACAGCCTGTGTGGAAGTACTGTAAGGATATCTCTCTGTCCTCAGAACAAACGGTGGATTCTGTCACGGTAGAAAGCAGTGCTAGAGTGAACCCTTCACAGAGATGTCTGCCACCTATTTTCATTCCAGACAGTCAATGCTTGCTGATCCACTTCTGCTGGCACCCTGTTTTAGTGATTCCTGGACTGGTAGAAGAGTAGCTAAATGGCTTGCAGTAACTTGCATTTCAGCGTAGAATTGAAAGAAAGACTAATCTTCTTTTTGCCTAGGTAATGCTTTGAACCCTATTTTACATGGCCTGAGCAAAAATATGGAAGCGACCAGGCAGGCAATTTCAGAACAGTGAAACACCTTCTTGAGGCATGTGCCTGGAGAACAGTTCCTTACAGCTGCCCCTGGAGAAGCCTCAATGGGTAGCAAGCAGATGGCTCAGCTCTGTCAACATCAGAAAGTCTCCTAAAACACCAGATTATTGAGGCAATGAGGTCTGGCTAGCTAACTACATCTGAGATACTCATGGGCATGGCTCTTTTTCAGCCCTTGCCTTTCTACAAGACAAAAAAGATTTTAATCCTTGAAAGAAAATTTTATAAAGGAAGTACGTGAAAATGAGAACTGTAACATAGATGCATGTTTGCTAATAACAGTGGAAGATTGGATTCGGCAACATTGGAGGGCTCTTTCAGCTTTACAGTCCCATAGTATTTGCAAAATTACTTTCTCAAAAAATCAGTGGGTGTTATGTAGAGGCTGTGCTAAATATGAATAATTAAAAATAGCAAATAATTAAAATCTGGGAAGAGTTATATAGGTAATTTAAATCTCAGGTGTGCACAAAAGAAAAGGAAATGTGAACATATTACAATTTGGGATTGCATATTAGATTTGCCTTGTTCAAGTGAATCCAAATCTGAACTCTAAGCACTATCCTGTATGCCACCAAGCACAACAAATCTCAAAGCAATATGAATATGTGCGTTACTCTTGGACTTAATGGACTTTCTCTTCAAAGAAAACAAAGTGCCTTTAAAATGGGAAGTGCAAGCACACTATAGCTCCCGGGAGAACTACTCTGGCTTTCTCTTTATGTAAAGGTCGTTGCAAATTGGGAAGTTTAATTCACATCCTGCATGTTTTGTGCCACCAATCATGGTCCTTAGCTGATAAATAAGCGAAGTGAATTTGGTCCTGAAGAGAAGAGGTGTACAAGTGAACAGTATAAACTTGCCCAGGTGCTTCCCAGGGGGAGGATTTAGCCACACCTTTGGCTGCAGTATATTTTTTATCTATTTTGCAGTAGATGCATTTCTAAGCTATTCATGACTTTAGTACAAAGAATGACAAATAATGTATTCAGTGAGGGATCATAGGTATGACACAGGAAAAGAGAGCCTAGATGCAGGATTATAATTTCTGGGTTGACAGATGACTTAAAAATGTAGGCAGCTGAATTTGGATGTAGTGATTCTAGAAATAAAATTATGCTTGGTGAAAAGAAGCCAACTGAGCCTGATTTGTTTCTACAGCTCAAGCACAATAGTACCTGTTTTTGCATAAAAAAGGTTGGTAACAGTTGAAATTACTATAAAAGATCCACGTTTGCAAGTGATCAACTGAAAGAAGAGAAAGAGAGAGAGCCAGTGTGTCATTGTAAAGAAAAAGGTTTTTAGAAACCTCCATTGTACATGAAGAACAGACTTGTTTTCAGAAACTCTAGTCCTGCGTACAGTATTTTTTTGGTAAGGAGAGCATCCAAGAAGCTGCTACAATGTCTGCATGTCAGAGAGCAGCAAATTAAGCTTTACCTTCTTTTCTAGTATTTCTGTTTGCTTTTCAGGATAGCACATGCATTCTCTCTGGGTTTTTTTTTCCTCCCTATTGTGTGAACTCCATATATATTATCCATAGAAACATGCATGAGCCAAGAGGGGGTGTGAAGAGAAGTAGTAAGAATTTACTTGTGCAATGATGTTTAGGTATAAAAAGCTACTTTTACTATAAAATGGATTGAGAGGAGGTTTGTTGTTGTTTTTTATTATTGGTTTTTTTATTTATTCTAGTGATAGTTATCCTTCCTTCTAACAAGAATAAAATCCACTAGCTCAGGGCAGCGTATCACCCCTTTCTGAATTTAAAGGCTCATCAGCTCTATTACGTTTGTTAGATGTAGTGTGTTTGGGGATATATTTCTGGGATATAGCTCAGTTATATTTGTCGTATAGAAGTAATCTCATTGAGGTAACATACATGCTCTTTCCCCCTCCTTTATGTTTCAGCTACAGAGATCAAAAGGTTTACTGGAGTTCATGTTGCTACTTCCATGCCTTTTTTCTTAGTGTCTAACAAACAGGGAAGGAGCACGGGAAGGGTCTTGGTGCCTTACAGAGAACTGTGGTAGGGTGAGGGAGAAGCTGAGTTAATGCTGATATGTGTAGCAAGAACAACTAAAACACAAGGAAAAAGAGTAATTAGTCTTCTGTTCTCTACTTTCTAATTTCTTGCTATTAAGCAGATGTCCCTCCAGGTATATTTCCCTTTTCTCACAACTAAGAATCACAGATGGACTCGCACACCTCTGTCTTTCTGAAGCAGCACCAATGTTTCTAGACTTACCTGTCTAGAATAGCAGGTGAGGATTGTAAAAGAATGGGATTTTGAATGGAAATTTGAATAAAACTGAATGGAAAAGTTCTGAAGAAACAAGATTTGTGTTTAGGTCTTTTGTTTGTTTGTTTTATATTGAATCAAAAGCCAGGTTTCAGAATGTTTTTCCATTGCGTTGAAAAAATTGATGAGAACTATGTTTGTAGCTTCTGCCAGTTTCTTTATTAATGTCAGCTACTTAAAAGAAGTTATGGGTCAGCCTTAGAACAGAAAGGGATGCAATCTATATAAAAACTTTATTCCTTCAGTATTTCTCCCATTTGTCTTACAGTGCCAGCTGTTCAGGTAGAGTTTTTTTGTTTTAATGACCATTTCCCAGAAGGAGTCCTTTCCATAGTTGTGGCTCTATAAATGATGATAGCATCAATCTAAACTAAGTTCACTTCTTGGCAGCCAAATTGAAGATTCAGAAAGGCACAAGCCTGAGTTTTTCAGGGATACACTGTATGGAGTTAAGGACCCCAAATCCTTAAGGTCTTCCTCTGTTTTGCAGAGTGAAATCACTAGTTAGTGTCCTGGTTTCGGCTGGGATAAAAAGCATGGTTGCAGATCAGATAAACTAATATCAAGAACAGATGAATCAATATTGTGACCAGCAACAGTTAACGGATATAAATTCCTTAATACGCTCCGGTTAATCTGTTATCTCAAACCATTTGAGCCCCACATTGGGCACCAAAAAGGACTGTCGTGGTTTAACCTTAGCCAGCAACTAAATACCACACAGCCGCTTGCTCACTCTACCCTCTCCAGTGGATTGGAGGAGAGAATTGGAAGAGTAAAAGTGAGAAAACTCATGGGCTGAGATAAGAACAGTTCAATAATTGAAATAAAATAAAAGTAAAATACTAGTAATAATAATAATGAAAAAAGAATATACAAAGCAAGTGATGCACAATGCAGTTGCTCACCACCTGCTGACCAATGCCCAGCCAGTGCCCGAGCAGTGGTCCCTGCCCCCTGGCCAACTCCCCCCAGCTTATATACTGAGCATGGTATCATATGGTATGGAATATCCCTTTGACCAGTTTGGGTCAGCTGTCCTGCCTATGCTCCCTCCCAGCTTCTTGTGCACCTCGTTGGTGGCAGAGCATGGGAAGCTGCAAAGTCCTTGACTATGTAAGCACTACTTAGCAACAACTAAAACATCAGTGTGTTATCAACATTATTCTCATACTAAATCCAAAGCACAGCACTATACCACCTACTAGGAAGAAAATTAACTCTATGCCAGCCGAAACCAGGACAGTTAGGCAGGTAGCTTTCATAGTGTGGCTCAGCTGTCCTGTACAGACTGATAAGGAACAGCTTAGCTTCATTCTGTTGTTGTCTGGAGTGAAAATTGACCCCTGCAGAACTGCAAGATGTTTGAGAAATGTAAATAAAGCAATAATGATTTTAGAAGCATCCAGCCTGATGCTCTCTCACCAGGTGGTTTCCTAAGGAAGGCTTTCTTTCCTCTCTTCCTTTCCTTGCCTTTTGAGGAAATGAAGTCTCCAGGCTTCAAGCTGCGAATCCCCAGTTTCCCTCCCTCTCTCCTGCACAGCCCCATGTGCTGGAGAAGGGACCATATCCCCAGCTCACTTCTGAAGGACTCAAGCCTTGCCCCATGCACTTGTGCTCCCCTAAACCCTGCCCAGGGAGAGGACAAACATACCTGTGTCAGGCGGGCACGTCAGATTTGAAACAGTCCTGCTGCCGTAATCCCTTGATCCTCGTGGGTCTTCCAAAAACCTCCTCCCATTCCTTGACAACAGCTCCCTGGCCGCCTCCTTGCCTGCAGTGGGAGAAGGGCCCCCTACCTTCTCCCCATACCCAGCAGATGTAATGGTTCAGATATGGTCTCAAATTTGAGATGCCGTTTAGAGGAGTTTGGTATCATATAGGTTCAATAGGAGACAGCTTACTTTGACTTAGTAGGTTCTAGGTGCCTTTTTGAGACTTTCTTCCAGGCAGATCTTTTATTGTAATAGCAATTATTGTAATAGATCTATATTTATTGTAATAGCAATTATTGTAATTATTGTATATTTATTGTAATAGCAATTATTATAATAGATCTTTTATTGTAATAGCAACCTGTGAGAATAAATTTGAGTCCATCCCCTCATCACCAATTAAAATGGAAGTAATTTAGCACAAGGCCTTGCAGGATCAAACCCAGTAGCTTTCATGCACCTTATGCTCAAGTGGAGGTACTATCTATTTCAGCATAAAAAGTCTATAAAACATTCACTTCTGTCCCTCACCATGATGTACTGCAGCTGCCAGGACTGCATTCAGTATGCAGCACAAATCAAATTTCTAGACAACCAGATCTGTGTTCCTACTTTGCTTGGTTATAAGGCAGTAATTCATTTTCCATTAATTTTTACACAGATTATACTTTATTGAATATTAACAAGAAGGGGGTTAGAATCAAAACCTAATCCAGAACTTACAGCAAATAGAAATAACAGCTTTTTGTCTTTCTTAGTGTCATTGATCTTTTGAGTCAATACCATTCATAAAAATAAATATCTGGCAGAATTAATTTGACATAACTTCAGGCATCTACAGTAGACATAGCTCTACACCTGTTTTTCTCACCTCTTTCTACATTGTGAGTGTCAAGAAACGGGCATTAGGGAATGGCTCATCTGAACTTCTTCGGGCAACCAATTAGTCTGTAATTTATGGTGACAAAATGGGCACACAAATTCCCAGTGACAATAGTGGCAGGTCAAGCTGACGCCCTTAGGCAGAGGCAGTCATGCAGAAGAACGCTTTTCCAGACTTCTCCTGCATGAGGTGATGTGCGCAGCCCCACTGGCGTCACGGCAGCCCTGAAAGTCCCTGCCTGCACAGGAGAGGGACCCGGATATGTATGCCTGCTTGACAGATCATTTGCTTTCCTGATAACGATTGTTTAGCTTGTCTATTTGATATTTTTGTCTGAGCAGGTAAAGATGAATAGATACCAGCAAAAGGCTAAAAGGTTAGAAGTTTATTTGCTTTACATATTTCTGTAACAAGAATAAGACTAGGAAACATTGGCTAATTATGTTTTATTTGTTTAAAAAAAAATAACCCCCTAAACTCCTGAAAGATAATAGACTTTAAAATATTTCATTCAGGTGTATTACAGTAAAATTCCCCAGGGGGGTAAATATGTTTTTTGTTTTCTGAGGGTCTGAAAAGTCTTCCGGGAAAGACTTTTTTCCACAAAGAATGAAAATGTTTTTCTTTCCAACTAGACTTCTAAATGTTTCCCTCAGGAAGACAAACTTCTCTCCAGTTGTAAGACTCCTGTTCAAGACCCATTATGTCAGGATATGTTAGCATACTGCTTTTCCGTATGTGATCACTATATTTGCTGCTCACACATTTGCTTACTCGATTACTTGTATGTGTAACTAGATATTTTATTTTGATAGTGATAAATAACCCCTCATTTTTTTAATGTAATGTTTAAACCAACAACAAATGGCAAAAAAGCACTGCTTAAATTCCAAGCATATCTGTCTAGCTCAGGCCTTAGGCTCCTACCCTACAAGACAAAATCATTACCAGTCCACAGAGCTCCATATCGCAGCAGTACTATTGCATGTATACAGCAGCTGCAGACATATTTTGGCTGAAGCTTTTGTTCCTATATGCATTTATTAGGCAAGAATTTAGGTACCTGTGTAGATTAGAATATGTGAAACAAGGGATACCTTGACTTTTCTCACTGATGAAAAATTGTGCAATAGCAGCGCTGGCCTGGTACCCACTGCAGTGTCTTCAGGGATAGTGAATTGCATGGACTCAAAGCACGCTTGCGCACCGCTTATAAGCTCTGCAAGCCCTTGCCGTCAGCTTTCAGCTCTTTGGGACTAAAACTAAAGTCCTGTAGTCAGGAGAGCAGGCGCTCCCTTGCAGCTCTGCTCCTGCAGGGGTTTTTATGTTGCAATCTGTTCGTAGCGGCAGAGGTGTGTACTTTTGCTATGGTGCCAACAGTGTTAAGTTTCATGCATCGTGGCTGAAACTGTGTATCAGAAAAGCCTGAACTCTTGATGATTGAATTTAACGTGCTGCTCTTTTAACGGTATGTAATTAAGTTAATTCAACCAGAGAAAATTGGCATTTTCAGTTGTTCCGTGCAAAGTGGAATAGTTTGAAAAAGCAGCACTAAGATCTGCACCTCAGGACAGTTATAACAGGTTAGTTACATTCTGTGGCCTGACAGAGGTGTAGGTTCAGGTTCTCCTAGGAAAAAGAGAGGATTTGAATGGGTACGTCTGCTATTCTAAACCACAATATGAATGGGCTAAGGACAAGAATGGCACTAGGAATTGTGTTTGGGAGGAGAAAGGAGTAAAATCAAAACTCTGGCACCAAGAGCAAGAAACTCCCTGCAGCCAAGGTGCAAGGCGCCAGCTGAGCCCTGGAGAGAGGTAAATCCTTTTAAAGATTTGACTGAGGGAGGATCCCCTTACAGAGCTGATGTGTAAGTGTAAATTGCACAAACAAATCAAAAAGGATCATCCTTTGTTTTAGGAGCTGCTACACTAAAATAAACTACTAATAAAAACGTGGATCAACTAAAACGAATATACAAGCCTATCAGTAGAACTTGCATTTCAAATGGACTGAACAAGAAAAGAGAAAATGTACTTAGTCATCAAGGTCACTTTCATTCAAGAAGCTGCTAAGTTTGCTAGGTCATTGGGGAAATAATTACAGCCAGTGGAAAGGAAAAACAGAGAAGCGAGCGCTTGCAAGCCCAGATGGGCAGGCACCAAATGGCAGTGTAGGGGCAAATAGCAGCAAGGTGTTTGCCAATAATGTAATGCAAAGCTTGTATCATACTGAACAAAGGTTGAGATTACTGGCATTTGAAACGCATTCATCACCAGTATCCATTTGGGGGAAGGCTGCGTCAATAGTACTTGCCCTTGCTTGATTTCCAGTCTTCAATGACTTGAGCTTGGCTGCTGAGCTCCACGGTGACTATTCTCTCTCCGGGCTGAATTTTAGCCTATGTGCTCAGTTATGAGATTCTGTGCAATCTCTCCAACTTTATGAGGATTCTGCCTCAATTTGGGAAAAAAAGTCTCTTTGGGACATGCCATATTATCAAAACTGCACAGTTGAACATTTCTGTTGTTCCTCTGAATGTGACAGTGTTCATCAAAATGTAGCCACTTTTTTATTGCTTAGATTTGAACACAC
The DNA here is from genome assembly GCF_964195595.1 of Calonectris borealis. Taxonomy (NCBI): domain Eukaryota; kingdom Metazoa; phylum Chordata; class Aves; order Procellariiformes; family Procellariidae; genus Calonectris; species Calonectris borealis. The sequence goes on from NC_134312.1 coordinate 100,295,173, forward strand.
ATTTTCTTACTGTCTTTCTCTTTCGTTTATTGAAAGATGGCTGTACAGGAAAAAGTTCATACTTTTTTTCTCAAGATATACAGACTTGGAGGAATTAATTTCTTCTGTCATATGGGAAAGCTATCTGCTACCTTGTATCTCTGCTATGTGGTGGAATTCACCCCCAATTTCTAGCCTGGAGGATAAGGAAAGTTGAAAGGCTAGGCCTGTTCATTATGTACGTTGCCACTGTGCTTTTTAAAAAAAAGTTAAAGTCCTGAAAGCAGGTGAGAGTAACAAGCACATTGATTTAATTTTAATGGGATTTGTGTACCTAAGTGGCCCAGGCTATTTTGAAAATACTCATGAAATTGTTCTGTATTATTGCAGGTCTGGGAGGGAGACTCTGAGGGCAATGCTCATTGCCTTCTCCGGGCACCCAGCACCCCTTGCTGAAACAGCACCTGCTGCTTTCCAGTTTTTAACAAAAACTGCAGTTTGCAGGTCGGCATCTATCCGGCATCAGTGCTCCGCAGCTGTACTCACTAAGCTGTGCCTCGCACCAAATGTGTTTAGATGTTACACATCCATTTGCTATGCACGAGAGGGGAGATGCAGGGCCAGGCTTACTGTGCGCAGGGGGTGAAATGCTTCTGAATGGGTCTGTGCAGATTCTGCCTGCGTATGTTGAGTCCTATTGAAATCCCACAGCAGCTCCTGGAAAGCCTTCCCTTACCCTGAGCGATGACTGGATTGGGCCCATGCTGAGCCAACCTGCCCTGCTCTGCAGGTGTTCATCTCCTACCTACACCTGTCTACCCATTATAATATCAAGTGATCTAATAACAGCAATTGTGTGGTTCTCTTTGCTTCACCCGAACATCTGCTGAGCGTTTCTAGCACAGCATGGAAGAGCATTATCTTGGTTTACAGCTTATCTTGTTCTAACAACATCAGAAATACCAGCCATCAATATACTCCCCCTTGAGAGCAAACCAATCGCAGGTGTGTCAGCTGGCTACAATTATATTCACAAGCTCATACTCATCTTGTGTCAGCTCATCATAACTGCAAATCTGTGTAGTTTTAAAATTATTTATTGCCATACGGATGAACCAGATGACCTAATCAGTCTGGGGTTTATGATTCATATGAAGAATAGTAACTGATGTTAGTCAGAAAAGAAACATCTGAGGCTTTGAACAAATTTCCATTAAAATACGTTTTTCATATTATGACATTTATTTCATGAAACATTAACTCCATTTTCTACAGGCTATTTTAATATTTAGAGTTAAAGGTTTTTCTCTCACTTTTGCATTACTAGATAACTATAATAATGAAGAATATATCATAAAGTTTACAGAGAGCTGTAAGTCTGAAACAATGTTACAGCTCAAAAATAGAAAAGAAACAAAGTCCAAAGAGAAAACTGTCAATGAAAATTGGTAGAAATTGGATATGTATGTAAATTACAAAAACTAATCTACCGAGATTCATAGGGCAAATAACTCTAGCTACTATTACTTGGCACCAAATAAAAACATTTCATTGAAAGTACTGCTGCTACAGAAATGAACTGATGAACATAAATTGAACATAAACGGCTGCAGGCAATCTGGAGTAGCAAACAGAAAAGGAACTGAAAAAAAAAATATGGCGAGTGTTTGTATACATGTGTGTGTCTGTGTTATATACATATAAATATCTGCAAGTCTCAGAAATGGATTGGATCGCCAAGGATTCCCAAACCAGCAAGTTTCCCAGGTGTAAAACCCTCAGCCACCCTCGCCGAGGGTGGACCCACTCCCAGGCTACAGGCAGTGAAGCCCATCCAGAACAGGGTCCTACCACTGGTCAGGATGGGATGCCAACTACGGTCAGAGATAAAAGGGATGGAAGGATGAAATCAGGCTCTGAATTTCATGCCTGCTAATTGATTAATATATTAGGCTGTTACATAAGTTCTTATGTAAAGTCTTAGGCCAAAATCCGATATAATTTTTATTACTTTAAATCTGGAATGACTCCATTATTTCTGATAGTCAAGGGGAAAACTGAGGTTTTACCTTATCCCTCCTCCCCTCCCATTCTTTGCTCAGAGTCCCAGCTGTATCAGTAGGTGCTTCTTTGAATGAAATCCTTTCCCTAAGGACACCCGATACTAAATGTTAAAAATACATATAAAAATATGTATATACATGTATGCACATATATACATGTATATATATGTATGCACATATAAACACCCCTCCTCCTCCTCCCATGCACATAGATGACATAAATCGTTCTCTGCAGTTTCCTAGAAACCATACTACAGATGTGGTATTTAAGAGTGAATGTGGCTAACGTTTATTAGACTTGAACTGTATTGTGGGTAATTGTCCAGTAATAACCTTTCGTAAATTATATGAAGCCTTTACTTTACTTAACAGGGAACGCAGGTTCCCCAAACTCTAATATTATCATCATTCAAGATAATGAGCAACACAAACCATTCTATTACCAATCTAAAAGCAATAAATGTCAAAGTAAAGAACTATGCAATATTCTGGCCTGGAAGAACAAAGGACAAAAGTAATGATAATGCCTTTTTATATTTGCAGTCTATTATATCATGCATAACAAATGACCCTGTAATTGTAGACAGTGTTATTTTAACAGGTTGTAAAGAGAAAATGGTGGGGGTGGGCAGGGAGTGTTTTGAACACTGCCTTGACAAATGCTGCAGGGCTGGTAAATTGAAATACCTGATGTTTTATTTGAATTTTATCCTGGTGAGTATGCTGGATTATTCTGAAGCTGTTTTGTTTATCATCACGATCACCTAGAGCTCTGCAATGTGACACCAAGATCCTTGTTTGCCATGTTGATGGTTTTACTAATAACTTGGTGATAGCCTCAGTTCTCCTCTGACACAAGCACAAGCAAGGACAAAAACACATTTTAAAACACAGGTTATTGATTTATGGAAATTTCTAATTTGCGCATTTATAGACCATTCAGAGGTCACCCAGCATTTGGGCATTCATTCATTATGAGCCCGAGAGTTACAGCAAGTAACAGGTGCTCTGTCTACCACTGCACATACAGTGGGATAGATTCAGGTACTCATGGATTTGTAGAGTGACTCCACTTTTTGAGATATCTTGGTTTAATTTTTTTATAAACAAAAGGAGAAGCTAGTCAGCTGTTTGATCAGCGTTTAGAGTAATTTTGTTAAAGTTAGGGGTGAAGGAAATTGCCTGAAATGCAGCAAGCTAATGCCTCAGCTACCCCTTTGTAAAAATAGGATCATTCTTTCTTACTCGCACCTTATGCTCATTGCCTATTTTGAGAAAAACTTTTTGATGAACGAACACTGTCTCTTAGTTTGCATGTGCTTCATGACAACGTGTGAAGGTCTCCAAAGCAAGGCATTTACTAAAACAAATATTTAAATGGCACTATTCTCTATGTGGTTGAAAGAATTCGTTCATGTAGCTTTGATGTACTAAGGAGCAATTAGCACAAGGGGCAATTATACTTTAGATCTCATTCACCAATATGCATGGTCAAATTCTGTTCCCGGGTACTGAGGCCTGAAGTAAATCCATCTGTCCTGCTCTTTCTCTCAGTCTGCGCTTGTGGACATGAGAGTAGGATTTAGGTGTTAAGGTTGTCCTGGTTTTGGCTGGCCAGGACAAAAGGGAAAAGTTGAGAGTTCTTTGTCCAGAAATGAACCCTCTGCTGACATTACATTGCCTTATAACACGCATGATTCTTTATGCTTTCCCTAATGTGGCCATTTTATACCCTCCCTTGCCCAACACAAAAGATTCCATCACATTCAGGACCCTGTAGGGTCAAGCCCTGAATGGTTTCATTAGGTGAAATTCTATTTTGACTTGCTTTGGTGCTTTGTTATCAGCTGGCATATAGACCATAAATGACAAATATTATATTAAACTGAATTATTATATTAACCTTGCTTGTATTATCTTTATTAAGCTGGTTTAATAAGTTGCCTTTGGTGTATATTTGCTGTTCATAAGGTCACATTACTTCACTACCTCAAAAATGAATCCACAGAAGTGTTTGTCAGAGAGGAAACAGGCCCTCAGAACAAAGCTGTAAAATTTAGGTTTGCACTTGTACCGCTGCTTAACAGAAGTGACAGGAAAAAAAAAAAGCAGTTATTTTACATATCTCTCTCCTTCTCAGGGAAAACAAATGATTAAACTTTTCAATATTTGCATTTTCCCCATCAGCATACATCCCAAACCTGTCAAATGAATGGCAAGTTTCATTGCCACAGGATCTCTGTGGCATCTCTGCTTTTGGAAAAGATCAGAACCCAAGCTTCTGATGGCACAGCCATACTGCAGTTTCCATAGCAGATCTCAGAAAAGATGTTCCCTTCCCCATGAGGGTTATTTATACAACTATTTTCAGGTAAGTTCCAGAATAATGAATACAGCTTGTGTTGTGTTTTATTTTTGCTCCTTCTTCCTCATATCTAAATGTGTGTTACGCGTTTATCTATATGTTCATCTGTTTCTGTTTGTCTGTAATTTTATGTGGTAGCATCTGTGAGTGGTAGTTTTGTATAATAACATGTATATAACTGAAATAAACAGTTGGGTTTAAGGACTGTGTTCAGTAAGCAGAGGAGTCTTGGTTGACTGTTACTAGTTACTAGGGATTGAATGCTACATAGCTGAGATGGGAAGAGGGATTTAGTTAAACGGTTTGTCTAGGTGTCAAGATTATTTTCCTCTTTTCTTGTGCTGCTACAGAAAAGAAATCTAGCTCCTTTTGGTCTAAAAAAAAAATTCAGTACAACAGAATTGTCTTTTAGCTCACTGACTCCCCATCCCAAATGGCTTTTGGTTGCTCATTAGACTTTGTCAGGCTCAGAAATAGTTTTGGGAAGAACATATGTGAATCCATCCTCAGACAAAAGTGTAAATGTTAATGCTGTCACTGAGTTGGGAGCAAGATAAGTGACAATGTCCAGGATAGTCAGGGGAAAATAATTAGGGAAAATGTTTTGGAATTTTTTATACAGTGAGTTTTATTTTCCAATAAATCATTGAAACTGGGTGGGAGGCCATGTGAATGTTCCAAGTATCAGTTTGAAGGCAGGGGTGTAAGCCTTCAGATGGTACATCTGAGGTACATGAAGTTTCAGAAAGCAGTGGAAATCCCAAAAGTCTTCCTCTGTGAAAAAAAAAAACCACAAGAGTAAGCTATTGCTAATCCAGTTTACAGCTTATTTGACACAGCACAAATGAGATTTGGCACATCACTAGTAAAACTATAATGTGAGGCTTTGCACAAATTAATTTACGAATATGATTTACTCTTCTTGAACTACCTCTGCAAGGCTTAGGGGTTAGAGATTGCTTCCAAGCCACCGAACAAATTAATAGTAACATTATTGTAGCCCAGGAGAATTTTCCTTTTTTCAGTCCTGTTCTGCGTAGCAATGCTTACTTATGAAATCTCGGTCCTATTGTGCTGGGCTTCATTATGAGCAGGGAAGTCGTCATATCTGAAATGGAATATCCATTCTCCCAATTGTGCTTGGAAATATCTGACAGATTGATCTGTCCCTCATCTCACCAGTCTCCCGCTATCTCAGCAGTTCCCCAAGTTGATCATACGTTGGTCCCAATATCTATGTCTCTGACTAGACATCCTGAAATTATTACAAGTTTATTTAAGCAAACATCAAGAAGTACTATTGGAATTCCTTATCGTGGAATCAAATCAGTTGCTCCTGGTACTTACCTTATCACAACATGGTGTGTAACCCATCACCAGAGAAAGTAACTACTTCTCTTAAGCTTGTTTCTGCAATGTACTCACTTTTGAAAATCAATATGTAAGCATCTCTTATACACATTTGTTTCATATATTAGAATACATCTTTTACTGACTACACAACTAATTTTTGTGAAACTGAAGAAAAGTACCACACCTTTAATTTTTACTGTTAACCAAAAAGAGGGTTGATTTAATTCTTTTGAGTAACAGGATATCTCCTGTATATAAATATGCTATAGTTATTTATGCCAAGCAAACTTCCCAAGCCTATATTTTTACTGCCTGTACTTTTGCAAAGCTTAAAAACCTTCAGTAGAGTCAGCAGCTATATACTAAATTTTTGTATCTAATGCATAATTGTGATGAATAGAGCTTGAAGATGGCAAATTCCACTTAATTGACTGTATCTTTTCCTAAATATTTCTGGTTATCTTCTAACACTAATAATAAGAAGGTGTTGGGGAAAAAAGTTGGGTTTTTCTTTCATCATCAACAATAATAAGCAATAGAACCATTTTTTTATTTAGTGTTTTTCCTTGTTTTCATTGTTATAGGGGAACATGCTTAGAGCTTCTTATTTCTTTTATGTACGTGTTTTCCTAAAAAAGCTATTCTTAGAATTCAATTCTGTATTAATTGTTCGTAAGAGAATAAAGCAAATTCAGAAAAATTCTGATAGAAGTCATATAAGCAGACAGTACTGTACACTTTACTGGATAACGATTGAGTGAAGAGGATGTAACTGCAGGAAAACAAGGGTGCTATTGTAATGGTGCACACCAACAGGAGCAGGTTCTAATCTCTCCCTATAGCATGTCCCAGCATGCCTCAGGGAAAGCATGAGAAACATTAATGAGGACAGTTATACAATTATCTGTCCATAAAGTGTTTTTTTGTCTGTTTGGTTTTTTTACTTTGGCTGTTTCCATAATAACTACAAACCCTTCAAGCTTAGAGGTACAGCTAGTCAGGAAACTGAATCTTCAGTACAGGGAGATTGTCGCATTTTGAAAAGAAGTTGTTCTGATCTAGAATTCTTCTTTATCTACTTCATCTGGTGAAGGATCTGGAGAACAAGTCTTATGAGGGAATTGGGACTGTTTAGTCTAGAGAAGAGGAGGCTGAGGGGAGACCTTATCGCGCTCTACAACTACCTGAAGGGATGTTGTAGCGAGGTGGGTATTGGTCTCTTCTCCCAAGTAACGAGTGATAGGATGAGAGGAAATGGCCTCAAGTTGTGCCAAGGGAGATTTAGATTGGACATTAGGAAAAATTTCATTACTGAAAGAGTGGTCAAGCATTGGAACAGGCTGCCCAGGGAAGTGGTTGAGTCCCCATCCCTGGAGGTATTTAAAACACGTGTAGATGAGGCAGTAAGGGACATGGTTTAGTGGGCATGGTGGTGTTGAGTTGACGGTTGGACTCGATGATCTTAGAGGTCTTTTCCAACCTTAATGATTCTATGATCTCCCAAAATATCCTGTAAATGAAAATTCAGGATTGAAGACAGTTGAACCATATTGATATGAAAAAGTTTTGCAATTATAGCAAAGAAATATACTTGTGCAATGTTTTGTACCGCATGCAAGTGTAATAACCATTGCAATATATGAAAGGTTAATATTTTATCCTATATTGAAATAAACATGCTGCCACACAATGCTTACTTCTCAAATAAGAGTGTTTTTTTGATTAAAAACAGCCTACTTGATTTTTCAAGTATGTCTCCCAAGCATAGGACCAAGGTAGGGAGATGCAGACCTTATAGACTTGATTATATTTAGTGATGATAACCTGCATATTCTTATCTACAGAACATCCTTAAACTCTGTGTGTCACCATTTTGTGACGATGACTATGAGGGGTAATTGTGCTTACTAATCCTTCTGTTATGGAAAAGGTAAAATACTACACATTCTGTCCAGCTAAATGTTTATTAATGTAATAATTAAATTTAAGGAACTTAATAGCAAGTACTAGTAAATTGTAAGTGCTAACAAAGACTGGTGGAAAGAAGAGTCAGAAACATATTCCACACCTGTTTTATACACTTGAAAACATTCTCCTTCCCTACACAAACTCACAGGTGAGGAGGTGAGGTTTATGGCATCGCTCTCAGCAGGAGTTCCCCAGTTCCAAGCTTCACTGTGGGTTTGGCTCCAGGCAAATTTGGACAAGGTCTGAGGATTCAGCACAATTAAACAAAGGCTTCCTAGGGTCAGTTCATCCAGATGATCCTAAATGCAGAGCAAATGCTTTCCTGTATATTGGATGTATCAGAAAGGTTGTTTTTTTTTTTCCTTTTAAATCTAGGCGGGATCCTGGTGTAGTACTTAACCCACATGAAGCAGCCCTCTTTTAACATCAGTCAAGCTGGTCAAGGTGGTAGTTTTGATGAAGGCATTGCATGGCCTCGTTTTACTGAGTCTGGTCTGTAATATAATCACAAAGACTTATTAAAATTGAAGAAGTATGCTAGCATGGTTGAAAAATTACATCTATCTAAACCAGTCTAGATGCAGGCTGGCTAGTACACACATACCAAATCTAGCATCTGTGAGCCCGGCATGTGCTATGATATGTTCAGTGCTGCTCCATGGGCAATACTAGAAAAGACTTTAAGAAACCCTAGGCAAACTGTCTGAAGAGCTGTTCTGCCTATCTTATCCTCATGCAACTGGCAACGCATTTTAGAATCATAGAATCATAAAATCATTAAGGTTGGAAAAGACCTCTAAGATCATCGAGTCAACCAAACACCACCATACCCACTACACCATGTCCCTAAGTGCCTCATCTACACGTCTTTTAAATACTTCCAGGGATGGGGACTCAACCACTTCCCTGGGCAGCCTGGTCCAAGGCCTGACCACTCTTTCAGTAAAGAAATTTTTCCTAATACCCAATCTAAACCTCCCTTGGCACAACTTGAGGCCATTTCCTCTCGTCCTATCGCTAGTTACTTGGCAGAAGAGACCAACACTCACCTCGCTACAACCTCCCTTCAGGTAGTTGTAGAGCATGATGACGTCTCCCCTCAGCCTCCTTTTCTCCAGGCTAAACAACCGCAGTTCCCTCAGCCGCTCCTCATAAGACTTGTGCTCCAGGCCCTTCACCAGCTTCCTTGCCCTTCTCTGGACATGCTCCAGCACCTCCATGTCCTTCTTGTAGTGAGGGGCCCAAAACTGAACACAGTATTCGAGGTGCGGCCTCACCAGTGCCGAGTACAGGGGCACGATCACCTCCCTACTCCTGCTGGCCACACTATTTCTGATACAGGCCAGGATGCCATTGGCCTTTTTGGCCACCTGGGCACACTGCCGGCTCATGTTCATCCGGCTGTCAACCAGCACCCCCAGGTCCTTTTCCTCTGGGCAGCTTTCCAGCCAGTCTGCCCCAAGCCTGTAGCGTTGCAAGGGGTTGTTGTGGCCAAAGCGCAGGACCCGGCACTTGGCCTTGTTGAACCTCATACAGTTGGCCTCGGCCCATCGATCCAGCCTGTCCAGGTCCCTCTGCAGAGCCTTCCTGCCCTCAAGCAGATCAACGCTCCCACCCAACTTGGTGTCGTCTGCAAACTTACTGAGGGAGCACTCGATCCCCTCATCCAGATCATTGATAAAGATATTTGTCCTGGTTTTGGCTGGGATGGAGTTGATTTTCTTCCTATTAACTGGTATAGTGCTGTGTTTTGGATGTAGTGTGAGAATAATGTTGATGACACGCTGATGTTTTGGTTGTTGCTAGGTAGTGTTTGCGCTAGTCAAGGACTTTTCATCTTCCCATGCCCTGCCAGATGTGCAGGGGGCTGGGAGGGAGCGTGGCCAGGACGGCTGGCCCAGCTGGCCAATAGGCTATTCCATGCCATATGACGTCATGCTCAGCATATAAGGCTGGATGAAGAAGAAGGAGGGGGGGGCGTTCGGAATGATGGCGTGTGTCTTCCCAAGTAACCGTTACGCGTGATGGAGCCCTGCTTTCCTGGCGATGGCTGAACACCTGCCTGCCCATGGGAAGTGGTGAATGAATTCTTTGTTTTGCTTTGCTTGCGTGCGCGGCTTTTGCTTTCCCTATTAAACTGTCTTTATCTCAACCCACGAGTTTTTCTCTTTTACCCTTCTGATTCTCTCCCCCATCCCACCCGGCGGGGGGGGTGAGCGAGCGGCTGCGTGGTATTTGGCTGCTGCCAGGTTAAACCATGACAATATTGAACAGGACCAGCCCCAGTACTGAGCCCTGGGGAACACCGCTCGTGACCGGCCGCCAACTGGATTTAACTCCGTTGACCACAACTCTCTGGGCTCGGCCGTCCAGCCAGTTTTTTACCCAGCGAAGAGTGTACCTCTCTAGGCCGTGAGCTGCCAGCTTCTCTAGGAGAATTTTTCACATTAATGGAGGATTCTTGAGGTCGTTAACGCATCTTGGAGATGGAGAACTCGTGTTAGTGGGGAATTGCATGGAATGATATAGTGCAAGGTCTTGTGGGACTTCCACATTTTCAAATAATCTTATCACATATACTTCGGAAGGAAGTGCTAATTAAAAGTATAAAAGAGCGTATGTGGTATTTGTGAAGCTGTAATCCAAAGTTGTATTTCTGCATCTGTTATGCACTGCAATTAGTCATAGTTTAATGATAAAATAAGATATCTGAGGTCTGCACTTCTAAAACTACAACCCCCTCCCCACACCCCCTCCTCCCCCAAAAAAGCAGTCACAGCACACCTGTAATGCAGTAGTGGAAAAAGTATTTATCATTTCAGCATGATGACTTTGCTGTTGTAGTTTTGCTTTGATCCAGATACATCATCAAACTGCTTTTCAAGCTTTTAAAACTGGCCGTGACAATAGAGTTTTTGGTGTGGAACAAAGGGGAAGATGGGATCAGATATTATATACAGATGTTCTTTGCATGACCCACATTAATATGTCTCTTCATATGACATACTGCCATAGGTACCTATCCTACTGGGATTTTTTTTCAGTAAAATTGAACAAAAAATATGAAAGGTGCATCTTGCAAATGCAATGTCATAATAATTGATCCTTCTGGGATAAAGAGTTAATTCACTGAAAATTTTCTAGATTTAACAAAAAAAATTTCTCTTTTATAATGGCCTTATCTTTCCTGAAATGCTCTATATGCCCATGACTTTAGCATATCTGTTTTATTAAACACTATCTAATAGCTATTATTACTCTAGCTTCACAGTCTAGAGAGGGTTGTAGGTTTTTTTTTTTGTTTTTTTTTCCCCCGCCCAGTATATGTAGGATTTAAATCTGTTAATAAAAATGTGAAGTTAATTATCGTAATTACAATGACAAATTTTATTGTCAGGCTTCATCTAAATTAAGATTTCATCTGTAACATTTCACACTGCTGTTATCTGCAGTTCAGAGCCATGATTAGACATTAGATCAATAAAGGACTCTTGGCCAAAAGCAGTATGCAGGAGTTCTTTCTGTTTCAGTGTTACCAAAAATTATTAGAAAAAGTTACTAAAAAAAAGAGTAATATTATTAGTGGAAAAATACTGTTAATATTAGGAAAAAGTAGAATGAAATATAGAGTATTTTTCTGTATTGGTTTTGTGACACGTGGCCCATTTTAGAACTTAAACTATAATGCACCACTAAACTATTATTGCACCACTTATGGTGGTGCAATGATTTTTAGCAGCATCTAAAATCAGCGCTCTCCACTAATCTATCCACAGAAGTCACAGTAGTAGAAAGGGGAGAAAAGCAACAGTGGTACAGCATTTTCTTAACAGCTGTTTCACAGTTTTGAAATATAAAAGGACAATACAATTTGAAAAAAATAAAAAACGGTCTGAAGCCCTGTGATTTATAATGACCTACCTTAGCGATCCTGATTTTTTAAATTTTAGTTGTTTAGTTACTCTATACTTACTGTGGGTTTGACAACATTTCTTGGTGCTTATTTTTGCTTGTTGGAGCCCCTCTTTCTGCATGATCCTCTCTTTCCTTTATGAAATATTTTCCTTCCTAAGTAAGGGAGATGGGCAATTCTATCAGAGACAGGGACCCAGGCCTCGGGGAAAACAGGTGACCTCCCCAGAAAGTGTCTGAATTTTCTATATTCCAGTACATTTTATTGCTAGGCAGTCTTACAGTTCCACATGTATAAAATGCATTGTAGAACACCTAAATAGATTAGATGGGAAAGTACCTATATTATATTGTTTGTATTAATGTAGGATTTAGCATTAAATATACCAGATATTATTTTCTTTTCAGGTATTATCAGAAGCTTACGGGGTGCTGTTCATGAATAGTGTTTCAGAGCACTATACTCATAATTAGAGCTGAGTGAATTATTCTTCCCAAACAATAATTATTATGAGTTTATGCTCCCCATTTCCTACAAGAGCACTAGTTACTATTGTGCTTATTGAATAGGACAGTATGCTGTTTTCCAAGGGCTCTCTATTTCTGGGTTACAAGGTGCACCTATGAATTTTGCATCCTGAGTCTTTTGTTTTCCCCCAGTGTTGATGGGGGATGTTGTTCCCTCAGAAGCAGCACTGAGGGGTTTGCCTGGTAACTCTGGCTGGTGGGCTGAAGCAGGGGAGAGGTTTCTGAAGGTGTGACCTTTCCCTACAGGCAAATATCTTCTGTCAGAATAGTTCACAATCAATCAATTTGTCATTCATACCCTTTGGTGGTTCACCGGGGTTATTTTGATCTGGGCCAGCTTGGCTTCATGAAAATTATTCATTGTGATCTTAGCACCCCCTTCTGAGGTAAGCAAAGCTTTTTTTGGCTCTGGCTTCCAGACTGTTTGTAAACTGACCTGGAGCTGACCTGACTTGAGCTGGAGGTGTTAATGTGGCCTGGCAGGTTGCCTGTTGAGTCCCATGGGGCGGGTAACTGTGGCTTTCTGTGGATCATCTGGCTTGTGCGCGTATTTGGGTACTGGGCTATGGCATGTGTCGTGGTTTACCCCCGGCGGGCAACTCAGCCCCACCCAGCCACTCGCTCCCATCCAGCAGGATGGGGGAGAGAATCAGGAGGGTAAAAGTGAGAAAACTCGTGCGTTGAGATCAGGACAGTTTCATAGGTAAAGCAGAAGCTGTGCATGCAAACAAGGCAAAACAAGGAATTCATTCACTACTTCCCATGGGCAGGCAGGTGTTCAGCCATCTCTAGGAAGGCAGGGCTCCATCATGCGTAATGGTAACTTGGGAAGACAAACGCCATCACTTCCTACGTTCCCCCTTCCTTCTTCTTCCCCCAGCTTTATAAGCTGAGCATGATGTCATATGCTGTGGAACATCCCTTTGGTCAATTGGGGTCAGCTGTCCCGGCTGTGTCCCCTCCCAGCTTCTTGTGCACCCCCAGCCTCCTCGCTGGTGGGGTGGGGTGAGGAGCAGAAAAGGCCTGGACTCTGTGTAAGCCCTGCTCAGCAGTAACGAAAACATCCTTGTGTTATCAATGCTGTTTTCAGCACAAATCCAAAACATAGCCCCATACTAGCTACTGTGAAGAAAATTAACTCTACCCCAGCCAAAACCAGTACAGCATGTTACCTACTGCATAGGTATTTAATCACGTCTCTAAGTCTTTGAGCCACTACTTATTTCTGTGACTGCATGGGAGAAGGGCTGGTGCCAGAGGCAGCCCAGTGTGTAAAACAGCGAGATGCCACTGCCTCTTCTGATGGTCCCCAGTGAGGTGCTTGACCAGCCAGGTGGGACTGCTGCTGCTGCAGAGCTGCTGCAGAGCAACCCTCTCTGTAAGCAGCCACAGTGCTGTTCACGGAAAACACTCTTCTCTAATTCTTGTTTTGCTCAGTAATGCTCATTTCTAACACTGTGGGGTTGCTTGTTTAAGTAGTTTGGCATTGGTTTTTCTCCTTTTTGGAATGGCAGGTATTTTAAATGGGAGAAAATTGTTGGAATTGGTTCTACGGTGGCGGCAGGAAAGCTACTCTTGCGCTTGAACCGTGAATCTCAAGCTCTCTCTCAGATATGAGGAAAATGAGTTTTCCTTAAAGAAAAGATAAGAAGTTCCCAGTTTTCGTGTTTGGAGATGCAAGTTTAAAGTAAGAGGAATGTACAGTCTAAACAGTTGAAATACAAAAAATATTGCAAAGAAAATAGAAAGAACCAAGCCTTTAAGAAAATTATTATATTGTGGGCATGGGCTGTATTCATGTGATTTGTGAATATATTTCTCTAGCAACTACCTTCACAGAATGTCACAAAATAGGTCTGAAATGTTTTTGGGTGCTAATACAATGATGGTTATTCTCTAATTTTTTTTTTTTTTTTAAATTCCTATTTTTAAATGCATTTATGTGTAAAATCCATGTAAGTTTGGGGACTTGTACACCTTTCCTAATCATCCATTTCTTGTATCAAGACTCAAATACCAACAGTAAACAAGCAAGTCGGATGGTTTCACTTGTGTATAAATTTTGCTTTACTCAAACAGATCAATTTTTGTAGCAATTATTTTCTATTAAATTTAAAGGTCTGGGGTTTTTTTAGCTTGTTTTTGGTTTGTTTTTTTTTCCTCATCGTTGCTTGATCTAGCAAAGATCAAAGACATTAAATGAAGGGTAAACAGATCCTTAATATAAAAAACAAATAAAAAGGCAAATTTATCTGGTTATTTACAGGACTGCTATACTCCTGGAATTTTGAGTAAGACTGATAAAATGAATACTGATTGCCAGCAAAGAAGGGAAAATCACTCTGTGCTTAAAATTTGTGTTCTCTAAGGAGTGGAATCCATTTCAAACCACCAAAATGATTAGATTACTTGTCATCCACGTGATGCACAAATTTCATATTGTCCCAGAAAGTTTATGTACCATTTAAGATTTACTTAGATTCTTCATAATAAAGGTCTTATAACCTGTTTCTTGTAAACCATAGCATCTCTGGAGATGTTGCCAGATGACTGTGGAGTATATATTCTCCCAGAGAATACATACATTTTGTACCTGAAGAGCATTTCACCTCTGTCGTGAGCCACCGCGGTTACAGTAATACCATGTCTGCATTCTCTAGCCAGATCTCTACTTATGGGTATAATTTCTTGCAAGAACTACAGATAACCAGAAAAAGAATAGGAAGGGATGGAAGGAATTCTGAGGGACAGGATGAGGAATAAAATTTTTCCCTTTACAGAAGATCAAGTGATTTTCAAAAGATTAGGAAAAAAGGGTTTCTATCAGTTTCAGTGGAAGACTGCATGACGAGTTACAAGGGGGTATTTGGCCAGCTTGCTGTAAAAGACTGTAGATTCTGTTCACTTTGTTCATCACCAAAACTTAAAGCCTGCAGCATTATGAAATCAAGGTTGCTTTCTTGTTTTATTTTAGTGGAGATGACACTGAGCTGCAATACCGGAGACCTGAATTTTACTCCTGGCTTCTTCCCCTGACCTACCACTGAGACATCTTATGTGACCTCTTTCTCCACTTTACTACTTCTGTCTTGTTTAATTAATATCCAGGAAAATTACATCTCCTACTGTATTTAATATAATACCATCTAACAAAAAGATTCTGATTTCAGCTGATGCCTCTACACATTGCTCTAATATAAACGATAAAGAAAATAATGATAATCCCAAAAATCACAAGTCATCCATCCTCTGGCTCACAATGACTTTGTGGAGCCCAGATTCCCTCAAGGCTTTGGTAAAACTGTGGAAGCTGACACAAAGCAAGTAATCTGTGGGAAGGATGGGAGGAAAATGACATAATGAAAGCAGGACTAAATGGCTTCATATCCCTGCAGGTATTTCAAATGAGTTAGAATATTTCAGCAAATAAGCCTCTCTGGCCACATTACTGCTAAAACTCCTGTAATAGGTACAGGACAATACGTCTCTACTTATGTCATTCGGTTGGGGGCTTTTGGTTTTTTGTGGTTTTTGTGTTTTTTTAAATTGAAGCAATGCCTCAGTGTTTCTACCTGCACCCTGTGAAGTTAACAAAATCCCTTATGTGTCAGAATGCAAGTAAAATCACCTGCCTACCAAACTCCTTTTCTCTTCTTCAGATATCCTTTCTCTCCTTCATCCTCTCTCCTTTGCCTTAAGACAAAATCCTCTCAAGTGTTAAGGAACATATATTTCCTCTGAAATTAAAGATTTTTCTTGGTTCTTTCTGTTTTCCTTATTAAACTATTTCAAATAAAAGTTTTATTCGAAATGAGGAATAAGAAATGGGGAGGATGTGACCTAGTTTGCTTCTCATTATTATGAGATATTTTCAGTAATTCTTAAGAGGATTTCCTGAAATTTCTTTTCCAATATTCCTCTTTTCTTCTCAGGATCTCTTTGTTTTTAATATTCATGAAGAACCTGAAGCTGGCCTGAGATGTAGATATGTCACTTCACTCCATAAAGTGATATGAACTCAGTCTGAGGAAGCGTGTACACTCAGAAAGCAGAAATGGAGGGTGGGGGGGAGGGTTAAACAAGTGGTTTAGAGACAATAAAAGCTTGGTTTTCTAGGAAGACAAAAAATTAGATATTGTGAAACAGAATACTTAAAGTTCAGATTTTTACCTGTACTTTCACCTCGTTTTACCACAGAGGTTGTGGCAGCTATAGATGAGAGCAGACTTTGACCCAGGGTAACCTATATAAAACAAGCATGTTTTGTCTTGGTGGTAGTACTCTGTTTAAACCTGTGGATGAGGTTAATTGCAGTGCATACAACAAAGACAGGTTGTCTGATGTTTTCTGATGCCCCCCTACCATCTTGGAATTTTACCAAAATAATTCTGATAATTTTTTGGTTTTTTAGTGGAAAATGAAGTTTGAAGCAAAGTTTGTAAAAACACATTTACCATTTTAATTAAGGTCTAGTGACTTCAACCATCTTTTAATTAAAGTCAGGCATCCACCTTAGAGTATACTCTTATCCATGGGAAGATTGTACTGATCCAGGGACAGATGTTTAATTTGTTT
This sequence comes from Calonectris borealis, assembly GCF_964195595.1. NCBI lineage: Eukaryota > Metazoa > Chordata > Aves > Procellariiformes > Procellariidae > Calonectris > Calonectris borealis. Next base: position 100,311,916 of record NC_134312.1, read on the forward strand.
TTCACAGGGATTTTATTTTTTTAGGATCCAAATCTTACAGTATTGAAGTTATCTACAAAATACAAAATTTTCATATGGAACTGTGGTACCATTTACAAACTATATGATCATCATCACCTAAATGGTTTTTTATTTCTTTCAAGTTTATTAAAATCTTAAGGATGATATCGTAAATTGCCTTATCTGAATCTAAGCCACAAGTTATAAAAGGAGTGAGAGATCTAAACCTCTTAAAGTAGTTTATTTTATCTTTCACGGTAACAAGTACAATAACATTTAAGTGACTGACATTTTCAAGTTTGACTGATGACCTACACCTTTTTTTTTTTTTTTAAACAGTAGTTCCTTTATTAGAGACCCAAAATGTCATCGTTCTCTTTTTCACTTCTTCCCTTTCCCTCTTGCTTTTATCTGCTACAAAGCTAATTCTTCCTCCAGTCCCTGTGCTTTCTTCTCCAGCCCTCTCTTTCCTTCTGCGCCCCCAGTCTTTTATCCTTCGCAATGGCCAGGTCCTGACCAGCTCCTGGGGGATGACGATGACGACCTTCCTCAGCGTAAGGCCAAGCTTTACCTATCCGTGTCAGCTGCACATAGGGAGTCTCATTGCTAAAAAGCAGGTTTTCTACCTCCTGAGCAGCAAGTGGCTTTACCCCACCCTCTGGAGAAGGGGTGCCCACCTGCAGCTGCCTGCTGGGCACAGGGAACAGGGAGAGTCACTTGTGGCTGGCAGAGGACTCCCCTTGTAGGGAGAGGTTTGCCTGGGAGAATTTTTCTGGGAAGATCCTAGGAATTCAGTAGGCTTACTGGCATAAAGTAGGCTTACTGCATAGCTGCTTTGCAAAGGTAGTTCTTGTAGCTGCTGTTAAATTATAGGGGACTATTTTTGACAAAATGGGAATGCTTGGGAGTTTAGTCTTAAATATAGGTCTACTCCTCTGGAGAAGACATAATTTTTTTATAACAAGAGTGAGAACAAAGACAAAATAAGAACTTTGAAGGCAGAATTTCTCACAAAATGTTTCGTATTTCTTTTTTTCTTGAATGCATGTGACAGGACAAAACCCTAATGGCACTATAGAACTTGGATCTGAGAAAAGCTAGATTTCACTTTAGCAGAAGGCAGCCAATATTTCTGGTAAAATGTAGAATTTGTATTTCACTTGATTTTTCTTCTTCACAGGAACATTAATGAAAGGAACATATCTATTTGCTAACTTAGAGTGTAACATTGTAAATAATTAGCTTAGCATTGCCTTGGGAGGTTTGCTTTAAAATGCACGCAAAATGGATGCAATGTAAGGATTTTGTTCCTCTCCTAGAGCTTCCCCACCCTTCAGTGTTTCAACCAGAGAAAGCCTGTTTCCTGCAGGCCTGGTACTCGCATCAAGAATGAGATGTGCTGACAAACAGAGCATCTCTCTAGAGAGTGACAAGCTCTGTTTGAAGCCAGCAGCATTTTGGGCCTTTTTTTTTTTCCTTCCTCTTTTAAACACAAGTACTGAAATTTACTGTATTGTTGAGGGAAATCTGAGGGATGACGTACGTGTTGGCACTTCTGCTCTATGTAAGATTTATTCTTAATCCACAGTCTCTGCCAGACTATCGCTGGTACAGGGCACTGAGGAGAACTGGGTATGATAGTTATCAAAGCTTAGTTTGTCACTGAGACTATTTTGCAATGTACACTTAATAAATGCAAGTTTTTTGTTAAAGAGGAGATTTCTGAGCCTTCCATAAATAAAGCACTGTTGAAACTGTCAACTTCTGATCACTGGTGTACAGTGAAACCAGTTTATTTTTCAACTCAAGCATTCTCTGGAACCTGATTGATTTTTATATTGTGCTTTGCTGCCTGAACATGAGTTCCATCTTCTCAGATGAAAAACTGATACCCTTTCTTCATGGAGCTGTGGACACATGATGACATTGGAAAAGAAAATGTCATTTTGTGTCTGCTGAAGATGCGATGGGATGTGCTAGCCTGACAGGCCTAGAAGCTGGTGCACAATCACAGAAATTCATGTTACACTGCAGCATAACGGTTGATTAATTCAGTAATCTCATGGATACTATTTGTTGCAAATATCATCTCGATTGGGGTTGGTTTTCCGTAAAGCAAGAGCATGTGTGCTTTCAGGGACTGCGTTATTTTACAGGGACGTGTCCTGTGTAAATGAAACTAGAAATGATCATGGCTTTCACATGCTTCTCTCTAGAAAGGAAATGGCATGTGGTTATTCCAGGCACATTTAATCCTATGACTTATAACTGGCAATTAATAATTAAAATTTTCAAAGCGAAGGACTCGCACAACGGAGGATGCAATAGCGTCTCTCCCTATATATGAAGTACTGAGTGCTTAGTTCTAGGAGCAATAAACCAAGGGCTTGTTTGAATTGTAAAAACACAAGCTGAAAAGTGCTGACTTTGGTGTGAGCTAGATAGGATGAGTTAAATAGAAAAGTTCAGCTCCATCTCACATAAAGTTTGCACTGTCTGCACTACCCTCAATAACCTTGCTAGCATGATTTTTTTTACATCCTGTCTACACAGGCCTTAACGATATATAAAATAAACACTAGCAATTGCCTTTGCTGCATTTTCAAAAGGTTATTTTGTTACAAACTTTTGTCTGCGTTTTCTTGCGGCACTTGAATTCTTGTGTGTTTGCAAGGTGGTTTGCTGATTATTTTTTTTTTGTTTCAGCTTGTGTGAGTCACCTTTTTCTCCTCAAAATTGCAGTGGCTGTTTCCACATTTCTTCTCATGTCCTGATACAAAGAAGGAAACACGGTGGCTCTGCAGCCTGGGCAAACTGTCAGTCCATTGGACAAATGCCTGTTGGCTCGGCTCAGGCCTGTTAAGAGCTAAGTAGGCTGATAGCATTCAGCTTGAGAAGCAGTAATCGCTGCCTTTCTGAACTTGAGATTAGAAGAAATGCGTGTGTATAGTACACTGTGTGTATAGTACATGTATATATTCATATACAAACCTATACATATAAAAGCAAAACAGCAAAGACACCTGGAAAGTACTTAAAGACTAAATGCAGACAAACTCTCTCCCTGCAACAGGTAGGGAGCCTTGTGCCATGAGCTGGAAGGGCTCATCCCCTGGCTCGTCAGGCCTGGGAGCAGCAGCTCAGCCTTTGGCCATGGGGGGCCACGCTACCCCCCGGCCCCGAGTGGGAGCCCACCGGAGCCAGCCTGCCAGGGCGCGTGCCCCAGCCCCTTCCTGGCCCTGACGTTTTGGGCCCCTTGGAAATAGCTGGAGCGCTGATAAGCAGAAGTTTGCAGAGCCGGTTTCGTCTGTGCGGTTAGCTCGTTGCTAAGATCTCAGAGGATCAAACCCCAAAATAATTGCGTATCTTAGTCTATTCTCAGAAACTGAACATAATGCGTCTTTTATAATGTTCTGGTGCTTGAAGTACCCAGCCGGCTCTTCTAAATTCAGCTTGTGCCTCGACGGTCAACAGTCTCACAGAAATATAGTGCTCTAGATGAGCCAGGCTGAGCAGAATAATATATCTATTTTTATTATTACAGAATAACATGTGAACTATTTAGTGTTGATAGGCTTTTGGGTCTGATTTTTTCTGAAGTCCAAGCAGAGTTATATTTTATAAAAATCATATCAGCTCCCTGCACATTATAGAATATAAACATGTAAAAGATGGGCTGATGCCAAAGTTATATTAAGCATAAATAATTCAGAATGCAAAAGCCACATTTCCATGGAACCCTCCTCTCACAGCGGCAACACCAGGTCTTGTCTACTTCGGTAGAAAGAGGAAAAGTGAAGAGGAGATGATCCGGAACAGATCATCAGCTGGGTAAATGTTATGCTTACCTTGACCTTGGATTTACATTTAGGAACAGTATTAATAACCAGAGAAGATAACCACATCACTTTGAATATTGAAAAGTAATTAGAATGTTAAAAGGCTGAAAATGTTCACTATTTTTGTTTTATTCTGTTCTAAAAGCATTAACAGCCTTCTTGTTTAATCCTGGTTCTTGTAGCTTTTACTTTGACTTTCTTGTATTATGAGGTAAGATATCAGTTTTTTACCTCACTTTTACATCAACAGATAAGAAAACAGAGAGGAAAGGGAGAGGGTGTTCCCCTCAGAGCAGGACTCTGAGTCCCTCTGAATATGACTGAGAAGGTGGGAAGGCTCTAGAGCCCCTGTTTTAAAACAAACACAGCATTTTAACCTTGCCCTTAAGCTTTACTCCCATGAGCACTGAATGTAAGAGATTAAGGAAAAAACCCTAGAGAATTTAAAGAAGTAGGAGAGGAAACATCTCCTATCCAAAACAGCCACTGTGAACACAAGAGATGATGCTTTGAGTAGTTGCGCATTTCACTGGGGAAGGGAAAGCTGCGAAGGTAGCTAGGAATGCATTTATTCTTTTAAGGCACGCTTGACAAAAAGAAATAGAGGTAGAGGTGCTGGGTTTAGTTATGTTCATTTATAAATCAGTCATTTGCATCAAACTCTATTGCAGTGCATTAAAACAAAGTGGAAACAAAAGCCACTGAGTTTGTTGTGTCACAGCAGGAGAAGAGAAAGAAGCCACCTCACAGAAGGCATAATCTGGTAGATGGTATCACCTGAAATCTTTTCCTCATTAAGGTTAACAGAATGATACGTGTTCTAGCCTGACAGAATACTCGGTTTTTAGGAGATACCATGCTGCTACTGTCCCGGAACAATTTTTATGGGGGCGTGGGTGTGAAGGAGAAAAGTGCTTCCATATAAAGCCAGACTAGCAAAAGACCCTCTCACAGCATGTATCACAGCATGCCAACACTAGCGCCGTGCTTCTGTGCACCTGCAACTTCCATGCACGCACCCGGGCTCTGGCTGTTCCTTACCAGCCCCAAGTAAATTGGCACTAGGGTTTCATACAGAATTTAAGCAATCCTCAGAAACTCTTTTCCCCTTCATTTTCACAGATGCTAAAGGTGAAATTGCTTATATTGAAGAAATTGCTTACCAGGGGGACTTTGAAGGTGCCTCACTATATGGTGAATTCAGTTTCCCAGGGAGAGCCACAAGCAGCAATGCAACTCACAGGAGATCTAACTTGCATCTTCTTGCATTCATGGTGGCGTATATTGATTTTTGGAGCCCACCTCTCGCTGGAACCTGTTCTGAATAACTTGCTACATGTCATAAAAAAGCTGGCACCTTTTTATTTAGTTAGTTAGTTAGTTCTTCTCAAAATATCAAAAAAAGCCAGAGGGAAGTGGAATGCTATAGTAAGAAAATTGTAAATTTCTATTCTGTTTCATTTATTTGGGTGTATTCAAAACAAACTCAAACTTTTCATGCACATCCTGTATACTTTTTAATATATAAAGAAGTATGTACACACGGACAAGTGTGTACACGCATAACCCTAATCTGTCCCTGTCTATTAGAAATATTTTAATGTTATTTTTAAAAATTAAAAAGTTTCTTAAACATCTGCCACAGTTGTACTTTAATGTCACATGGTATTTGCCAAATTAGTTAAATGATGAATTTATTCATAACATTTAGTTCAAGCCTGTTTATCAATTGAATTGCCTTGGCTCATAAATAATGATTACCACCAGTAGTGCACCCAGCATGAGGTTTGTTGGTTCTCCTTTAACTGGTTCCTTCTAGGTTTTGGTTGAGAGTGTAGAAAAGAAGTATTTGAAGTGGAGCTAATTTGATGTTTCTAGAAGAGCAGCCTTTTGTGAGATATTTTGATTACATGGCAGAGCAGCCTCTATAAAGAGCTGTTTGGCTAAGTAGAGCTTCTTAACTCCAAATAGGGAAAAAAATTACAAAATGACTACTCAAGTGAGTATAACAAGGACAAGCAAGATAGTCTTAACAAGCCCTGGGAGACAGACCATTAGCTGAAGTTCCAGTGTCAGTGTATGTACGTGCCACCTCAGCGTCACTGAAGTTCTGTGCCAGCCCTGTCCTGAAAAGGTACTTGTGGTTTTGGTTTTTCTTTTTTTTTTTTTTTTTAATTATATAAATATTACGCAGTTCTCGTGCTGCTGCTGAATTTGTGCAGGGGTATACTTTCCCCCTAATAATAAGTGTTATTTTTTTTAATGATAAAATAAGTGGCAGCTGTGAAAATGTATAAGGGACACTTGTCCTACACCATATATTTATGCATGTTTCTTTGTGGGCTTGTGCTAGTTCCTTCTATCAACTTCAACTTCTTATGTCCTAGTTTCAGCTGGGGTAGAGTTAATTTTCTTCCTAGTAGTTGGTATAGTGCTGTGTTTTGGATTTAGTATGAGAATAATGTTGATAACACACTAAGTACTGTTTACGCTATCAAGGACTTCTCAGCTCCCCATGCTCTGCCAGGTGCACAAGAAGCTCGGAGGGAGCACAGCCAGGACAGCTGACCCAACTGACCAATGGGGTATTCCATACCATATGACATCATGCTCAGCATATAAGGCTGGGGGAAGAAGAAGGAAGGGGGGACATTTGGAGTGATGGCGTTTGTCTTCCCAAGTCACCGTTACGCATGATGGAGCCCTGCTTTCCTGGGGATGGCTGAACACCTGCCTGCCCATGGGAAGTAGTGAATAAATTCCTTGCTTTTCTTCGCTTGCATGCACAGCTTTTGCTTTCCCTGTTAAACTGTCTTTATCTCAACCCACGAGTTTTCTCACTTTTACTCTTCCGATTCTCTCCCCCATCCCACTGAGGGGGAGTAAGCGAGCGGCTGTGTGGTGCTTAGTTGCCGGCTTGGGCTAAACAACGACATCATACCAGTAAATTAAAGGGATACATGGTGTTTGTTGCTTGATTCACAGGTTTCTACGATGTCTTCCTCAGAAACTTTAAACTGGTGTGTCTGGTCTTTGTTTTCCGTTTTACAAAAGCATCTGTCTTTTGCTAGAGGGTACGTGTTTAGGATGGCAGAATGGGTCAGCAAGTTCAGAGGAAGAGATACAGGACTGTCTAAATATTTTCCCTTTTCCAAATATTTTAATCATGCTGGTAGGGACAGTGGTGAAAGGAGCATTGGTTTGAATGATTTTTTGGAACATAATTTGAATTCTTCTTTGGACTTCGATTTATAGTCATCAGCTCAAAAAATGAAATCTAAGAAAATGTAACTACCTATCTATTTCCAAATTACTGTAGAGGTTGAAGAGATATAGACATATGACATCCTGTAGCAACTAGACATTTTATTTTGTAATACTGCTAAAAGGAGAGAATAAGAGTAGTTCTGGAGAAAGGTTGTTTAAACTTCCTTAAATATAAGTAGCTAGAATATATGATTGCATGTGTGTAACTTCAGACATTGACGGTTAAAATATACACATCCACTTAAAATATAATTTAAAAAAAAATTAATTCTACCTCCATGAGGTCTCTGCTGTATTTTCTCTTTCAGGTTGAAAATGGAAGAGAAACACATACTTCCAACTTTGCAGTATTTTAGAAAAAAAACCAAACTAAATAAATTTTAAAAACCCAACCGATTAACAATTGTTAATTCAGCATTCAGTTAATATTCCTGGATATTAAAAGGGGCCATACTGGCTCAGAAAAACAGTCCTTCTGATCCAGCATCCTGTTTCTGACAGGTGAAATATAGACGCCAAGGGAAGAATATAAGAATGTGGTGATCAGTCAGCAATGTTTCCCTTGTACACTCACCCAGCCTTTGGCAATGTGCACCTGAGAACCATTGATGATTTTTTCCAATATATTTGTCTCACCACTAATTGAATCAATGACAGTTTTCAGTACCTGAACCATCTTGTGTTCCAGAGCTGAGCTCTGTGCTATGTACAGAACTACCTCTTTCGGTTTGTTTTCGAGTCGCTACCCGCTCCCTTGATTGGGTGCCCAGCTAGTTCACATTCAAAACCAACCCATGGTTAAATGATCTCTAAATTCCCAAAGTCTACAAAAGGATCTTTCAAAGTTCTTTGACGGCGTATTAGAATATAATGACAAAATCATGTATTCTGTACTAAAACTATGTATCTCCTGTCATTGCTGGTGTATTGCTATGTATGTAGCAGAGCTCAGAGCCCTGTAATTGAACGTCATGAGCTTGATTTTTGGCAAAAATCCTCCCATCTGTTTTATGGTGGTATATATATAAATACATGTATTCATATATATGTTTATTTTTATATTTATTTATATATCTTAAAAAAGCAAAAAGTCACATCTTTTAGTCACATTATTCTTTTAAGTTTTTTTGCAACTACACATCTTAATTTTGCTTCCTTGCACTATTGCAATTTTTTTTTCTCCTTTCTTCTGGGGCTCTGTTTTCCATCTCTCAAAATATTCAGAATAGAAAGGAGAGAGAAGGAGCTGGGAGTTGGTGAGGTGAAGGAGGAAAACCTTCAGAAAATTAATTTCCTTTTCCATTTAATCTTTTATCCTGTGTGAAGAATGTCAGTGTTGTGCAGTAAAGCAAAATTTGGGTCACAGAGTGCTTTTTATTTTGTGGATTTCTGCAGTAAGAGAATTCTTACTGCCGGTATCCCTCATGCAGGATGACTGCTGTAAAATTTGACTTTGCAAGCATTGTTGGCATTAAAAAACATCTTTAAGGGATTTTGGTTTTGTTTTTTAAAGGTATATTGCTACTTGAACAAATTTGATCTGAGGCTGTCCCTTGGAAACAGAAGTTCAGTTTTTTATTTCATTTCTTAGCTGTTTTGTTGGCTTTTTCCTTCCCCATCAGCAAAAATAGCCCCCTCAAGATAAAAGCAGGATGTAAACAAACTCCATTGGATATTCCAAATGTTATTTCTTGCTTATCTTTTAGATTAGCTTTTTTTGTGTCATTGGAAAAAGTGATAAAACATAGGTGCAAGGAATTAAATATATGAGGAAAAGCCAGAGAGGATTCATATACAGAAGGGCTTACACAGCATTCTAACGTGCACAGCTGTGGACCTATGATCAATAACAATCTCTTTTCAAAGAATCTGGCTGTCCTTTGAAGTTAACATCAGATCTTATTTCTCAGTAGAATACCGAAAGGATAAAACAAAATGAGGAAATAGCCTCCCAGGTGCTGTTTTGATATCCCACTTGTGGGCATCTCCTTGGTAATACCATCCAAATTAGATAGGAACAACACAAATCTATATGAACTTGATAAATGCTTCAATTATGGATTGATTTCTTCAGGAGGCCTTTTACACGTTGTTAATGGCTGTGGTTGAAAGAGGCTTACCTCACAATTTCTGGTCAACTGTAATTCATGCTCCAGTACTTCCTTGGAGTTGATTGACTCTTGCCTGTAAGTATGGTTTTATCATTCTTTTACACCTCTGGTTTAATAGGTGTCTGCATGATCTAGTTACACAATGCAGGCAAGCTCACAACCATAAATTCCTCCTTTACAGCAGTGCAGCCTTATGTACCTCACATGTACATCCATAATTTGCTGAAAGTCTTTAAGTCTCATAGGGAGGCAATTGCCTCTCTAGGCAACATTTTGCAAAGGATGAATTCTGACTTCAGAACTTGCTTTATGTAGTTCAGATATAGGAGCAGGAATCTGAGAAAGATGGGAATATTGCATTATTGTTCAGATTCATTTCACTGACTTTAACATCCTGAAAATGTTCTGCATGTGACCTAAGCTAATTATCTGGGCTTTTTCTGTAGCAATGGGAGGTGACAGTGAAGGTACTTCTCATTCCTTTTCAGCTGTGGGATCCTAAATGAACAGCTTTCACCAGACAGACCCCTCCTCAGCCTTTTGCAGGAAAATATTGATGGGGAGGAACTGGGAGACAACTGGATGTGGGGAAGTGGGAGAAAGGAGGAGCAAACATTTATGGTACAGTGTCCCTTCACTGATTCTCTTTGCACATCATTATGCTGAAGAGGAGCTTTCCATCAGTGTCATGTTGTAAACATCTCAGGTCCCGTGAACTGGCAGGCGTGCTCCCAGCCTCAGTCAGAGGAAGGATTTGCTTTTCTGTCTGTGCAGAACTGGAAGTTTTTGCCTCCCTAGCAGAAACTGGAGTATTGAGCGCCTCTCCACCATCTCTAATATATCTCTGCCAAAAGCGAAACTTGCAGAATTGTTCCAAAACGCAACTCAGAATGGGAGTTCACCACCCAAAAGGGACTCACACAAGGATAATACAGGTAACAACCTGCATCCTCTTCACAGGTGAAAAATAGCACTTTACAAAGGAAGCTAGGAGATTTTGAGTAAATGAGCCCTGGAAATTTCTGACTCCCAGTTCATGCAGAGCTGACCTTTTAAGAGCACAGGACATGGAGTTTTTCAGTGCTTAAGAGTTCTCAACAGATTCTTGTCATTTCAAGGAACTGCATAAAATGAGTTTGATCAATACGTTTGTATTTTATGAGAGAATTACACAATGAGAAGCTCAGTGTATATGTGCCTTTTAAGATCGGTTGCTTTCTTGAAACAAAATTGCAGATATATAAAATGTGAGACATAGTAAGTATCTTTAAAAAGAATTAAAAAAGAAAAAGAAAATACCAAGAGTACAGAAGCATTTAGGAGCTTAGCTTCTGGGATACCAGCGAATAAGGAACAAGTGAATTAGGAGCTCCAGAATTCATGGCTCATTCTTTTTTTACTTGATAGGATCTTTATGAAGAAAATAATACCAAAGATGTATGCAAGTACAGCATTCAGTATTCTGTATGCAGTACTGTAACAGCTGTAATTTCCATGACAGAAATTAATCAAAAGACTATGTGGGAACTGCAAAGAGCAGGAAAAAAGCCATTCAGGATGGAGGAATTAGATGAAATTGCAGTGCACTTCATATCACTAAGTGTTAAACCTTTGTGCTCATAAACTCATTGCCTTGCTCTGCAGCAAAAGCTTCACAAGGGCAACATAGATTTTTTGTCTGTTTGGTAGGGATTTCACCTACTTGGACAGGGGGATAGAAATGGGGATTTCTTCAGCATGCTTACAGGATCCTTTCACCAAACAAAAGAATCAAGAACACAGTCAAGCCTCGATAAAAATAAGAAAAAAGTTAGATGAAGTTTGGTTTATTACTAAATGTTTTCTATTACAGTTTGATCATTGATCAGCTTGATACTGTTAAGTGAGAGCAAGAGAGTCATTGGTTCAAATACTTATGGTTTAAATTATCAAAATAGACATAAAGGAAACATTCATAAATTCTTTTCTTATTTACAAAGCAGGGTTTTGCCGAATAGATGTGATGGCACTGTGTAAAATTTGGAAACCCTTAGTCATGTATTGATCTATGACTGGAACTTCTTTGAGATGCATTCTCAAAAAAAAAAAAATTTCGTTCCACTTTTAGTGTGTCTACCTTATGCAGTTGAGGTCAGAGTTTTTTAGGTATGATGTTATTTGTATTGGGATTACATTTGTACCTGGTGTGTCTGTTTCATCTTTGTAAATGACACAAAGCATGTAACAATCCATCTTCTCAACTAAAAGTGAGAATATAACCTTATCAGATATAGCAGGCTACCATAACATAGAGAAGGTATATGAGATCAGGGAATATATGGGTAACACATAGAGAATTCTAGTTACTGTATACATACATAACTTTTCTCATTTTGTGCGCTGTTCATATATACGTATTTTACTCTTAGTGGGTCTAACAGCAACTTTCCTTGAGATCAGTATTTAGTGTCGTGGTTTAACACAGCAGGCAGCCAAACACCGTGCAGTTGCTCGTTCACTCCCCCCGCCCGATGGGATGGGGGAGAGAATTGGAAGAGTAAAAGTGAGAAAACTCATGGGTTGGGATAAGACATCAGTGCTGTTTAGGGCTTCACTTCACTGTTTGTGAGAGCGTTCTGCAGGGTGTATGTTTGGGGAAGGAAGGGTGATATAGACTTGGCAGTGTTAGGTTTATGGTTGGACTCGATGATCTTAAAGGTCTTTTCCAACCTAAATGATTCTATGAGTCTATGATTCTATAAGACAATTTAATAGGAAAAACAAAAGCCGTGCACACAAGCAAAGCAAAACAAGGGATTCATTCACTACTTCCCGTGGGCAGGCAGGTGTTCAGCCATCTCCTGGAAAGCAGGGCTCCATCACGGTGACTTGGGAAGACAAACGCCATCACTCCAAATGTCCCCCCTTCCTTCTTCTTCCCCCAGCCTTATATGCTGAGCATGATGTCATATGGTATGGAATATCCCATTGGCCAGTTTGGGTCAGCTGTCCCAGCTGTGCTCCCTCCGAGCTTCTTGTGCACCTGGCAGAGCATGGGAAACTGAGAAGTCCTTGACTAGCGTAAACACTACTTAGCAACAACTAAAACACCAGTGTGTTATCAACATTATTCTCATACTAAATCCAAAACACATCACTATACCAACTACTAGGAAGAAAATTAACTCTATCTATTCCAGCCGAAACCAGAACGCTAATTAACAAAAAACTGAAGTACAGGTTTGTCAAAAGCATTGTCCAACTTTTATGTCTCTACAATGAAAGGGTGTTTGGTAAAATATGTATTTATTTCCTTGGAGCAAACACGCAATTGTCTGAAGTGATAATTCTTTACGAGGAAGCTACTGGGAAACTGTTTGATTCCCTTTCTGAGGTGTAGGTTCAATACCATCCATCTTATAGCAGGGCTTGGAACAATCAAGACTTGATGTTGTAATGCATTGACCCTTCATTCTCTCAGCGATTGCTGCAAACAAATTGCAGGAGGTCTGATAGGTTTAGCTTGTTGCAGGTTAAAGATCAATGTTCAATGAACATACAAGGCAGGCAGACTAGCTTCTTCTTTTTCCCATTAATTTTGAAAAAGGGTTGTCTGCAGGTGAATTGTTTGGCTTATGTGAGAATCTATCACAAGCTGGAGCAGAATTCCAGATTTAGTTAAGAGGCACTCTGATAATATGAAGAAGGTCTGTCATGAGGGCAACTTTCCAGTCCTTTTCATTGTGGGATCAGAAGAGCTCTGCATAAACGTACTAGCAAATCACTTTCCAGTGGGCTTAATGAGGGAGAGAAGAATTGCAAAGGGGTATTTTTGAGGAAATTAGGCTCTTAAGAATGACAGAGGGAAGAGAAGACTGTTAAGACAAACATAAGGAGTGGAGAACTCATTTGAGAGTTGTTGTTTTTTTTTTTTTTAAAGTACTCAAAACCCACCTGAATTTGTTTCATTCAGTTCTGTCAGCAAGCATTACTAGTGCTATCTGCCACTTTTCCCACTGCCACTACTCTCCACAGATCCCACGGCGTGCACGTGTCTCGGATTTTCATGAACTGCTGTGTTCTGCAACACTTGTTTTCTAGTGTGTTGTACAATCGTCCCGCAATAAAGCTGGAAGTTGCACACTTCATCTACAAAAAGACTAAAAAAAATTACAGCTTTAAGTGAGGAGAGAAGCTTTCACTTGTATCTGAAGTGTATGAATTAAACTGAGTTCAGTATATGAATCTCTACTATCTGCAGCTATGATTCACCTTTCCATCTTCATAGGTTTTCTTTTTTTTCCCCATACACAATAATTATCTTGCTCATTTTCAACCCTCTAGAAAGTTAAAGGTTTATTTTCATTTTTCTTCTAAAACGATAGCTCCAGTTCCTGCATGTGTCCTCTTTTTGTCTCTGATGTAATTTTTCCTACATTATTTTCTCATAAACCTTTTGGATATATCTTAATCATTTTTTGATTCTAATTCAGTTTTAAAACTGATCCAGCATTTGTAGCTCTAGTGAAGCAAAGCACATATTTCCCCTTAAACACTCTAAAAATGCATTCCACTAATTCTCAAAAAGTAGTAAATGAAGTTCCATTTTTCTGCAGTTTTTTCAGATTTATATTGAACAGAATTTGGTTCTCCAAGGGTAAATAATAGCCTTGTGTTTTGGGTGATTTTACTTTACAAAATTTTTTCTCATTTCTAGCTATCTCATTCAGTACATCTTACATGTAATTGCAAAGTTAGAGGGGTGGTTTGTTTTGGTTTGGTTTTCTCCAGTTGTTTTTAATGACGGGTAGGAAAAAAATGTATTAGCCTTATGGTCAGTTTGGGAAAAGAGAAGATCTGCATTTTCTAACTATCATAGTGATGAGAGTTTGGTGATACACAGCACAGTTAGCCAGAAGCAAGAATATTATTATCAGGAGAAACTGAGAGAGATATGTACAAATAAAAAGAGAGATGCTGGGATCTCAAGTAAATTATTCAGCTTGCCTCTAGGCCCCTGAAACAAACCCCAGTGTCAAATCGCAGACACAGTCCTGAAATCAGTGAAACAAGTTTTGATCTACAATCATCTTGATCATTTGAGAAATATGGAGCAGTAATGTTATTTCAGCTGCCTTGCAGTCCACCAAACAGTTTCCATCTTGCAGATTTACGCTGAACAGAATTTGGTCCTCCAAGGATATCTCATAGCCCCATAATACTGGTAGTTTTAGGTTACAATAGTTTACTTGTTTCTAGCTACCTTCTATGATACCTGTTATATTTAATTGTGGAGCTGGTCAGGTGTAGGATTCCACACTTCTTAATGCACTCATGGTGTATCATCTGTCTGCCAGAGCATCTCACAAATTTAAGTTATCACCTTCAGTTTATCTAGTTTTAAGTAGCTGACATTGTCCATCAAAAATGTTTTTTTATAAATTGAGAAAATACTAACGCTAGGGGAGAGCACTGGGGAAACCGTTTTTATGGAAGCAATCTGTTACATGAATTTTTTTGTGGCAATCCAGTGCAGATCAAAATTGGAAGATAGCTTTTGTACTCCATCCCAACACCTTTCTCAGCCTCAATCTCTTCCTTCTTCTGAGGCATGATTTCCTAGTGCTGACACTGTCTCTCTAGGTTGAGTAGCTTGCTTTACGGTGTCTGAAGTAACAGAGAAGAAGATGAAGTATTGCCCTAGTTGAGTGTGCTGTAACATGGTGATTTACACCTTCCTCTTCAAAGTGTTTCTCGTATGCCAAGATCAGAGAGAGAGTAGTTGAATTACTGACATCTAGTGAATTAATAGCTGCGGGATAGCAGACGGCTGTTCAAGCCACTCCATGTTTGTGCTTTAGAGAGCTGTAAATGCACATGGCTGTGCTCATCACCTCCTGTAGATTGGCCTTCCTACATGCTACAGAGCAATATTAATGGGTAACATTGTACCCTGATAAGGGCCAATTTTACCCTTGGCTTACCTCTTCAGTGCTTCATTAAAATGAATCCGTTCTGGTAGGACAGTTTTTAAAATAGACCCACAGTAGTTGCCACGTTCTTCAAGACATTTGTCTTTGCTGGTGAAGTCATAAATCCAAATTGAATTAGTTTAATCAGTGCATGAGCTGCATAAAGCAGTCTTTGTGCTGAGTGCAAAACTTTGTAATACTTTTTTTTAAGGCAGAGCAACTCTTGCATTGCTTTTCTGTCAAATGCTTATGTATTAAACATATAAAGAGGTTATGTTGTATTCAGTCTGACAGATTAACATGTGTCATTTAGCACACAAATGTACTTATTGCGTCAGTGTGTCACAGATGTAACTGTTGATGTACAGCCTAACTCACTACCGCAGGGGACAGTGTTGTTGTATTGCCCACCTAGCCCAAAATTATCTGTGGGTTGTGGGTTTTTTTTTTTTAATTAGATACTTTTTCTTACTTTTTAACAAACAAAATAATATTTCTGGGCATATAACACCTCCTTTACTGACAGATACTGCCTTATATTCTGAGAAAGTTTCAAAACAAGGTCAGTATTGTCACATGTCTGCAACAGTCAGATTTCTTCCCCGTTCTTTTCCCTGGGCAGTGAGAAGTCTTGCACACAGTTCTGGCCAGCGGCAGCCTGGGCTATCAAAGTGAAGCCTTCCATGAAAAAACAAAAAAAATCTTTGTGCTGCAGCATGAAGCTAGCTGAAGTCTATATTATTTTCAAAAGACATTCTCAAAACTGAGCATTTCACCTCAGTTAGGTGCTATTTTTCTCCTGTGGGCCTCTGTGGAATGGAAATTACTGAGTCTGACAAAGCCAAAGATTTGTCAAGTGCTAGCTCCAGTTCAGCTTCTACTGCTATTTTCATTTTCTTTTGCTCTAGGAATTTACCTTCAGATATTTTTTCACTCCTTGGTCATTCCTGCCTTTCTATCAGATGGGACAGAATGAAAGAGGACCTTCGTTCATCTGTTCTTTCATTACCTATTGCTTGTCTTAAAAGATCTAGAGCCAGTGACCATCTCCAAAACAAGTATGAAGCTGATTGATAGAGTTGTAAGACCTTAAAAACAAAAGCTTTGTTTTGACCTGTCCCATGATTTTTCTTAAAGCCCCTATCTCAGCACAATCTCACACTCAACTGATGGAAAACCGGGCCTTCAGTGGACAGAAGAATGCAATTTTAACTGCTCAACACAAGGCTTCACTTACTTTCTCCTAACTGGACTTTACCATCTCTTTTTCTACTTGCAAATGTCTGCCAGACTTGGGTCTTCCCCATTCATCTCAGTTGCTCTCAGTTCCCCCTAGACATCACCCTGCTTGCACAGACCTTGTCTGTATCGCAGCATCTCTGTCACTATGGCTGTTAGCAACAGCCTGAAGGGTAGAGGTAACACATGGTGAAAGCGGAAAGATTTTACTAGCGTTCATATGTTGTCTTTCAGAACAACACAAATTAACTCAACAGAGATTCTTGGTGGCAAAGCCTGACTCAGGGTTTTTATTGACATGGCAATAAAATTGCTATGAAATTTTATTATTTATTATTTATTGCCAGTGAAATTTTGGTGTATGTTTCTGGTCTCGGAGCTCCAGGCCTGATTTAGTCTCCGTTCCATCTCTGGCATGTGCTCTCCTTTTCCTTTCCCATTCTTTTTCTCTCATGATCCCTAGCTGTTCCTCAGATGTGTTGGAGACATTTAGAAACCCACCTCTTACACTGTGAATTCCCTTCCCCTTTTTGACTTTCTCCCCTCTCTCCTTATCCCCATATTCATTTGTCCACATCTTTCTGTCTTCTATGTCCAGTCTGTGCTATGACCATCCTTTCCTGCCTACAGTCTCCTTCTCTGCCCAGTCTTATCCCAAACAGGTCTTGATGTGAATGTTTCTTCCTCATCTTTCTAAGCTGCTTCCCAACACGCCCTCATTCATGCCACATCTAATATTGTGCCTCAGAGGATTTGTGTTGGCTGAGGCTCGGTCTACTGTTAGGCACACTAGCAGAGAGTGACCTTCTTTACAAGGTGTGGCTTTGCTTCTATTTTCATCTTTGGCAAAGTAATTTTGACAATTTTGAGACTTCCAGTAATATCAGAGATGGCTGCTTTTCAACCACTTGCAGTGCTGGTTCACTTTAAATTTTTGATTTTTTTCATTCATTTTTCTAGCATTCTGCTCTTTTTATTCCTCTTACTCTTTTACTATTTCTTCTTTCCTTTTTAATCTGCCCACTGGAGCATGGTGTAATCATAATTGAAAAGATAAAGCATGCAAAATGTAGAAGTGTAGATACTGTTCTAAAGAGAAAATCACCAAAGGCTTATGAAACATGCAGATCTCCTGGTTTAATATTTTCTAGTTGTGTTTCTTCATTGTTTCCTATTCTTACCAACAGGAAACTATTAATTATTCTGAAAGACAGAAAAAAAAGCAGAATTTTTGCTTGAAAATGAACTTGTATGTGCATGCACACATGTATTTGCACAAATCTAGTTGATAAACTTTGGGAATAATTTCTGTAATTGCAAAGGTGTGTTTTGCAAAAGAAAAATCTCTACCTATAATCTCGATAGTGTGTTCCTGCAGCTGTACAAATCTCTAAGAGACAAAATGGCATTCTAAACTTTTTAAAAAAATTTGCTCTAAGACATTAAATTGCTTTTTTATTTCCTGCAGCGGGCTAATGTAGATTAAAGAGAAATAAAGAATGGGGTAAGAAATCCTCTCTAGATACTAAAAGACAAGTGCACATTGTGTATTGTAAGGACGTATTTTGCGATTACAGAATATCATTTTTTACTAGGGTTGCTTCTGATTTTCCTCTCATACAAGTGCTTTTAGTTGGATTAGTAAACCAATGTTCTGATCCCATCTGCTGTTTTTATCTCTATTGTCTATGTTCCACTAACAGTTAAAACATCCTTCCAAGAGAAATATGCCAAATTATATGTAAGCTTTTGAATGTGGCAGTCTATATTGGGCTGCTAGCCAAAGATATGCTTATAAATCTCATCAGTGGTTGAAACACCTTGATGATACCTTTTCTTCTTCTGCTTTATTTCTTTAAGTATTTCAAATACAGTTCAACTCAATGCATCTTTAAAGAAAAATCATGACTTCTTTTTGGAAGAAGCCTCCTTTTGGGAACACAGAGTTTCTAAATCTTTAGCCCTTAGGCTCAGCACATGTCTCTCATAGAGTTAAATGTCTATGAGGAACTTCCCAGACTTTTAAAAATAGGATTAGCAGAATGTGTACTTTCACAGGGCTAATTAATCCTTGCATTTCCTTACATTGAAGAGCTATCAAGTAAAATTTTTCATAAATAGTAGAATAATGATACAATTTTATATAAATATTATTACATTCAACATATATAATAATGTTGGTGATGACTGT
Organism: Calonectris borealis; assembly: GCF_964195595.1. NCBI lineage: Eukaryota > Metazoa > Chordata > Aves > Procellariiformes > Procellariidae > Calonectris > Calonectris borealis. The sequence goes on from NC_134312.1 coordinate 100,330,514, forward strand.
AATAAGTAAATATATTTTTTATTATTTGTTGTTTTGTTGTTGCCATGCTAGTTGATTTCATAGTAAACTTAAAGTACATAGTTAGCTGGCAACTGAAATCCTATAGTAAGCCACTGGTTCATCACTCCAGTGGTACCCTTTGTTGGCCAATTGCCAGGTAGAGATGTTTTACAAAAACTGTAGCACTCCAGCAATGGGAAATTTTATGCTAACCTGGGTAATGGGAAGTCCATTTTACATGATAGAATTGCAAGAACTTAGTATCCTAAGACATACAGCAAAAAAGATTTAAAACCATGCAACGTGACCTGCTCCATCTGTGGAAGCAGACCAGGCATAATCATGTAAAGGGTACAGGAAGGTCTTTTCTTGGAAGTGCAGCATTGGTGTGAATGTAGCTTAGGAAGCTCTTCTGTCTTTTCTCTGTCTCTCAAAACATCCTGAGGTAAGGCAGGACATCCATGTCCTGAAACGCAAAGGCAAGCCCAGATTCTCCAGTGACTTAACCATTCAGCCACTTTATTCTCATCTCTTCTAGAACTTGACCCACAAAACCTTTGCTTCAGTGTTTTTTGCATTGTGTCTGTAGTGTCAGTTGTCTCTTGGCCAAAGCAGAAAAATGCTCATAGACCACAAACACCATGTTTCTATCAGAGCATCTTTCTTATCTTAAAGTGTATTCACTTTTCTTCATATACATGCTTGTTTATTTTAGCAGATAGCAGTTATTAGACTATTTGTGTGTACTTACTTTTTACTCATCATATGCCATTTAAAAGGTTGTTTTTCTGTCAATCTCACAAAGTGAAATTTTCACTTTAGTAGAGAATAATACAGACAACTTGTACTACTTATTCTAACAGTATATCACAGACTGCATATTTTTCAACTACATCATCTTAAAAAATCTTGATGTAAAGATTTTGGTGATCTAGCACATCCCATTTCCAGCTATCGTATCTCATCTGCCTTTTAGTTCACCTAAAGCGCTTCTTTCCTGTTAAAAACCTCTGCAGTGTTTAGGTACTCATGGTTTGTGATGAGGTTGCACATTAACCTTAACATTGATAAAGTGCATTTTGCTTCTTAATCTTCTTTCTATGGAACTGTAAGTCAATGCAAGACAGGGCTTTGCAGACTTACCCAAGATACTCCTTCTTCTTAAGTCTTATTAAGTGATTTTCTACTCTTTTCTAAAGTTTTTGCAGTTGTACTATTTCTTGATTCACATGCAGGCTGTCTGCTCAATTTATATACAGAAGAATGAGAAAAATATTTTCCTGTTTTATGGAGCATATATTGTCAACTATTTATATAACATCATAGGACTCAGTAATCTTCTGTACGGCAGACAGGCATGCGAACAAATATTAAGTGTCATCTTCAGGGTTTATATCATGTCCAAAGTTAGGCATATCTTTGCTTTAGGGGTTAAAAAATCATGGTGAAATTTTGCTCTTTGGAAAATTCCAGTCCTACAACCTGAGTACTGTAATTTGCAGTTCAGTACTTAACCACAACATTAAAAGTCTTCCTATAAGTAAAACTTCGCTAGTTTGTTGTACACAACTTCTCTGGCATATTTTTTTAATGTTCAAATTCAAGTTGTTTTTAAGGGGAAGGTCAGCAATAACTAAGCAGTCCTAAAATGTCATATTAAATAAAGAACATATGAATAGTGAATGCATCCTTTAGATTAAAGTTCTTTTGGGTGTATTACTAGTTAACAACTAGTAACCTGTGCAATATGAAGCACAACTCTTATGTTTCCCCTTAAGATTAATTAGCTTTGTAACATATTAATCAAACAGGTTGGGAAGCAAAATCAGAATGCATATTCCTGTGTGGTTCTCAGACATCTCATTTGTTTAATGGAGCCATTTGGATAATTAAGATCAGTACAGGTAATTTAGCTGAAGTGCAATCTACAGGAAAGATTATCTAGCAATTGTGTTTATCTCAGTTTTTTGTCTTGTTTTTCTCCTTAGTTATTTATACACATAGCTCAGTAGTTTAAAAAGTTTCTCTTCTGTAGCAGAGGAAATATCTGTTTGTATTGATAAAACTGTGGTAGATTGTTTGCATTCAAGAAAGCCCCCCAAAGCAAGTAGTTAAGAGGAGGTCCTATTCAACATCCCTGAAAAACTTCCTTGTTTGACTTCCCTTTCATCCAAAAAACCAGAATTCTTCTCAGTGCTGGACTGTACTTAGGTGAGATCCTACCCTCCTTTACACTTTTTTTCTGCAAGAAGAGAGGTTTCAGGCCAACAAGTGATTACGCTGCTGCTGTCGTTAACAAGTATGGAAGAAAGTGGTGTTGACGGACTATTTGGGGCTGCACCCACACATGTAGCAAGGAAAGGCTACAGATGAAATTTCAGGCACCCACCTGGAATATGACAGGCAATGCAACCCTTCATACATGGCTTAGCCCTGATGGGCTCCAGAACAATTGTTCTGTGATTTGTTAAATATATATATATATGTATATATGTATATTTTTGTTGGGTGCATTTCAACTGCATGCTACCTTAAACATCCAACACAAACACTTGGTTTGGGTAGCATTCACGATTTTCCCTATAATCAGTGGAGAGATATAAGCTCCTTTAGGGAGTAGTTCAGACGAAGAGCCTCATATGGTGACCTGAACTGCTCTCCAGATCAGCATTGCTTTTCTACCTAGAGGGTTATAGGCTAGCCTGCCATTCTATTTACATGTTATAGTCCATGGTGTGACTATCTTCCTTTGCATCTTATGCCTTCATTCCTAAGGAGAAGCCATCTACACTAAGATTGTATCCATAGATTTCAGCAGCATTGGTCATGGACTAAAATATATTTGATATAGTACAAATTTGAGGCAGTATATGCAAATCTGTTATTCCAGTTCAAAAATTCAGCATCTACTCAAGCTAATGGGTCCATAAAAGCTATTAGCTTGAGGCTTGTTGCTGCAATTCTGACTATTTGAACAGAAATATTTTTGGTCGTCTATTATTAAATATATTGTACACAGCTGTTTCTTTGCCTTTCCAAGGCGTAGAAATTGTTTACACTGTTGCAAAAAGAAAAGAAAATTGCTCACACAGTACTTGCAGGCAAATTGTCTTGCTATGTCTGAAGCTAATATTCCTAGATATTCTACCTGTTAAAATATTTGATTGTGTAATCTTTATCCTAATACTACTTAATAATTTAGTGATTTAGCGCTACAAGTGATGGCAGTGCGTCTACTGTGGGTAGATTTCTGTGGGACTATTATTCATGGTAGTCAGTACTTACATACGCAGCAATAAGTACTGGCAAGATTAGTTCTTTATTTTTTAAGCTTAATCGGAGTCAGATGGGATACCAGGCAACTCTTAGTGTTTCCAGAATGCTGTTCATTTGATGTTTCTCGGAGAGGAGAGCTCAGTTGCCTGGAGCTCATATATCAAGCATTGCAAGCATGAGGCAATAACAGAAAATCCAACTAGTGGCTAGGGATGTACATTTGGGCAGTTAAATGAGAAAAAAAAACCATCAAGCTTGGCACAGGGGGTGTATGTTCAGGCTGCAAAGCATCAGTCACTGTAGGAGTAAGAAAGATATAACTGACAGCAGTTCTCTGTCTCTCTGTGCGTGCATATATGCTTAAGCCTGGACAATGACACAAGTGGGCTATGATTACAGCTGTGATATTCGTGCCGCTTTAGTAAAAATGTCACTACTTCCATTTAAAACCACTATATTCACAAGTTTTTAACTCAGCAAGATAAAATAGCTAGGAGCTTTGGAGTAATTTTTTCTCCCCTTTAAAACAACTCAACTGAGGTTTTACATGATAGGCATAATTCACTTCCCCCATACCCAACTGCATTGTCCTTTGCGTGTATTGATTTGGATGCCTTGAGCTTTACAAAATTCAAGTTTTAAAACATTAGATTTGGGTATCTTACACTTTCAAGGTATCTCTCTGATGTTCTTTAAGCAAAAGTAAAAATGGAAATAAGAATAATAATAGTACTTTAGAAGTCAAGATATTGTTTCACTTTATATTATCCATCTAAAAATGTGATGTCCAGTATTGGAGATACTTGTTTAATGGAGTTGTGAACTCTTTTAAATAACCTCTCACTATTGCAATATTAACTGCCTTACGGTGAAGCTACATGATCCAGGATTTAAGCATAAGCTGAACAAAATACGGTGTGATTTCAGATGCTAACCACTGTGACTGTGAAGTGTGGTTCTTTCTTTATTTTTTTCCCTTCATCATCTGATATGATATGCCCTACTGTCTTTGATTAATTTTTATTTTTGTTTTAGTGCTTAGATATCTAGGTCATTCCTCCCTTTCTACATAGTGTTACTTGGATTTTAACAGGAAATTGTCTTGACTTTTTGTTTTCAGTAGTATATTTTTTATCACATAACTGGAAATGTAGAACATTTAAGCAATATCTATAAGGTAAGCAGTCAAAGAGTCAGAGGGGTGTGGGAAAGCCCAAATTAAGTAAGCTCATGTGTGCCTTCAAGAAAAAGTAAATATCAGATAAAGACTTAAGTTCTGCCAGTAGAAATTGGTTCTGAAGGACAAATGGGTTACACCAGTTATGCCCAGCAGTGTTTTGGATATCCGCTTCTGTTCCCAGCTGGAACCAGGCACTATCAAAAAGACAGTAAGACAATAATTAAAAGGAACGAAGAACCTGGAAGAATAAACTTTGGTGGGTTGTCCCTGGTTTGGGGCCTGCTTGGTAATTCCTGGTTTTGTTCTGTCATTGGGGCACACTGTTCACCTTTAAGGAGGATGTGTTTTTTCTAAGAAGTGCTCCACTACAGAAGGCAGTTATGCACTGTGCTCTGAACTAACTCTCACTAGTTTGGGAAAGGGATTGTAGTGTTATAGTGGATAGATTTCTGAAAATTTTAGCTTAAAGCTCAAAACCTAAAATGCAACGGTTGCTGAAAAATAATTCCGGAAGAATGTGTGCAGGGTGCGTTCCTTGCCTCGGACAGGGTGTAGGACTATGTGATGTACAGAGGAGAGTGGCAGGATGGCTAAAAAGTGTGAAATGACTTCCACATGCGTAGAGGTTAAGACGACTAGGGAGGATTTTTCGACCTGGAAAAGAGACAGTGGTGTCTGCGGCTATGATAGAGGCATATCAAATCATGATAAGCACCAAAAACTGGAATAGGAAATAACTATTCATTGTTTCTCATAGTGCCAGGAGTAGAGACATCCCATAAATCAGTCAGCTGAAAGGCTCAAAGCACGCAGCGTGTGATACTGCAACAGAAGCTATTTGTCCCAGGGTGCAGAGGCCCAAAGTGTACACAGGTTCAAATGATAAGACGCCTTCACAGAAGAGGAAAGGAGTTATGAGGGCAATTAAACTCAGCCTTACCTCTACAGGCTTTAGGAATTTCTGAACTGCAGATTATTGGAGGCTGAGAAAGACAGGAGAAGTATCTTATATCTTCCCCTGTATGCTATTCCTAAGGCATCTGCATCCCCCTCCTTTTCCATGTGATTGGTGGCCATAAAGCAGTGCTCTTCAGTGGTGTCCCAGCAAGGACTGGTGCTGGTCAGCTGGTGGTTTGGCTAAGGGAAGCGCCAATTCGAACAATGTCCCCAGGGAGAGGGATTTCAGTGTGCTTTAGTAGAAGTAGCGACACTTGGTTTTGGAAAATACTTAAACGCCTTCTAATGCAGGTCAGTTGGCTGTTGCCCCTGTACATTTCTACTTGGGATGTAATTATGACCCAAATATTCACCTGGGCAAAAATTAACTAGCACATAAATCACACTGCTAATTACATGCCCTCACAATTTCTTAAATGTTTGTCTCTCTGCCTTCTCACACGAGTGAAGACTGAGGACACAGAGAGCCACCCGTTTGTGACAATGCAAAGCCTTGCTGATGCCATGACCCACAAAAGCATTTATCTCTTAATGACTGTAACTCTTTGTCTGTCATTCATACTTTTTGCAGATTTTCTCCATTTTGGGGAACGGGGGAGGTCTAGAGATGACAGCAATCACTGTGGCTTGTAAATGTGGCAACTGCTGTGACAACTAGACCTTTCTTATTCCATATTTATTAATGCAGCAATAAAAGTTTAAAATATACTTTTTTTTTTCTTCAGAGTAGGCTTAAATTTGATCAGTTTAGAAGCCTGGTGTGTGATGAGAATGTGTGTCAAAAAGGAAGAAACATAATAGGCCGAGGGTTTAGGTCATAAAGTGGTACAGATGTGTGAGTTATAGCGCAGGCAAAACCGGAAGGCTGAGCCAAGAAGAAATCCTAGTAAAGAAGATGCTGGGAAATCAGACAAGTCAGATTTATGCCGCAGGAAGCCACGGACTCCACCTCGGCTCTGAAAATCAATTTCCCACTTTAGTGGGGCACAGCAGAGCTCTCCAAAGACAGCGGAGATATGAAGGGCAGCTCCACTCCCAGTCACCTGGCTGCTGAGCTGCGAATTGTCGATGGGTGAATAGGAGGTGCAGAACAGAAAACAGAAAAGGAAAAGAGAAGGGAGAGGGGAGCAGGAGCAGGGAAAGAAGGGTTACATTTACAGCCTTTTAGGCTTTCTGAGGAAAACAATAGCTGCTGGAGGAAGGAACAGCAAGGTATTTATCCTACAGCAGAGGAAAATGGTATTTCTTAAGGCGGACAAAAATATCAGCTGGTGGGGTAGCCAGGTGGTATAAAGTAAAGCCATGTTTTGCAATGGAAGTGTTAAAATTTTGAAGCTCATGAGTCTAAATTTCCAATTTGAAGAACAGCCTGGTATATCATGTCACAGTTTCCACTCTGGCTCACAGTACAGTTTAAATTGAGTGACCAGAATTATATTGGCGCAGCCCCTGTTTAGATCAATTTTTTTTCTTGACTGAATATAGAGTAATTGACTGGAGGTGAGAAGCAAGTATTATTTAAGAATGTTGTGCTGCATATAGGTGTAATTGTTTGCATCCCTCTCTTTGATGCTCTTTTTTTTCTTTTAAGAGACAGTACTGAATCGTGCATGCAGGATTTCACCAACTGTCCACAGAAAAGTTAGAAAGTAGTACGTTAATAAAACTTAATCCTAGGCCAATTTTCTAAATAAATAATTCAACTTGTTGGTTATTCCACTGCATTAGTTTAGTGGAAATGGAATGTTAGTCATATTCCACTACAAGGATGTTAGGGATTCATGGCTGGAAAAAACTTTGGAATTGGCTGGAAGTGAATTAGTTAAGTTTTAATAACAAACACATTTAGTAAATAAGTGAGTGCAATGATTTACCAGGAGAAGGGAGAGCCAAGTGCCAGGCCTTCTCAGGATGATAGGTGAGGTTTTATAAATGCCTATACACCTCTCTCTATAATTTACATGTGTGAATTATGTAATTTTGTTGCTCCGTAGTAGCTACTGCCCTCAAATCATGTCAGGTCTATTACCTAACTATTATTGTTGTTCATTATCTATATGTCGTTATTATCTATTATTTAACTTTATCCTAGCAAAACCAGGACAATTATCTATCATGATAATTTCAGTACCTGTAGTCCATGGAAGAATAAGCCATTTTATCTTTGGCTGTTGCTGATTTACTTCAGACCACTGCGCTCTCAGACCCTCTCTGAGAGCCTTTGAAACTGCGTGGGTTACCTTGGATTTCTCCCTCCTTCCTGTACTCGCATATTGAATCTGTTGCAGAGCTCAAATGACACTGAGGTGCAACCAAGCAGGACATTTTATTAACAACAAAAAATTGAATAAGAATGCTATTCTGTACGTAAAAACATGACCTGGAATTTCTCCAAGAGCAGCTCTCGGTCTCAGAGTACTCTTGCGTCTCAAATTATTAAATTAAGCCAAAGCACGAGTGGATTTAGTGCCAAGGAGACTTTCAAGGCTGAGAGGGATAATTAGAAAGGATGGGCTTTGGTAAGTGAGGCAGGTGTCCCTAGGCTTTTTATTTGAACCATGGAGGGAGCCTTGACTCTCTTGAGAGCAGAATCAGAGCAGAAGTTGAAGTATCAGGGTGCTGAATTGCCTGAGGGGAGGAGAGGGGGTGGGCGTTTCTTTTGACTGCATAAGAAAAGGAGCCTATAAGCTTTCTGACTACTTGTAAGCATCCTGAAGTATTTTGGTGGCACTTGCTGCTGTTAATATGCCTGAATGTCTTTGAGAATGATTGAATCTTGTGGTCCATCCTGATCCCTCTCAGATGAGAGAAAAATTGCAACTATAGCAATTCCGCTTTTAACAGTGAAAAAACTGGTTTATTTGTTAACCAAAGACAAGGTTTCTTTTCAGATTTCATAAGAATGAAAGTCAATATCCTTTCCCAGTGCTTGATCCATTTCATATTGGAAGCATTATACTAGGTTAGTTTTGCACAAATCACATTGTGGTTTTGGTAGAAAAGAATTCATATGGTTACTGTGAGAAAAATAAATGCAAATACGAGTCTGTGTTTTGCTGATGGTTATGAATTCCTCTGTCTTTTAGAGGCATAGCTGGAGAATTGGGTTAAGCTTCTGGGCATGAGCACAGTAGGTTTCTGTATTTATTCTGTATAATCTATTTTTTTCCTCTCTTTTTAATCTTTGTTTACTTGCCAGGCTTTCCTTTGTGGCCTCCTTCCTGCTACTGCATGCTGGGTTCTGCTCTGTCATGTTGTTTACTGAAGCTTAGACATGAAAGGACAACGAAATGGACATTTTAATCAATTAAGTGTAGCTTGATCAAAGTTTCATTCTTCCTTATTGTTGTTGTTGTTGTTTAAAGTGTTTTTATTTATAACAGCATCCAGTTGGGCTTTTGATTCATGTGGTGTGAAAAAGTCACTCTCTTGCATAGAATAGCAAGCTGAGAGTCTAAAAACTGCATTTGATCAAGGCCTTGCTTTAATCACGGATCATGTCAGAGTTCTGAGCAACAGCTCAGCTTTCCTTGTGGACTAATGCTGAAGGCAGAAGGGGAGTGCGTTGGCATAGCAAAACACACACTAAGCAGAGAACACAATGGAAGAGGTTGAATGTCTACACACTGGCCCTTTATTCAATTCCTTTTGCCTTCAGAGGCCACCTGCTCGACTTTTTCCTCTTAAAAGAGAATAACAAACACCTTCAGTCTCTACTCTTGTCAAGGATTTATTTAACCTTTCTGATTCATGGGAGGTAACTATCTCAATCTGTTAGAGATGTACAAAAAAGGGTATTGTTCACATGAGGTCACTATGGCCTGTTTGTGGTTGCTTAGGACTTTTGGCTGTTTTAAGTGCTGGGGTAATTTTTTTTTTACTTTTAAGGGTGCTATTTGCCTTAGGTGCCTTTTCTATCTTTGAGTATTACCCACAACAAAGTAAAAAAAAAAGTGCATCCTGTAGCCCATCCAAACAATTCTGTTGGCAAATTTTGCTCGGTTTTTTAAAGTCCTGTGTATTTGCAGAAGGGACATGAAATCTCAGAATAAAGACATCTTTGGATCAGGTACATCCCTGTAAAAGTCTGACTGACTATGGGTAAGTTGGAAAAACTACTGCTTGCATGTAACTAGGAAAGCCTTATGTATGTAATGGCTGGTTCTTATTGAGTTATATCTTCACTGAACGTGGCCTGTCCACATTTCAGGTCAAGCTACTGGGAAAATATAGGATTTTAACGGCTAATGGAGGCTGCTGCTGATCATATCAGGTCTATCTACTAGCACTTGACCAAAGGTCAATAGCACTTTCCTATTCCTACCCTGGTTCCTTCTTCCCATGCTTTGACTTAGGCAATGCCAGGGAAGTAGTTGATTCGATTGTAAGGGTCAAGATTTTACTTCAAGAGTTGGATATGTGTTGAGTCATTTTGAGGGATGAGAAGGGCAGGGGAAGACATAGTGCCTTGTGTCAAGGTGAACTGGCAGTTCTGAGGAGAGAAAAAAAATTGGAATCATACCAGATAATCAGTACAACTTATAGAGTTCACTCAGCAGGCAATTAGTGCATATTTAGTCTTGTTTAGTTGTGGTGTCATGTTGGGTGAACTTTAAAATTTGAGCTAAAGAACTCGGGTCTCTTGAAAGAACTTCCAAAATGTTTGAAGGTCATGCTCTGAAACAAGTAGCATTCAGGAGTGGTTTTGCAATCAAAGTAGTGGAGTCTAAGCTCCTGGCTGCCCTTATGTAGTGTGCTCTCAAAGTTCAAGCACAGATTCAATCACGCAACCTCCTGGACTGCCTCAGAAGGTCCCTCCGCTCCCATATTCTGGTGTTATTTCAGAAACTTGACCTGCACATGCAGCATTAGTAATAACCACATATTCATTCTGATCCCTTAATATTGGAGATAAACAATTAGTTTTGCTTTTCAAATTTCTACATTTATGTAAATACAAGCAAGAAAGAAATGTGTCTGTTTTGTTTTCTGCATGTTTTTTCCAATCCATCCTCCCCAGTGGTGACAGTTAATGAAAAAGATTATTTTATTAATTAAACATTCAAAACAATGCAGTTTGTTGCTGGCAGCCACTTGTTTGGAATAATCTTCTATGCATCATAACCTTCTATCTTTGTGTTTAATTGCTTTTTTCCCCCCTTCCCTTCCTCTGGAACATTCTTTCAAAAATCTCTCCTGACCTTTCATGCTGCTTTTGCATTTCATGTAATTTCAGTTAAGAAATGTTTAATTACTAAAATAATCACTTCTGCTTTTAATATGTTTATGCTTTTCTGCCTGGCTCTTGTTCTTTCACTGTAATTCCTGCTGATTTAATGATGTTTGTGTTAAGAAGAATTGATCTCTCCCAGTTCTTAGGAGGACTCTTTCATAACTATAGGTCACCTTTTAGTCTAACAGGAGTTTCAATCAAGTACCTGCCAAGACAAATTCATCTTACATGAGAGGGGCAACAGATTTGAGGTCATAAAGGCTTACGTATAGTCAGATACAAGAGAACGTTCCTAACTTTAGGTGAATGACCCCACTTGAAACTGCAGTGGAGACTACGCATTGCTGTAAAGAGTTACATTGCATATGGAGGTGACAAATCTGTAGGGATAAGTGGACCATGTGTATTTACACCATGCAGGTTGAAGGACCTAAATAAGCTGGGTAGTTTAACATATCTCCCTAGGTTCCCTGTTTCACAGATGGAAAGAGAGCTATCCAAAGAATGGCTGAGACCACCTAAGTTAGGCACTCTGCTCCTGAAGGAAGCCTAGGGAAAGCAGCTGCAGCTCCACTAACTTAGCTTTCTAGGTATGTGATACAAATACTAATTCAACTCTGGTTTTTGGGCCTTACATTACTGCTTCTGAGAGCAGTCATTCACATGGAGCCTGATCCAAACCCTCTGCAGATAATCTTTCTACAGCCTCCCATATGCATGGGGCTTGAAGCAGATTGACTAGGACAAATCTTACATGCCTTTGAACTCATCTCTGATAAACACACTTACTTCAGATTTACAACTTTGTCACTGTCAGCAGAAAGTGGCTCCCTGACATTAATGTACTGGTGACAAAGGAGCTCAGAGTCAAGTCCATCAGAGTAGATGGATGTGAAGGAAATTAATTATGTATGCCATATCTGAAATAAAACAGAAGTAAATTGCACTCCCCTGAATTTACTGTGGCTACACATCTGAGTAAGTGCTACTCAACTTGAACAGTCAAAGTAATCAAGTTAGGTTTTCAATTAGGGCAATTTTTTTAATCTGTGTGAATGCTCACATACTGACATTTTGGCTTACAAAGGTAGTTACAAGCAGCTGAAGATATCTAATATGAATATAACCAGAAATCAGTGGCAGAAAAGTCCCTTAGTATTAGTCCCCATAATGAAAAATGGTGAGAATAATGGAGATTACTTCCTCTCTATCTGCTTCTCTGCTCAAGAACTCTGCTGGTCCCACCAACACCAGTTAATTAGCAGTCTTCAGGCATCACACTACATGGGCTTCAGCGTAATGCATGTTTGGTACACTCATTTGCAGAGGCAAGGAAATAAGATTCTCAGAGATGGACTACAGTCTTAGAGCAGCCTTGGACTTATTAATCATTTGAATTTGCTCCTCTTTCCTCACCTTCCTGCTGCTGAGGTAGCACTTGCAAAACCCACCTCTCCTGTTCTTGCTCCATGTTTCTCTCAGCAGCAGGACGCTACTGCTGCTCCCAACTTTGAACAGTGAAGATCTATGCTACTCTGCTACAAATCTCATGACAGAGCTGCCAGGGTTTAAGATAAACATGATTCATGGCTAGTTTTTTACATTTAAACAAGCTTCATTTACACATCTGGTATGTCTGCTAGTTCCTCCTCTCTTTTTTTTAAAGCCAATTTGGTACTTTCGTTGTGAGTTTATTGAGAGCCTAATATGTTATATTAAGCCAAGCACAGATTTTTAGCCCCAAGACCTCTACATTATACAAAAGTTAAAAAGAAGCATGTTTAGAGATCTAGCCGTGCATAATCAGCAAAATCTTCAAATTCGCAAACAGTAAGTAACTTCTAACTCAATGGGCTTTCTGCAGATGTATATATATGTCTCCTTCATTTTGCTTCCTATTTACTGAGGAAGCAAGGGGAATTGGATTGCATGAGTGCCAGTCAGAGAGAGGACCCATCCTGAATAAATGCAGGAAGAAATGTGGAGATTTGTTGCCACTCACTATTTTTTATGTTTGTTTCGTTCTAAGTTGCCTATATTTTTCAAGAGGTCAGACTTTACCCATATTCTTAAGAGGTTTGCTTAACATCTTGCAACATCAGTCCCTGAGTCATTGGAGAGAGAGTATGGAAGAGCACTACATGGCTTCTGATCTCCTCTGTATTGCGATAGCTGGTCTGACCCTGGTGTAGAGAGAGTGTGGTGAATCTTTTAATGAGCTTTAGCTAATTGATCACCTCTTGAGTACAACTACAGAGCAATGTAGCGGGGAATTTTGGGTCCTTCAGGGAAGATTCTTCTTTACGCCTCTTGTCAAGGCTGTGACTAAATGTGACAAATTAGTTCTCAGTTTTGCAGCTCATTTACAGTTTTACCTAATTGCAGACAGAATTTTTGAGGAATTATTATTTACTAGTGCCTGGGCTACAGTTTAAATAGGCAGAATTGCTTGCAGTATATTGTGCTTACCAAGGTTATTTTCTCACACTAAAAAAAAAAATGTTTGAAAATAAAGTTTGTAAGGAAGCAAAATAAACTGGTTGGCCCTAGCAAAAAAGAAGCCATGATCCCCTTGTGAAGTTATAGCTTCCCGTAATTTAGCTTGTAGAAATGCATTTTTGTAATGTGTAGTGCTACTGAGCATTTAGTGTGTCTTTGTTTACCACAGAGGATGGTCTTCATTTTGTTTGAGATCACGTCTCGGGCAGTCTAAAGCGATTATGGAGTAATAATATGGCAGCAGGCTGATAAGCATTATTATTACTTCTCTGGTATGTAGAGTCTTGATGATCTTGTTTGCACTCATTTCCCCATGCGAAGAAAACAAAGACTTGCCTACCTCCAAGTACAGCCTTAATTAAAATGGTATGTGTTGAAAATTATTGTCAGCAGATAAAACAGTGAAAAAGTGCTAGTGAAGGAAAATCCTCCAGGTCTATGAAGTTGCCTACACTTCAGTGGTAGATGCTCTGTGAGACACCTGCCAGGCAGAAATGAAAGAGATTACTAGGGAGCAGAGGAACCCTCACTTGTCTTCTGTGTCCTCAGAGCTTTTCTAAACTAACCTATAGAAATAAACAAAGTCCAACAGGGAGAATAAGGTTATATAAGTGATGCGGTCGAATCCGAGTCTCAACACCACGCTGAGATGAGATATCTTATACAGCCGCTGCAGCAGTGCTCTCTTTTGGTTTGAACTGATTTGAAGGTACAGTACAGCAAGTGACTGGACCAAGAAACAAATTCATTCCTATGTCTAGTCAAGTCCTTAAATTTAGTCCTTTTTATACTTTATGCCAGTACATAAAGCACTGTGTTAAATGTGAGTGTTTTGTTCAGTGGGAACTGCGTTAAATCTGAAGGGCTCCATTTGTATAGGAAAAGATGATTGTTTATTGGCCACTGAACTTACAGTCATAGTTAATGTAGGACTGATTTGATTCTTGCAAGTTTCTTTCTGTCATTCTTGTTGGGACTGGAGGTAAATTATACAAAGAGAATATCTGTTTTGCTGACATTTCCGTCTGGTTTTGTGTACTCCAAATGATTTTTTACCTCGGCAGAGGAAAGGCCAGAATCTTCTGAGTCCATCTAGCATACTGAGGTATTTGGCAGAAGGTATGTCTACTTTTAGCCAAACAATGTCATCGAGAACCACACAGATCATAATATAGTATTTTTAAAATGTGATCAGTTTAGATTCATTTGTCCATCCCTGCTGACTTGCTTATGTTGTTTATGGTTAAAATTGTGAGTATTCCACACGAGACAAGTAAGCATTTGCACCAATGGTTAGTTGTTCATTTTTCTAGATCGCTGCCTGATTTTCATGTAGGATTGCTTTTGTAGTGAAGAATTAAATTAGATGTGTAATGCACACTTTGCATGTTCATTTGACTAGGTAAAAAAATGAGGCTATAAACTCCCCGGTACGTTTAAATAAACTTGTCCTCTGTCCAATGTTGTCAAAAGGGAGAACACTTCCACAGAAAAAAAAGATCACTATATCACTTAGCAGGATTTCCCAAGCTTCTGCAAATCCAGGACATCCAATTTGTTAGCTAAGCACTCCTGTTCTCTTAAAGATTTACAGTGATTTATTTTCAGTGTCAGTAACAGCATCATCATTACTGGGAGATCCAACTGTACTGAATGTTACGTTAATAAATCATCAACCCTGAAAATCAATACTCCAATGAATTGAATCAAATGAAACTGTTTCTGTTGCAGTTTCATCCACAAAGTCGAAACCTCTGCTGTCCAAGTTCATAAAATTTCTATCAGCTGGTTAGGCCAGAGCCATCAGACACAGCTCCCCAGGCTCAATGTCAGACAAACCTTTTCAGTTGATGGATTTATTTTTTTTATGTCAACCCATCAATGTGTCTGTGATGTTATATTACAATATTTGCTTCCTCTGAAGTGACATGAACTGCTGCTTTATTTCGTATCCTGAAAAGATACCAAAGGTTAGGTCTGACCTGCCTTTTTCTCCTTGTAGGGTCCTGGTTTTCCCTCCTGAGCCACCTGTTTCCTCCTCTACCCCCTTTTAAAACTACTCTTGCAGAAAAACTAATAGCTCTATTTGTTTTCCCAAGTTTGCTTATTGGTCAAGTACATAGCACAATGAAATTTGTATACCTGTAGAAATATGCTTGTCATCTGTGCTAGGGTGTTTATATTCTCATGGTTAAATTGTTCGTAGAATATTTTTGTATTCACTACATTTACCTGTTTATTGCTGCTGTGTGGAAGTCTGGTGGAATTGGTGGTACTTCCTTTTCAAGCTGGCATTATTCCTACTGGTGATGAGAAAAAAAGTCTTTTGTGACAGAGAATTTCACACTGTGCATAGGTACATCTTCTGTCACAAATATCAATAAAGATAGAGAGAAAGTTAGTTATTCATGAAACTTAATGATGGCTAGTCCAAGTCTAGCACTAAGGCTGAATGCAAATAAAGTACCTATGCAAGAATGAAAGCAGATTACTTCTCTAACAATATAATGGAGTTTCTTTCCTGCTTTCCGTCATTATTGAAAGCAATCTAAATCTTACGGCATATTTGTATATGATACTCAAAAAGTTCCTGTAACAGTAGTAACTGGAAGCTCTTACTGTTGTAAAAGAAATCCAGTGATTTTATCCATTTCTTAATGTGAATATACTGTAAATCTTCATGTTGCTTTGGCATCAATGCAGTGATGTCATGATTTTAGTGATCAACTTGTTCTACCTTGTGAAGAAAATCCAACCAGCATTTCTTTCTATAAACTCCATGTCTTTCTCCTTTCTCATCTCTAAATGTTCTATTTCTGTCTACTATTGTTTTCAACAAGAGCATTAATCCAACCCTGAAGATGAAGACATAGTCAGAAAAACTAATTTTCTGTTCTTATGTGATCAATTTTCCAGCTTTGGTTTTAATTTGTCAGGGAATAACAAAAAGTTTGGGGAGTGGTTCGCACTATTCAGCTGTAATCAGAAACACTGATTTTTGGCTGACTTTGATGCTTGTGTGCTTGGTTGTGGTCCCCTCTGTCTCAGTGCCCAGAACTTCTAGCAATGCTCAAGTAGCTGAAAGGAGGCTGAATTTGTCAGGTAACAACGACCAGTTTATTTTAGCATCTTTTGCTTCCCTGTACTCAGCTATCATCTCTTGCACCACCCTGAAAGCATAAACCCTTGAAAGCTTTGGCGTTATGTGAGTGAGCTTACTGCCACTGGAGAGAGGCAGGAGAAATCCTTCACTCTCTGTACTGTGATGGTGTTAATAACAATATGTGGCATTTGGGGTTTTTCTCCTCTTCTGTGTGTTTTGCCTCATGAGTTCTGTGTGTTAGACTAACTGCAGTAGCTTCAAATTTTAAGTTCATCTCCATTTTCCTAATTGTTGTGACATTTTGAATTGAATTGCATCCTTTCATGTTACAGACATTACCTGATTATAGTGAGAAGAGTGAGTAAACTCTTCCTGTCTTGCAGATAGGTAATGAGAAGCACGCAAACTTACGTCCAAATAAAACTCAGAAGGACCGTTTTGTATATGTATCACAGACTATATCTCTGCTCACCAGGACAGGGATACCTAGAGCATGTGCAAACTCCGTAGGGGTAGGTGCACCCACTCTTTGCCATCTGCTCCCATCTCCAGTGCCGAGCCTTCCCATTCTGGCATAGTGAAGTCTTCCTCCGTCCATCATGCCGCCTGCTCCGACTTGCCTTTTTGCCTTCTGGCCATGCTGTGATGGAATGGACTGCCTTAGGGCTATATGAACTTTAAAGAGATACTGTGAGGAACTGGACCCTTGCAGATTTATAGAGTTGTTGCTGGACATCAGAAGTCTGTGAACTTGATAGAGTTTGCCTCAGGGCTGTGTGGGTTTAAGGGATCTGAAGGATTTTAGGATATAAAAATGCTTTTAACAACTAGGTAACTCACTTTCAGATCTTACAAAAAAACTTATTAAAAATCTTCATGCTGACCAACTACAATAGATTAAGACAAAATTAAATATGTCTTCCCAAAGCTTTCTTTGAAATATGATAAGTCACTCTGCACCACATTTCCTAGCAAGATGTAGATTTATTCAATGTAACGCATGGGCCAGAGGCAGAAATATAGTTGAGAGGATGAAACTAGATGTATCTATAACAGGCCAGCAGTGATCTATATTAAAAATACATAAAATCCTGAGATCCTTACATCTTAAAAAAACATACATCAGAGAATTCTGTGTTTATTTTTTTTAACCAATATCTGGAGTACGTATTTTGGCTCTGATATTCCCCAGGATGGCAACTGATCACAGCTACTGTCCAGTGACCAGTCAGAGAAGAAATCATTGAATTATCCTTGGTGTTAATTGAAATTACAAGTTAGTTCAACCAAAGATAAAGAGATGGAGGACATAAATTGCTCATGTGTCTGAGGACTGGAGTACTCTTGCAAATCAACATTTGACAGACGTGTTACGTTAGAGTAAGACAGTGGCTCAATGTGACCACTGAATCACAGTACACGTCTATATATCACAGCTTCTTGTATTTCTTGATCTGTGCTTATACTACTGAAATTTTCTTATGAGGAAAGATTTGATTTAGAGAGTCATTATTCCAAGCTGTTTTTAGTTACAAGTCATTTAGATGGAGACTATCTTGTGCTCATTACAAATTGAACAAAATAATCACGGCACTTTCTTCTAGGTGTATTGGGCAAGGAAACCGAATATAATCAAAGAAAATCAACTGTCAGTGATTAATTACAAGAATTGAGTTAAGACTGTGTTGATGAGCATGGTGTCTGGAAGCTCAGTCAAAGCAGTGAGCTTTGTCACCCTGGACAAATAAATACAGGAATTGAGTTTCAGTTTTCGACAGTAACACTTTCATAGGTTCCATGGTAAAAGGGATCCTGTTTCAAAGCCATACAAGAAAAATTTTGATAATATGGGTTTTTAATATCAACCTGAGGAGATTTTTGTTACCTCAGAAATTCCATAGAAAAAATAATAAATCAAACAGTACACAAAATTATGTAAAAAATCACCCTGAAAAACCACCCCCACCCGCCACTCATAGCTCAAAGAAACACTTCTTTATGCTCTTTTTCACACACTGAAAAGGAAACCCTGTAGTCAATTATGATCAAAGGGATCTCAGATTTTCTCTAGCTCTCTCCAATAAGGACCTGATTTCATTTATCTACTCCTCTTCCAGCATAGGTTGTGGTAATAAAATAATGACAAATCTACACTTGAGGGATTGTATCACACATAGCCTTCATTTCATACTTCTTGAGCAGTTACTAATGTATAAGCAGGCTTTCCTCATTATCCCAAGGCAGATTGGTTTTTGTAAGAGCCTCTGATGAGGGACTTTGTCAAAAAGCTTGCTGAAATCCAAACACACTTTTACCTATTGTTTGGATTTCAGTGGTTTTATAAAAAAGAAGCAGTTACAATACACACATTCCTGTAATTCTATACATGAATTTAAAATTCAGGTTTTCTTTGTGGGGAAAGAAGCAGGGAGGAAAGCAGGAGGAAGGGTGACCTTAAAGGAGATGTTTGACAAACCAGGTGCACTACAACTCCTTTATCTTTCGAAATTTTAGAAGTACATGTTAAAGATATGTTTCTTTGTAGGAGACAGGGAGTTAATTGGTCTCTGAAAAAGTGCTGCTGGGGTTGTCTGCTTTCAACCAATAGTTCTTAAGACTGCAAACTCTTGAAGCTTTGCACACAATTAGAAGTAAAAAATATCATAAAGAAAAGAAATCATGAATATTCAAATATTTCTAATGTCACATCAGATAAATGGTATAGGATATTATAGTAAAATTAACATTATACCACTCTGTTCCTCAATCTGCTAATGAAACCTGTAGGTAAGCACAAACTTATGGGAAAGGAGAAAGCCATCTTGCACTGCCAGAGAAGCTCTGATAGGGGAAGGATATAAATCTTTGTGAATGAAAGAACCAGCATCTTCTGCTCCCATCCCTCAATTTTAAAGGCATTTCTCTCTCAGGGCTTTGATCTCATCTTCTCTGGCTTCCTTCAGACAGACAAAGTGGCAGAAGATAAAAATCCTAAAAGCCCTCATACAGCACGAAAAACTATTCCACCAGCATAGCCCGGCTTCTGCAGCTACTGTCATCGCTAGCACACTGCTGCCTAGTGGTGAAAGGATGTTTCTCAAAGCACTATCACAAATTTACCCTACATCTTTCCGCTGATACTACTACTTAAATTTTAAGTATATCTCCTGCTAAAATCCAAGACAATTTCAGGGATAGATTCCTAAAGACAAAAACAAATTATAATTTTGCAAATGGACAAGTACAGCAAATTAAAATTGAATGTAAGATTCTTAATATGCATTAGAATCATAGAATCATAGAATCATTAAGGTTGGAAAAGACCTCTAAGATCACCCAACCGTCAACCCAACACCACCATGCCCACTAAACCATGTCCCTAAGCACCTCATCTACATGTGCTTTAAATACCTCCAGGGATGAGGACTCAACCACTTCCCTGGGCAGCCTGTTCCAAGGCCCGACCACTCTTTCAGTGATGAAATTTTTCCTAATGTCCAATCTAAACCTCCCTTGGTGCAACTTGAGGCCATTTCCTCTTGTCCTATCGCTAGTTACTTGGCAGAAGAGACCAACACCCACCTCGCTACAACCTCCTTTCAGGTAGTTGTAGAGCACGATGACGTCTCCTCTCAGCCTCCTCGTCTCCAGACTAAACAACCCCAGTTCCCTCAGCCGCTCCTCATAAGCCTTGTGCTCCAGGCCCTTCACCAGCTTCGTTGCCCTCCTCTGGACACGCTCCAGCACCTCCATGTCCTTCTTGTAGTGAGGGGCCCAAAACTGAACACAGTATTCGAGGTGCAGCCTCACCAGTGCCGAGTACAGGGGCTACAAATATGTGCATATACGACAGATCCAGAATTTTGTGTCTTGAGGACTCATTTAGTAACATTGCCAAATGCTGTATTTGAGGATCAGCACTTGTTATGCAGGGCTCTTCTGCCGAGAGATGGTTTTTGGAGCTGGCTAGAAATCAGGCTCCTCTGGGTGCCCGGAAATCTACCACTGCCACCAATCCCCACTTCTTTTCTCTTAATATGATGTGCATCCAAATCAGGATGAAACAATAAAGTTTGGTGGGGTTTTTTTGATTTTCTGGTGACCCAAATGAGCCCTGGATACTGCAGCTGCTCAATGAAATTATTGTCCTTGTCAAAATCATTGCTGCTAGCAGCTGTGAAACTAAGGCTGTCAGCTGCAATGACCGAATGTAGAGTTTTGTATCTGCGACGTTATATGCAAGGGTACGTCTGTCCTTGAGTCATGGACTTGGCAGTTGCGATTATCCTTGGCAGGATTTGGTGCTCTGGAGCAAATCCCTCAGGAATCCCTCCTGCCATTGATTTGAATGAAACATTTCAGACTCAGTGATCTAGCATTTTCTGTCAGATCTTTGTTTTGCCAGGGATTTGCAACCAACTCTAGCAAATACATTACCATCAATCTTGTGAAATAGTTATAATGTTTTTCCAAGATGTTTGTGATATCTATTCTGTGAAATACAAACATAAGAGAGGGAGGCGGTCTCATAAGCCATTTTAATTATTTTCTACAGCTATTGTATTTTTTTTACAGATTCCTTCCACTTTTCAGAATACCTGACTTTACCTCCCTTTATGTTCAAAAGTTACATTCAGAAAAGTTACGAAAGTTCTGTCCAGAGAACTAGCTTTCATGAAACTTTATTGAAACTGCAAAGAAGGTATAGATGTTTACATTCAGTTCACAAAAGATGCACGGTCAGGAAAGCAAGAGATTGTAGGTAGCTTCTAAGTCAGTACTGCACAAACTCTCATTCTACGTGGAAAATTGTGGAAGCATATCTTAAAATAGTAATCCACATGGATGCTTCATCCCCTTTCATTGGAAAAATGTGTCAGTTTGGGGTCTTTCACTGCTGAAGAAAATAAAGACAATTGGGTTTCAGGCCTTATGCAAGCTATTCTGAACTTTTTTACTAACCTAAGCAGGTTTTACTGTGTCTCAACTTTTCTGCTACCAAGACCGTATGCAACATCCACCACAAGGTGCGCACTATTTCCCTCTCTCCACGTACTCTATTGAGGACCATTCTCTCCATGTTGGCAAATGTATTGATTCTGCTACTGGAAGAAACAAAAAACCCAAACAAACAAAACAAAAAAGCTGTAGGTTGAGGATAAATTATAGCTTATTCTGTGGCTTTCTGGGGGTCCACAAAGATTTCTTACCCCTTTGAAATTAGTATTTCATCTGATTACAAGACAAATGCAATTCCACAAGCAGTATGACAGTATTTAGCATACAATATTCCTCTTTTGGCAAGCAGAGAGAATCGCATAAGTTTTTCTTCAGTATTGATGTGTAATAAGCTTGAACTAGAAAGCGTGTGTTATGGAAACATGCTCAGAAAATTCCTTTTTATAACACTTGTAGTTAGTAGGGAAATTAATTTATGAGTTTTGCTATACAGGTTTCAGCTCTTCAAAGTGTCTTTTTACAGTGACATTTATTCACAAAGCTGTATTTTGTAGACCAAACAATTATGACTAATTTAGAAAACTTTTCTCTGCACTTTAAATGTATGAGTTCACCCACTATCAGCACCTTTCAAACTCCGGGATTTACTTATCAAGTAATAAAGTCTCAGGAATAAATGTAGCAACCAGCTGGCTTTATTAGAAAATCAGGCTGATGACAGTGAATAGGGAAAAAAGTATTGGTACAGAAATCTTCCGGGAAATGGTGGCTGATTTAACACTGCAGGGGACCACAAAAGGTCTTTCTCCTTTTCGGTTTCTGTATATGGCTAAATACAGCCTCAGTCCTTACAGTTCCTGGGTGACAGGATTAGGAGCAATCTTGTGCACACTTTCTGAGTGGAGGAGGTTTTGGACACCTCTTCACTTTCTTCTGTGTTTCCACATTGCCACAGGATGTGAGAATATATATATATGCACACATCCTATTCAGAGTGAGGAGCAGAAGTGTACTATCCCTTTTCAATGGAGGCAGAGATACTGTGACTTGTCAGGACCTTCTGTGCATAATTTCATGGTGAAAGAAGAGCATCAAATCTCCCGCACTTCATCAAATCTGCCTCTCCCCATTTCTGATGTCCAGAGTATCTATGGGAGGTTCTCATAGTTTCATGGCCTCTATAAACCATTTTTAATTACTTGTGCATACGCAGAAATTACAATGTAGGTCTTGTGGAACCTAATCTTTTGCACCATCTTCAGTTAGTTCTTTGCAGTATTGATATTCTTAATTTATAGATGGGTGAGCTCCGAATCAAATGATTTTTCTGTAGAAAAGGAGATTTTGCAAGCAGGAAGAAATTTAGTTAACTATGGTAATATTTTATGATAATTTGAAAAAGAATGTGTTTGGGTCTTGATTACAGTTTGTATCTGTGTTAATTTACAATAGTTCAAAAGACACTACTCTCTTCAACTGGTAGCAGCTCACTTTGAACTTTTTGATGGCAAAGACCTGCACACAAGATGTAAAAAGTTAGCAAGTCAGGCCTGTTAGGTCTTAGAAAAGCACTGACAGCCATAGTATGCACATAGCTAATGCAAGTCTGTTTTAATAATGCTTTAATTATGTGTTAATTATTTATTCATTAAATTGTTTATCCTCATATTTCATCAAAAGTCTCAGGTGTCCCTGCCTAGAAGCAGCAGTTCTTTCAGTGGCTGACTAATCTTCTAGCAGTGTAGTGCTGCAGTGTATGATTACATTTAAGCCAAAGTTGATGAGATGATACTTTTAGCTGGAGTAGGAGGTCTTTGAAATTTCACAGCATCCACATGTGAATTTTCAGGCTTCCCTGACACCATAGCTGTAAAGCCAGTGTATTATTAAGGAGTAAGTACTGAAGTGCGAACAAGCACTTCAGTTGGCTTGATCACATCGTATTTAATTTTGAAGTATTCAAAAAAAAAAGAATGTCTCTCAGAGATGTCTTCTCCCCAGCCATGGAAGAGACCTCCTATTGAAGGAGCTGGCAATCTTTTAAGAGCTTTTTCCTCAATGTGAACAGAGTAAGCTCATCCTCAAAGTCCTCTGGAGTGTTAGTAACAATCTGTGTTATGCCTCAGCATTGCATAATCAAACGCGTCTTGTTCTGAGACATGGTGAATCACAAGATGTCATGATTTAAGCCTTATAAACTGTGCACTGAACACTTGTGTGCAACCTGTAAATAGTGAGTGGGTTTTATATCATTGACCAAATCAAGCTCTGTTCTTTCAGTTAGGCCTTTCTTTTGTTCTTTCCTCCATTGCTTTCTCTTTTAAGAATATAATATGCAAAAGATGATGGGGTGGTATCATAGTAGATTACTCTGTTTTTCTGTGCAGTCAGCACCTAAACCAGTATATTTTGTAATATCATTAACCCATTAAGGTTTAATAACGTATAATGCTTTTACTTCCTTTATGGTTAGCAGTCTCCAGGTTACCTTCATTTTATGCAGGTTATTAAAAAAGAAAGACAGAGTAATATTTTGGAAACTGAGCTTTATTCAAAAAGCTGCCATTCTGAGTTTTTCTCCATTACTGCCTATATTTATTCTCTGCCATGTCATGTTTGTACAAATCAGAAGCGTCACAAAATCTTATCCTGCGTAAAATAATAATAATGCACTTTAGATGATAATCAGCAGTTGAAATTCCTGAAAAGAGTTTGTTGATTCAAGATTTGTGGGGGGTGTTAAAAATTTTTTAAAGAAAACCCTAGCAATCAGATCTATTTATTCTGTTGATTAATTAGCAAACAAGTATTTTCGTGAACATGGTGAGTTAATTCCCAGGTTAGCATAAAATGGAGAAATCTTTACACAGTTTGTAAAATAGCACCTGTCTCTTGCAGAGACCCAGTGGGTCCACGGTAAAACTGTTTATTTGTTCTCTACTGGGCCTTCTTATAGATTTAATATTTCTTCTGCTTTACTAGCATAGCTACCATTTACTGTTATTTCTTGTGTGCATTTCCTTCTCCTTCTGAAAGAGGTCCAGGAGTGATTGTTTTCATGATATTAAACAGACAGATCTTTAAGATGTAGAGATCAATACCAGTGAGATTCTGTCCATGTACGTGTGACATCTGCTCTGACCCACAGTGCTGTTGCAGGGACAATTCTGAGTCCTGGGTAACGTGGGCCATCAATTCTTCCGTGTCCTTCCTTACCAAGATTTGTTTTCAGGCATTCTCCTCATCTCTATTATATGATAGACAGATGGGTGTTTATGGAAGGTTTCAGATCTGCACCATTTCTTCTACCTTAAGTTTTATGAACGTCTGCAGATTTTTAATTGCTTGACAAGCAGGATGTTGTAAACAACCCATATTTTATGCATATATGAAATGTAATCATGAGTTTTATGATGTTATTGATTGATGGTCTTTAAAAGTTGAGCAGGGAGGGTTGGAGGATTTGAGACTTGGCAAGAATGGATGGCTTCTTTGTGATACTTGGTATGTTTGCAGTATGCTTTATGTCTCAAAAGTGATTTCTAAAAATAAATCAGGTCTGTGGCTGCTCCTCAACAACCCCTAAGTTGCCGGTGAACATATCAGCAGCCTCAGCTTTCAAAGGTGGGCCTCCTAAGAGAGGTATCAAACAGCGCAAGTTTTCAGGCCCCTTTGCCACATTTTATCACATGATTATTGTTCTCTTTGGTTTTTTTAGAAGGCTACATAGCTACCAAATTTTGGCTGACTGCTGTAGATATGACCTGTCTAAGGGAAGTCCAGAAGAACTCTAAAGCCTTTGTCCATACCCTAGAGGATGGTAAAGGTTCAGTCCCAAAAAGCACTAAGCATATTGAAATTCCACAAGAGGTCAGACACAAGTTAACTTTTGCAGTGACCTGCACTCTTTTTAAATCACAGGATGGAAGTTCATTTATTTTTATAGATAATTCACAGGCTCTGTATCTGAAAATCTGATCATCCGCGCTGGTCATATAAACAACTTTATGGCTGCTTAGAATGAGAGCTGGTTGGAAATACTTGAAAATTCCATTTATTTTTTCTTTTAAAAAGCAAGGTAAAAAAAATTACAAACTGTTTCTACATTAAGATCAAATTTGGCAAGTAGAGATGGAGGAGGGAGTAAATAGTGTATTTTCATCTGCTGTTGAGCAAAAGACGTGAACAGCTCCCTGCTCCATCTCTCCCTCTTTCTTCTCTTTTTCATTTCCAAACAAAAACATATTTGTTCTTGCTGAAAACTGAAAACCAAGTCCGTCTAAAGTCCACCAGGATCCCTGGTTTCTTTGAAAATCTCTTAAATTCCCAGGTGGGCTTTCTGAGGCTGTGTCACCAGATACATCGGAACACAAGAAGCGTGATGGAATCACGTTGCAAACCTCTCAGCCCTTTCTGTGGGGTGGGGGGGATGTGTGTTGTTTTTTTAAAAACCGGTCCTATGTTAGAACTATTTAATTTTGGATACAGATTTTTTTCCTGAGGTCAGTCTATCTTTTAAGCTTTAGTAAAGTCCCTACGGGTATTGTGGTTATGCACCTCTCACGTAAATAGAGAGTGTTGTCCTACTGTTTAAGTGACTCTTCATACGTGTATTAATGTATTTCAATACAGAGGGAAGCAATGCTGAATTCACTCACCTCAGGGTAACTAAGGAGATGTATTTAGGATGGCAGAGTGTGTGCAACTAATACAGCAATTGGATCTCAACGTCACATTCTCCTCTCAGCTGAAGTATAAAAAAGCTGACATTTTTTCCCCGAATTACTTTCCTATATTTCTTCAACATCTAAACCCAGCAATCATTATTTTTCAGAGATTCTAGTTTTGCAGTGCAGACGCCTTTTAGAGTGCTTTTGCTGGGATAAAAAAAGAAGGTTCAAGCTGACCTACAAGTATAATTGACTCCTCTAAAAACACTTTTATTCTATTGCAAAGTCTATTGTTTTGTCAGAGAACTTATTTGTCAGAGAACTTCACTAACTTCAAAGGGATCTGTGCTGAACTGCAGGTGGTTTTTTTCTTGTTGTTTGTCATTGTTTAGAATTATTGTCTTTGGAAAGGAGGTTTAGTTACTATTAAGTTGCTTTAGTCTTTTTTTCATTTAGTACAATTGAAAATAGATAGGAGTACAAGTGTACCTTCAAGATTATATGAGCAAAACCTGTGCTCACTATTCCACTGAAAAACTGTCTTTAGCCGAGCACCTATTTGTCAACTTTGGGATGTAAATGATAGCAGATTAAAAACATCGGATCCTAGTGCCCTTTTCAATCCATTAAGAGCTAACATGGGTATAATTTTAAAAGCAAGTGTGCAGAAGGCAATCATGTAAATACCAATAAAGGTTTCTTAGTAGCAAAGCTGATTTCATGTAAATAACTCATCTTAATCTGTTTTAATTAAAAAAGTCTAATTACAGAGAGCAGCTTACGTTGATCAGCATGTTCAGATGAATGCTGGAATATGTCAGCCAGAAATAAATAAATAAGAGGGAAATAATCTATATAAAGAAATCCAAAAACAGTGTCAGATAACAAGAGTTGATTTAGAATACGGGCACTAAATATGTATTGCTGGATTCATCCCAGCCAGTTAGAAAGTGAAGGACAGCTGAAAATACTTCCAATTAAAAAAAAAAGAAAAAAAAAGAAACAGGAAAAAAAAGGAAAAATTGACATATGGTAGTGTATAAGAAACTCTGAATGCAAGAACGTTTGACTGATTGCAGTCAGATCACATCATGCATGCCTGATCCTTTTGTTTGGGAAGGTTCCCCACCAGGGACAGGAAGGAGTAAGGCAAGGCCCTTCCTTCCTCTCTTCTTCCCTCCCTTTCTCCCTCCCTTCCTCCCTGAATGTATCCTTCATGTACTCCACACACCTCTCACTACTGAGGACATTAAGCAAAGGCTTAGTCTGGGTAACATAGATTTTCAGATATTTAAAAGAAATAATAGTGAACTAGTAGTAAATGGTGATTTGGTGATCATCTAGAAAATAATGGAAAAAAACTGCAGTTGCCCATTACCCAAAGACAAGAAAAAGATGTTTCAAAACAGAATTTCAAAGCAGAATGGACTAAACACTAATTAAACAAATTTTCTAATTTCTACTCTTATAATAATTCAAATATTTTAAAAATATGTTGAAAAACAAAGATTAGCAGTACCATCATCAGTAAGGAAAAACAATACATAATGAATAGATCAAGGCAGGTTTTTTTTCCACAAGGTGGATTAAAGTCCACTTAAGAACAGATAAGAATTGGCTTTTTAATTTTAAATGGCATATTTTTTTCCTGCTGTCCTTTAAAGATAAGATTTATATGATCACATTCTCCGTTTGTCTCCTGCTCTAATAAACTTTTGACCGTTCAAGCGATTTTAAGCCAAATTTGACAAAGGATTAGAGATCTCAAAGCCTCTATCATGTTCTTAAAAAAAAAATTATCAAACAAGGATGGCAAGGAAGAAGGGAGAAGATGATGGTGAGCTGTGAATTTGATCCCATTGTTAAACACGAGAGAATCTACCAATGCTCTCATGTGACTATTACCGGTTTTTTTACTATGCATACCGCAAAGTGAAGGTGAAAATAAAACAACCTATTCCAAAAAAATGCTAAAGCATGTATATTTATAATGTAACTCTATCACAAAATTTTTAAGAAGGTCCAGGTGTTTTTGGTGCAGCAATTGTTGATATTAGGTCATTTCTACAAAAATGTGGAACAACTTCAACAGATCTTAGAAGCTGAAAGCTTCTCAGTCCACCTCTAACACCCTCAGAGGTGAAAGGGTGTAGAAGTTTCATGTTTAAATTCCTGCTTTATTTTGGTTCAAACCAGGCATTTTCCCAACACATCCTGAGTTCCCTAGCTTTCTAGGCTGTCTCATTAGCACTAATGAGCATTTAATTTTTCACTGGGGGTAGAATAGTTTGAACGGTACAATACAAACTGTCCCTGTAGCTCCATGGGTACAGGATTACAGGGAAGATGTAGATGAATCAGTCTGAAATTACTGACAGAATATCACCAAAGAAATCTGGATGTTATTTGTGTGAAAAAGGGGAAGTTTAGAATTTCATAGGAGAAGGAAATAATTTCCTAAAACCCTGACGATTCAAAATTCAACTGTATCTCAAGAGCTACTGTCTCTACTAAACCTCAGAAAAGACAAACAATTGTGCATTTGCACTCCCTGAGCTGTCGCGTGTGCATCACTCAGCTGCTAACGGGAGAAAAAGGAAGGCACCATGGTGAGCAGAACTGAAGGAGCTGTGGTAGGTTGCTTAAGGAAGAAAGAACAAGAACTAAACTGGCTAAGACATTACTGAAGGTGTAAGGATAGCCTAGTGTCTTCCCAGGGGTGTAAGCTCTAACAGGGGAGCCCCTTGGCATGTCAGAGATACAGTAATAACTGGGGGAAAGGGCGAAATTTCACGTATCAGGGAAAAATTCTTGGTGGTGAGATGGATTCAGTTCCACAGCAGCCCATGGATTTGCATGGCAAGGTTTTGGTAGTGGGGGGGCTACAGGGGTGGCTTCTGTGAGAAGCTGCTAGAGGCTTCCCCCATGTCCAATACAGCCAATGCCAACCGGCTTCAAGATGGACCCGCCACTGGCCAAGGCCGAGCCCATCAGTGACGGTGGTCACGCCTCTGTAATAAAGTATTTAAGACGGGGAAAAAACTGCTGCGCAACAGCAGCCGGAGAGAGGAGTGAGAATATATGAGAGAAACAACTCTGCAGACACCAAGATCAGTGAAGAAGGAAGGCGAGGAGGTGCTCCAGGTGCTGGAGCAGAGATTCCCCTGCAGCCCATGGTGAAGACCATGGTGAGGTGGGCTGTCCCCCTGCAGCCCCTGGAGGTCCACAGTGGAGCAGATATCCACCTGCAGCCCATGGAGGAACCCACGCTGGAGCAGGTGGATGTGCCTGAAGGAGGCTGTGGCCCCGTGGGAAGCCTGTGCTGGAGCAGGCTCCTGGCAGGACCTGTGGAGAGAGGAGCCCATGCTGGAGCAGGTTTGCTGGCAGGACTTGTGACCCCGTGGAAGGGACCCACGCTGGAGCAGTTCGTGAAGAACAGCAGCCTGTGGGAAGGAGTCACGTTGGAGAAGTTCATGGAGAACTGTCTCCCATGGGAGGGACCCCACGCTGGAGCAGGGGAATAGTGTGAGGAGGAAGGAGCGGCAGAGACAACGTGTGATGAACTGACTGTAACCCCCATTCCCTGTCCCCCAGCACCGCTCATGGGGGAGGAGGTAAAGAATTCAGGAGTGAAGTTGAAGAACCTGGGAAGAAGAGAGGGGTGGGGGGAAGGTGTTTTAAGACTTAGTTTTATTTCTCATTATCCTACTCTGATTTGATTGGTAATAAATTAAATTAATTTCCCCAAATCGAGTCTGTTTTGCCCATGACGGTAATTGGTGAGTGATCTCCCTGTCCTTATCTCGACCCACAAGCCTTTTGATATATTTTCTCTCCCCTGTCCATCTGAGGAGGGGAGTGACAGAGCGGCTTTAGTGGGCACCTGGCATCCAGCCAGGATCAACCCACCACACTCTAGAAAGCCGTAGCTGAAGCTATGTTGTTCAAGTTATTGTTAAGTTAGACTGGAAAGAATAAAAAAAAGCTTTCAATGAAGGCCACTCCTCCAATGACAGAAGATGAAAGAGGTTACTATTTTATATCTTTTCCCCAGATATTCTTATCTGCAGCCATACATCATCCTGCAATTTTTCTACAAAACCCAATTGATTTAAACATGACTTGGGAGGTAGAAGGGTGTTCAGCAGAGTGACTGCTCTGGTAAAATTGTAGACTGTGCTCAGGAGCTGTGGGAAAACATACAACTTGTTGAATATATTACAGATTTACTCTTATGTGGTTATGTCACTACCAGTGGCAACGAGAAGCTGTGGCTCCTGATTTCAGATGCTATCTTCCCTTAAAGACTCAGTCCGTCTTCTCCTACCCAAATAGGTTCTGGTGCACTGAGTTTTGTATTTGTGGTCAAGTGCATGTGTACCCACAATATGCTTGCATGCTTCCATCCACACGAAGAAAAAGGGAAGCTTTCTTGTAGTACCTGTGAATCTGAGAGCCAGTTCAGTGGGAGAGATTGAGAGTTACAGTCCACTGTGTAGTATGATCAATTGGTTTTCTCTTTGAAAATGAAGTCATACAAAAGCACAGCAGTGTGCTTTTTCTATGCTTCATAGTTTTGCTTTACTTTTAGCAGAATCCTATTTACAGCAAGCAATGGATTGAAAAGAGCATCTAGCCGAGATCAGCACCTTCAGTGCTTACTAGCAGACTGGCCTCTTGGTTGATGGATAGAGCACGAGTTTTCCTTAAAGGTTCAATAAGGAGGACTGAAACTGATGTCTTCACCCGTGTGGTACCTGCTGGTATGTTCAGCTGAAAAAATAAAATACAGCTTCCTATTCCAGAAAGCATACAAAGTACATACAACTGCCCCAGACTTCAGTAGCAGCATTTTATTTATGCAGCTACAAAGCACACTCGTGTCTTTAAAGGTATCATCTGGAAAAATAAACACAAATATTGGGAAAATATTAGGAGTTTGCTGAGGATTTAGACCTAAGAGAGTTGAGAGCAATGCTACCCTAAAATTCTGGGCTTAACAGGCTTTCAATTTTGGGGAGAGGAATCGCTCAAGGAGAAAAGGTGATAGGATAAGGTTTCATCTTGCTGGCAGAGTTTTCACATCAACCTTGCCCTGAATTCTTTGCAAGAAATGTTATGTCTTTCTGAAAGTCTTGAGTTAGCAAGTCAGTGTGCTGTAAGCAGAAATGTATTGTGGGTCTCGGTGAAATGAGTCTTTTGACTATGAGTATCAGCTCTTACTTAAAATAGCATCATTGTCATTCCCGAGGAGGGGAAAAATAGCTGGGGAAAAAGCTGACTCTCAAGCAAAAAAAGCCATCAGCATGTTCTGCAAATATAGATGATAAATGTCCAATATAATAACCATAAACATCCTGTGCAAATATAGGGTTGCAATACTAGCAAAACAGTGTAAATGCTAAAACCCTAGTACAGACGGAAAAAATCAATCTCAGTTTTTTCCCATGAGTATATTGCTGTACTGAGTGTTGTCTCTAGGTACCTATCACCTTTCAGAGCTAGCTTGTGTGGGGAAAGGCGGATGAGGCACATGCTTTGCCAGTAAGCAGCACATTATAGGCATTTAAAAACACCAAAGATGGGATTTAGCTCATTCATCTGAGCTAGCTGTCAGTAAAAAGGCAGTTCTATTTTTACGTTTTACAAATCAGGCATTGTAAGAGCTGATAATCACTTATCTGTCTAAAAAACCTTATGGC
The DNA here is from genome assembly GCF_964195595.1 of Calonectris borealis. Taxonomy (NCBI): domain Eukaryota; kingdom Metazoa; phylum Chordata; class Aves; order Procellariiformes; family Procellariidae; genus Calonectris; species Calonectris borealis. The sequence goes on from NC_134312.1 coordinate 100,362,093, forward strand.
ATTCAGTTTGTTCTCAAGAGTACACAAAGAGCAAACAGTGAACAAAACACAGAGGAAGGCATATTTAAGAGGGAATGCCAGCATGCAGCCCAAGGACACTTCTGAAAAGCATCGCTGTGCTTGTCACTAGCATTTTGTTGTACCATATACACCTGTAAATACATGAAATATGTCTAATGATGCAGTACTTTATTGTTTGTGCAAAACCAATATTTCGGCAACTGGCAGACACAAACTGAGCAAAAAACGTCAATATACCTCTGACATAAACATTCCTCTACCCAAAGGACTTTTTATCTATCCCAGGCATTAGAATATGGCCAAGCAGTAAGGGGCTGTGAGTCCAGTAGTAGCTCCTCAAACTTTTGCCCATACTGAGTAGGCTTTCAATAAAATCAGATTTAGTCCCCTACTCTCCCTGCTTGTCTCTCAGCTTAGAAGGTCTATGTACATCTCTGTCCTTTGCAGCTGATCAGAGACTGCAACTGTCTCCTCCTTGGTGCAGTGAAGCTGTCTCTTTGCTACAGCTTATCTTGCGGGACCACTAGATAAACTGATCTTTTCCCAAAATCCTGGTCCCTATTTATTTCCTCCTGCTGGATAACTTTTATATCTATGTCTTAAGATGCACAGGCTTCCCCAAACTCAGACTATATCTTTTAGTCACCCTGAAATTGTTGGAAGCCTGTAGTACCACCCGATATGAACATACACTTGCTGTTCACTTTAATAGCACCGAGCAGCACTGCTTTCCTCTATTCAGAAGAATGTATTCAGCTAAAGCTTTAAGGAGTCTTTAGGCAAGCAGAAGGAGACAAATAAACTTGTCATCAGGATGTTCCATAGATTACTTCCAAGTATATTGGGTGTTCTAACAACCAAAAGTATGTGTTAACCTTGATTGCCTATGAAGGAAGACGCTTCCAAAAACACGCTCTTATGAAGATGGGAGTTTTCTTGAATTTAATTCAAACCAGAAAATGCCAATTACTGAAATCACCTATGCTACTTCCTACAACTCATTACTCATTATTAGGTTTGATAGTGTTCATTTTTAATTTTAACTGTTTGGCTTGCCATTTTGTAACTGCTGTATGTGAACTAATATGGCTAGTTAGGATCGTTCTAACAATGTTCCACAATGTAGTAACAAAAAAGAAAGGAAAACTTTTTTTCAGAAAATATCATCATAAAATGTCATGAACTCTTGGAAATAAAACTTTCAATTTCTTGTTGTTGGAGGTACAGGGTGACTACCATTCTGGGTTGTTTTTTGTTTTCTTCACAAGATAAAACCAAACCAACCCCAAGCCCACATTCAAAGTGTTGTTGCTGAAATTTAGACAAAACAATAGTGTTTAGAGAGTAATATTGCCTTTAAATAGGGTATGTAACACAATCACTTTAAAATGAGGTATGTCAAATATGAGGAAGAAATCATGTTTTTATTAAACCACTGAAGGTGAGTCCAGCTACAGTGCGTGTGTATATACATATAAAAACATGGCCTTTTCCCCCTAGTCTTCCTCTATGATGAATGGACAGAAACAAGCACTTTTAGAATGTGATTCTTCTGGTTTGTTTTCTACTTCAAGATGAGATGAATCATGCATTATAAAAGCTGATTTCTCCACACTGAAGAAGGGGTATATATATTCTCCATGTTACAAAAATAAGGATGACATATTCAAATGCAGAAGTCTTCATTTGGACCATGTAGAGTTAAATAGACTCCTATTCCCACATGCTGCAAAAATTGAAAAAAAAATATATTCCTGTAGCCATGAATGCAAATTTATAGTATCCACACGTGTTGCCAGGTTTACAAATCTTTTAGCACAAGTATGAGCTCAGTTTGGGTGTCAGTTCACTTATTTTATAGCCTGCATGGGAATGACACTCTCCTGAAAATCTGTCCCTCTGTGGGGATGCTGAGCCCATCAGAAAACTTAATTGAACTGATACATCTGACCCTGCATAGCTTGAGAAAAGCACCAAATACAAACTGGTCAGAAGTGCTAAATAAAAGCTCATTTGATCGATTACTATTGGTTGTTGAAGATAAGGCTGAACAATTAGCTTCTCTTAAGCAAGAAACTGATCAATACTAGCAGATAAATTAAACAAGGATAACTCCAGGAGAACTTTGAAGATGATAAAAAAAATATTAAATAGACATGTCTGGAAGAAATGTGTCTCTTCCACAACACAAAGAACAACTTTAACAGAAACAGCTGTGTTTGTGAAGTGCTGTGCTTGCTCTTGATTATAAAGGGACCGATGATATGAGAATGAATGCCTTGGCTGAGTTCAATAATAAAAGATCCTTGCGTTAACTTGGATGGACAGGTTCTGGCAACGTTCACTTTCTCGGTTCATTTTCAAAACTTCAGGAGAGTTTTAGGCACGTTCTCAGTTGATCATTGTTATGCTATTGAAATCAATGACTTGTCACCAGTTGCTCTCCGGTGGTACATTACTCTTTCTCCATCTCAGTAAAAAGGTTTGATTTCTTCTTGTTCAAAATGACTTCAGAAAGGCTATATAATTTATCTGGTTTTATTACTTAAGTGTTTTTCCTCTTTTCTTTGGAAAAGCCATACTGGAAAAAATTCTCTCCTCTCAAAGTGATCCTTCACATCCATCTATAAATGTGTTCCAGTCTTAGGACATGTTTTATATGGAGGCCTTTTTTAACTGGAGCATATATCACACACTAGAATAAAAATCAAAGAGCATGGGGGGAAGCAATGAATAAAACTGTAAAGGACTCATACCCAAACTAACACAGAGAGGTAGGAATATCAAGATGATGGTGGTCTGGATCTGAAAGTCAGTGACTGCTTGAGATTGCTCATTCTTAACCTTTAACATCCATGTCTATTTTTCTTCCTGTTCTTGAAGAACTTCCACAGCATAACATATCAAAAAGGCATTTTACATTACTTGTGTTATAAATTTAGTCCAAATCTTTCTCTCTCCTCAGGATGCCTGCACTTCATAAAGTGAAACAAATGAAGCATACCCCAGCACCCATCAAATTCTGTTCCGATCTCCAGGCACAGGCTTGATTATTATTAAAATAGGTTTGATTATTAGAAACAGCACATAGTATTTACACTTTTCTTTCCGCTCTTACAGACTTCTCTAATTTATATTGAAGATTAAGGATATGCAAATATCAAAATGTCCCATCAGAAATGCTTTCCATGTAATTTATTTACATAACACTGATAAACTAATACTGAAAGTCATTTGAACATTTGAACAAATTTATTAATTAAGTATAAATATCTATTGGGAAAAGTATTTCTGGTCACTTCAGTAAATACATATGGCTTTCCCCTCCTGATTTCTACCTGATTTAAATATTTCCAATTCCAAAAAACTGAAAAATGTCCAAAGAAAAAGTGAAATATGAGCAAAAGGGACCATCTACACAAAGGATTTCCACACTTTTTTTTTTTTTTTTAATTTACTGGGGTTTTTTATTTACTCATTGAAGGAAGTGTGGTGCCAGCTTTGTAATTCTAGAATTAATAGTCTTTTGTCTAGATACATCCACATTACCAGCTATAGTGTTCCATTTCTCTAGGACGACGGCTTAGCTGTAAGATTTGTTTATATGACCAGTCATTTTTTCTCTAATCTCACCCAGAATTTCCCACAGTTAGAATAGTTGTTTTAAAATAGTCAGTTCATGTGATTCTGAATAAAGGCCTCTTAACCACTCTCTCTAGATCAGTCTGTCAATGTTTTTCTGAGATGTTTTAGCTATTAAACTCAGTAATATTGGGCACAGTTTTCTCTCTGAGTTTCTCTTACTGTGTTTCTCCCTAGCAATCTTTGTTTCATTAGCTCATTCTTGCTACATTTTGATAGCAGCTGAAAGGTTGTCCTACAACCCTAAAAAAAAATGTCCAAGGACGAAACCTGTAATTTTATTCTAGTCTACAATAATTAAATACTGAAAATCCTTACTCTTCATAAAAAGAATTACAATGTGCTAGTAAGACTCCAAGGGACCAGAGTCCCCTGTTAAAGTACGTGTGGAAATCCTTCCTGTAGATGGTCCCTTTTGCTCATATTTCACTTTTTCTTTGGATATTTTTCAGTTTTTTGGAATTGGAAATATTTAAATCAGGTAAAAATAGGGGGGGGAAAGCCATATGTATTTACTGAAGTGACCAGAAATATTTTTCCCAATAGATATTTATACTTAATTAATAAAACCTTTTGCAGCTCTCTTTAAAAGGCAGAGAACTTTACCTTTCTTTTAGCAGTTCAATGAACAGCTGTAGAATTAAAATTTAGGTTAAATATCTGTGATTTCCTTTTGTTTATTTAAAGATGTTACCTGTTATGTGAATTAAAGCAGTGAAAGTCTCTCCTTAGACTTTACTGGGAGTAAATCAACCAGGGCACACATCAGATTTCAAGACAGACTTGAGGACAGTGTGCATGTTCCCAGCAACTCTCTACTCTATTCAAAAGCCCGAAGAGAGATGACTGGAGCACTGTGTGATTCATTACGCTTTTGAATGAGATGAAGTATAGCATATACTTTATCAAATTTATTTGAACTTCTAGTGGCTTAAAATGGTAATATAGTTAACATTTGCAAAAGATCTTTTTTCCCATTCCAAGAGAAAGTCAGGAGTACATTCCTTCTGCTCTAATCTGTTTTAATAAAAATGTTTTAAAGTACATAAAAGATCTGTTATAGAGAGGAGTTACTACCTTAATCTGTATTTGGCTAATTAAGGGTACCCCAAACCTTTTCAGAGCGTTAGTCACAATCTAGCCAAATATAAATGTTTAAAATCATAGGCCTGCATTAGGAGCTTTGTGAGATTTCTAAAGATATTCCACTGTGCTAAGTCACGCTTTTGTTAAATGTTCTCCCTGTATTCAGTGCAGGCAAGGTTGCTTCAGTATCAAATTAGAGACTGTGTTCCCACTCCCTGCTTTCTTAGGTATTTGCTCCTACCGGTAATTTTTGTTTGTTTCTAATTTATTCTTGTTTATTTTAACGTCATGAAGTGATCAACGCTGGCTTTGCTGTCAGAAGATTCCATTTGTGTATGAATTCTTTGCTTTCATTTCATAAGTTTGATTTATGACTTGCCTTTGAACCTATTCATTTTATCTTGTACTAACTATGAATTTGAGATAGAGCTCTATTAATTTGTCATTTTTTGCGACATAAAGTTTTCTCCTCTGCGCTTCCCTTTCATTCATTGTGAAATGCATAACCTACAGCCTAGACTGACTGTCCACTCTGCCAACTAATGACAGCTGATGACACTAATGAATAGAGCCAATGTCCGTGTGTGCAAATAAGCTCTTCATCATAATGGACATACTGGATTAAAACTTACAGAGAATTCTTAAATGGGAAGGAATGTAAAGACACTTTTAATAAGCCACGTGCCTGCTGAGGGCACCATTTCATAGAATCATAGCATCATAGAATCATAGAATCATTAAGGTTGGAAAAGACCTCTAAGATCATCGAGTCCAACCGTCAACCCAACACCACCATGCCCACTACACCATGTCCCTAAGGGCCTCATCTACACGTCTTTTAAATACTTCCAGGGATGGGGACTCAATCACTTCCCTGGGCAGCCTGTTCCAAGGCCTGACCACTCTTTCAGGAAAGAAATTTCTCCTAATACCCAATCTAAACCTCCTTTGGCACAACTTGAGGCCATTTCCTCTCGTCCTATTGCTAGTTACTTGGCAGAAGAAACCAACACCTACCTCGCTACAACCTCCTTTCAGGTACTTGTAGAGCGCGATGAGGTCTCCTCTCAGCCTCCTCTTCTCCAGGCTAAACAACCCCAGTTCCCTCAGCCGCTCCTCATAAGCCTTGTGCTCCAGGCCCTTCACCAGCTTCGTTGCCCTTCTCTGGACACGCTCCAGCACCTCCATGTCCTTCTTGTAGTGAGGGATCCAAAACTGAACACAGTATTCGAGGTGCGGCCTCACCAGTGCCGAGTACAGGGGCACGATCACCTCCCTGCTCCTGCTGGCCACACTATTTCTGATACAGGCCAGGATGCCGTTGGCCTTCTTGGCCACCTGGGCACACTGCTGGCTCATGTTCAGCCGGCTGTCAACCAGCACCCCCAGGTCCTTTTCCTCTGGGCAGCTTTCCAGCCACTCTTCCCCAAGCCTGTAGCGTTGCAAGGGGTTGTTGTGGCCGAAGTGCAGGACCCGGCACTTGGCCTTGTTGAACCTCATACAGTTGGCCTCAGCCCACCGATCCAGCCTGTCCAGGTCCCTCTGCAGAGCCTTCCTGCCCTCGAGCAGATCAACACTCCCACCCAACTTGGTGTCGTCTGCAAACTGACTGAGGGAGCACTTGATCCCCTCGTCCAGATCATTGATGAAGATATTGAACAAGACCGGCCCCAGTACTGAGCCCTGGGGAACACCGCTCGTGACCGGCCGCCAACTGGATTTAACTCCATTCACCACAACTCCCTGGGCTTGGCCGTCCAGCCAGTTTTTTACCCAGCGAAGAGTGTACCTGTCTAGGCCGTGAGCCGCCAGCTTCTCTAGGAGAATGCTGTGGGAGACAGTGTCAAAGGCTTTACTGAAGTCCAGGTAGACCACATCCACAGCCTTTCCCTCATCCACGAGGCGAGTCACCTGGTCATAGAAGGAGATCAGGTTGGTCAGGCAGGACCTGCCTTCCATGAACCCGTGCTGGCTGGGCCTGATCCCCTGGTTGTCCCAGACATGGCTCGTGAGCGCCCTCAAAACAAACCGCTCCATGATCTTTCCTGGCACCGAGGTCAGTCTGACCGGTCTGTAGTTCCCCGGATCCTCCTTCTGGCCCTTCTTGTAGATGGGCATCACATTGGCAAGCCTCCAGTCGTCTGGGACCTCCCCAGTCAACCAATTTTGCTTGGCTGGAAAAAACCCCAACCTTTCTCAGAAAAATCATGAGAAAAAATTCACCCTAAAATCTGTGAATAATTGTTTTTCTTTTAATATCTTTAATGTCAAAATGTACTCAGACTGTTTGAAAAGAGTTAAAAATTTGGTCACCTTAAAGCCTTTTCCTACATAATTGGGAAAATCAATTACTAAAAAATAATGAACACAAAAATCACCTGTTTTGCATAGCCCTACTCATTATATCGGAATGTAAATGTAGTCAAAAGGAGGTAGGTGATTAGTTCCATTAAAAAGAAACCTGAATCTCTAGGCTGTGATTTAAAATACTGTTTATATCCTTATGATTGGCTGTAGAGTTACCTTTCTAAACTCAAATTCTTTCAAGGGTATGTTCTGTTGAGTTAACCTCTGTCTTCAGCAGTCTTAGGCAAATTTATTGCATGATTTATTTTTTGATTACTTATTTGGATAACCTTATTATAAGGCTTGCTACTTAGACAATAGTAAGATACTAAGTTTAGTCATAGCCATACATGAGAGATGGACTGTAGGATATACCAGCCCAGAGCTAGCTAGGTTCATATTAGCTTCAATTCATTTCATTCAGCAAGGTTTTGGAGAAATGGTTTTGGAGCAATGTACGTTTTAACATTAATGAAATTTGAAACAAACAAACAAAAAAAGCACATTGAGATGCCTTTCCCATGTCCCAGGAAAGATCTTTGCTCAGGTGTTGACTTAAGAAGTTGTATTACAGTTTGGCTTGTGGACTTCAAGTAATCATCAGGTATATGCTGGGGGGTTGTCGTGGTTTAACCTGGCAGGCAGCCAAATACCACGCAGCCGCTCACTCACTCCCCCCGCCCCCCCAGTGGGACGGGGAGAGAATCGGAAGGGTAGGAGTGAGAAAAACTCGTGGATTGAGATAAAGACAGTTTAATAGAACAGAAAAGGGAGAATAATGATAATAAATAATGATAGAATATACAAAATGAGTGATGCACAATGCAATTGCTCACCACCCGCGCTGACCGATAACCAAGTAGCGATCGGTACTTCCTGGATCACGCCTACCATTCATATACTGAGCATGACGTCACATGGTATGGAATACCCCATTGGCCAGCTGGGCTGGCTGTCCTGATTATGTTCCCTTCCATCTTGTGTACCTAGCTCAGTCAGTAGGCACGGGAGCTGTCCTTGGACTAGGAGGGCACTTAGCAACAACTGAAAACATCAGTGTGTTATCAACATTCTCCTCATACTAAATCCAAAACACAGCACTAGGAAGAAATTTAACCCTATCCCAGCCGAAACTAGGACAGGGGTGGAGGTAATAAAGGATTGCCAAGAAAAACATGAGAAATGAAAAGTAAAAAAAAAGTGAGAGAAGGATATGAAGTGAAGTAGAAAGTGAGAAACTTTCCGGGATGGAACGCAAGAGGAAAAAGATTAAAAGAAAAGAAATTAGCTTTTCTATCTTTTAAAGATTTTGTGGGAGAAAAAAGTCAATGTAACTGAAAAGTATTGAAATTGAATGGGCTTTCTTATTAGGATGTTCATGAGCAACTCCATAACCTTGGAAAAAGATCTTTCCAGATGGACTCTGAACACCTTGCCATAGTTCTACGTCGGGTAAAAATCCTCTTTAGTAGCAAGCAGCAGACCACAACAGGGTCTGAAAGCTGGACAGTTGATTGTTTGTGCTCCCTCCCTGTCCCAGCTTTCAATGTTTCAAAAGCTTCTACACCTGATAAAGAACTGGCGGAATTAACTAAAAGTTTTTCAAAGTTATTAAAGCTATACAATAATCTGGAAAAGCAAGGCAAATCAAACAAGATAAAGAACAGAAAAGAAATATTGTTTCATTAATCTAAAAATTAGATATAATTATTGGTATTTTATAACTTTATACTCTGCCATGAAACATTTTATAGAAACAGAAGTCTGTTTTTTATAGAAAGAGAAAGCTTTGCATGGTAAGCAGATACATGATTAAGGGAAAAGGGTTTGTTACCATAACAGCTTCTTATTGACCCTTTTATTGAACATAAGAATCTCAGAAGTACTGTATATTTTAATAGTATTTTACAGAGTTATAAAGTGGACAGAGGAAGTGATACATAAAACCACTTCTCATATTTAGTTGGAAATACTACACATTCCGTTTCTGAAACGCAGTTTTCATTTTTGTTATATCTAAGATCTTTGCTCCTTTTGGAAGACAGTAAATACAAAAAAATAAAAAGGTATTTATTTACAGCTTTCCATCTCTGTTCCAGATTCCTCCTTCACTGCATGCAGATAATAATCAGACTTTCCTCCTACTGGTCGAAAACCGTATTGTGAAGGTTACAGGCTTTTTGGTGAATTCTTGTTGCACCCTAATGGGGCTGAACTGCTAATCCAGTTACAGCCATGGCTGGAAGAGGTAGCAGAGTGCAAAACCAGACCCAAAGCAGAGTCGGAAAACTCCTCACAGCGGCTTTAAAACCATGCTGAGGCCATTCTTGAACAGTCTTGCCATAACTATGCTGTGTACATCTTCTAATATGCACCCCTCATGATCATGTTGATATGAAACTCCGTTCTTGCAAAGCATGAAAGTTTGGTTCTGTATTCAATAACCGTGCACTGTTGTCCAACCACTGCTGAAGAACAAACACTTTAAAAAAACAACAAATGGCCTTTCAATGACTGACTCCTACTAAAGAGTTCAGCACATCGCGACAACCTTCTCTGAAGCACAGCAAAGTGTGCATTTTTGGTCCCAGATACAGCACATTAGAAAAGCATTATGAACAGGGACTGTTTAATTGGGTTAGGTTTTGTCTAAGTCTAACACAGATATGCTTACCATGTGTTTAGCTGAAATAACCGTGTCAGGTTTTTCAGTTGCACCAGCAAAGCCTCAGGAGCAAAAAGGCTTGTGCATGTTTGGACAGAATTTTCCGCAATGTAAGGGAACAAGGCTGATGGGATCTGACAGTGCCCAGTGGGGATGGGGTAAATTCACAGACAGAAGTAGAATTTGAAGTTTAGTCACAGCATAAACAAAGACTCTGTCTTAAATCATCTATCTATCTTTCACTGCGACAGGTCCTCGGAGATGCTTCCCTTCACCTTTGTTAATCACATGCAAAGGATCAGAGTTAGACAAGCAGATAACCGATCTTTGTTGGCCACAACCAATGCCTTCAAGATCTGTGCTGCAGTTGCTTCTCCAGCAAATCTGTTAAGCTTATTCTCAGATTCCCTTTATTGGCATTTAGTTCATTGCTACTATCTGCTGGATTATCCTTTTTTTTTTCCCAATTAAAGCAATCATTAACACTCTGTGTTGGGTTTGAAGGGCATCAGGATATTTTTGCAGCCTGCACATTTTAGACATCTGGACAATACTAACTGCAAATGGTCTGGGTGCAGATGGGGATTTCTTTTTCCTGTTTTAGATTTATCCTTTTTAAATTAGGTTCACGTATCTTACGCATGTCTTGTAAACATTATAGGAAGGCTTCCTGTCTGTGCCAGCACTGCTGGATCAGGACCACGGTAAAGGAGGGTTTAATGGCGAGGAGTATCTAAGCTGACAACCAGCAACAAGGAAAAGAGTGTTGGCTGGTCTCTCCCTGGGTCTAGCAGCCAGTCTGTCCAGAGCAGATTGCAGAGTTGTCTGAGAAAAGACATCAGGAGCTGATCCTGTTTCACCATTGCCTAAACTTTTACTTTCATATTGATTATGAATAAGAAGAGGAGATAGGTGGGATAAGATCTAATTTGGGAGACAGGAAAGGCTGCAACAAAAGCAGCACAGGAAAAATGCAAGAAAGACTTTTTACTGAAATCCTCCATCTTGTGAAGGGTGATGTTTGCCTGCTTAGTGTCTATACATAATACTTGAATCTATTCTGCTGAGGAGTCAAGTATCTCAGGTCTGGTTTACCCTTCATGAACACATGTTAGGATAGTGCAGGCACATGTACGTGTACATGCATGCTATAAGAATATTAGGTCAGTATATGAAAGAATCTGAATTGTCTGACCACACAGAATACAAACGTTCTGCTGCATCCTTAAGATTTTTTTTCTATTGGACCAATTCCCTTTTCCTGCACTTTCCTTTCTTGATGGCAGTGTTGTAAGATATGTTGAGCTTCTGCTTCCTTTAACTCACTAAGAGGTGACAAATAGGGTACCTCCAAGGAAGACCTAATTTAAAGACGTCATTAGCGTAGAGTCTTCAGCTCAGTGTAATAGTATAATAAACTTTACTCCTTGTCTCTACTCAGAATACCAGCCTTTTCAGGTTTTTTTACCCTCCCAAAGTGCAAAATTGTAGGAGGCTGGGCACATGCAGGGTTTGTTTGTCTCTGGAGCTCCCAGGAGGTGAGCTGTCCTTATAGCATAGGAGCCATAGGGAGGTTTGCCTGAACACCAGCCTGGGCATCTCTGCTGCCGCTGCATGACCATACGGCAGTCAAGCCTGCCTCCAGCAGCTGTGACCAGGCAGCAGCAGGGAGGCCATGGGCTATGCTGCAAAAGCAGCGGGAAGGGGGATGTAGAAGGATATTTGTGCTTGGTGTGCGGGCCTGGGAAGGTCTGTCTGTGCTTGCAGTCCTTCTGGCTTGGGTTTAGCAGATTCGTGGATTTTGGTGTTCTGGCACTGTGGAGGAAGCTGCTATCCTTGCTGACAAATCTTCTTTAGTCATAACAGCAGTTCTCTCTCCTTGACTCTTATTTCAGAAGACGATTTAAGAAAGCATGTAAAAGCCTTAATGAGGACAATAAATGATCTCAATGGAACTGATACGCAAATCTTTTTTTTAGTACCTTGCTGAATCAGGTTCTCAAGTCTTATTTCTAACCACAGTGGTAGAACCACGTTTCCTACTGCTAACCACTTCCCCCCACCAAAGAGGTTTCATTTGGGAACAACTGATGCTTTCCCAGTAACCTACAGGGTACTCCAGTTGAACATTTCTGTGCTTACTAAATATGCTAGTCAGTTGCTAAGAAGACTAATGAATCCTTAAGTGTACATAAGAATGATTTATGGCATAATGTGAATTTACAGCCCATTACGGGAAATAATTACATTCCACTAATTACAAAATTTAATAGTCACTCCAGCCTGGGAAACAGCAGTTTGAGCAAGCAGATTTGCAGCCATTCACTCAAAAGTGTGAACTACATGAGAAGCAGTTAGCTGAAAATCCTTTTGCCATTTAAGCCCAGCTCAATTCAGAGATCTAATTCATGACATGTCACTGAATTAGTTTTTTCCATTAGTTTTTTCAACTTTTCTAAAAACTTGGAGGAAATGGACCATCAAAGAGACTGACTAGAAATATATTAAGAAACTTGCTTCATCAGTCTTCAAATCCACCATGTTTATGATAGAGTTTTTCAGGAGGAAGAACAAGACTTTTACCAACAGTGTGAGTGGTTTTTGTAACGGGTATATAATAATATACTTCATTCTATGGGGTGCAAAACCACTCTTTTGTCACACACTTACTCACACTGGGCGAGCAGTGTAGGACTTGGTTCTTTTGTTTGAACTGTATAAATGATCAGTAACTGTCAGAATCAGTTTTGTAAATGTGGAGAATAAAGCCCAATACGTCTGCTCTAAGATTTTCAGCTGAAAAATAGACAGTCTTTATTTTACTCATTGATACCGGATTCACCTGTCAAGCACTTGACAAGGCTGCACACAGTGGTGTGGTCTGCAGTCTCTACATGTGAGATATGGAACCTAGGAGACAGATTTTATACTAGGATCTGTTTAATAAAACAGAAAAATTGACAAGGACAATTTTGGTTTGATAGAATAACATCTAATAGGAAGTGGAGCACGTTAATTGAAATAAAGAGTTTGATCCAGCTTGCGTTAAACTTAGGGAACTGAATGTGATGCAGAAAGAAAAGCCACCCATTAGGTGGAGTGTTCTGTTTAACTTTCAGAGCGACTCTTGTGATTTTTAAGAATAGCTGCTTGAGAGATTATTTGTTCTGTGTTGGACTCAGGAAAGTAAAACCATCTTTCACTGACCAAAAAAGTTCAAACTTAACAAGATTCAGATTGCAAGAGCAGATTGTAAGCAAATTGTCAGTCAGTGGGCATATAATGGAAGTGTATGGCAAAACTGTTATTTCTGGATGTATGCATGTTCCAGAAGAGAAGATGTTAAATGATAACATTTAACAGAGCTGATGAATTTTCTTGGAAAACGAGATAACTTCAAGAGCACAATCAGTTAAACAAGGGCTTATTTAAACATAACTGCAGCTTTTGTTTCCGTAACTTTACAAATTCACATGGGTGTGAAACCGGAAAAGCAACATTTGAGCTGGTAGTGGGTACTAGATGTTCTTCTCACATTCACGGGGTTGCAAGTGATGCTTTTGATCTCATCAAGACATAGCAGAAAAGTATAGTCTTTTTCATAAGTATAGAACACCAAAAATCTTTTTATGTGTTTGAAGTCTAAAGCATTGTGTCAAAACATAAATTCCTCAACTAGTTTCATTGGGTTTGCAAACAGCTGATCTGGGATTAAGGTTGTTTCATTTTTCTTTTTCTTTTTAAACATACTGCAAATTTAAGATTTTACCAAATTCTCTGTTAGTTCACCCGATTCCATCAGGTCCTATGATTTACAGATCCTATATGAAAAATGCATCCATTTTCTTTTCTACCTGCTAATCCACATGCAGATTGAGGAAGCTGCACTTTTCCTTCTGTGCAATTTTAGGGTTGGCTATTTATTTAAAGGAACCTTTCAAAAAATGGTAGAAGTGAAAAATGATGCATAGAAACAAGGAGGATATATGATGTGGTACTTGAACTTCTGTTTTGGAAGTTAAAATCTAAGGTTATCTTTTCTACTACATACACCTTCCAAGGATTACAAACACAAGGCTAAAGTTGTGTGGTTTTACCTCTGTTTACAAACTGACTGCAGCAAATTGCAATGTGCTTGAATAAATATATTCATTGTTATTCATTTAAATAAATACTTGCAAAACAGGGAGGTCAGATCCTGAGTTTTTCTAAGTAGCTAGAGTACAAATGAGTCTTGGTTTATACCATCTGGCCTGAGATCAGTAGTTCACAACTACTCAACACTTGATATTCAGACTGCTTGTAATGACAAGCAGTCTAAGTGTTGTTTCTGTGTCCTAAAGGGTGACCATCTCTTAGACCAAGTTTTTTGGCATAAAAGGTTAAATAGGAAGATTAGGTATCCTTGCCACTGACTTTCTTTCAAAACTGAAATATATCTTTTACTACAACTCCAGCAAAAGCTGCTTACCTTAATGATTGATGTGTACAGTCAACAGTTGCTAAATGATACAGTGAAGGACCATTCAAATGAGTAAGCTGATATATGAGCATTGGCCTGAAATTTATGACTGACAGAAAATGGACTGACCAGACTCTAAGACAGCCAGGATTTAAGTTCACAGTTCATCTGTAATTATCACCGCACAATGCTATTAATGTTAGGCAACAGTCTTTCCACTCATGTTCTGTAGCTTTGGTACTCTTGGGTGTATGCGGGTGTGGTCGCATCCTATACCATTAGAACTGCAGAGATCACATGCCTTATGTATAATCTTATTTTATTATGTAGACAGTGTTTCTCCTCAGCAAGGAGCATCTCCTTAGGGCCTTGAACTTAATATTCACTTTAGCTTTACCTAGATTTTCACAGATCAGCAAATATGAAAAACCTAGGAAACCTCTGTGTGAGTTATAAAAGCAATGTGTCCAGGAGTGAGCAGTATAAAAGGGTGTCATACTTCAGAAAACTTAGTCAGGTTACTGCAACCTGTCTTCCCGTCAGCACTGCTGAATAAAGACTACAGAAGTAATCTTCATTTTGGCATGCCAAACTTTTGAGTGCTTGATATTGAACTCTTTGCATTCCTTTTAGTGCTCTGTGTTATAAACTCTACTTTCTACTTTTGGTAGATTGCACAATGCCTATTACCAGTGTAGATGTTTGACCATACCCACAACCACACTTTTAGAAGAAAGGCGTTTGCAGCTAGCTTGTTAGCAAACAGTAAGAGTTGATAGGTTACTAACATTCAGTAATACAGCAGCATATGCACATTATTATTAATCAAATATTAATTAGTTGCACTTATGAGAATTCCTTTTATCTTTATATTATCTTATTCCTAAACCTCTACTGCAAATGTAATTGTATCCACAGGTCTTGAAGTACTATCATAATATTTGCTACCAGCACACACTTCTAGTCAAGAATTATTTGACATTAATCCCATATGTAAAAGTTCTCTATACTATTTTATGGTGAGACTTAGAGCTGTAGTGTCTGAAGCTCATTGCATACACATATTTGCGCGTGCATGCACACACCACAAATAGAACCACCCAAGATATGTGTACGGTTATTTGGGATTTTAGAGTTAAATTAGTTTGGGCCACTGACTTAGCTCGTGTAGAGATCTAATTTTTCATTTAGAAAGCATAACGGTTTAGTTGTGTAGGTCACCAGTATAGTAATTTATTGTAAATTTGTAACTGATTTCAGATGATGTCTCTACACTTTCAAAGGTAATGGCTCCTGAAAAAAAAAGTCTGTATCCTTAAGCAACCAAGGTAAAAATGGAGTGTTGCTGAGGTAAAGAAGGATATATAATTGACCAAGAGAGGGATTGTAGAGGGGCTTGAAGTTAAGCTTCTCTTTTGTCGCCCATAAAGTTGTTTACCCCAAGAACCATCCTGTAACCTCTCCTTATTTATTAAACAGTAAATTATATATTTGAAAATATGTTATCTGTACAACTCGGCAGTTTTTCTTTTACCCTTTCCTGAGGTCACAAACTCAACCAAACTGAACCTTCAGTAGACCTGAGAAAAATCATTCTTGGTGCTCATTCAACCTTACTTTAAGCATGGAAGTGGAAGCATGGAATTATTAGCTAATTTCATATATACCGCCAGGCAAGCAGCAGATGGTCAGTATAACTGCACTATACTGCCAAATAAAACAGGTCCAAGGACTGTTTTCTTGTGGCTAGTTTGATCCTGTCAAAATAACCGCAGATCACCTGATGCCTCTGGCCCCCATGCAGTGTCTTACGTCCCTAAGACAGTATTTGTACATACGTGTCTGCATGTATGTGTGTGTGTGTGTGCTCATTTCTTTTCTGTTCACAGTGATGTTTTCATAGCGTGAAACTGAGGGTAGGCATCGCGTGTCCCTGAGACGCTCTGTGTGTGTGTGTGCATGTGTGTGTAGGGAGCTAACTTCCCTCCCTGTGACACGAGAATTTCAGCAACTTATACCATAAAACAGTTTCTGGAGGCAGTGTATGGACAAATGATGAGTGCAAAGCTTTTTTAAATTTACTAATGCACATAGTAGCTAACTATGAATAATGAGCTACTAGGCTACTAGGCTAAACATTAATATGCTCATCACCACCTGATGAAATGCCTGATGGGGCTTTACCAACCAAGCGGTCATCAATCAGATGGTCATGGGTCAGTCTCCTTTGCTTCTTAGAACGGGCTGATCCTCTTGTGTTGCTGAATCTCTGCTGTTTTTTCTTATAGTTCTATATGTTTTGTTTTAAGTATTTTTCCTCTTGAATTCTTGAGCTGTTAATTGCTCTCGTCACAAAAATTAGACAACCTCTTTGTGTTTTCACATGTTCTATCTTGCATAGCCTTACCATATGTACTTTCTTAGATCTTAGTAGTAGTTTGTTCAGTAAAAGAGAGCCAAGATTGTGCAGCTCCCTTGCATGGCGGTAGTCCTTGGATCACAGACCCTGAACCACTGACTGAAGCTTACAGAGGTGAAGGTACAAAGTATGTTGGGATACTGTTGAAGAACAGCACATGGTAAAGGGAACTAAACCTGGTGCAGTCTTATCCCTATTCCCAGTCCAACGGGAATTGTCCCTAGTGTGTTCTGCTCCTCAGACCAGACCAGTGTGTTGCCTGAGCGAGCGCTGTGTGGATGATCGGCTGCTGCAGTGTTGGAGATTGTCCTTGGCACTGTTTTCCTTAGTAGTACAGAAAAGGCTGCCAAGGCAGGGCTTGCTTTGCATGGGCCAACTAGAAGCTAGAGTCTTCTGGATCTAGTCTTCTGGCTTCCTGAGCTCTCCTATGCATTTCTTTGGCCAGCATATGCTTTGAATCAGCTGGTGATTTCCTTGCACTAGAGGAGGAAATCTGATGGAAAGCACCTGAAGGTCAGTGTATTGCAGGCATTTAAAACCATTCTGTTTTGGAGAAGCTATCTATTTCTCTTGTAAATGGAAGACTTTATTCTCCAGGATGCAGTATTGAATTGCAGTTCCTGTACTGCAACACCTGTCCTTTAATCTGTTAAAAAGAAAACATAATTTATTTTACACTGAGACTGAGTGATAGTTACTTATATTTGGGAAATGTTAACTTGTGTGCTGTTAAAACTGTAATTGGATTATTACTTTATAACATTTTCAAATTCTTCCTCTTGTCAGCTGAATCATTCATGTGCCAGACCATTTTGTTTAGCTATCCTTTCCCCTTTCTCAGATAACTTACTCTTGCAACCTGAAATGTATCTATCCAAGCTATCGATTGTCTCAAAAATCCATTATTACTGGGTAGATCTCAAAGCATTACAGCTGAAGCTGACAAACAGATGATGGATTGTTCTCATTAAACACTGATCTTTTAAATGGTGTCCCAAACTTCTAGGGATTAAAATTAGGATTCAAAGTTGGAAGAATAGAAGACTGGAAAGATTAAAGGTTTCCATGGCCCAGAACTACAGCCCAGGTAATGACTACATCATGAATGTTTCACTAATGTTTATGGAGGTTTTGGGGCTCCTTTGCTTTTGACTGCCCTGGTAAGGGAAAGCCTCAGATCAGTTTACAGTTCTATAAAGTGTGTTTTTCACATATAGCAGCATACAAGAAACTACTTCTAGTCAGGTTAAAACTTACAAAGGCAAATTAACCAAGTTCCCTACTGCTGTGTATTAATTGCTCTAAATTCTCTTACTATTTGGATATTTTTATGGTGCCTTGGAGTTTTAGTGTAAATGTACTCTAAATGATTAACAACACCTTTAGTGTGGGTCAGAAAACATTTTTATAGAAAAGAAAAAAAATGGTTCTAACCCTGAATGTAGTTTTGAGGAATTAATCGTTATTTTCCAAAATCCTTTTCACAATGGAAAGTGAGTTACAATCCTCATGAATCTGCCCGAACAGGCATAATGCCTTGACACACTCTGGTAGCTCATGGGAGATGAAATCTGGGTGGCATGGGAGATGGAATCTGGGTGGATATCCCAGCTCCCTGGGGAGAGCTTGTATGCGAGACATCTAAACTGTAACTCTGATGATGCATGGCAGTGCCAGGAATTGGATCATGCTAATGTCAAGGACCCTGGTTTTGACTGAAAAATGTCAGCATTACATCTGGCATCAGATTTTTTTTTACAGCTGATAACCTGAGGGCTTTGAAAGGTCTTAATCACTTTCATTTTTTTTTACTCGCCACTGTGATCCGATACCACTTCCTTGCATAGTGTTGCCGCGCTATTCTTGAGGCATTTTTCTAAACCACTGTAGCTGGACTGCAGACAGAGTAAGCTTTAATGAAAGTTTATTTTAGACACAATGCCAAAAGAGGAAAAGAAAAAATGCAATTTTCTCTCAGTCTTTTAAAGGAAATCCACTAACTGGGCTTTTTTCCTTCCTGATTTACTGCGAAGTTCAGATCTCTGTAAGTCATTATAGGCCAGTTCTGTTTCAAAAAACAGACACTCACTGCCACTTTCTAGCTGAAGGGGCAAATAAGGCTACTGATGTGGAACAAGAGAGTCTGTGTGCTCTGTGTGGTATGAACTAAACATTTGCAGTGACACATGCCATGGTCCAGGGTAGAAAAAGACCCTGTAAATGATCCGGTGCTGCCAAGGCATGTGACATTTCAGTGAATGGATGACCATCTGCACACCGACGACTTTCTGTGCTTGGAGAACACCTGGGTCAAGGTGGAGTATAATCAAGCCACACTCAGTAGCTTAAATTGTTCAAGGATTTTCAGATTCAATCACTGGCTGAAGTTTTCCCCGGTGTGGGTATAAACGCATCCTGATATTCTGGCTAATGGAGGGATTGACAGCTCTGTGTTCAGAATCCAGTAAGATCTCTCTTTATCCTCCTGAACACACCTTGTGAAAGATTCTTCATTTGCACGCCATTACCTGCCAGGCAAGATACTGTGACATTCCCTCTTTTTCCCTTGAGTTATGTTTTCCTCTTAAAAAGACATGAGGGAAGGGTTTTCAGAGCTGTGCTTAAAATGCCACACTTCATAAAGGCATTATGCTTTGATAATCTTTTTCCTAGCACCTTTTTCAACTGAATGGTGCATCAGGCTCCTGTCAGAAAGCCCCTCTTCATCACAAGGCGTGCCGTCCCTCAGCAGGCAGTCCAGCCCTGACACGGAGGAAATAACAGCTTGCCACCTATTCAGAGGTAGAGTCACCTTGGAGGATCTGTGCTACCTTTATTTTTCTCCCTTGAAAATACTGTCTAGTGTACATAAGCCTATTATATATGTTCTTTTTTTCTGAATGACTAGCAAGCTAGTTTTTGCTTACAGTGCTGTCAAAAATGGCAATACTTTGGATGCAAATCTTAACCTTAAACTGACTTGAAACAAGATGAAACAGTACAAAAGAGGATCAGCAAACACACAGAAAAAAAGTAGTTTGTTTTTTCTTAAAAGGTGACTGTCCTATATGTGATAAAGTATGTATGTATTTATTCAGTAGTAAATGCTAACTTACATTTATTTAGTCGATTATTCCTTTCTACTCGTGATTTGTATCAAACTTTATCTGAAACTTTGACTTTAATCAGGAAAGCCTAAAACAAGAATTTTAAATTTGCAATTCAAGCTTACAGCTTAACAAGAGTCTGACCTTTTTGTAGGCATCATATTGCTGGAAAAAAAAAAAAAAAGAAATGCTTATTCTAAAAAAGGGAAGTGCTACTCTTAATTAGTGAGTTATCTTTCCGGGCTCCAAGTTATCCTGGATTATGGGACTACTAGTTCTCACTCCTCATTTACAACCATACCAATATGAGGAAAACAGTTTCCCCAATTTTTCAATTCCTCAGACAATTCTCTACTTTAAATTACTCTCTGAATTGGAATACTTTAATGAATTGACATGGGAAAAAAAAATCTGCCTTTAAAGTAAGTCTGTCTGCAAAGAGGTTATGGCTGTAAAAAGCTGGTTTAACTCTTTGAAATGTTTAAACTACCTACTCATATTGGAAACCACTGTTTCTAGTACTTTACTGGTTCAAAAATCTTTAAAGGTCAACAGAATACTACCTGAATTATGTTATTTAAATTTTAGAAAATATATTGAGTAATAGGTAAGGTAGCAAAGGATTTATTGTTTTTTAAATTATGCTGATACATTTATCTGAAGTAAAAGATTCATTTCATTTGTTTAAATGAAAATCAATTGAAATATTAAATAAATATTTTTATATTAAAATTAAATGTTTCCTTAACAAAGCTTTCTTCAGAAATAGATCCCACATTGCAGATTGCATATCAATATTGTACCTTTATGTGTGCACTGTCTCCCAGAAACTTCATTATTTTCAGCCCAGAGGCATCCACTTTTGAAGAATTTGGAAAAACATCTTCCCCATGAGAAGAAATTAGTTTATTTAAAAAAAAAACCAAACAACCAGAAGCCTACTACTCTGTTTAAATTTAGTCTACATGAAGATCAAGGTACACAAACACCATCTGAGAGGTGCTGAAGTTTTTATTCTAAATTCAGATGAGCATTAGCACAGCAATAATAATAATAAGGGATTAACGTTGTATAACGAAGTAGTAGCATTTTGCAGTGCAACAGTATCATGGCCTCTATAGTGAATGATTGCTATGGTTACTCAGAATGGTATGTGCTGTATGTACGCTGGAGAGGTTATGGCAATAAAGCAAGAAGTCATAGGAATTAGTGAACTCTTCATTATTATCATTGTAATGGCTCCCCAATGTGCACTAGGGAAAAACTGAAATACTCAGAAATGTAGTTAGTATGAACATACTGCTACCTTTCCCCCAAGGTTAATAATTCATCTATATACATATGAAGTACCAGAAGGCCCTAATCTATGCTAAACTAAGCAATTTCACTTTATATCTTCTTTTCTTTCTAGAGAAGCCTCTTGATAAAAAAATACCAGCTAAACTGCAGGCTGCATTCTTTTCTCACTTGAGTCACTGCGTTGAGACAGGGAAGGAGATAAATCTTGGAGGACCTCCTTGAAGGAGAAAAATATTTACAGTGAAAATGACAGTCAGAGAAGCAAAGTTTACGAAAATAAACAAACCAACTTTCTTTGCCACCACTGACCATACAACTTTTGCTGTTTGCAAGAACAGTGTTGGACCTTTCTGAGCTCTTCTGCAAGCTTAATGTTGCAGTTCCTTTTGTAACTAAGGTGAAGTCAGAAGAGGTCACAGATATGCTAAGAAAACTCACTTGCATAAATTCTGCAGCTTTTTCTAGTGTCATCCCTTTCGGCATATTAGCCTCATCGTCCCTGAGACCTGCAGGACACAGGACCATGAGTAAGCTCAAAATAAATGGAATAATTCCATAACCTCAACCTTAAATATTCAAAGACCATGTCTTGTCTCCCTCCTGCTATGCTCTATGCATACTGGAAACTAATTTTTTTTTTTAATGTAGTGATTTTTTTTCTTCCTAGCTAAATGTGGGGATCTCTCTATTTGCTTTCACAGCAACGTGGTTCCAAAATGTTCTCAGTTCATTGATCTGGCAACATTTTTTTATTAAATAATGCCAGCAGAGATCCTCACAAGCATGTGAAATGCAGTAAATTTCAGGAGACACAGAATAATCTAGCTATAAGACTTTGCCACATCATTCTTGGAGTGACTCTTATGTATCCCCTACAACATCCTGAAACACCAAAGGATTTGTCTTGCTTTTATTTTTCCTTTTAAGTTGTAAATATCAGGTCAAATGATTCTGATGCAGAATTATGTTTGCCTTTTCCCATTTATGGTGCACAGGTGTGTTGGTGAGGTGAAACCAAAGCAGGAGCAGCCATGCCTTGGGATTGCAGGATGTTGGGGCACAGTCCCTTGGCTAGTTGCTGTTCAGCCTTAGGAAGGACTTTGCAAGAAAGAAGCTACCTTTACCAGGAATTTTTAAAGCAGGAGGAAGATTTAGCCAGCTAAACTCAGAAGGGCATGATAACAACAGAGCAGCTGGTGGTTATTAAAGGATTTATAACAAGGTTAAGTAGCAGTACTAAAGGTGTTTAGCACAAATTCCTATTTCTCCCTCATATGTTAGGTTTCCCTAGCCCCAGAAGAAAAAAGCAGTAGGTAGAGAACTACATACTTGCAAAAAAAACTCCCAAACCAGGAAAAACATTTAGGATGAACCAGGGAAAAGAACAATCTCATTATCTATCAAAAACATTACTCCTCCTATAATGAATATTGCATACATTTTTATCAGGCTCTTACTTGTTATATTTTGTTAGTTCTGATTTCAAGTATATCAGAAATGGAGCAGTTTTTATTTTTTTTTAAGAAACTGTGAGTTTTAAGGCCACCCAGATTTTGATTTAAAGCAATCCAAATGGAACAATTCATTTTCAAAACTAAAGCAGGTTGGGCAGTATACTCAGACAGAACCATTTCTTAGAGCTAGAGCACAGTAAATCAGCTAGTAAAACACAGAGAAGAAGGTAGTATGTTGTTGAGAATCAAAAGATGTGGTTTGGATTCTCCTGTAAATCACCAGGACAGATACTTCAACTTTGTTAGTGCTGAAGTTATGAATTATAATAGAATGCACCCACAGTATGATAAAATCCCACACAGAGAATGGCCTCTTTCAAACCCGATAACCAGAGCGATTCAGTTTTCATAAGCAGATGTTGGAAACTCTATAAAACATTTTAGCTGTATCTCACAAGGAAGCAGTCAACATTTGCTGACACACTCATTCAAGATGCCTTTCTGAGAAGTTAATGTCAGAGTTACATAAACCAAATTATAAAAATCCTGAGATCAGAAATAAACCATAGAAACAGGAATAGTGTAAATGTCTCTTAAACTGTTTTTCTTCAAAAATCAGTCTTTCCTTCTCAGAAATACACTGTAGTTTATAAAAGTAATAAATTCAGGCTAAAGGGCTGACTTAAATCTGCAATGTCCTTTCTTTTGCTATTACTAAAGCCTAAAATGCAGCAACTTCTCCTTTTCTAGTTAGGTGTTGTCACTTATCTTCTTTCATATCACTCATCATAGCCGCACTCATTCTGCGGTATAATCAGAAATACACACAACTTTTATGCCTAAGTTGGAAATCAGGGTCAATCACCTCTGTTCAGATTCTGTTACAAATTCAAAACTGAAGAAAATTTACAATCTGCTGGGCAGAACTCGGCAGAGCTGCAGCTGAGCACTGCATCACCTCCTTTCATCTCTAAAGAAATTTTATGGCTTGAAGACTCCTGCTCCTTTCTCACCGCAGGTCTCTTCTGAAGAAGCAAACTATCCCTTTCTTGTTTCAGGGACTTCTCTATTGCTAGTAATTTCTATTCAAATGTTTCTGCTTTCCACAAGCTCATCTCTCTTCCCATCCCTAATTTTTGATCAAATGTTAGGAAAGGCATAGGGTTGTGGTTCTTTAATTTTTAGATTTTGTAACAATGAGATACTGGTTGATATGTCCTAAAAAGCATCAAATGCAATGCTCCATGCAATGCTTCCTAAGAGATTGGAAGTACGAGGAAGAGAGGCAGCCATGCAACCTCCTGATGAAACTCTGTGGAGGTCCATTCAATTTCCATTAAAACCTTTCTGTAGTAGCTGAGTTAATTACCTCTTACATACAAAACTGTCTAATTTCAGTTTGAAAAAGCCTTCTATGGAGGCCTACCAAACAAAGCTGCTGCTTGACTCAGTGGCAGACGTGTGGCAAGACAAGGCTGTCTGCTAATTTTTAAAGCTCAGTGGTGAAGAGGAGGGCTTTCTTCAGACAGAACAAGAAGTTGTAAATAGAAAAATGGCACGCATTTAAAGAAGTATAATATTGCTGAATGCAGGAAAAGATCCATGACAATGAGATTTATTATGCTGTGGAGCGGTCTCCTGGGACAAGATGTGAAAGCCCCAATCTTTTAGCACAATTTGAAACATAGTGAACAAAAGAAGATATATTGCATGGAAAAGTCTTGCTCTGATAGGAGGATAAAACAGATGGACTGATAGAACTGCAAATCCATGATTCTCTGACTTGGAGGTCCCTGTTGCTTAATTAGTTCCATTAGTTTCAGCTGAACTGTTATGATGTGGTAGTTATTGTGCAAACTAAAATCAATAGACGTGTGTCTGTACTGCACTGTAGGCTACACTGCATGCAGTATAAGATGGAGGAGGAATTCACTAACAATGTAAAATTGTCACATTAAAAAAAAAAAACAAAATTAAAAAAAGAGAAAACTGCTCAAATTTTAAAAGTAGCAAAATATCTCCTGCACAGCAGGTTTATACCGGAGAACATAAAACCTTGCAGCTATGCAAGGTGCTATCCAGTAGCACTAAGTTCTGGCATCACTCCTTGGAGAAAAATTACAGTTACAATAGTGGATATCGTAAATAGGACACCAATTGCTGACCACCAGTTTCCAGGGAGGAAAACGAAGCAAGTGTATAAACAATTGTGGTTTTAATACAGTATAAAGTGTGTTATAGTGTTTCTAATATAAATAAATTAACATATAGTGGTTGAGCAAGTTTATTAGTATGGCAATTGTAGTACAGTAATCTAATGTGCAATGTCTCTGTTCAATCCCTGTTTTAATTTCCAGTGGAGAATTTAACGGGAACTTAACGATCATATGTCATTGTACTGAAATCTTTTTGAAATCCTGAGTTTCTGTTCAGTTGCAGCTCTCCTCTTCAGCGAGCTTCATCTCGGGCCAGCAAAGGCAGCACTGTTTTCTACCTGGACAATGAAGACAGGCACAAGCTGTCTTTTTCAAACTATAACTGGAAGACTGCCATCAGTAGAAGCTCCTTTCCCCACCTCCCCGCCACCCCACCCCCCCCCGCCTTTTTCTCTTTGTTTTTAGTTGTGTGCAAAAACCAAAACAATCTCAAGCAATGGGAGCACAAGCCTTTTTGACTCTGAGACTGCTCGACCAGTAGGGCTTTGCATTAGGAAAGATGACAACTGGTGGCAAGAGTCTCCATGTCTGCTCAGTACCTGGCTTCTCAGTTGGGGTAACTAGTAGAGGGTGGGACAGTTTTAATGCTATGAATACCTCAGCAAACTGGTAATAGGTCATTTCAACAAAAAGTTAAAGCAACATAGGGTAGTAAATATTTACAGGTTTACTGTCAAATAAGAGTAGACTTTATTTACTGGAAAAAAATACTGACGTTTTCCTTGAGAAATACAGGGTTTACTCCTATAGATTTGAAGATTTCTTTAATATTCTAAACTACCTATTTCATTGCATAGTTCTGTTCTTTATGAGCACTGACAGAACAGCTGCATTTTGCTACTTCCACAGAAAGGAAAAGATAGAGAAATAGGAGTGTATCTAGTTTGGGCTGAGAGCTGGTTCTAGTCATGTTTGCCGCAAATTTTTTATGGAACTCTTCGTCAGCCTGTGCTTGGTCTGCTGGTAAAGTGAGTTTATTGGCTACTGTGGGGTCGTGAGTTTCCAGGACTCATTGCTTGAAAAACACCTAGAATGCTTGCATTAAGAAACTTCAGAGTATTGTATTATAGCGATCACTATCAGGCTTAGTCACATTATTTAGACCTAATAGCATTGTCTGAGTGTAGCTCATCTGAATTGCAGGTCATAGATTTTTACTGTGCTATAGAATTTGTTTATTGATGCTTGTGTTTAAAAAAGTGACTAGATAACTAGACAGTGTCAAAGGCCTTACTGAAGTCCAAGTAGACCAGTGGATGTGGTCTACTTGGACTTCAGTAAGGCCTTTGACACTGTCTCCCACAGCATTCTCCTAGAGAAGCTGGCGGCTCACGGCCTAGACAGGTACACTCTTCGCTGGGTAAAAAACTGGCTGGACGGCCGAGCCCAGAGAGTTGTGGTGAACGGAGTTAAATCCAGTTGGCGGCCGGTCACGAGCGGTGTTCCCCAGGGCTCAGTTTTGGGGCCGGTCCTGTTCAATATCTTCATCAATGATCTGGACGAGGGGATCGAGTGCTCCCTCAGTAAGTTTGCAGACGACACCAAGTTGGGCGGGAGTGTTGATCTGCTGGAGGGTAGGAAGGCTCTGCAGAGGGACCTGGACAGGCTGGATCGATGGGCCGAGGCCAACTGTATGAGATTCAACAAAGCCAAGTGCCGGGTCCTGCACTTCGGCCACAACAACCCCAGGCAACGCTACAGGCTTGGGGAAGAGTGGCTGGAAAGCTGCCCAGAGGAAAAGGACCTGGGGGTACTGGTTGACAGCCGGCTGAACATGAGCCGGCAGTGTGCTCAGGTGGCCAAGAAGGCCAACGGCATCCTGGCCTGTATCAGAAATAGTGTGGCCAGCAGGAATAGGGAGGTGATCGTGCCCCTGTACTCGGCACTGGTGAGGCCGCACCTCGAATACTGTGTTCAGTTTTGGGCCCCTCACTACAAGAAGGACATGGAGGTGCTGGAGCGCGTCCAGAGGAGGGCAACGAAGCTGGTGAAGGGCCTGGAGCACAAGTCTTATGAGGAGCGGCTGAGGGAACTGGGGTTGTTTAGCCTGGAGAAGAGGAGGCTGAGGGGAGACCTCATCGCGCTCTACAACTACCTGAAAGGAGGTTGTAGCGAGGTGGGTGTTGGTCTCTTCTCCCAAGTAACTAGCGATAGGACAAGAGGAAATGGCCTCAAGTTGTGCCAAGGGAGGTTTAGATTGAACATTAGGAAAAATTTCTTTACTGAAAGAGTGGTCAGGCCTTGGAACAGGCTGCCCAGGGAAGTGGTGGAGTCACCATCCCTGGAGGTATTTAAAAGACGTGTAGATGAGGCCCTTAGGGACATGGTGTAGTGGGCATGGTGGTGTTGGGTTGACGGTTGGACACGATGATCTTAGAGGTCTTTTCCAACCTGTATGATTCTATGATTCTATGATTCTATAAATAATGCAGTAAGTAACATGAAAAATAAGAAAGTAAGCTTTCCTCAGATTACCAATTTTGCTGCTCTTTCTCTTAGAAAACATTTATTTCATTTGCCCATTTGTAAATCAGGATAGTGATTGTAATGTGCTTTCAATTTTTAAAAAGTCTCTATTTAAACATTTGGATTTTCAGCCTTGCATTCCTATCACATTTAAACTGCCATGAGAATTCAAAATATTAAAGGATACAGATCTTTAACGAATGTAAGTTATTTTTTCTTATAACTTAATTGCCCAGATCATTTTGATGCTTCAAGGCAATGTTTGAGCAGCTGTGAAAAAAATTTGCATGTCCACAGAGTGCAATATTGTACACATTACAGGCATCTGCAGGGAAAGCCAGCTCGGCTGAATGTACTTGCAGCTCTGCTCAATTAAATACGGTGTGTATCTATTCTGCAGAAATGTGCTGTTCCACAAATAACTTAAACAGCTTTCCAAGATGGATGAGTATGTAAAGAGATGACCTGCTTGCATATCTCTGGGCTTTGTCCGAAAGAGATTTGGATATTACAAACCATCTAATATCTTTTACAATGCTCGGAAGGTTAGAATGGCATCCAATTTGAGCAGTTGTTTGGAGAAAGATGCCAAATTTTGTCTCAGTGACATAAAATACCCTAGCATGAAGAAAGAACAGTAATAAAACTGTAAGAGAAAGAGATAAACTGAGACCTATATCAACAGAAAAAAGTGACATCTCTCTTTATTTACTGCAGGTGCTGTGTTTGACAACTCAGCC
The DNA here is from genome assembly GCF_964195595.1 of Calonectris borealis. Lineage (NCBI taxonomy): Eukaryota > Metazoa > Chordata > Aves > Procellariiformes > Procellariidae > Calonectris > Calonectris borealis. The sequence continues at coordinate 100,390,016 of NC_134312.1, forward strand.
TCTGGAAGATGCTCTTTTTAAGGCAATCTTTTCCTAACCTTAATTAGGTAAGTGGCATATCCTGTTCTGGATACACACATTTAATTTCATCAGTATGTCAAGCAGAGGCCAGATGCCTTTAATAGGAGACAGTAGAGAAATATAAAATGAACCACAGCTTTAGACTCTTAAATCTGCTTCTAACAGGCTGTCCTGTAAAATGAAGGTGCCCTAGATTGAGCTGCTGAACAGTTTTAAGAATCAGTGCAGGCTTTTTGCCCAATTCCATTTAGCTGAGGTCATGGACATGCATCCTCCCCGAGCCACAGATGTGTTTGCTGACAAAGCAGTCGTCAGCCCTCTTTCAGTGAGGAGCTTGGCCCTGTTTCTCTCCTCGTGGTTACCACCACAGCAGATCGAGCAGATTATGTGAGCACTCTCTAGCACATTTCAATGAATATGAGCTGCATAAGTTTAAACGGTTGAATGAGAAAGTTTTGCTAATATTGGCTAATTTTCATTTCTCAGCTTAGAGGGGAAGAAAGATAGGAAGGAAAACCCCGCTTTTTCCAGAATTGTACCTCCACTGTAGGTTGTATTGATCCCCAACAAGGGGCACTCCTAGACCCCAATTGTAAATGGCAATATTTTCGTGTATTCTACATGACAAGTTTAAAGTACTGCCTGCATGCGGCAGTCGTCACTAGGTTTTCTTGTACTCTTCCCTTCTGTACTGGTTCTTATAGTAATGGCTGCAAAGCCTTTGAGGATGGCAAAAAAACATTTTGGAGCCAAATGTTAGGAGAAAAAAAAGCTAAAAGAAGTGAAATAACCTAAGTGGCATGAGAGATACAGGTAAAGATAGATCTAAAAATCAATGCCCAGAATCACAGCTCAATATTTTAACCATTCTTTGTCACAGCATTTTTTAATGCTCCTGAGAGTACATATCCATTCACTAGTGAACTTCTCTGGAGTAAATAAATGTTAGTTCCATTTGCATCAAATAAATCTAGTGACTAGCCCAAAGAAACATAAATGACGACAAAAACCATACCCTGTGTCAGGGACACAGTTGCAGTAGGAAAGTAGACATTTCACCTCTTTGTTTGCAGCGTAGTTTTTGGTGACTCCAAATTTCCTTAGACTCCTGTAAATTATGATTTCTCCTGAACACTTCTGAGAAACAAAGAACAGTAATTATTTTGAACTGCTAACTTTATTTTATTCTCGTAGCTGAAACAGTTGGCTTACATCCACTTGCAATATTTCCAGCTTTGCTCCATTTGTATTACCTTCTGTTTTATATACTTCTGACCATGTTTTCCATAATTAGCAAATGCCAATACAATTTATGAAATGAATCCGGAAACCCTTTTGTTTTTATTTTGATTTAATATTACAACTTTGTTTCTGCTAATTCCTTAACATTACTGCATTTTTGAAGGAAATATTTTTAAAGTACTATAGATACTTAGTTTCTACTGTTCTTTCAGTGAGTATTATACATTTTAGTATTTAATAATGGGCACTTATTTTGATGACAGGAAACATTTTCCAAAGAGTGCCTTTTCTATTTATCCTTATAACTTTTTGAGAAAGCAAACTGAAATTAAGATGAAATGGACTGTGTATGCAAGACCCAAATTTCAGTGTCAATTTTTTTGTGGTCTTTTTCTGGTCCATGCTAAGTAGGTTAATTCATTTTCTTTCAGAACATGATTTTGAACAACAACATGCCATTAAATATCTGGCTTATCAAAAATAGAGAATGAAAATCATGACATTACCTTTACGAACATTATTGTCTTGACACTTCACAGATTATATTTGCAAAGCTGCTTGGGTTCTGGTGCATTCAGCATGTTCTAGACAGAGTATAATTGAATGTATTTCAGTCTAATTCTCCTAAATAAATTCAACAGTGAAAAAAAATTTAAGACATGTTGGTTTTGCTACACATTGGGCTAGTAAATGTGCTGAAGAACAGAAGCTCTGCCTTTTGGCTTTGAGTAAATGGAGTAAGAGTTTTGTTTGCAAAAAGAGGACTACAAAGCCAGAAAATAGGAATAGCGTAGCAAATAATGTTAATAAAAATGAGTGAAAGTGTGTCAAAGTAAAATTTAGAATGATCATCTAAACCTACATGAAAAAAAAAAGCATGCTACACTAATTATACTGGAAGTAGCAATAAAAATATTACTTCTATGAAATATGACCTCTGAAAACAGTTTTTTAGAATGCTTAGTGAGCACTGAATACTTAGTGACTTTAAAACCTGCTGGTCAGAGTGTCAGCGAGTCATTTTACTGTGCAAAGCAGATTGATTAAGCTGGGAGCTGAATTCTGGCATCCTAAATCACACGTGCTTTGTTACGAACAAAATTATCTTGTATAAAGCTGTGTGCTACCATGTCCAATGTGCTTTCAGTGCTTACCCAATCTTGCACATCTTTATTCTACTCCGCAATTTAAAAGATAGATCATCCTTCTGACTCATCCAAACAGGGTGTGTTTATCATCCAGAACTCTGCAAGTTCCAGTCCTTTTTCTGAGACATTTCAGTGACATGACTATGAAGAAAAAAAGGAAATAAAGTATGTGCAGTCATTAACCAATCATCAGCTTACAAATGAAATTTCTGCCATTTAGAGTTATGTGAAAAACAAAATAAAATTCAGGAATGCAGAGGAAATGAAGAACTCCATCTCATTGTAGCAAACACATTACTACATGCTCATATGCATTTTTTCATTATTACATAGTGTAACAAAGGAACCAATGGAAAAGTCTACTGTGCTTAAAATTTCAGTTTGTTTTTTTCTAACTTTCGAAGTTCCATAAAGCCTGAGCTATAAATTGCAGACAGCTGGTAAATGATTCAAAGCAGTTCAGGTAATTATTGCTTTTATATCATAGAATGGTCAGTAACACATGACATGAGTTTGAGTATTATCACATATCATAATTGGCTAATTCCTTGTACTTTTCCCTTTCCTCCTTTAAATAAGCTACTCACGTGTACTTCCTCATACATTCTATCAGCTAATTATTAACACACTATAGAAATAGGGATCACATTTTATATTCAAGTTTCATTTTCCATGAAATTTCATTTCTTATTTCTCATGAAGAAAATATAACTGTCCACATAGTGGGACATTGCAATACATATTTTTAGTCCAGCAAGCATGACAGCTTTGATTATAGGAAGTCAAACACACAGTCTCTGTGCCAAAAATTAATAGACCCTTCTGTTTCATTTCATGGAGAAGTTACTTTACCTTCCAGTGCATGGGAACCTTGCACTTTTGCACAAAGTATAAGAAAGGAAGCAAAAAGAAAAAATCTTTGTATCCGGGCAAAATTTCTTTCATCCAGCAGAGCTGCTTGAATGCCTCTTCAGTATTTACCTTTAATGAGAACAGATTGGAAATGTTAGCACTGAAGAAAACAGATGGTGTCAATAATGACTGATACCCATTGGAGTTCTATAAACACAGGCGTATTCATAGCTTGTCAGGCAGCCCATATTGTAATCAAATGATATAAGTTACTTATTGGAATAAAAACTGTGAACAAGACCAAGCCATTTTTGAGGTAGGGTGTCTAAAAATGGTCTCTTCATTGCATAATCTAACATACCTGATGAGGTGAAGTTGACAGCGATTGGTTTCGATGCTTTTAATAATTTTGTAACAGAAAGGTAATGTACTAACTGGCCAAATTCTCTGAATATTTCTAAGCCTTTGAAGACTACAACTCCCAAATTAAAGTTGTGTTCAACTTGATGGACTAGTGCATAAGTAGAAATTATGCATTGGCATCAATGCATATATAATCATACTTCTAACAAACAGGAGGGTACGTAAATAGCATTGATGTTATTTGGCCCATTCTCTTTACAGCTCATCCACCTCATACTGTAGATGTCAGATTTCCATACAGAAATCAAACAATCTCTTTTCATGGAAACTTTTTAAGATCATGCAACAAGTGAATCCATGGGAAGTCATTCCAGATGATAGTAACGTGGAGTTTAGTTCATGTATGTCACTGAAAAAGTGTTATTTAACGAGGCAGTAGTTATTAAAATTGAACTTAAACAATTATGTAAAACTAACATATGCCTAAATTCCCAGCACCACCACCAGTCTTGCTGCTTACTATTTCAGGAAACTAACCTATATCAGCAGACAGACTCATTGCGCAGCACAAGATTATGATAGTCTAAGACGGAATATAGGACAGTCTCTGTGTGCACATGCATCCACTGAAGCTGTTCTGCAATCAGGGATGTAGCTGAGTTCAGATTTTCATGCAGGAGTAATACAGTAGGATAGATCTCGATAGTCCAGTTGAAAATGGAGACAGAAATTTGTTTGCTAACTGATACCTAATTACCTACTGTTGAGTGCATTCTATTTAATATGTGCACAGACTGAGAACCTATGGACTAAATCCTTCAGTATTCTTTGCTTTGTGAAAGTCTGATAACCTGTGTAAAATTAAATGCTACAAAAATGGAACTCAATACTTAAGTCTTAGTTCCCATTTTAAAAAGTCATAAATGACTTCGCAAAAGACCAGATAATGGGGTATTTCAGACATTCAGATCAATTTACTTCCATAATGAACACATGAAGTAGAAGAGATGAATTTGATGCTGAGTGCTTTTATTCATGTATTTAAATGAATATAGTCTCTATTTTGGGCAGGCTCAGTGGTTATATCTGTTGGTTGCCAAAATAATCTGATTTATACTAGAAAACAAGCACTGCCTGAAGCAGTACTTATTTCTAAAGACATTTTTGTACAAACCTGTAACACCATGCTCCTGTCTTTTCTTTAACAATGGTATTCACAATTGAAATTCAGAAATACAATCACCTACTGTTACTTGGTTATATACACTTTTTGCTATATGAATTACTTTGTGTTATTTATTTTTATCTGACAGAACACAAGATAGGTCAAAAACTACAAAAGTTTTCAAGCTCCTTGGAAGATACGTTACACTGGAAAAAAGTTCATTCAATAATAATGTAATCCTAATACAAAAATGGAATTTGAGAATTATCTGTCCCTTCCCTGTTTTTCTTCTCTACCTCCTGGCAGTATGAATTAGGTTTTATAAGGGAATGGATCTCCTTTGTTTTTTACACTAATGAAGAATTAAATACGGGAAATGATGACGTGAATAAATAATAAGTACTTCTCTGCCTTCTCATGCCTCCAGGTATTTAAAAGCTATGGGGTTTTTAGGATCTCAAATGCTTTTAAATAATTTTCAGAAGCTTTACTTATCCTTTTCTAGCATAGTCCTCCATCTTCCTGGGGAGGGAATGTAAGGTGGGGAAGAAGGCTTGGTTGTATTTATTCACTGACAAGGCTGCATTGCAATTTAAGCCCTGCCCCGAGAACATAAATTCTCAATATTCAGTAAAAATTCCCTGCAGTTAATTAGTCAAATGTCTGTCACCTAATCCATTGATAACATGATTTTTGCCCTTCTGTTTGAACCAAACCATGTGGATTTCATCCAAAGATTGTGACAGTTCGCTATCAGACAATCACTACAATGATGAGGACTGAAGAACCTATATGGCAGAACAGGTACTGATGAAGCACGAGGCAAATGTAGGATATGAAGCTAAACACAGGCTTGCAACAGACATTGCTCATTGAAATGTCTTTTTCTTAAATTTGGCTCTATAATTTCCCTTTATAATATAGTAAGAGGCAGACATTTTCCAGATTTGTCACATTTTCAGTATCAGTAGGGCATTGGGTACAACTGATTCCTTTGTCCACTGTTTTTCCTCCGTTTTCTTCCAAGGCATAAATAAGAGAATTCAGAACGTATACAATTACTACTGCTACATGTCAAATATTTTCATTGAATCATAGAATTTTGTTAAGTATTTATTAATGTGTCTTCTAGTATTACTAGATACTCAAAATTGTCATATGTAATCTAGTTTTCTACTCCAGCTAAATCAATTACTCCAAAAAAGAAAAAGAAAAAGCCCTATATAAGTTCTCATGAATATCACTTAAGAGTCAATATTTAACAAAACATAAATTTGGTTTAGTATATCTTAGGAAATGTAAGGATATATTATGCAGATCTCTTCAGTAATTGAATAGTCTTTGAGGAATAATTTGAGGAATAATCATTTTCTGATTAAAATAATATAGTAGACCAACACAGTATCAAACTAAAGGACCAAGCCAAAGAAAAATTATTTGGAGTTCCTGAATGTGTATATTACTACATACACAAACTGCAGATATGTTACATTGATCCACAATACTCTAGAGGCTGACAAGGAATATAGGAAACAAAACTCTGCTATTGGGTATCAGCTAAGTCCAACTGACAGACTAGAAATAATCTGAAATCGTGGTTCAGCAGTCTGGATAAACTTAGAGTCATCTGTACAAAATGCTTTTGGCTCGGAGTGAAATCGATGAGGAAGAAGAACTTCCACACTGAGATGCTTGTTTCTATTTGTAGCAAGTGGTGCATAGGTCAGTGAAAATTATAAGCACAAGTTTCATATACCCTTAAAACTAGTTAAATATTCATTCTGGAAAAGTTTCATTACATTTTACATGCCTGGACTGAGCTGGATCCATTCTAAGTGTTTCTCCTCTTCCCTTTGCTTCTAAGCAAAAGGTTGGCCTGGAACGAATTCATCCATTTGGGTAAGATCTTTCTACTCACCACTTCCTTTCTCTCTGCTTTCTTGTCTCTGAGACTGCCAAAACCTGCCCTAGCAGAGATACTGGGATAGCAAGTATTAAGCATGCCTCACTGTTCTCCTTGCTCTTTTGAGGTTTTCAATGTTCCCTGACTGTTACCTTCACCACTGTGAGTGTTGATGTAATCCTGTTTTGGTTTTGGCTGGGATAGAGTTAATTTTCTTCACAGTAGCTAGCATGGGGCTGTGTTTTGGATTTGTGCTGGAAACAGTGTTGATAACACAGGGATGTTTTCGTTACTGCTGAGCAGAGCTTACACAGAGTCCAGGCCTTTTCTGCTCCTCACCCCACCCCACCAGCGAGCAGGCTGGGGGTGCACAAGAAGCTGGGAGGTGACACAGCCAGGACAGCTGACCTCAACTGACCAAAGAGATATTCCATACCATATGACATCATGCTTAGCATATAAAGCTGGGGGAAGAAGAAGGAAGGGGGGACATTTGGAGTGATGGCGTTTGTCTTCCAAGTCACCGTTGCATGTGATGGAGCCCTGCTTTCCTGGAGATGGCTGAACACCTGCCTGCCGATGGGAACTAGTGAATGAATTCCTTGCTTTGCTTTGCTTGCGTGCGCAGCTTTTGCTTTACCTATTAAACTGTCTGTCGTGGTTTAACCTAGCAGCAGCCAAATACCACGCAGCCGCTCGCTCACCCCCCCCCCCCGCCAGGTGGGATGGGGGAGAGAATCAGAAGGGTAAAAGTGAGAAAAACTCGTGGGTTGAGATTAAAGACAGTTTAATAGGGAAAGCAAAAGCCGCACACACAAGCAAAGCAAAACAAGGAATTCATTCACCACTTCCCATGGGCAGGCAGGTGTTCAGCTATCGCCAGGAAAGCAGGGCTCCATCATGCGTAACGGTTACTTGGGAAGACACACGCCATCACTCCGAACGCCCCCCCTCCTTCTTCTTCACCCAACCTTATACGCTGAGCATGACGTCATATGGTATGGAATAGCCTATTGGCCAGCTGGGCCAGCCGTCCTGGCCACGCTCCCTCCCAGCCCCCTGCACATCTGGCAGGGCATGGGAAGATGAAAAGTCCTTGACTAGTGTAAACATTACCTAGCAACAACCAAAACATCAGCGTGTCATCAACATTATTCTCACACTACATCCAAAACACAGCACTATACCAATTTATAGGAAGAAAATCAACTCCATCCCAGCCAAAACCAGGACACTGTCTTTATCTCAACCCATGAGTTTTCTCACTTTTACCCTTCCTATTCTCTCTCCCTTCTGACCAGGGGGGAGTGAGCGAGCGGCTGTGTAGTTGCCAACTGGGGTTAAACCATGACAAATTCGTAGTTGTCCTCATGCACTGCCATTTCGCTCTTCCCTTAACTTTCCTGGTTAACATTTAGGTTTATATATGCCATTGCAAATGAGTTCACAGTGGTTGTTAGATTACAGTTAACTTGATGCATAGTAAGTGTTTCTTATAGCTTTTTTTGTTTTAATACTAGGGTTTGCTTTCTTTTATTTTTTTTCCTCCAAACATTTCACTGCGCACATATTGTACTCTTCTCAGACCAGAATTTTGAAGCACAATATTTTCATGTTTCATAAGAATTTCCAGAGTTTTATTTTGAATCTTGTTATTTTGATAGTTCTTTATTCTGTCAGCAATGACTGGAATAGGATGGTACTCAGGGGAAAAGGAGGTACATACCACTACAAAGTCAGTATATTTTACAAGATCCCTTATGCTGGGGTTATGACTGTCTCTAAATAGACTTGTCTAAGCTCACATTCTGTCAATCATTCAAAAAAACAGATCTACATTCAGTTTTCATTCAGTCCCTAGGAGAAATCAGACAAGACATGCTAACAAAATAAATGTAGGAAATGGCCCTCTATTCTGCCACTTAAGCCTGAAAAGGATGGAAAATCTATAGCTTTCAATTGTTTTTCTTCTTTCTGAGCAGAGCTGGGCCTTCTGTATGCAATAAGATAGACACTTCCAGTTTTCCCAAAATTCTGTTGGTGAAATTTGTCCTTAGTGCAAGCCCACTGATGAATGGAGACACACCTCGAATTAATATGACTGACTGTTTGTGAAAAAAGGTAGAAGGGTCCCATAATGAGATCATACTATTTCTGCAACTAAGGAATCATGAGTAGATGGTAAACATTAAATTGCAAAGATTAAATTTCATCACCAAGTAGGAAAGGAACTGTCGTTGCCCCACAGGACTGACAGCAAGAGTGGTTTTACCAAAAGCTAACATGAAGTCACTTTTGTTTATCTTCTGTTCATTATACACTGACTATGGTAGGCACAGGGATTTTATTGCATCTAGCCCTACACAGTAGATGACTACCACAGCCGAACGAGACACAAGGCCAAGATTCTCCAAGATGTTTTGCTGTAGCAAATCCAACAGCTCTCAGTACTCATCTCTATGTGTTTTAGCTCTTGACAAATTAGTACCTTTCTGTGTTGCACGTGTACACATACAGAGCACCCCTTTCTTCCTCAAACACAGGTCATTAAGTAAAGAGCATCTACTATTAAATAATGCCTTATCAAAACAAAATTTAAGCATATTTGTAACTGTTCTCCCACAGCAGAAAAAGGGTAACATTCCCCAGGTGCCAACAGCTGACCCAAATCCATCTGAGGATCTGAGTGACTTCATGTTAGCTGTGTGGAAGAGCTGCAGCTTACCAAATGCCTGAAATGCGGGAAATATTGAAATAAGGTGAGCAAAGATTTGGGAAAAAGGAGTTACCTGAATGTGGGCAAACTGAGGGGAAAGGATATGGTTAGCATGGTAAGCTTTTTAACATCTGCCTCAAAGTGGAGTCACCATTACAGTAACCAGCAACAAGCAAAGCAGAGCATATTACCATCACCATTTTCTGTGCACTGAGCAGGTAATACTTTTTTTAACGTGATCTCTGAATGGCCTTGTAGTTGCCAGAAGACACTGGGAAGTTATTGCTTTGCTCATGTTTGACTGGGGCTGTTTTTTGCTTCAGTCTTGCTGGAGAGTCTCACAGGCTTATTCTATAAAACAGCTTTCCTGTACGGCCTTCCAGGGGAAAGGTGACTTCCACCCGTTTCCATCTATAAACACAGGGTTAAGAGGCTAGCCTGCTGAAATTCAGAGGATGCTAAATATTTTCTGCAAAGAGTGATGGATGTTTACATGTTAATATTCTGTTTTTTCAGCTTACATATTGACAAGCCTCAGAACACAAAACAAAGACATATTGTATATTTGTCCGCATTTAACAAACACTTGTTTTAGCGCCTGGTTGACTGTGTGCATGATCCCCATTTCACACAGTCTTATTTTTCTTAGCTGTCCCTCTCCAGAACTTCAGGCCTGCTTTAACAGTGTTGCTAATCACTGCCTTCTGTGAAGACAGCATCTCCCAGAGGAATTTGAATTATGGGAAGAAGCAAATACTGCTACTTAGAAAACTGTGCAGAGAAGCGGAGTGATTTTTAAAATGATTACTGGTGATATCGAGTGTTGAGTAACTGCACTGTTTATCATCTAAATTACTTTTATCTTGTACTCCAGGTCATTCACAAAGTCTAAATCTAATACTGCTTTTTCTTTTATGTCTCAAACATGTGTAACTTAAAGCATGTGGTACTTTAATTTTATTGGTCTAGTCTGTTCTGCCTAGTAAAAGAAGTGGCTTTATCACAGGAAGGGAGCTTCTTAAAAAGCAAACCAATATTTTGGTTCTTAGACATTTATACAATCTTCAAACTGAACTGTCATGATGGTATATGTTTACAATTAGACATTTTTAAACTGTCTAAACTCTAATTCTCAAAATTTCATGTTCCAAGACATGACCATCAAGTTAAATGTGAATTGAATACAGTTTGTCTCTGTGTAAAACTCATATCAAATATGCACAGGTCTTCTGCTTGATAGAGATATGTTACCCCACATACCTTTCTGTTCCAGTGAAGGTTACTCAATCAACTGCGTTTGGTGACATTTCAAAGTGAAAAAAACTACATTTTTTCAAACAAAAGCTTTCTCCAATATTTTACATTTTTAAGTGATATGTTCCTCTGAGTTAATTATCTTTTCACTATTTATGGTGGTTGTTTACTTTTCCCTATCTTTTAGGAACAACAGAAGAGAACTGTTCCACAAGTGCCTCAATCAACAGCACTATCAATTTCTCGCAGAAGGTACCAATCAGGCATTTTTTCTGCGTTGAAGTTAGTTGCTAGCAGAAGTTTAATATCTTTTTAAGATAGTGGCTTTAAGCAGCAGAGAGAGACAGAGACAGACAGAGAGACTGCAAAACAGCAAAAGGCCATCTTGCCATCCAAAATGACCTTCACATGTAGAGTATATGGGAAATTTGGCTGCGCAGTGTTGTGAAACTTTTCTATTGCACTTGCAACATCAGTGACTAGAAGGAGATGCAGAAAGTAGATAACCAAAGTCTACTTAAAAAATCTTAGCTTAACAATGAAATATCTTTTATAATTTCCCACTAACGTAACTAAGTGGGAGAGGGGAGAATGGAGAAACCTTACACTCTGCAGGGTGTTTCAAGGCTGATGCATTCCTTCCATTATAGTAAGGAAATCATGTGGGAAAAAGTAGGAAAAAAAAGGTGAAAGGAATATTTTAGGCAAAGAGTAGGTGTGACTGAAAAGACGTGTGGGTAAATGGGATCTCCGTTATGCAAACTTGACAGGGTAATTTCATTTGGTTTCCCTGTGGTGTGGAGTGTAGATCCTTTTTGCCTTTCAATTAAATAGGGAACATGGCACAGCTGCACAGCCCAAGCCAAGCGCCTAGTGCCATCGAGACCATAACATCACCATTAGCCATAATGTGTAAAGAAGGCAGATTTACCCAATTATACAATACTTTTGGCACCGATTCAGCAATCTGTGTACCATGTACATACATTGAAAATGGTTGAACGTTCACCTCTGAGATGATTGTGCTACCTTTGTGCCTACACATAAAGTATAAACCTTGCTTGGATCAGGGCTCATAAAGGTGGACTATCAATAATTTGATCTAATTAGAGAGTGAAGTGACCACTGGGCCCAGATCCTTTTCTGTAAACTAAGAATTACAGTCACTGACATGTACTCCAGACATGCACATTATTCTCTGTCATTTATCCAAACATACTTTTAAAATAATCCCCCTTTTTATAAACATGTATGCGTACACAATTTTTAACTCCAGTTGCTGTAATTGCATCTTATCTAGTCAAATTCATTTTTATTAACGTTCACACTATGAGACTAATGAACCTAAAGCACAGGAATCATTCCTGTTACACACAGTTAGATCTATTTACTGAATGTGCATTGTCTCATGCCCAGAAGGAAAAAAAAAAACACTACCAAGATGCAAAACACATCTTCTCAATCATTTCCCCTACAGGAAATAGTTTAAATTAACTATGTTTTAACAGATAGGGGAATGTAAGCAATGTTTCCATTACTGAGTTTTAATAGGAAAGAATGGTTGACTGATGAAGAGTGGTTTAAGGAATAATGAAACTAGAAGAAGGAGAAAAGTCAGCTGCTGGTGACGGACAGCTAGATGATATGGTTACAGACAGCTGACATACTTACAAAATTGATGTATCCAGAAGCTTAAGAAAAGCTACAGTCATTCTGGCTGACAGACAACTGTCCTTTCATATTTTTTTCCCAATGGCCTGTAGGCAGGGAATGATCTTCTAGAAATCATTCACAAGGTCACTCTTCCCCTGTTCATCCAGTTCCCTCTTCAAAACATGTTCTCCCATGGCACATGAAAATAACTGGCCAACAAACAACAAGGAGACTGAGTGGACTGTGTAGGTGATGCATATGTAGCAAGGAAAATCGGTGTATTTCAATCTCTACTAGTCTTCACAACATAATACACCTATCTTTTGAGGGACTGCCAGATATATTACTAAGTAAAGCAAAATAAAATCACACTTTTTTCCAATATATGAACTTCATCATGGTCTCTTTGCTCAAAAGCCCAAGTAAATAGATCTTGCTATGTGATGGTGAAGAAACTTTTTGAGATTCAGGGAGCTGTTTCCCTTTTCACTCCAAAGAAGACAATCGAAGACAGACTAGACTGTAAAACTGAAAATCACTGTCAAAACACTTATATTTTCACCACCCTATTCCTCAAGCAGGGGCTGCCTATTTATCCCACTTCAGTACCAGTGCTCTTTTGAGAAGGGAGCACAAACAGGATGCAAAGTGCCAGAATTTCCAAATGAAAGCTCCTTCACAGGTAACAAAACATATTTTGCTACATAACCAATGAGAAGTGATTCCTTCCTGTGCTAATGACATTTCTGCACCTGGCAGAACAAAGAAAGACTTCTTCTCACTCTGTCCCCTTGGTGCTTCCGATACAATATCAAATTTTTCCATGGCTTTAAACTCATGATAAAAGCTATCAAAATAGCTTATTTCCTCACGTCCCTGAAGGGAATGGCTTTTATATCACATTTAGAGTTGGGCAAAATACAGAACTACTTTTCCACCAACATTTTCATCGACTTTTTCATGGTCATTTTTCAGTCATTTTTAGCCGCTGGTAATTATGGATCATCCAACACAAATGCATCGATAAAGTATTCCAGATAACTCCTCAGTAATGAGAATACATAAATCCCCGGCTCAATAAGCTATGCAATCAGTTCATCCCCTGCAAAAATACATTTGAGATACTGCAATCTCTATGATAATTCATTTAAAGTGAAATTTGTTAATGTTGGATGAGATCCTCGACTGCACTAAATCAACACAACCTCCCTGAATCAATGAAATGACACTGAATTACACCAGATGAGAGTCAGTCTGCAGCTTTTTCTAACTAAGAGTTCCTTTTGATAAGCTTTGTTGCTATTGTTACATCCATTATAAGTTTATTTAAATATGTTTTTTTCTAAAGAAAAGTTTATTTATATAAGATATGTTTATTTAAAATGGCAAAATATTACATCTGTTTTCTATTTGTAGAACATAAAGTAACAAAGATTTTACTTAAGTGGTTGCCGTTATTCAGTTTCTCTGTCATATTTGGCTAGCGATTGATAAGACAATCATGGCTCTGCTAAGCTGTTCAGGCGGTCCTCTGATCTCCCAGACGGAGGACCCAGTCAGCTGTGGGTTGCTTCCAGCATACGTGCTGGATTTCCTTCCCACGGAAACCATGGTGGAGGAGAAGAAGGAGGTCTTCTACAGAGTCAGGACACTGATTTCAGCTCTGGAGCTGAGAACGCTTGTAAGTTTTACAGCTTAAGCGTAGCCTTTATGCTGTATCGGACCTTTCTCCTGTCTGCCAGCTTAGTACTCAGTGTTGCTTGACTTTGTTGCATTGTTAATGTTCTCACTTTTGGGAAGCATGTGGCAATTTTGCAGTAGACTGCACATTTTCTGCATTGCTCACCTTTCAGAGCTGCAAGTACAGGCAAAGACGTAATTTCACAGAGTCCTTAAACACATGCTAAAAGCATGAATCTAAGATATGGTTTGGGAAGGGCAAGAAAAAAAGTATCATTTAGTGAAGACCCTTTAATTTCTCATGTCCTGTGATTAAACCTTAGAAAGAGGTTGGACAGAAGAAAGAGCATAGAGTGTTGTCTCTCAGCTTTCTGCCTTTAGCATTTCCATTTATTGTGCTAATGAAGTGCACATAACAAGAACCTGTATAGATAAGTAAAAATAGTGGGGAAGGTTTGATTTTAATATTTTTTACATATAGTCTGGTTTCAGATCTAATATACATATCCCAAAATATATCACCCAAAATATGTCCCACAGCATACAAAATTAATAATATCCTGCTTTCTTTTATAGCCCTCTATGTTCAGAGGGCTACAAAATTGCCTTGTGTATGTGTGCTTTCAATTAAAATTTCCAATTTCCAGGTCCACTGCTTTGTCTCCACAAGTACAAAAGACAGCCAAAAGCAGGGAGAAATGACTCCATGGAGTTGGACCTCTGTACTCATTATGAGCTGATTAGCAAGCACCTGCTATTCACCAGCTTAGAAAACAATTTGAAATTCAAGTAAGTCTCATCAAGAACCTAACAAAGAACATCAGGAAGCTAGGCAGCTAGCCAGTTTCATATGCCTCATCTCTCAAAGATTTTTTTGCTCTGATGCTCTCTCCCACCACCATACACCATTTTTTTTTTCTGCTTTTCTTCCTATACTTGAAGTAGAAATGTGTCATTGTTTTAAATGTCTCCTATATATTTTCTAGAATGGAGATTTTAATGCCTTGTAATGACAGAAATTATTTAGCAAGGCATGGCTTAGGAATAAAAGAATGTGTTAATATAGAAAGCCAAGCCAGATTTTCTCTTCAAAAGAGCAAACATGTAAGTGTTAGTGAAAAATGTGCTTGGGCCAAATTAGGTTGAAAGCCTGGCACATGATATAAAGACTCCAAGCAAATCATTTCCAGCTTTCCTCAGGTATTCATTGTAGCAACATTGTGAAATTAACTTCAATTGTGTAGCAATTTGAGAAATGCTTTATGATGATGATGATCCATTCAGCATTTCTGACTTAGACAATTTTTTGGCTTCACAATTTCTGTTTTCTAATAATTATGCTCAACAGAAAGATCAAGTAAATCTGATGTAAATTTATATTTTTTGGCCATCACAATTACAGACGTTTTAGAGGAAGGAGAGATGCTGTCTGTGAGTTCATGAATGTGGATGAAACTCACACTCCATACTGTTTTAGAACCAGTGTTGAGGCATCCTGACATCCCCGGATATATAAAGCCAAATATTTGCAGGTTCAGCTGAGCCTTTCATCATTCCTATGGGTGACATGCACAAAGTTTCAAACCTTGGGACCTGTCATCCTAAACTAAGTGATCCAATTTTCACTTAGAGGTGGGAAAGCCATGTTTCTGCAGTCAGTGTTTGGTTTGCACACCTCTAAGTTTGGTTCCCTCTATGGCTGCAAGCAGTGTGGCTTCGATAGCCTCAGATTAGTGATGGTTTGAAGTTTTTAATCTTGATCTCAACCTGAAACGTTACCTGCTATAGGGCTTTGTTGGCTCTAGAATCCTAAAGAATGGGAATATCTGTTCAACTTTTCCTATAGTTGCTGACTTACCTAAATGTTGCACCTCGTCACCACTTTTGTGCAACCTCTACTATTTTGGCTTTCACCTTCTCCTACCACTGCAGAACTGGGTGCATGTTTTGATGAAATGCAGAAACCAAATTAAATGAGACCAGTAATCGCAACTATGTGAATATCAATTAAAAAGAAGGTCGAAAGCAAGCAATATACTGAAAACACATACAAGAAGAAAAACAAATCTGATACTCTGAGTGTTATGTGTAGATTGAAAGACAGAGTGTGGGAAGGTTTGACTTCATGATGTGTACTGATGTGGGAAATTAAATTGGTCAGGATAGCTCCAGGGAGCAAAAAATGTTTTTCCTTAAGGGTATATAAAATGTCATATTTTCATCCAAAAATACTAATACATTGCTTCTGTGTTAGCATTTTGTATTTAGTATTAACCTGCAGTTCATTGCAGGTAGAAAAGTATTTATTTATTTTACTGCAAAAAAGTATACTGCACTCTTTAACATGTCCAGAAAATCGAGAACTGTGTCTATATCTGAATAAACACAGGAGTGAACCTCCTTATTGACCAAGCCCCTCCAAATAATCTGCAGTTTTCAGGCCTTACACGCACTTCTTTATTATAAGGACAGAAGATAACAAAAAGTACAACCACACAATAGAGCTGCACTTGCTATGAGTGTGCATGTGTGTGTGTGGTGCAGGGTTTCAGGAGGGGACAAATGTAGTGACAGACTAGGAAGGATTTTTTTTAACCTGCTGACGTACAGTTTGTAGTCTCAGGGTACAGCGATTACCTTACCCTGACGCATTTGTGCTGTGTTCACCCATACAAGTTTAGAACAACTACCAGATTTGAGGCTGGCAGGGAATTTCAACTCCTTGTCAGTTCTGTAGCAAATGTTGACCTTCCTGTGTAGTGGATGGCCTGGTCTGCTTCTCAGGGACATTCAAGGTAGTTTCATTAATGCGGTCTCCCAGCAACACAGGGTGCATCATCCTTCCTCTTTCCCTGAGGCACGTGACAGTTGAGACTTTGGTCTTTTACTGCGCATTGAACGAGTATTGGAAGTGTTCTGTGACTTGCAGCATACCACAGTGTGTGAAGCTGCTTCTGAATTAGATATATATAACCTGGTTGTCCACGACTGCAGGGGACAGGACTCAATGATCCAAGTAATTGCTTCCAATCCTACGTTCTCCAGCATCCAGAAGTACAAAATAGCTGGTAGATGAAGGATGGTATTTATCTGGCCAAAAGCAGTCATGCACACTGCAGGTGAGTCTACATTTTAGCCGATCAGCCTATGATCTCTTTATGATGAACCAATTAAACAGGCACTTCTGAGGTGCAGTTCAACTCATCTAAAGGATATAGGTAAAACACTCAGATGAGTCACACCCTAGGACATTAAAGGGATTTAAGGACACTCAGGTCAGGTGTAGACAGCTACAGCATAAAGTTAGATGAAATTATTTCAGCCAGTGATACTTAGTTGGAATATAAATAAGACATGTAAAATAACTCCTCTGCTGTTCACTGGCAAGATACCAACTGGAAGACTGCATCCATTTTTTTGACATTACACTTCAAGAAAAGTGTGGACTGGTTGGAGAGAGTCTACAGATGAGTGAGAAATATTAAAGGCTTGAAAACCAAGAACTGCACAGAAAGGCTAAATGAAGGCTAAATACAGATTAAAGGAAAAAAGGCCAGGGAAGGGGAACTAGGAAAAAATAGACATTAGTAGTCCTCAAGTGTATGAAAAATTTTTAAAGAGACTATTTTATGTCCCTGGTGGGTACAACAAGAAACATGGATGTAACCTCCTGCAAGAAAGACGAAGACTTGACCATGGCTTTTCCAAGGGAGTGCAGCAATAGGAAGCAGCCCTGGAGGATCAGCCTTCCCCAGGGCTCCTCCCTGGTGTTGGAGGTGAAGAGCTCACCTATGCCAACTCTCTGCTTGGCTCAGTATCTGCTGGTGGATGAGGGGGAGTAGCTAAAAGTGTGCCCATCCTCACCCTGTTCTCTTACCTCTCCAAGTCCCATTTCTCACCCTGTGCTCTCTCCATGTTGTTGAGCCATGTCTTTGTCCCCTTCTGCTGCAGCAACAGGCAAAAGTTCGGCCCACAAATACAAACAGAAAACGTGCTCGGGGCTCTGCTGAGACCCTAGTCAAGGCTATACCATGCCAGGGAAGCAGAAGCATATATGGCCCCATGTGTTAACAGGTGACTAGAAGTACCCTGCACTCTAACTAAATCAGAGGTTTTTGATATTTTGCACACTTCTGATAGCAATCTCAAGGAAGGATGAAATAGCTGACTTTTTGCCACAGCAACTGCTTGTGTTGAATATTTAATCACCTTGCTATTACAGATCCCAATTTACTGATGTTCTGACAACTTTCTTTTATCTTTCACCCTTTCATCACTCAAGGTGTAAGACAGACAAGAGAAAGCGTGGGAAAAAAGTCAGTCACCATGCATTAAGAGCCCACAGAAATGCGGAATGAAAGAGAAAGAAAAATATGCAAACAAGCGTGTTTAACTCCTTGCTGCTTACATGCAAGCCATGCAAACCAGAGGCTGAAGCTCTCTGAACTGAATGAGAGAATACGTGGGAGGACTGTGGCTGGTTAACTGAAAGGGAGACATTTAGTGAGGCCTTTAGCTAGCTAACCTTATTTTGTGAAAACACTTCCATATCTTTTAAAGAATATTTTCCACCCAGCATTCTAAGTGTATAACTGCTTGGGTTTTGTACAGACTAAGGAAAGTGCTGTTAAAACATCTCTCCTTAAGCCTGACACTGGTGCCCTTTCAGACCCTATCTCAGGGGTTTTCTACCTCTCCAAGAAGTGATGTGGAATCTGCCTTCCCGTATCATCTCCACTCCTAAAAAATTATATGCAATCTCTCACACCCTTCCCTGGCCCTATTCCTTCTGCACAGGACCCAGAACCCCCTCCCAGTCTCATGGCCTCTTTGGATGTGTAATGCCTTCCCATCACTACAGTGACCCAGATGACAACAGCTCAGAAAATTCTGCTGATGCTATAGGATTCGGCCTGACCTACAGTGGTCCAGCTAGCCCTGTCTGATGTGTGGGACCACAGGTGACAGAAAAGTTATGCTCAGATACGTCCCTCGAAGCCTTCTCAGCTGAAGCCTCCTAGTCATGTTATCTAATGGCAGATGTACTCTTTGTCACACAAACACATGAAGATCACACAAGAAGGCACTTAAGAAGTCTGACACATCATATGGGACTGCACATCTAAATCCTATTAAAAATGGCACTAAAAAATACATGTATAGTTATTTGCAAATACAACTGGTTTTGCGCAAACACAATTGTTTTTGCACAAACAAAAGTTGGCTAAAGTTCTGCAATGGGTTTCAGCAGACGTAGCTTCTTTCCTTGCCATTTTCCTGTTCTTTTATCCTGAAAAATTCTGTTTGCAATCAGTTTAACAAGCCAGACACTGAATTAAAAAACTTTTGCCTCCTCAAAATTTAAAGTAGAAGAATACTTGCAAGGAATTATCCCTTCTTCTTTTCTCACATGTACAGGTGGGAAGTGGAAGGCCTAGGAAGGAGGTATGTCTTCTTACCTGGAGGATATCCTTAAGGTAAAGGACCTCCTGCCCATGTTTCATTGAAGTCAGCAATTATATAGCTCAGTCCTGGTTTCTGTGGCTACAGAACTGACATACCTTTCCAACTTCCAAAATCCTCTACCCATTTGGCTCAGGAATATCCACTATAGCTTTCCCTCCTTGTTTTAAGATTAGATAGGGGAGTCACACTTTCTAAATTCACATAGAACAATGAATGAGAAAAACATCTTGTCATTCATTTGAAAGAAGATTGAGATGGCTATAGCATACAATTACTAAATTTAATGAAGTAATTACTTTTCAAATCAAAATTTCTAATTTTTTACCAAAAAAGTTCCCATTGTTATTAATGGAATGGGAATAATTAACAGTATCTACAAATTAAAAGTACCCATGCTATATTGCATATTTTGACGTGTTGTATAAATTTGTTGTATTCTTCGCATGGAAACTGATTCTGTGTTGAATAAAACTCAAACCACTCCTTTCTTTCTGCTGATGTTATCAGCTTACAATAACTGCTTATACTGTCTTCTCCCCTGTGCTTCAGTATTCGAGCTGCTGCCACTCTGGAAAAAGACCTCTGGTCGCTATGGACAGCACAGTAAAAACATCTGTTGACATGCACAGTGATGAGAAAAGCAAGCAAAATATTAGTCTCAGTAAGGCCAGAAAAGATTGCTGAAAATATTCAAGGATCACTAATCACTTCAGTGATGTATTGTCAAAACTGTCTTTAATTCTCTGTGTCAACACAGCCATCGTATTGAGGATTTTTTTGTTGGAGAGATGTCACTGACCTCAGGATGCAGCCTGACTTTACCTGTAAGTTTTCATCTAAAATTTGCAGTTTGGGGGAGTAGTAATACCTCCACTTAAAGCCACTGATAGAATTAGGACAGTGAAAAAATTTGTGGACGCACAAGTATCCTGCTGTTGCAGGTTAAAAAAAGTTATAGGACTTCGACTTTAGCCAATTGTACAAAGATTTTTCCCTTTAATGTTTGCACTTAAAGACACATAGCAGAATATAAGAATTACTGAGTACATTTTCGGCAACTTCCCCTATTTTGCTGTAAATAATTTTCAGAGTAGGAGAACACAGGCTCATTCCAGAAGACGGAAAAAAAAACCAGCCTTATTTAAAAGGTACAATTACAACTGACAAAAAGATTTTAAAAGTTAACACCATAATGCATTCCCCAGTTTTAGTTGGCATCAACACTGCAGACAACTGAAATTACAAAAGAAATAGGCATTTATACAGTTAAAAGGCACCCATGTTTACATTGGCATGGTGGAAAGAAAAGAATAGGGCAAGACAAATGTTTAGCATGTAAACCCATTCCTACTCCTATTAAGGCTAGACTTCCTATTGATGCTATTCCTTAAATTGCTTGCAATCAAAATCTTTGTGCCTTCCTCTGGCATGTCTGCTACTGCTGACTAAACTAGAGCGCTGGTGTGTGTTAGAAAATCCTGTGAACTCCATTTCACTCTTATGGTTTGATTGAGCAAGTGTACCTGCAGTAGATTGACAGGATGCCAGCCTCCACCATGGGAGCTGCATTTCCATCTGGGTGGTTTCTTCTGTTCAGATCTGTGTGCACCATCAACCATGGATCTTTTTGCCCGTTTCTGTTCTGGTATTTCATACCGCAGGAGAGCGGTTCAGCGGCAGTGTTGGACGGCTATGTGTCTGATTATGTTGCTGTGGAGTAATATGTGTTCTACACTGAATGTACTTTTATTGGACTTAGAGGCTGAAGCCCAGAAGTAAAGTGTTTTTTTTCTCTCAACAGAATCCTATGCCAATGGCAAGTTGGGTACGACACAGGATACAGCCATTACTGTCTCTTCGGGATTCACCAGGCTTTGTTTCAGCATCTTTCCTTTCCTTGCAATTCTACAGCTTTGTGTTACGTCTCTGGCTTTTCTCTTCTGTCTGGGCAGAGACCTGACTTCTCCCACTAGCTGACCTTGTCTCAGTGTTCAGTTATTTTTGTCTCGGTGTCATTTCATGCTAGCTGAATTACATTTGAGCCTTCTTGTCAAATCATAATGTCAAACAGCATAGGCTCCCCAGAAACCATAGTCCTCTTCCCAAAGGAAGACATCTTCCTTAATGATATAGGAATCTTCCTAATACCTAGAATGACATGCTAATATGACGATCTCAGCTTTCATTTGAAAATTGACTTTTCTTTTAATCTTTATTGTCAAAATTCAAATTCAAATACCCTTTAGGGTATCCTAAAGGCTTAGATACTAAAAAATAACCCAATATAATTACTATTTTAAAATGTCAAGAAGTTTTAAGACTAAGAACTTGATGTGTAAATGCTTGGGTTTGGCAGTACTGCAAAATATGTGGACTTTTTCTGCACAGTTTGATTAGAAAGAAAGTCCTTTGAAACCAAAGTCTCCTTTCCATATTTTTTTTTCTGATAAAAAGGGTTACTGGGCCAGTTTCCTTCATTATCTTCAGAAGCTGGCATATCATATAATAACAAATCAATGAACTAAACACATTCTAATTAATCACTTCAGGGTTACTGGATTGACCACACAATCAATTCCTTGAATAAATCAATGCACGGTTAGAAAGTATTTCAAACTAAGCTTTTTGGGGATGATGGGTTGGAATTCAGAGAAAAGGAAAGCCACTAGAAACCACTGCACTAGAAAGAGCAACTGCATTGCTCTTTGTCAGCAAATTACATGCTTGATATTGCAAACACTTGTTACGTCTTGACTTTAACACAAATACTTTAGGAAAAAGCACTTGCTCTGCAATAATTAATATTATTGTCAGTTACAATATTTTCTCCACAATACCTCATTAACTCTAATGTATGCAACTCAAAATAGGAAATCTTTTCTAAATTGTCAG
Organism: Calonectris borealis; assembly: GCF_964195595.1. Taxonomy (NCBI): domain Eukaryota; kingdom Metazoa; phylum Chordata; class Aves; order Procellariiformes; family Procellariidae; genus Calonectris; species Calonectris borealis. Next base: position 100,412,371 of record NC_134312.1, read on the forward strand.
AGAACCGAGTTCTGTTGCAGTCTTGATAGCTTTGTGTGTGCAACAAGATCACAAGAGCTCACCCCGAAATCCTGCCAGCCCAGACACAGCCTCAACTTTGTGGGCTAGTGAGATTGTGGCCCCAGCTCTTCGGCTGTGGTCTAGCCAATGCAGTGATTTGATCATGCTTTCTTTGCTCACTGTGCTAACCTGAACCACAGACTCAGCTCTGACATCAACCCTATGGAGAGATCCTGGTGTGGGCCAGAAGCTCAGTCACCTTATGACATTAATTTATAGGGAAGCTTGGGATTGTATTAAAGAAAGGAACCACAGTGCTGAACTCTTGCTCAGCTTCTTTTCTCTTCTGCTCTGAGATAGACTACTGTGAACCAGTGCAGAGACTAGTTCTAGCTTGAGAGGAAAAAAGCTTATTTTTTATCATGATGCCTTAGAGCTTCCAATCAAGGAGGAAAAGTAGCATACAATGGAGGGGTATTTGCCCCCCTTTCATCTTCACAGCAGCTTCTGAGACAAAGAAAAGTCACTAAAGTGGCAGCATTAAAGCATATCACTTCATTTAAAGATGTTATTATGCAAGTAAACTTTCTGAAATCAGCTAGTACTTGAATGACACTAAAATCAGCCAGGATGGCTTTGGCTGTTCTCTAGGTGACTCTGAAGGGGTGCTGTCATGTACAAAGCTGTCTGGCACCACATTTCCAACTCTGACAGGAGTTTAGATTTCAGGTGTGTGGGGAGAGCCACTGATGGCCAAAGCTGGTCCTTTACCTCCCAGCAAAAGGTGGGCCACAATCAGGGGACTGGAACATGTCATACGAGGAAACGCTGAGAGAGCTGTGACTGTCCAGCCCAGAGAAGAGAAGGCTCAGGGGGAATCTTACCTGTGTGTATAAACACATGATGGGGCCAGTAAAGAAGACAGGGCCAGGATCTTCTTCACAGTATGCAGTGAACAGACAATGGGCAGAAATTGAAATAGGAGAAATTTCATTTAAACATAAGAAAAAACAGAACACATTCTCCAGATGGTTTGCAGAGTTTCCATCCTTGGATTTTATCAAAATCTGACTGGACACGGTCCTGGGCAACCTACTCTAGGAGACCCTGTTTGAGCAGGGAGGTTGGACTAGAAAATCTCCAGAAGTCCTTTCCTCCATCAGCTCTTCTGTGATTCTGTGATACTGTGAAATAAATTGGGGGAGAGAAAAAAAAAAGTAAATGGTAATTTAGAAGCCTTAAAAAAGAATAGCAACAGGTAATCTTTTTAAGGATAGCTCAGAAGATTTGCTTTTGTCTCCCCTTTTCTGCCTACCTTTTACAATCAACAAGGACAAAATATAAAAGCAAGAAAAAGGAATGATGAAATCAACAGTTCCCAATCTTTTTTTGAGTATTTTTTTTCTCATTACAGGATTTTTTTAACTGAAACATAATAATTAGGAATTGGGTTTTTTTGGTTTTTTTTTTTGGTAAATTGGAAGTAAAAGAAAAAGCTTAATTCTAGAGTTGAACATTTTTTTTTTTCTGAGAAGTTCCCTAAAGGTGATTTCTGTCAAAGGGATGGAGAATCCGTGGCCCACAGACTAAGTTAAACCCACAAAATAAATCTGACGTGCCTCTTATTACGTGGCCTGTAAGCCCCTTAGTGATCAGCAAGAAACAGACTGCCCTGGTTTATTTGTTCTTTCACACACTGATGTAGACATTCCCTGACCACATGGCCAGAGGTATGTTTACCATACGACAGAACTGTAGGTTTCTCCCATGAAGTGATCAGTACCCATCTAGGAATTTCTTGAGCACTGCATCATGTGATCACAATATGGGTTGGATTAGCCAAAAGTTTCCATGCTCTGGTTCAGTGCAAAGCATATCAGACCTTAACCCATGGTCATACATGTCTTTCCTATTCAGAGCATCATTAAACAGATGAAGCGGTAAGGTGGAGACAAACAAGGTCTGAGAGACATGAGATCCTCTGCATGCCGCCACCTGCTACTCATTGTTTCTGCATCTCCATTCCACAGGACATCAGTAGGCTGGAAGGGTCAAATTCATCTGAACAGATGCACACATGCTAAGTTTACTTTGATGACTCTCAGTTGTAGCTCTAGACATGTAAAAATGCCTGCAGTTTAAATATTTTAATTTGAGCTAGTTTCTTGTTTTTTAAAGTCAGTGGAAAGAAATAGGTGTTTGTGGAGTATGGTTCATCCCATCTTGAGGTAGATGTGTAAGACAGTTGACTATCATCTCGCTACCACTGACTATGTCTTTGCAAATGGAGACTAGCATAAAGAGTTCACAAGTGGACTGCTCTATGGACAGATATCCTGACACATTTGGTCAGGTGAATCCCAGTAAAAAAAGACTGTAAACAGCATTGAATGTGTAAGCAAATATTTGCCTAGTACATAAAGCATCCTAAGGAGAAAGGGGAGACACCACAGGTTACTCTAGAGGATTCCAGCATGTGTAAACATTGGGGATGCTGGGAACGCTTGTCTCGCTGACTCCTTGAGCTCTCCAGCTCACTTTCATTTTCTGTGTCATTCACCTCATTCATCTGATGTGAACACATTTTGCTAATTCAAGCAAATGAAAGTAGTGGAGTCTTACAGTTAAATTTACCTCACTTGTAGGCTTTCCAAGACATGGAAACATCGTGACATATGTTACTGGTATTACAGATTAAAGTAGCTGTAAGGGAGCTATACTATTGTTCTTCTGTACAAATGTATGCCTGTAGAGATGTGCAAGAAAGCATAAAAGGTTTGACAATGATCAGTCTCTCAGGTAAGAAGATAAATATTCCGTCATTTTCCCTTCCTAATTACACTTAGCTTCTGTATTTATTTATTCAAGAATGACTCTGGGAGCTTGTTCTAGCCCCTTCAATAAACAAGTGGGGTTCTGTTTCCTTTTTTAGAAACTAATTATGCATTTTGGAAAACTAAGAAAATACATCTTAAAAGTAAACATGCTTAAAAGAGCAAAGAGAGCTCCATGGAAAGTGTGTACCTAAGAATACTGATGTTTGTTTTGCAGATTTATAAAAGCTATGAAAAATAAAGGGTGACCAAACCATTTTGCATTTCTACCTTCCCCTGCATTAGGTTCAGGGTTGCAGGCCCCTCTTTGGGGTTCCTGACTTTCAAAGCAGAGGACGAGACTCCTCCTTTCAATTTACTGTAGTCAGAGGAGAGTTCCTGTGCTATTCCTTCACTGTCCAGGTATTGAGAACTGCAGAGGAGCCTCAGCCAAGCACACACTCCCAGGCACCCTCAGTAATTTTCAGTTTTCTTGGTATCTTGATCACTTCCCCAAGATGGATTGCATCTGTTCTTTTCAAAAACAGAAGTACTTTGTGAGAATGTTTTGGGGAAAAAAACAACAGAGGAAGAGCACAGATTTAGTAAGAAAGAGAAAGACAAATGACTAAAAAGAATTCAATAAGTGGTGCTCACGAACAGTTGTTCATCTTCAAGCACTCTCTAAAGTCCGTGCAATTACTAGTGACTCAGTGTTAATTAACCTGAACTCCATTCATTTCCACTGTTTCTGCCCACTTAGAGGTCAAGCTGGAAGACAAGTATCTAAATGTTCCTACAGGAGAGTGCCCATGGGAAGTACACTTCCAAGGTGGTGGAGGTGGGGGGCCAAGGAGAAGTGTATGGTTTTCACACAAAAGTGCTATAATAGTTGCTGAAACTATGTGGGTTTTTTCAAGTCACATTTCAAAGTTAGCGTGGATACAGAATGATTTAAAACATGATCAGAATACAAATAAATGCCTATTTACCATGAAATTTGAACATCTCAAAGCACTTGAGACCCTACGGTTAGGTCTGAACTACTGGTTTGGGGTGTATGATACATATATATGTGTGTATATGTATGTATATGTTTATTATATATTAGTGTGGGTATATATACACATACTTGTAAAAAACTGGATGACCATCAGCAGACAGCAAACAAATGTGTGACACTGAAGCTGCAGGAGAGCAGCAATTGCAATTGCAGCAATCCCACAAGAGCGTTTGCAGGGCGCAATCACAGCCTGGGCTCTACCACCCGCGTGGCACAGCTGTGTGGAAGCAGAGAGCCAAGCTGGGTGTCCATGGTCTTCGGTATCTTCCCACTGCTGAAACCTTTCCATTGGCCTTAGTCTTCCTAGAAAACATGCAGTTTTCAAACTCAGCCAAGATACCCGAGATGAAGTCAGGTCCTTGGCAGATGTAAATTATAGTTATTGACTTTACACTGTTCTCAGTGAATTTTACACCTGTTGAAGACAAAAACTTCTGCTTCTCTGCCATACAAATTAAGTAGCTTTAGAAAATGCCTCGTAGAAAAGATGTGTGTGTGTGCATGCATGTGCATATTGTGGGTAATATCTGCGGTTCTTAGGGAACTGTCTGAATTACTCTAATTCAGCTATTTCAGGCATCTTGATAGTGTTGTATAAAGATTTCTGCAGCTGCAAGACATTGGATAGACAGATAACCCTGTCTTCAGTAAGAGGGGAAAACATTGGCTAAAAATCACTGAATTTGTCAGTCCTCTCCCAAGTTACATGCACATCAGAGAAATGGCATTTCTAAGGGAAGCTTAAAATAAGGGCTCTTCAATGATTAATTATTAAAGTGCAGATTGTTAGGCTGGCTTTCTAACAACTGTAATTTGAAGCCATCTGTCTGACACAGTTCGTCCTATCATTAAATTCTTTCTAAAAATTGTTATGTTCTTCAAAAACCAGATAAAGTGATAAGCTGATGGAATGGAAGGAAAGGAATGTATAATGAAATCTGTCCTTCAAATATACTCAGTCCTAGGGTTGACTGGGTTATATGTACATAGTGTTCAAGCTAACCAAACCCTGCAGTCGAATCAGCAAGCCATGTGCACATTTCATGAATCACTGGTGCAAGCCATCGTTTGAGAAAGGAGGAAGACAACAGCCTTCAAAACAGCAAAGGACTGAACAGCAGATAAAAGAAAAATAATGGAATTGAGAAAACTATGTTAGTTCAGAATTCAAGCAGAATATACTTAACAGTTAAGGTGAATGTACTGGTTCTTAGTATCGCCAGCAGTACGAAATATTGCCACCTAATAAGATATTGCTGCAGAGGTACTACTGATGGACGTTATAAGGCACCAAGAGAGTGACTTCTTTTCTTGCACCTAGAAGGGGACATTTGACAGCATTCTTTAATGCTGAGACACTACTGCAGGAATATTTCAGAATGAAAATTATCAATAGGAGAAGGAATTGTATGAGTAAAAATGTAGGAATTTATACAGACATACACGCACAGGTATATAGACTCCCACACATACAAATAGTTTTGTACAATGGTTTTTTAATACATCCCTCTTCATTTCAGCTCTTGTCAGTCTTGTGGGAATGTGGTTTTTTTCCTCAGGTAATCAAAGAGTTCACATGTTCACCATCACCTTGAACACGCTATAGCAAAAAAATACAGAATGGCTGTGATCTTCAGAAGTATTTTACCTACAATTAGAAAGTTCTCAAACATGTAAGTCAGAATACAGATATAATTCCGCACATGAAATCATACACTTTATACAACTGGAATCATAAAACGGAAGACAATTTGTTAGCTGAAAATAATTATCCTACTATGTTTGTTGATATGTATCACAAATGAAAGCACTCAGAAATGATAAACCGAACACAGAACAAGAAAAGCTCATGTGATAAAAACACTAAAAGGAAGAGAAGGCCAGTTCCAAGCATTCTCTAGTGAAATACTAAATCCTTGAGAAATGAGTTTATTATCTGTTGATGGGGGCAGATCTCTTGTAAAGCTTGTGATACAAGTCTGTCAACAAGTACAGAAAAAAAGCATAGAAATCTTACTTTATCACATCTCATCTACTGAAAGTTTAAAACAACAGCAAGGCTACTGATCCTGTTAGAATCTTTAAATGCACGAAAACTTCTTCCTTATAGAAGGGAGAAGTTGGTGACATAAAAGATATGTACTACCCATTACGTATAAAATATGTAATACAGCTAATGAGTTTATAGGGCAACAGTGACTATTTTGGAAACAGTGGAACTGCATATTTTGGTTTTATATCTGGACTATAAACATAGATTGCTTCTGAATGCAACCTTAGAAATGCTGGCCACAATAATCTCTTATTCACAAAAAAGAAATGCATGCCTTTGAAACCTCTCAAGGTCAGGCCCAATGCCATTCCTGTCTTGGGACACGTTCAAGTCAGATGCTTTGAATACGAGAGTGCTGGAAGTCCATCAATGGTAGTCTTCTAAATTATTTGTCCAGTGAGAGTTATAAAATCCAAAGGGCAATTTGGACTGGATTTAGGGATGACTCAGAAATCAACCCAAAATTTAGCAATTCAGATGCAAGCTGAATGGCACTTCTGTCCTAATTGAAGTGAAGATCAAAATAATAAAACTTACTCTCATGCCTGAATCTTGGCAATTGTCTAAATTGAAGAATTAAGACATTTCGTTTTCTCTGTAGGCTATTGTTTCCCATCAGAAGCAACTCCCTAAATCTTTTACACCAGAACTAAAACATGTATTTTAAGCATCTCCCAGTGAGTTGAAAAGCATTGATTTCAGGGTTTTTTTCAAGAGCTTTCATTCCAGACTTATTTTCAAAGCAATGCGAGTAGGAGTCTAGGCTAGTCTAGCTGCACTCACAGCGTCATTTTGTATACAATAGGCTTTAGTTTCACCTTATTATGCTATTAAGTCTACTACTAAAAGCCTGCTGCATAATGACAGAAACTAATATTAATGTTTGTAATTATGAAAGATATGTAGGGGTATTTTCTGATTTGTTTATATGTCTAAGAAGCTGTGCTTTTCACACTGTTAACGTGAAAGTCACCCCTATTACTATGGCCTCCCAGACTAAAAATAGTACTTAAAGCCATGGTTGTATTAATAATACATGTATGATCATTAGCTCCTTTCTGATTATGACCCCATGCAGAAGCAGGATTTTCACACTGAAAAGATAACATAATCTGAACCACACTGTGGCATTTGAGGTTTCCAGTTTCTTTCCTGTTTCATCTGAGATGTTTTGCTATGGGAAAGAGTAAAAAGACCAGGGAATTACATGCCCAGTCCTCCTCCCAGCTGCACTCCATGTTTGTAGCAGCCAGCTCACATAGTCAGTAGAGACTCCACACTGGGGGAAAAATGAAAACATACAGTCATAAATTAAAAAACAGCAACCCAAACACTGGGTGAAAGGAGAACAGGGTAAAATTATGACTTGGACATAGCTGGATGGAGCTATGCCGGGTGGGAATTTGGGTACAGACCTGCACGGTGTCTTTGAGACCGAGAAAAGCCGTGACACCCTGCTAGAGCAAGATCTGCATCGTCTTCAAGAAGATGTGTGTGGAAATATCACTGGTCCTGGAGCTCGTGAGGAACGCTTTAAAAAATTCTGGCCTGCGTCACTGCTGTGCGGTACTGCTGCCAGCATGGGTTGCTGCGCATTTCACTGGCCATGTTTTTCATTCTTAATTGGTAAAGTCCCTTGGGTTTCAAGTTTGCAAAACCTTTTCTCTCTATAAACCTAGGTAAAAAATGCTTCATAATTCTTCTCTCTCATATAACATAAAAGCAGAGCTGGAGATGCTACTGAGTCTTATTTTCCATTGCACTACACACAGTGAAGATGCCAATTTTTGTTTTGCGATTTGTTGCATAGGCATTTTTCCTACCTTCCTCTTGCTGCCTCTTGGAATCTTTTTTTCTTTTTGAAGTTTTCCTACAATGAGATTGCCTGATTGGTACTAAAATATTTCAGAGAGCTGACAATGTGAACCACTGTGAACACAGGCTTCTCACCAGCTCGGAGCATGGTTGGCTGTTCTTCTATTCCTCTTTACTTTGTATTGTTTGTTCAAAATGAAACCACAGAATGGGCTCTAGTTCTCCTTGTGGGCCATATGTAAGGCACAACACAAAAAGGTATACTGATCTCGTGGGATAGTGTGCGAGGGCCTCTCATAGCAGAGGAATAAGAAGAATTTCTCTGCCTCACTGATTTTTGGTAGACTTGCACAATAATAAGTATAGGATCCACAAGGGCAAAAGGGAGCTACTAGAGGATGTAGGAATCAATAGCCGAAGCACTGAAAATGGAATGCCAGAGAGTTATTTTTAGCTCTTTGTTTTTTTTTTTTTTCTTTTTATCAGGGGAAATGAATAGGGAATTAGATCTGGCACTGCTAGGTTGACTGAGCATTACTATTTTCCCGTAATTATTGTATTTTGCTTGGGAACTCCTCCCAAAAGAGTAATTTGTACAACCTGAGGCTACATGCTGCCTCTGGACTGAAGTTTTTCATTTTTTTCTCTTATACTTGGGATTTTATTAGGGTGCCATCCCGCCAATTACTGTTTTTTCCCTTTCAGAAAGTGTCACAGGTGATACTTCAAAGATCTAGTTCTCATTTGTTTTAAAGCTACTTTGGCACTTTCCCTCCTGTTTTTCTCACCAGTAGCAAATTATGGGCAAGGTTGCAAGGATGACATTGGCAGCATCCAATTTATGGAGTTCCCTTTACAGGGTCCTGGAGCTGTTCCATTAATACTTATGTAAACACAAATAACTTCCAATGTCATTGTCATCACATCATGTTCATATTGTCTCATGGTAAATATTTTAACCCAAAGAGGTTGTTTGGTAAGGTTAGGTCCTTAGATGTGTTTAATGATGCATACATGAGCTCAACATTTGCTGAGATGCATATTTAAGTATGTGCATAAAACATTTGCAGGATTAGCACTGAAACCGTATGCAAGCTCTGTGAAATATTATGTATGTACATACACGTAAATGCATGTAAATACATACAAACATAACTCATATATTAATCACATGTAAATACATATGAATTTTCACAATTTATATTTAAAATAATAGTGATATTACTGTTAAGATAGTCTTCAATAATTAATATATGTAAGATCTGTACGTTCCTTACCTACAGAAGGCTGATTTAACTTGGGCCAAACTTTAATTCTTTCATAAATTTTTGTTCCAAGTATTTTATGTCAAAAAAAAACCCTTATGGAAGCAAAGCTCTTTAAAGTAATTGCAGAGTTTTCAGGGCCATGATGGTTGGGAAGATGCAAGAGAAATAGTGCTAGTAGAAAGAAGATTTTTTTTCCTAAAAATCAGATTATTGACATAGTTGGAAAAGGATTTTGAGGTCCATCATCCTATTTTTGAAGCTCTTTCATAGTGGCTGCTGTTGAGCCACTTAATAGAAATATATGACAGAGTTGATTGCAAGTGCCAGTGAAGACATTTGTACTCAGAATGCCAAACAATAATTTAATTTAGGTCATTTTATTTAACTTTCTTCATACTATTTTGATATGTCAGAGTTTGAGGATGCTGTCTCTGCTTTCTCGTTTTCAAGATATTTTTTCTACATTGCCTAAGCAATGTGAAATGATTCATTTCCACATTAAGAACAAAAAGTAACAGGACTGGCTTGGCGTATGCATAAAAGTTAAATTATTCAAGCTTTGGTAGAAACTGTCATAAGGCATCTACCTTAATCATTTCTGAAATGTCTTTCAGATGCAGTCTCTTAGACTCCGCACTACATCATTAGCAAAAAAGTAAAAAATGCAGAACATCCAAGTAGCTGACAAGTACAAGCTCGCACAGATCTTCACAGTTATTTGTCAAACCAAGTTGCTGAAGTTATTGTAGCTGCTTTAATTATGGTTGATGGTATTTTGGAGATTTTTTTTCCTAGTATTTTTGCTGCAATTGTCATAGACCTCTGGCTGCCTAAGGTTTTCAAAGTCTGAATGACTTTATTTTCCTATTAGAATCTTGACAATGATATATAGGACTGTTCCACTCTTCTCCAGTGCCCGTATCAGTAATATCTCACCCATAGACTGAAAGCCCACGTTAAATATGTGCATTTCTAGTATTAGCAAGCTTTGCACTGCATAATTACAGGCAAGCTGTGACAGGTTTTAAACATTTGAGCTGCGATTTGAATTTCTATTCTTTCAGGGTAATACTTACATCCGGGGGAAGGACCAAACATCAAACATATGAAATAGCACTTTCAGTCCTGCTCAGCATCTTTTGTATCACATAAGACATGCTCATTGTAACAGATCCTACACATGAAGCGACGTTTGAACTGCGAGCAACATTAGTTTTCTGTTACAATACTCCCAAATACACTCACTTGGTTATCGCTGAAGCCTGTGATGAAGCTTTGAATTGACTGCAGCATCTAATGCCATCTCTGTTTTTAACAGTCACCCTTCAAATCATGCTGGAGAATATTTTATTTGCAACAGAAAGTCTCTTGAAATAAACTCTTCTGGCACTTTAGAGAATACATTAGACTACTTATCTCTAAAAGCATTCAATTTAGAGATCTTTAAAAAAATCAACAATAAGAATGTGATTCAAGAGAAGGTAAGTAGTGAAGGCTTAGGAAGACATAAAGATACTTGAACAAGTCCTACTAAGAGAAAATTTGTTCATGCATTAGGAATTTGATGTATTAAAATTTTATTTCTAAAATTCAAAATGTGACACTTCACGATGTTCCCCAAGGACATGTGTAATTCTATAATCGGTTTTTAAAACTGATGATTTCCATCCACTCTGGCAGATAATTCTGCTTTTTTTTTGTATTGCCAACAATAGCTCTATACCGGAGGTCTCCAAAATCCATCTCAAACAAGATCATTGTGTCCTATGAGCCATGAAAAGTTGCTATGGGAAGAAAGAGAAATAGGAGAAGGTATTTTATTTTTTATATTGATTTGGGATTTTTTAATAAAGAGGTTCACTTATTTCCCGATGTGTCAAAGATGAAAATGCACTCACAGAAAGAATAGACAGCTCTAAAAGTAGAAAATTTTACTTTAAGTTTCAGCACCACCGTTTCATTTTAGTCTAAAATTTGCCTTACATTAGACAAGGAGCAGGAAAAAAAAAGTCTAATTTTTATCTTGACAGAGCTTTAACCACATACTGTAAATTAATAAAGATTATAGTAATGGTAAATTTGCACAGCACCAGTAGCAAGAGGTGTCATTCATTGTGCATTTCCATGTTTTTACTGCGGAGGATATCAGTATTGTATGCAAAAGAAACCATTTTAATAGCCTTTCTGCAATTTAAATTAGTTTACATTTTCAATGTCTTTTAAATATATAATTATAAAAAGTTAATCCTTTTTGTATACTATTTTACATCTTTTTGGTACTTTGGTAAGCTAATTCTCACATGCCAGAAATACTCCAAGGATTTGGGGTTTTTTTAGATGGCCACATTCTATGCATTCAGTTAAAACATCTAAGCTTTCAGGGTAGCTGGGGTTTTTTCAGTTTAATAGGAAAAGAACTGCATAACCGCCTCACCCACTAGAGGCAAGAAAGACTAGGAAAGGAAAAAACGAAGTTAATAGGCCAGGACCACTAGCACTGGGTAAGCCATGTTTAACAGACCTTGTAAGTGATTATCCTGCCCCTCTCTCAAGGAGCTCTGTGGAGATGCTTCTCTGAAAGACATGGCTCCCATTGCCGTCACCGTCTATCCTTGCCCTCGAGGTTGCTTTCTAAAAGGAAAACCTAGCCATGTGAATTAAGTACCTAAATGTGCATACAAAATAGCAATTTTGGCTCTGCATTCATGTACCAGGTACCAGGTTTACTGCTTCTAAGATGATCTCTGCTGTATTTGTGTGCTATGGGTGTGCCTCACCTCCTGGTGTTGCTATCAATAATTTAGGCAAGGAGGAAAACTTTAAATTCTTACAGGGATTATACTGTTCACAGCAATGGGTGAGGAGTGCTGTAAAACTTAGAGGTGAAGTCACAGAGGTACCAGTAGATTTATCAGAACAGGGTAAAGGTATTTTGGACACTTACCACATTCTCTTCCATCAGCTGCTGTCGTCATGCCGTGCACTCTCGTGGCCCCCACTGAGGCACATTGACTGTATGAATCCATAATGGGGGGCCAATTCAGCTGTTAGTATTGTTCAGTTCTTGTGCTGTTACAAATCATACTTGTACTGATGCAGTTGCTCAATGTGTCTATATTGGAAGTGGCTCTGAAGAAAGTGCTTGAAGCACGACTCCACATTTACAGTAATATAAAAACTGGTTGGCTGTTTACTATATATAGTCTGAAATATTTGTTCTTGTTTCGGGAGATGAAGAGAGCCTGTAGGACAGCTTTTCAGTTGTCACACTATTGCTGCTCTGCTAGGTTGCGCCTGAAGGCCATCCCAGTAAGGACATCCTTGGCTGTACCCGTGTTGCACGTTGGGATGTCAAAAATGCCAGATTGCATCCACTCTGCACATAAAGTGGCATGTCTTACCTCATAAGGTTTGCCAAAACCTCCTGGCAAAGCCGCATCAGCATTCTCCAGGCCATGTCAAATTTCCATGGGCCAGACCTACAGAATGGGACCATCTGCCCCAACAAGCCCACAGGCCATGTAAAGTGACATGAGTCGGTAACCTCTGGGAGCACACTGTAATGTGGATCTTTTCTGGAGACAGTCTAAAGCACCCTGAAGACAGGGTGCTCCCAAAGTCTCAATTCTACCATAACAACTTCTTTTGAGCAGTCCACAGGCTAATTCAGCTGATTTTCCAAAGGATAATTTGGAAGAACAGAGATTTGGTCCCAGGGGCACTGACAGGCAGCACTGCAACAGGCTACTGCAGACAGAGGAGGTGTCAGTAAGAGCGGTGAAACTGCTTTATTGCCAGACCTGCCTCAGAGTAATTCTATATTTTTATTTCCAAACTTCTAATATGCAATGGAGAGAGGAAAGAAAGGCAGTCATGTTCAAATGTCAGCACAGCAATATGTTGGTGACCAAGCACAGTGCATGACTAAATTTCATGCTTCCCTGAATTGCAAATAATTTACAGAGCTATCAGACTACTGGTTTAATTTTCCTATTAAATTGGCAGTCATTTGACCCAGGAATTTGCCATTTAGCATGTGAAAAAAATCCCTTCATTACCGGATTTCATAATTTTTTTTGCATTTATCCCAAACAATCAAATGATGCAAAAAGTTATAACTTTTAAACTGAGAGCTTTATTGTACTCATTGTATCTGAAACTTTTTCATTGCAGGACTCATACTTGAAGGTACATTATACACATATAGAAATAGCATTCCAGTGAACTACTTTGGAGTAGGTTTAAAGAAGCTTGTTTCCCTGTTTCCCTTGCAAAAAAAAAAAAAAAAAAAAAAAAAACCCAAACCAAACAAAAAACCATGAAATAGTTTATGAGGAAAACCACCATCTTACCACTATTGCAAACTCAATAGTCTAAGTTGGCCACACCAACCTTGGGATAATTGTACAAAATTTAGTAATTCGTGTAAAAGTTTTTAGCTTATATTTTGTTTTAGTCTACATAAGCACAGAGCTATGTTTAGCACCTAAATCAGATGCATAAATTTCCAAGGGGTTGTAGACATCTCCCCAGACCTTCCCCTCTGCATGGCAAGATCAACAAAATTTAGGTCATCCTTGAGAGACCTGATGCTGTTTTGTTCTTAAGTATCTCTAAGGATGGAGACTCCACAACCTCCCTAGGCAACCTACTCTGATTTTTCCCTATTCTTACCATTGGAAAGCATTTTTTTCCTTCTTCTGAATATCTGAATCTCCCTTGCCACCATTTACTTTTGTTCTGCCTCCTATGATTAGAAAGAGTGGTTTTTCATCTCCTTTTTAATAGCACCTTTTACCGACAGAAAATCAAAATGAATGGTCTGATTTTGCAGAAACACATTAGCCTGGAAAGCCTACAGAAATACTTTTAAAAACCCCCACAGACCTCTCATCCCCTAAGAAAGCAAACTAAGGGAACCTTTGGGAAAGGTGCCCAAACCTTCATGAAATCTTTGCTAGTAGTATAAAATGCTGAGAATGGCCATACTGCAGGACTGCCCAAGGGTCCATCTAAACTAGCATCCTGGTTGCGACAGCAAAGCTGTTTAAGGCCGTGGCAGCCGTGCAGTGATACCTCCCTCAGTCACTCACTCTCCCCGTCTGCAACAGTTTGCAGCAGTGGCTGTGTGTGGAAAATACTCAAGTTCACCCATGGGATGAAGAGATATTTAATGGGTAGAATGGAGATGTAGATAAGTTGATGGATGTGTTTAAAGCCAAAAAAAGCATAACAGAGATAAAATCAAGAATAAAATTGTTAAAAGCATGTATTGAACTTAGTCTCTTGCTGGAGAATTACCTGAGAAGGCATGATTTGTGATTTCTTTCACTGGACTTCAGTACAGCATTGAGAACACGTTCAGGGATTTTCTCCTAAGGAGGAACAGCAGTAACAAGTTTCATAGTTTGCCTTGCTGAATCAGGCCAGGCAAGGTGGATCCTTTTAGTTAAAATTCTTTGAAGTACAGAGGAAAAAAATGAAGACCTGCCATCATCTGCTGGCTGGAATTAGTTCAGCAAGTATTGCAGCTCTTTCTGATTCCCCAGGTCCTCACTCAGTCCTCAACCTGCACTCAAGTCCTCAAAGAGGTAGAAAAGGGACCGAGATGAGGCAAAGTCCTGGCTCTGCTGTGCCTTTGATTGGAGTGAGAAGGTCCTGACCTAAGCTGCTACATTAATTAGAAGACTGCAGCTGATCTTGAAGAGATGTGGTGCAGGGCCCTACAGAGCTGGCCAACCGAACACGGTTTAGGTTGCTGCTGTGTTAAAGGGCATTGTGTGGTTTCTCTGTAAGGCTGGTGTTCCCCATTGCGGAGGCACTTCTTCTCAGTGGTACCTCTGGGATGGTGCAGTTGTATATAGTCCTGAAAGCAGGAAAATGTCAAAGTGGCATAAGTAAGTCCCATGATGAATTTTTGAGGTTTCAAATGCAAAAAATCCCTGATTTTCTTATTCTCTTTTATTCGACACCAAACAACAAAGGCCAGGAAGGAATCAGTCCACTTCAGGTGAGTGGAAAAACAATCAGCAAGCATTAAACACTCTTGCGGTTACCCCCGCCCCACAGCCTTGTCTCTTTCGGTATGGACACAATTCCTTACGGGTCTGTTTGCCCCCCAATACTTTTGGGGCAAATTATTATTTTACTTAAGTAGCATCGGTCTCCCTTCTGTATGTTTTGAATGCTCACGCATTTGCCAAACATCAAATAAGCTCCTACCTGCTTTGAGCTCTCTTTAAATCAAAGATGACTAACAAGATGAGTAGGAGAGAGGTTTTATTTTTACCTTATTTTTGCATCATGTCAGACCTGAATGCAAATTCACACTCCCAAGGGTGTCTCAGGAGAAGTTAGAGGAAGAAAAAAAAGTATCTACAGTACTTTACTGGCCATATCCAGAATAAACAAGGTTGAGTGGGATACGTCAGTAGTAAAACATGTCCCAAATATATGTTAGATGAGTGGCCACTACAAGGAGTAACATAAATGTTGATATATCTGTCACATTCACCCTGGATACATACTATCACCAGTGCCGTTCTGATAGTGGCATGTAATACCTTGAAAGTTATTGGGAGCTGCAAATTCAATTAGAGAGATTTTTTTCAACAGATTACACTTTTGTAGGCTGGAGTATTGTAAATTTTTATTCCACCATAAAACATTTTAAAATTAAGTAAACAAGGCTCAAAAGTCTCAAAGAGAGTTGCTTTCTGCATGTATTTAATTACACATGGTGTAACACGTATTAAAATTTAGGAGACAGAAGGGAAGGATGCCTGCCTGCAACAATTACATGTGGAATAAAAGGGGATTAATACTGCTCAATTTTCACATCAATGACAGTATAAATTCATGGAAAACTGCCACAGCAAGTACTTATTACTGCTACTACAGTGCGACATTAAACAGTGGTCAAGGAAAAGAAGTTTTTCACATGGAAATAGTCCGCATGATGCAGGCCTTCACTGACAGGTTTTCATTCAGTTGCCTGTTCTTCACTATACAAAATAGGATGATGAAATAATGAAATATAATGGAATTGGCTATTATTTGTTAGTAGGTACGTAAGTACCAAAATAAAAAGTGAAATTAATAGCAGAGCAAGTCAAATAATACGTCCTCTTCGTAGTGCCTCTCATGGTTTGTCATACTCAACTGGTGGTTGTTTGTGTTCTCACATTGTAGATTAATGTGTTTAAAGGAGATAAAGGAATACTGAATTAACTCCTAATTTGTGGGCTGCAATTTACCTGCTAAGTTTGCACACATGGATGAAAAGCTGTTGATCACTTCCCAGGCCAAGACCGCAAGGAGGCTACTCCAACTGACCCAGGATGAATTCATAGCAGGAAGCACAGAAGTTGCATGGAAGCACTGGTCATCACCAAAAAAACGGCAAATCTTCCAAAAAGCTGGTCCGGCCCTCAGTTCTGACCTGATAAAAAAAGTTCTTTTTCTTAGGAACACGTCCACTGCAAACTATTCTGCTGATGGGACCAAACTGTGCAAACGTAAGTCTGTAATGAATGTAAGAATCCTGGAAGAATGGCAGTGTAGCTCCTCCGCTGCATGCCAAGACAATCTGTTGAATTCAACATAAAATAAATACTTCCATTTTTCACTGGATGGTTCAAACTTTGTATGCCTGCATTTGAGGATTGAGGACCACAGCAGAACTCGTCTTTTTGCATGTGTTTAAGCAGGAGGGCGGAAAGGATCAAAAGTAGGGGTCATCCCTGGCAACGACTTTTTTGAAGGAGCTGTTGCATTTCCTGGAAGTCCAGGATCTCTTGCTCAGGCTGAGGCAGATACCTCCATTCTGGCAATATGCAGGTCCTTTGCATCCTGACACTATCACTTATCATACCTGCAATGCATTGCTTTTTGACATTCGACTGCCTTGTCGGCCCAGAAATTTTCCTTGCCAGAGGTCTGATTCCAGGCTTGCCATGTTTACAGCCAAAGTGAAGTTCATGCTCCCAGAGTACAGACACTCCATCAATGCTACTATTTCCTGGAAATAATAACCTTACTTAACACAATATATTTGCACATTATAAAATCACAACTGGGCATCTAGTAGAGCAAGCCGAGAACAATTTACTAGTAACATGAGAATAATTCTTCCAGCTATAACTTGTGTTAATGGCTGTAGGTCACAATGGTATGGGTACTCAGCTATGGCTCCTTCACAGACCAGCATTGTCCAACAATAGCACCTGGTTGTTCAGAGTTTTCCAGAACAAAACTTGCAAAGGGAGTCTCTTTTACACTAATTTCCCTTCTTTGCTCCCTCTTGCTTTCTTTTGTAATATGGTGTCTACAAGTGCTTTGAAGAGAGCAAAGAGGATGCAATTGCTACCTTTTAAGGCTTTTTGACATTTCAGTTTTTCATTTGTTCATTTCTCTGTTACATAGAACACATTTTTCAGGTGGTACTGGAGGGTCTGTTAAGTGGGGCTTCAACAGGCAGACCACATTTTATACACATTTCCCCCCTTTTCTTGAAGCAAGTGGATGCAAACTTTGCAAAGGCCAACCTGCTCTGAAAATGATACACGTATTTTGTGGTCGCTTAAGCTACAGCTCTTTTTAAAAACAAAACAAAAAAAACCAAGAAGGGGTTGATCAAAGAATATCTGATTTGCAGTTATCAAGATGCCAAGGTCAATTTGAACTGGAGGGCTCCAAGTTTTAATCACATGTCTTCTCCAAAGCACTATTAAGTCGTGAGGTAGAAACCCTTTGCTTGTAATAGGAGCAGGATTAGATTTTAACTCACTTTCGCAGCATTTTGCACTCCTAGATCCTCATTGCATTCTGCAGGTTAGAAGCCAGATTTTCCACAAAGTGAAAACATAATATTCTCTTCTATATCTAGTAATTTTTCAGAACAACTCTTACTGTTGTTCAATGCAGATAGTCTAGCAACTACTAACCTACAGCAATAAAAAAACAAACTTCCTCAAAGAGCAAAGCTCCTTTGGTAAGCCTCTTCCTGTGCTATATGGTCCCAAGATCACAAATTTTAATTTAGCCCCTCAGGGTGCCTTTTCCCTAAGATGCATACATATGTATGTACATATTTGCATAAGAATGGCTTTTTAGAAAAGTACAGCTTTCCAGTCAAACACAGCTGAAATCAGTGAGGAAGAAGAGTCTGATGTGCATGGCCCAAATCTGTTTGGCTGGGGCAGTGTAGCTTTGCACCAGGACGGCTAAATCAGGTGTGCTTCTTACAATGCAGTGTCATTACTCTAGGCACTTTTTTACTCCTAAGAGCTATCGTATCCATGAGAGTAGTGGAACAGCTCCAGGAAGGACACTTTGTGGCTTGGATTCACCCGAGCACTTTGGTACTTACACAGTGGGATTGATAAAAAGAATAGTCTTCAGTGTTTTCCTGATTTGGGACTTAAATAAACCACCACAATAATGCCTAAAGCAGTAGTATCTTTCTTCAGGCTCCTTCCTTACACCCCTTTTGTTTTGTAATGTAGCATGAACATCAGCTCTCATAACTTTAGGACATTGCCTGGAAACCATTTAGGCTTAACCTATAAATCAGTGATGATGTTCTCAATACCTGTTTTCTTCTCAAGGACACATGAACATAAGCTGGCTCTGGTGTGCCGTGGTCACAAAATATAAATACAGGTAGTTACTACAAAATATTTTTTCCAGACCCTCTCTGAATTTATGCTGTTTTCCAGCAACAAACATAATTCAGTTGCAGGAAAGAAACATTTTGAACGACATAATAAATGACAGCATTTGTATCTGATATGGACTGAACCAAATTTGAGGTTAACAGATGAAAGAACTAATGGAAATGGAATATGACTACATTGGTTCTCCTATGTGTTTTATTTCCCTAGGGTAGAATTTGCATTCAAACTATGTTAGATATCTCCCTGAAAAGATTACACCGTGGAGGACAAATAACTAATTTAATAGAAATGAATCACACTGTGAGGTATGTCTTTAAAGATCTTGCTCTGACAAATAAATCTGCTACAATCAGCTCTCTACTTAATTCTTAATATACAGTAGGAAATCCATATTGGAATCAAGTATTTCACTCAATTTTACTGCCATCAGAA
This sequence comes from Calonectris borealis, assembly GCF_964195595.1. Lineage (NCBI taxonomy): Eukaryota > Metazoa > Chordata > Aves > Procellariiformes > Procellariidae > Calonectris > Calonectris borealis. The sequence goes on from NC_134312.1 coordinate 100,431,492, forward strand.
AATATGTAATATACCTTTCCTCAGACTCTTCTGAAATAAAAATCAACAGTAGAAGAAAAGAAAGTTTACCGTATTTTGCAGCAAAATGAAGAAATGGCATGTTTCATCATGAGAAACATGGGATATAAACGTATGTGCAACATTGCTTGTAATGGCAGCTCATGCCCTGTATGCCTGCTTTTTACTAAATCACATATGACCAGAAAGGTACATGTAAAAAAAGCTGGGGCCCTGTTTTAGCAGAGAGGAAGTCCAAACCAATGACAGTTCTGACTCAGATACAATTTTGTGTTTCTTTCCATTGGTTTGGTGTATGCATTTAAGAATAGACAAACATGATTTTTACATTAAGAAAATTAATTGAAAATGCAGACCCTATCAGCTCTTGCTGTGTTATGCAACTACATAAATCCAACAATGAAATACATCCAAAAATGTTGTTCAGGATTGGAGATACAGGATGCTGCCTCAGGATTAATACAAGAGGACGTTTGAGAAGGAGTATATATATCCCTATAACACTTCCAAAATAAGTGGGATCCTTTCAGTTATATGGTACACCTTGACTAGGCCTTTGCAGATAAAGACCCAAATTCCCAAAACCACATTTTTCTTAAGAAAGATAAGCCCTCCGATTCTGGTTCACAAAGTGGTCCCCAGAAGTACTCTGCTGACCCACCCCAGGGCATCACACGCTGTGTTTGGAGACCAACAGTAGGTTGGTTTGGGCAGGAGTGCCCCCCACTTCTCTGCCACCGAGGGCTCCGTACCCTGAGGCTGCAGCTGCAGGAGGTTGCGTCATTCACTGCCACTGATTTATCTCACAGTATCTAGCCGTGCAGAAAGGTCAGAAAAAGGAGTAGCATCAGCTCTTCTTACCTTTTAGTTTGCTTTCATTATTTTCCCTTTATCACTACAACCTTGTCTTTAGCAATTGAAAGGAGCACAAATACATTTCCCGCTAAATCTCTTGAAGACTGCTCAGTTGGTCAATTTTCACCAGTACCCATCAACCAGGAGTAGATAGGGTGGATCAGCATCTCTCAGTCACAGTGCTGCAAAGTGGGATGACTTCCACAATGCTCTAAACATGGTAGACAATTCAATTTTTTTTTTTTCTTGAGCTTCAAAGTATTGGCATCTGTCACCTTTAAAGACACCAGCTACTTTTATCACTGCTTAGTATAGAGGAAGAGGGTTTTTTTTCCTGCAAAAACAACATCAATATAATATCAGAGCCTGCATAAACGGCATGAAAATCCTCCCTCCCTTGAACATATGACGCTTGTGGTTGTCCAGAAATATGGATTTTTAAAGTGCCAGACATGCAGAAATTTGATTACAAAGCAGGAATATTGTGGATTATTCAGCACCATGTAGCACATTACACAGGTATTTCTTCAGAAACATAAAATCCCAGAAAAATCTCAAGAAGAAATTTGTTTGTGAAGCTTTTGGCTGGCAGGAAAAAGCAAGCTTAGAAACCTTAGATAAAGCTCACCACGTAGGACAAGTGGATCACACTAAGTGCAATGCATCTGTGGCCAAATTGGCCTTCATAATGCCAATGCACTCTTCTGAAAGCATAATTGGGACTTGAGACGTGCAATAAGCCTTGCACTGCTGCTGTGTGCAGGGACCAATTTCACTCATTGTATACAGTTTGATCACGGGAGCATGGAGAAGAACTATTTTGTGGCCTAATATGAATCTTCCATTAAATCTGATGCAGCAAAATGCTCTTTTCTTTTTAATGGAAGACAGTTCAAAAAATGTCTTAGAAAGCAGACAAACCAGCCTGCTTGGAAAAGGCATTCGTTGTCCTTGCTGCATAGAGAGAGATCACAGGCAAGCAAAACTGCAGTGACTTTCTGCACCCTCTCACTGATCTCTAGAACACAGTAGAGACCCTGAGACTTAAAAATAAATAGCCCTAGAAAGGGGTTTTGCTCTGTTTTTTCACCTTAGAAGCCACAGCTGAACTAGAGGCTCTGGAATATGTGCTAATTGAATTTAAATGTACTCAAAGAAGGATGCAGGATCATGCAGAAATCTTCACTCCTGGGCTTTCATCAGTGGGTTTCTTTTTTGTTTGTTTATTTTCTACATTCCCGTACTCAGCATGTTGTCAAGTCTCCCTCCCTTTTTCTAGGATCTGGTGAATATAAATTATATGTATAATCATATAAATGATCTTAGTAAGGCGGCTATTTGGCCATTCCTTCTGACTGCATTTAATTCACTCACAAAATGATGGTGAAATTGAGGAAAATGGAGAAAAACCCTTCCTGACTCCACTAGAGTCTAGAAGCTAATTTTCTGGCATCTTTAACAAATAGAGAAATTTGGGGCAGGGGAGGGGGGGGGGACTATGGGAAAGAAAAAGAAATCTCTTCTACGTGGGAGCAGAAGTTACCAAAGCCCAGAACATCTCACTGAAATATACGATTGTTCAGGGAAAATCTCCTCAGTTCAGGTGATTTAAATCAAATCAAGATCAAACAGTTTATTGATTTATTAACAGCACATAAATAACTGGCGATCTGTGACCTATACGTTCAGGACCAATAACAGCAATAGAGATTCATCACAACACTAGACACTTGGAAAATGTTAACATGCACTTGCAGATGCCTCACACTTTCTGGTGCCACCCGCAAGACACAGCACCCATGGGCGCACAAACCCCTGCACTCCGGCTGCGAGGGCTGCAAGCAACCCCCTGCCCTCGCCGGGCACCCGGCCCCAAACACGCTTCATGTCACTTTATCACTCCTTTTCAAGCTGGCTCCTCCGTTTTCCGAAGCCTCTTTATAATTCCCAGGTTAATGGTTAATCCAGCTGATGGTCGTCTTCCTCAGCTACTCCACCAGCTTTGGGCAAACACCCCCTCTGGCAGCTCCTGGGTGTTTAAGTGAGCGGATTTATGCTCACTTTTCCAGCTGTTCAGCTGCTGTTATCCAGGCCATCTGACCAAAAGGAGGGGTAGTGCAGGTCCCTGACATTCACCCCTTGGACCCCTGTCCTCGAGAACTCTATGTACGATTAAGCATCCTACCAGCTGCTGCTATCCAGGACATTTGACCAAGAGGAGGGACCGTGTGGGCACCCCTATATAAGTAGTTTGATATGATAAATTATGGTATGATGGGATTTTGCCTTGAAACAGGTTACATTTTTGGAAAGCCAGCTGCTTTCATATGAAATGCTTTCAAATGCCCATGAAACTTTGGCACAGTTGAAGAGAACGTTGTGAGGATGGTAGTTTGCGCATGGGGTTAGGAAAGGGGGTCACAACGAGGTGGACTTTAAAAAGAGTTCAATACTAGCCCGACTCATACACATGAGGTATTCAGCCCTCTGCACATGTAAAAGTAAGATCCACAGAATGCATTTACCTGGTGCAGTGTCTGACGTCAGGCCGCTCTTGTAATGCCCATGGGGACTCCTTGATACTGCTTAGCTGGTTTTAAGAATGGGGTGCCTATATCTGCAAATAGTTTGCACAGAACCCATTGCAAGGGGTGCGTGTCACAAACCTCTTATGTGGAGGCACCACATCAAAGCTTTGAATTAAGCCTGATGAGAATTGCCCTCTCCTTTCCTCAGCCCAGCAGGATGGTTTCGTCTTTGCATGCTGTGGGGGAGAAATAGCATCACCTGTAATTAAAGCTAGACGAGCTAGGGAAATAAAAACAGGGAGCCAGACTGCCTGGGGAGGCCACGCTGGACCCCGGGACTCCCCACGCGGCTGCAGGGGGGGCACTGCAGCTCTCCCCACACCCGCACAAGATTGTGTGTTTCAGAAAGAGGAAATGACAAATTTTAGGGAGAAGCCTGTCACCATTTAGCACCTGGAAGCTAGTTTCAACATTACTGTCTAGCTTAGCTCAGCAGAAGACCTCAGCTTTCCATTTGTGTCTATCACAGGCTCTCTGAAATAGGCAAGCCTTTTACAATTAGACCCATGCAACTATCTCAAAAGCCAGAGCATCAACTTTGTGTAATTTGTTCCAGAATGAATTTTCTGTGCGTCAGAATTACTGGTAAGCCTGATAGCGACAATTTATGCTTTAAATATATAACCTGGTATAAAGGCAGCTACAAACATGTTTATCATTTACATTGTGGTAACAAAAATATGAGTTAAATTGGAGCTGTAATAAAAATAAATGAGTGCATGACACAAATAATTACTGTTACAATTAGATTTTGAATTTTCTATTATGCGCTATCACTTAAAGATAGTGCTTTTTTGAAATTACTTTGGTGGAGAAGGAAATGTATGCAGTTTATTTATTAATTTTTTTTAAATACTAGCCATTCCATGTTGTCAGAATCAAAACATCTCATCTAGCTGCATTTCTCCCTAAGTACTGTATTTTGGTTAAAACATTTGGACTGTGCTGAAACATTGTAAAAATATTATTAAACAATAAGTTTACTTATTGTAAAAACAATATTCATTGTTTATGTCTCATAATAACAGTTGTCTTTCTAATGCTTCACAAAGTCAAGTTCATAGACCCAAGTTGTAGGATGGGGTTTTTTTAAGATTTAGTTGATTTTATAGTTTTTATAAATATCAGGTTTCATTTTTAAAAAAAATGAAGTGTCTTACTATAAATGTTAGTGTAACCAAATGGCAGTTCTCACCAAATTCACTTTATAAATAGAGATGCCATTTTTTTGGGCCCTAATTCTCTTAAAGTTGCATGGTCACTTTTAATCAGACATTCACCATAATTAGTGAATAAAGCAGACAAGCTGAGATTGGGCACTTTTTCCTCACCTCATTTATGACACACCATCAATGATGCAACAAAACCAATGTAGTTGCTTTTCTGCCCACCTGGTAGTGGTTATAGCACTATAAGCTGAATATTTTCAAAAGCTCCAGTAATATCGTTTACTGATACTTTGTTCTGACTCTTTTCAAGGTGTCATGCACTGATATACATTTTTTTTTAAAACTAACAAAACGAAGTATTTGCCAATAGCCACTTCTGCTTCATCAGTATCCAGATGCATCCCAGTTCAAACATTTGAAGGCCTATTGTGATTAACAGTGGCAATGTCTAAAGCAACCTTTGCTCAAATGTTTCTAAAATATCAAATGTAATAATAGTCCTTCAGCATAAGTTGGCATTAAAATTAGTTGAAAAGATAAACCAAAGCTTTCTCAGCAAAACCTTTAACTAGGCCTATAACAGGAGCTTCATGAATTGGGCCCTGACTGCTCACCGCTCTTTCTTACTTAGATCACTCTAGATACTGCAATACGTATCCGTATCTTTGTAAAAGTCACTGCATTAATGTCAAATCATCTTTGGGCAGGGGTGACTCATGTGACTACAGCTCAGCAAGCAAACTCATCCCCATGCCAATTATATTTTTATTACACACAGAAGCTATAGGTCTCCATGTATTGTATCTTCCTAGCATAGACATTTTACTCTAGATGCTGAAGAGAGTTTTGCCTTCTCCGCAGTCACTGGGAGCACTGTCCTGAGTGGGACCGGCAGGAGCAAGCCACAGGCTGGGTTAGGTGTTCAACATTCAGGCACTGCCGTACACTTTAGTCCCCGTGAGTGACTGAAAGGTGGAAGACGCTTTCAGCCAAGGCACAAGGAGGTTGGTGTGTGGGAAAGGGAAAAGGGTTCTGGTCTCTTTGCTCTTTCTTTTGGCAAATTTGATTCAGATAGAAGATATCAGATAGGTAATTATTGGGGAAGCAGAGCACTCCTTCACTATATTTATCTTTGCTCTCGCTAATCTTTATTAAAGGATTATTTTTCTGCTATAAAATAGCCAGAGACACTGAGTCATCTTTGGAATTCAGATTTATACCTTTAGTAAAAGGAAAAAGGGCTACACATAGGACATTGCTTCTGCTCGCATTAACATTTATACATGCACTTAATTCTCCTCACCTGAGTGCACTTAAGAACTTGCATACGCGTTTGCCGAACTGGGGCCAAAATAATTATAGTTTACAGAAGACTGTGACAGGGAAGTATTTCATTACTGCAATTAATCCTTTAGAGCATTACGAAATGGCCAATTTCTCAGAATAAAACAGAATATTTGTTGCTAATCAAAGGTGAAGTTTATGTAATAGGAATAGATGATTTTTAATAGCGTAGGAATATATAATATTTAACAGCTCCATAATCCATGGTTATTTTTATTTCACTAATGTTTATTGCAAATGGAAGAGAGAGAATGAGAAAGTCTTCCCTTATACTATCAGAGACACTTGGGTTACATTTTTACATTAGGTGGCACTAATTCCCTATTAACTGGTATTAATGTAATATGCAAGAACACTTCAATTTCATAGAGCTAATGTATAACTTTAGTGCTGTTACACTTCACAAAGTAAATAGTACAGTACTAAATGCAGGCTTGTCTGTACCTTATACAAGTTATAATAACCTTCGAATGTTCTTTAGTACCAACCAAGTCAGCTCACGTTTTGAGATGAGGGACAATTTCAGAATCCTGGACCAGCCTCAGCTCTCCAGTGCCTGTCTCTGTCAACTGCCGTCATAAGGAATCGGTGTGGAATCAGATAATTAACCACCCTTCAATGGGATAGATAGTAGAAATCAATTGCAAAGGTACCGAGTATTTGCATTTGGTTACAAAGCAACTTTTTATTACACACCAAAAGAGTTTCCTAGCAATTAAAAGATGCGAAACAATGTGATCTACTGTAGAGAGCGATGTGACACACACAAACAGCAGTTCAGACGTAAATTCTCAGTATGCTTTATTGATGAGTTCACTGGTTTAGGGTCTGGTTCCCTCCTTCAGTGCAGCACATACCCTGCCAGGCCCAGGCACAGAGTTTGGTGAGCCACACTAAACCGGCTGATTTCAGAGAAGTCACGCTGGGGTGGGAGGAAGGGGGAAACAAGAGGCAATTGTTTCAAAAACATGCAGTGAGAGATGGCTGTACACGCACAGTCTCACTGTGCGTTGCGGCATTGAGCCCTCGCAGGACCAGCTCCTGCCCGGGCAGGACATATAGTGGCGTGTTGCCGCTGCTTGCCTTGTGTCTGGAGGAGCTCGGGCACATCACGTTACAGGCAAGCTCACAGAGAAAAGCACAGGCTGGGCACAGTGGTGGGGACTCTCTATAAAACCAGTGAGCCTGCTGATGTGAAATGGAGCACTGGGCTTCAAGCAGGGCGGGTTTGAGCACAAACGTCACTCTATCCGTGTAAGGATTTCTGTAAAGTAACGGATTTATTGTCTGAGTTTGATTTTGATTTAAAAGACCCCTATTTCCACTCACTGATCCACACATTTTAAAGAAGCCCAGTCGTACAGAATGCTGTTACAGCCTGCTTGCCATTCCCTGTTTAAATATACACGCACACCCATACATATATAGGCATTGCTGCTTTTCCACGGCACCCAGAACACAAGAAGGCTGGAGATTGAGCTTTCTAAACCCATTACTTAAGCGTGTTATCTGCCAAGGGTTCAGAGAAGTCAGATGGGCTAACCATTTCACAATTACATTTTCCATTAGCTGTATTGTACAATCCATTGCCTTATGGCTCCCAACTCGGTGCCGTTTTGTTACAGTGCTTGGTGTTTGCTATTGATAACTGCCAGGTTAATTGCTCAGGAGAGTCACAAGTTCTACTTGCCAGCACCAACACTGGAAAATAATTGACACAGTGGTGGGGGCAACTTTTCAAAGGAAAGCCTTTTAATGGATTCATGAATCAGGAGTAAGAAATCTCAAGAAGGAGCAGCAAATGAACAATTGATACAAATCAGAGGAAATGGCTTTTCTGGAAGGTGAAAGTACATCTCGGAGAACGTGCAAAATTAATTAGAAGTTAGAAGGAGAATTATTAAGGAAAGAATATGTGGAATATTCTTTTTAGCAAAGTCTATGGCAACATAGTCCTAAAGAAAAATACCCAAAAACCCAAGATAAATTTCTTTATTTCATTTCCACATTTAAAAACATTTGTCATTAATTTACTGTCAGACTAACTAGAAGAAAATTTCATTGCTCATTTTTATGGAGCAAAAAGCATCCCCCAGCCAAGCCTAGCTCCCTGCTAGAGGTAGCAGTTGGACAACAAGGATGTGCACCCACCCCAGCACATTACTGCCCAGCCTGTCACTACAAGCCAAACATTATGGGTGGCTGAGGCTCACGTGTTCGACTATCAAACCTTCCCTTCTGCTGGCTGCTACCCCTGTGCCAACAGCCTGGGGAGGTGAGCGACTGAGAGCCTGTAGGCAGCATGTCAAAGACACATGCAGCGCTTCCTAAAATCAAAATCAGCATTTCTCTGCAGTGGTTTTTTTAGGTGGTCAGCATTTTTTAGGGTTTCACCCTATTGTTCTCCACAGGATCAATTTTCTTTTCTCTTCAGATATTAATAATTTTTTTATCAGTTACCTATGCTATTTCAAAGGGTGTTTATTTTGCTGACAGATATAGTATATTATAAATTGTTCTGGAAACAACCACATTTACAGAGCTGTGAGGTTTATTATTATATTTATAGTGATTTCTATCTCAAATATCCCCCAGCCAGAGAGAAAGTATTACCTAGCGTTATTTCCAGAGGAATGGGGCAGTTGCCACACTGGATCCTCCCCGTGTAACATCTACTCCAGTATTTGGGTCTCCAGGAAACTTCAAAAAAACAAGTAGGTTAGATATTGTTTTTCAAGAATTGTCTGGGTGGTCTCCCACAATTTTCTGGGACTTGATGTAAAGTTAGTTGTAATAAACTATGTAGCCACAATAGTATTAAGAGGGTCTCTTCCCAAAGTTGAACTGACACAGGTTTAAACAAGGTTAACCTACAAAATTAAGAGTGTGCAATGTGGAGTGAGGAATAAAATCAAAATTATTTAGGCAGTGTTCGGAAACTGAAAATACATAAGGTAAGATAAACAAAATATGGTGTAAATAGGTCTGCCAGAGGATTGTTTGGTATTTGCCTTCAATAGGCTTGGTTAACCTAGCAGCATGTTCTTCACGTGATACTAGTTAGTGTTTGGGTCTAGTGTGAGCAAGATCCAAAATCAAAGCCCATTTTCTTCTTGTTCTGTGCTTTAATATCATTAACAAAATTAATTTCATATCTATACTGGAATGTCATATTACAGCAATAAAAGGATGTTCTGTTTCCACAGTTGATATTTTTTAGTGAGCTGTTTATTTTCATGGAAGCGATTTAGTGTGGCTGGTCTAAGGAAAGGAAAACGTGGAGGCGGTTGGGAGGAGACTGGGACAAGATAATACATTCACAGCTCTGTGCAAATTAGAGTTAAACCTAAGTCAAAAGCCTAGATCTGAATTTTAGGAGCTTTGAAGAATAGCTACAAATTCCTACATAAACCATCCTAAACTCTCCTTAGGGTGTTACAGAACCTGACTTGAATTTTTGCAGCTTAAGACTGCCTTTGCTATGAACTTTTTGAGAGTCGTCTTTAACTGGTACTGAAGGGTTTTCCGCAAAACTGTGGCAGGCCTATAGGCATACACATCTTACCCTTCTCCCTACTGGAGTTGCAGAAACTTCCTGCACTATTTAAGTCAGGTTTCCCACTGCTTGGTATCCAGTAAAAACAGTATGTGAATTTTGCAACCCACCACAAAATCAAGGACATGAGATTCTGTCCTTATTTTAAATGTGTGCAAGTGACTTTTGAAAGCCATGTCAGTTGTGTACAATGCCTTCGACAAAACAAAGCGGGGGTGTGGCTCCGGCCCTGCTGTTGGTGTTTGCAGAACGACACATGTGAGGGGAGCAGTGGCGGAGGCCGAATGAGGAGCATTACAGTGGGTGGGACTTGTAGTTTTGGAAGATTCCAGCCTGAAGAAGAAGAACTGAAAGAGTTTGTCCTATTTAGTGGCGGGCATTTTTTTGGGGGGTTGTGGGGAAGAAGTAATTTCACTGATGTATATATGAAAGAAAATACTGATTATTAAGAGTTCTGTAACTGAGAATTGCCAAAATGTAACCAATGGCTTGAAGTGAAGACAGACAGATTATACACTAATAATAATATGCATGTGGTGAGACTGCTGGGACAGTCTACAAAGAGTCTACTTTTACTCCATCATGTCAAGACTGGACACTTCTCTAGAAGATACACCTTTGCCAGACACCAGAGGTTTTCACCAAACCAAGTATTTTTGCCCTATAGAAGACTGAAATGTTACAACTCATGATAGATGAGGATTAAGACAAATGCTTTAATGTTTTTTCTGTATTAAAAATTTGTTGTTTGTGAGTAAATACATGAAAACCCAAAGCCCTTTTTTTTTTTTTTTTTATTGCTGATGGCATAGGATGATCAGCTAACATACATGAGAAACTGTACTGCAGCCAATGAAAATATCCAGAATAACTGTACATCACAGTCAGGAATTAGTGTATGTTACCTTTCAATACAATGATGGGAGCTGAAAGGAAAAGCCGTAGGAAGCATAATATCAACAAATGTTTTTTCCTCTCCCATACCATACCTCCCCTAATAGCCATTTCCAGCAAGAATTAGAGGAAATACCTTCTGCCTCATTTGCTCCGTTTAGACTTTTGCATAAAACCTATTCTGAGGTCTGTGAGGTCCCTTACAGGAAAAAAGAAAAAAAAGAAAAAGAAAAAAGTAAAGGCTTGTGCATATAGTAGTAGGGATGTTACTTGAAAGTCCTGATCTTTAAAATGCTTTTAAAAACTTGTAAGATGCTGCACCCAACCAAACATTAAAGTGCAGTTATCATGGCACTACCAGGCCACTGAGTCATGAAATTCTGGGGGATGCTGTGTCCACTGGTAAAGGGATGACAAGATTTGTGCTACCCCAAGGACACGGACCCTCAGGTGCTCTACTGATAAATGCGGGTGAGACAGGAGTAAGAGTGTGAGAAATGCAGCTAAACTATGAGGTGCCAGGGGCTGCTGAGCCAAAAAAGAAAACATTTCAGCAGGTGAAGCATTGCCAGCCTCACAACTGTGGGCACACCACTTTGAAAAGTCCTCGGTGCAGTTTCTGTAGCTTTCTGTGATGTTTAATCTGCAATAAAAAGAAAGAGGAATCAGGATTCAGTGGAGCCTCTCTGTAGCAGTGACGCCAATAAAGGTTTAGAATAAAGCTTACTGTGTTAGAAAAACAGAAAATGTTCCAGAATCAAGGAAAAAGCAACAATATCCCTTTATTTTTACTTGGACTTCATTTTGGCTGGAAAGCAGAAAAGTAAACTATCGTAATGATTAAGATACTAGCCCTCAACTCACAAAACACTGAGATACTTAATTCCCTGCTCCTGTACATTTTTCTCACCATTTCAGCAGCGCAAAAGGGCATAGAAGTGGATGATAATGTACTAGCAGAGTGACATCAAGGAAAATTAGATTTTGTATAGTGGGAGAAGCAAGTATGAAAAGTGGTTATGGGAGCACTTCTAGTGACCAGCCATTTTGCACTCCTGGCCGGGGTGATATCTGCAGCATGCCCTTTCAGGGTGGAGCAAAACCCCATGCACAGAAACATTCAGCGTTTCTGTGTCCACACTTCATCACTAGCATCTGCATGAATGAGGATCATGGAATGGCTTGTACACTGGGCATTTATGCCCTAAACCACAAATCCTGAAGTTACCGTGTACTAACACTCTCACTGGCAAGCCTTCAGAGTGCCTGGAAGAGCTGTCCTCAACATGTGCATATTGGCTATGATGAAATGACACTGAGAAATGTGGGAGGTAGCAAGAGAGAGAGTATGACTGCAGTCCAGCAGTCACTCACTAACAGCTCTCATTAACAGCACCACCACGGATATAAAGAGCATTAAGGAAACTAATGCATTGCATATGACATCCCCAAGAGCAAGGGACTGCTAGTAGTAAGTAACTGCAAGGCATCAGGAAACTCAGACTCACTTCTATTTCTGAATAGCTCCTCCACTCAGGGATAGAGCTTTATTTGACTCTGAACAACAGCAAGGCTAATGGTATTGTCCTGCTTTCTAGCCCATCTCGTCTCTATAAACACTATGCCGACAGCCAGCTATTGTCACGAGCAGGGCTAGATAAATGGTGAAGTTAAGAGGATATTGATACTCCTGTTCAGAAGTCTTTTCCTACTTAAGTCCGCCAGGAGAGGGGAGGATGGGGCAGAGAAAGAAGTCAGCATTACCTACACCAAACACAACATTATACTTGAATCACTTGATCTGACCTAAATACGTAGAAACACAAGGACTCACATTGGACCCAAATTTTGTGCTGCATCGTTATTGAAAACAAGTTTGGATTTAAATGTTATTCCAGATATGAAAATTCATTTTATTAGACAAGCTCTAATATCTTATTATTTCAATTATGAAAATAGTTAATTTTATATATTGCTCTACAAGGCAGAAAAACTGTTTCAGGTCCCAAGGTAAACACAATATTTGCTCCTATTCTGATGTCTGTTCTCTTTCCCTCCTCCCCCATATGTCACCTCTCCCTTTTCCTTTCTCTGGCCTCCCTCCTCCTTACAATTACCAAGTGATTGAAGTTAATGGGATCAAGGAAAGGTCTCTGGCCCCCTTACTGTTGTCAGGCTGCTGCAGACGTGCCCCAGCTTCCCCCCCGTGCTGGCAGATCTGGTGCTTTGCGAGGGGAGGTGTTGCACTTAAAAGGTCTCACTGTACCGCTACATTAAAATTCAGTATCCAGATTCCCTTTAGGTTCACAGCGGTGGTAATCTCACAGCAGTGTCTGAACTACCCTTACAAGCAAAACCTGAACACGTCAAAGTCCAAGAGCCCTCTTGCAACGCCTGGATAAAAAGCACAGAACTAACATATTCCCATAGCACAAGTGTTGAAATCTACATGGGCAGAGCAATTCATTCCTCAACTTTTCCTGCTGTGGACTTTTCCAGTAGGAAACAGCAGCTTTGAATATTGATTCAGTGTTTGTGTTTAGAGTGGAACATCATTGAGAAGTACAACTTCACCTTATTACTGCTACAGTAAATGCAAGAACCCCTGCCTTTCCTCTAGGTTAGTAGCGCCGAATGAATACTCCCCAGGTACAGATCTCACTGATAGGCTTAGTTACAACATTTTTTATCATTTCTTCCTTTTATCATTTCTGAGGGATAGAAATTACATCAGTGCAACAACCTGGATCAGTATGCCTTGAATCAAATCTTTCTGCTCTGTATTCTCATTTGATGTGTGAAGTTTTATTTGACTGTTTGGAATTTATGTCCGTATTTTCATGACCTAAGCCACAGGTTCAACTTATTTTTGGAGTAATAACAAAGAACCAGCTAAGAGCTGTGGCAGCTAAAAGATGTGTTGTGTCCCAGAACAAACAAAATATTCAGGGCCTGCGCCCTCTTGTCAGAGAGGCAGTTTCCTGCCCTCCATATACTGATTAAGTGGTGGCATGGAAAGGCTCTGAACTGAAGGATGTTCTCCAGGTCTCTGGGTCTTCTATGCTGAGGGCAATGCCCCCATAAATGATGCAGCTTTTATGCATTTCCAAGTGCATTAAAAATGCAGGCATATTTATTTTAAAGTATGGTGAAGGATGATGTATCATGAATTGCTGTTATATCACCAAGGAAACAGATATATTCATTGGTTCCTAGAGTGTCTGCAAGGGCTATACAAATGTCGTGCAGGGCAGAATTACTGTCGTTCAAATACAGATGTATCTGGAGTGGACACATGTATGAGAGCAAATAAATATTGCACACCATTTCAGGAAATCATGTGTATTTACAGAAAAAGAAGGGAAAAAAGCTGTAAAGTAATTGAAACTACAAAGGTAATCTAGGCAGGGAAAATTTAATTATCCAGTTTAGAATCTGAGCAGGACACCTCTGATTAATAGTGTCTTTGGTAAAACCTGCTGTGGGAAAGTTAATCAGCATTAGGGGCTGGGATCTGGTTGCTGTTCATCCTCTGGCAGCCCAAAACACTCAAGCCGAATAGTGACGGTAAGATGCAGCACTGATTTGGGCTGTGGAGAGGGAAGGAATGGCAGCACCATACTTATCCATAAATACCACTTCCTACAAATGTGGTGGGTTTCTCTTATCAGCTCTCCTATCAAGCTACTAACAAGGTAAAGCCTGACTTAGCCTGGAAATTGTGATGAGATTGTAACTCAAGGAGATGTGACAGCAGGTATAATTTTATGTTATTTTCATATGGTTTTGGCTCCTTATTCAGTCTGTGCCCATCATTACCAACACAAGTACATTCGTTGTTGAAAGAAGGAAATAGTATCTCTTTATGAGGTGGCTATATTTTCATTATACTGTTGTGTCAGCTCCTGAGCTTTGGATATTTGTTGCTTCTTAGTTAGAAGCATAAGAAATCTTTAAAACACACCTCGGACAAACAATCTTGAAATAATTCCCCCAAATGCAACTACCCCTAATGAAACAGATAAGATTCATTTTCTACTTCTTCCACTCTCTGCTGAGAGTAGAAACCTACTTCCCACCCTAGTAATAACACTGTACAGTGAATTTCTCACTTTTGAAGGGAGGAAGAACAGCTGGATTTGTCCCCTCCGAATAGCAGGTGAAAAATGGCAGTTCAAATGAAGTGGAAACCTGTTGGCACTTTCTAATTAGGATGGCTCTGCTGAGATGCTGTGATCTCTTCCAAGGCTCTGAGTACCCACTTGGAAGAAGAACAGGGATAAAACCTCTTTCCCTTTAGGGCATGAACACTCGCATCAGGGCCAGGGCCCGGTAATAGCTGCTACAATTCCTATAGCTGACGATCTCGAAAAGGGACTGCTTTGAAAGAAAAAGGAGTGTCCCCATGGCTGGACCTGAAACAGTAGTACTATATCCTCCTGGTACAGTAGCACAATCCTGTGCAGCAAGAGACCTAAAGAAAAACCATAAAGCCCAAAACACTCACACAAAACCTCAGTTCATTTTCCATGAAGGACATGGGAACATACCTAGTGATATCATGGCAGCAAATTGCTAAAAAATGGGGATAAATAGAGACTCTGGTAAGGAGGGCTAGGGCAGGATGAAAGACAAGGGATCCAGCAGGTTGAAGAGGATGCTATGGGGTCCCAGGCTGCATGTTTGCTTCAAAATATTCCCCATCCTGGAGAAAATACAGTAATATCATAGCCACAAGGACCTTTCAGTGGAAGCCATTGCCTAGAGCTTAGATTTTGACTTTTGTCTGCCTGAATTTCATCTCAGAGAAAGTAGAAGTGGGCTTTCCTGGGAAAACACAGGGCATCAGCCCTCTGGCTCAGTCGTTGGCAGAAAAACGTACTGAAGCAGAGGGAGGCAGCTGCATGGGCTGGCAAGAGGAAGAAAAAAAATGGAATAAAAAAGACTTTGTGACCACGGAGCTGAATATCTCCAGCCCTGAAGGGGCAAGAGCTCACCCCCCATCCGTCAGTGAGGGGCAGCAGCTTCGGGGCTGCCCGCGGGAAGCAGGGAGGCCAGGGGAACCCTCAGTCTCCAGAGACAACCTGCCTTCCCAACGAGACGTACTCTCCCGGGTGTTGTCAGGGAAATGTCATGCCTCTGACATATGCAGATAGGATAGTTTTGTGTGATAAGCACAAACTTTTCCAACTTTTTCCCCAGAATAAGTTGAATGTATGTTTTACGTGCAGATTTTCTGTCAGTTCGTGAGGTCAGCATGCCAGATGCTAGCTGCCAGCATGAAATTATCCCTGTAACTGGGCTGCTGACTTTGCAAATATATATTGTAGACAGACCACTTTTTTTCACTTCTATACAAGACAGTTTATCTTATCTGCCCTGTACAATTAATCCTTGTGAATAAAAAAATTAACAAAGAAATAAACTTAGAAGTATAGCCCTTTCAAATTCTTTAATTAAAACATAAATGGCATGTATTCCACCAGGCTTGGAGTTTAAGTTAGTAGTCTTTTATTCAGTATACCCAGTAATATCAATATCATGAGAAATACTATTTTTTTTTTCTCCTTGTGTTATAGTTCACATACATCTACAACAATCCTGTGGTAAATTATAGCCGGAGGAAATGGAGTGAGAAATGCCCTCTCAGTCTCTTTGACATTGTAAAACACATTCAGAAGGGATTCTAGCTCACACACAAAAAAAAACACTGCACACAAAAAAAAACCCACCCAAAACCCACCGACATCATTTTTTTCAAAAATAATTTTTTGTTAGAAAAAAATCTGTCAGCAAGATAGTGTAAGCTAAGGAAATATATAATTAATTGCTTATTCTGGTATGAAGGCTTGGTATACAAAAAAAAAGTTAATCTGAAATTTGTTATATGAGCATTTCACAAACAGGCAAATTATTTGTGGCATTCTTTTATGAACATAATCTAATAAGCTAGCAACATATTAGGAAAAGAAAAATGCAAACATTCTTGAATGTTTTTTTCTTGGCACATTAAGGTACCTATACTTTTCCATAAAGTATATTAAAAAACAAAATCACAAGTTGGATCGCCTAAGGGAATGGGCTGCAAAAATAGATTGCAAAAACTCGGGTAGGTTATAACTTTTTGCATATATGCCCAACATATGCTGGTGTTAAAAATGGTGTACTGGTAACTGAAGGCAATTCTGCAGTTAAACAGAGCTAAGCAACAAAAACCAAAGGTAAAACTGAAAAATTCTTTAAATCTGATTAAAAAAAAAATCTAAATTTCCTACTCTTGGGAATTCACCATTCAGTCATCCAACTCTATTCCTTTTATCTGCAATAAACCATAATGCTTTAATTAATGTATAGTACTGTTTGCTGTTTCAGATTAAGAGATTTTAGGCAACCTTTAGGCAACCTTTATTTCATCCTCCTCCCCAGCCCTGTGATATTGCTGTTCGTCTGCATTATGGCATTGCCTAAGCCCCAGCTCTCGCACGAACTGCATTCTTTTTGGGTAGAACTAGCCCAGAAGGTGCACGCCAGCGGTACACATAATGCACCCCAATTGCAAACAGCACATGCAAGGCAGTCTGAGTTAATAAAAACAGAAAAAGCCTGAAATGTGGCATCCTCTCTATCATCTCACTCTAAAAGTGCGTTACTCTCAGTCCGTGCTACTAGATAATGTAGCCATTGTACCCAGTTCGGAAATATTCACCACATGCTGTGAGAGTCAGTAACTGCGGGAAGCAAAATCCATGTTGAATTATTACTGCAAAAACATTCAAACTTGCAAGTTTGCCAGCTAACCAATGCCAACGTTACGACTGCTTCTAGACCACAGGACGAAAGTTATTTCTAAAGGACAGAAGCACGTACAATAGTCAGGGGTGTGTTAAGTTGTATCTACATGTATTTGGGGGATTGCAGAGTAGGGAGCCTGTGTCAGTGTTACCTTTAAAGTAGGTAACTTCGACGGCCATGCCAGCAGGGGTGTACCGTCATGAATTTCAATGCAAACTGTCTCCACCTGCCAGAGCTCTTGGGTATGCAGTCTAGCCAGACTGACGCCTATGCTACTGCCGCTTCACTTTCTATGGTTTTTCAAGTCAGCTAGTAAAAGCTAAAGCGTGGCAGTCTTACCTTTGAAAGACTATGTTGGTACCCCAGATCTGAGAGGAAAGCAGACAGTTTAAAAAAAAACCAAAAAGGCACAAGGACAGTAATGCCAGTCAAGAGAGGGATAAGGGGAATGATACAGAGGTAGCTTTCTCCATGTTTTAATCTTTGTAATAAGAACGTGTCAGTTAGGCAAATTTGCATACGAAGAATGCAAATTCAGTTTCACTTGCAAAATCACCTTAATTTTATCTTTTAATTGACAGCCTGTGAAACAGCCTTGGGACCGATACTAACCTTGCTTGCCAATGATCTTTTATACTTACAAAGAGCGGAAAGGACTGCTTAAACCAGCAGCTGTTGTGATGCAGGTTCACCAAATGCACGTGAACATTTGCTTTGCCCAGTGTATCTGCAAGTGTGAAAAAATTCCCTGCATCGTATACTTTAATAAAGAAACACCGTTTTTTACATCAGTGGGCTGGAAAATATTTGCTGAACAGTGTTGAACAGGGGTCGATAGGGATGGGCCAGGCCCCAGCACGTTGCAGTGATTTGTGTCTCTCTGGAATTGCCAGGGTGACAGCATACTTTTTCCAAATATTTTACTATATTTGGAAAAAATTTACTATTTTCTGAGAGAGCTCCCAAAGTACGGGGATGACGGCAGTGCTGAGTACAATCTCATGATCAATATTTTTATCATACCATAAGCCAGTGTACACAATACAGCAAAGCAGTAACTTTAATCCAACTTCCAGAGGTGCCAAATTGTGAAAACAGTGTCCCCTTTTTCCCTTGTCTTGCACTTGAGGCGTTACCTCTTTACACATCCATCCAGGACATACCTGCAAAGAACATTTTCCTAATGCAGCTCACTCTCTTTGGCAGAGATTTCCTCTTCGCCTTGAATGAAAGTTTAGGAGTGGGTAGGATATATTGCCTTTCCACTCATGGGTGTAATCCAAGGGTACAGTCCAAAAAACGTTCCCGTATAAGAGTCAGCTGCTGCTTGAAAAACAAAGCAAAATAAAATGTTGAACTAACAGGAAAGTATTTAACTGCATTAAACATTCTCAGGAGCAGATATGCTGTCTGCCCCCGATCTCCCGCTCCTGGCTGCCCTCTGAACTGAGCACAATGGGACTTAAAGTTTTGGTCCTAGGAATTATCCCTTTGGGAGCTGCCTAAAATAGCTCTCCAAGCAATAATATGCAGTTTTGCATGTTTTAAAAACTTTCCCACCACTACAGCATTTGAGCTCCATCTCTAAGGCACAGCTCTGCTGCCCCAGGCAGCCTCAGAGCCTGAGCAGAAAAGTGTTCAGAAAGGTCATTGCAGGGAAGCTAACTAAGCTGAACCCGAAATCGTAGCTGCAATGACAGTAATGGACATTCATGTTTCCACTGGCAAGAAATTCCGGTTGTAGTTTTAATACAGTTTCATGAAGAAAACCGTCTCTTCACCAACCTGCTGTTTCTCCACTGCCTTGATCTTTGACAGGAGGAAAAGATGTCATGCCGAGCCACTTCCCTGGGATGAGATCTCTTACATAATTAGAGCTGACATCATTGTGAATTTAAAGAAGAAATATAAATATAACAGTCACAGAGGGACCTGAATTTTTAATGGGCATTAAGAGTAGTAAAAATAGTAATGGCAGACTAGGTAAATCCCATGTTAATCTGCGGGCAGACACTGGCATCCTTTGAAGTCAGTGGGAGTTTTGCACCCCTGAACTTCTCTCTGAGACGTTTTGATTTCTTTACCTCTGAAAGAAATTTCTTATTCATATCATTTAATAAAAGTGTTTCATTCCAAAAGCAATTTTAGTTGGTACCATATTGAACTGTAATTAAAGATTTATGATCCTATTAAAAGGTAATGTTGTAGTTAATCCTTAATAATAACACACTTCATAGAAGTTCAGTGTTACACACAAAGCTGAGAGCAGTTGATGTGTTCTACAAAATATTTACTGTATTTTCCAAGTGTCAACAACGAGTGCACTGCTACAACTCTCCTTCAAATAATAATCTATACAACAATGGAAGTAATCGACCAAACTCTAGGCATTGCTTATCTTTTATGACTATACATCTATACTGATGTCTAAGGGACACATTTTTCTATCACCTTGATCTTACAGGTTTAGCATACAGAGAATCCCACTTTACTTCATTTACAGCTCCATTTGGATGATAGTGGCAAAATCAGGGCTGGATTCAGCCTGGAGCATGGTATCAGTATGTAGATTACCCCACGGTGAATCGTTTATTTGTAGAATGAGTTATTATTCAGAATAAGCATGAGATAATCTCAATTCTGGTATGACACATGGACTAGGAAAAAAGTATTATCCTGCAAAAATAATACAGTGTAACTTTGATAAATTTAAATGAGAGAATTAAACCTATCAAAGACCTTAATACTGAACAACAATACGGGCTTAGTTGCTTCTCTGTTATCATATTTCAGAGGGACTTGAAATTGTGAGAAATTCTCTGATTCAAGACAGATGATATATGTAATTGAATTTTTTTTAATTATCTTTTTACACAATTTTTTTAGGAAAAAGCAAAATAACTATATGGATCATATAAGAATCCAAAGTACCTCTTTTATTTTCGTTCATGCAAAGCTTTCCCTTAGCTTCAGTTGATGTAATGTTGGTTCAAATCAGCTTTAAAATCTTGACCTGAAATTCAGCCAAAATTCTTACAAACCAGGTAGGAGCCAAAAATGCTCCATGTGAGTAGTTGATACAAATATTGCAAATGAGTTTTGACTGTAACTGGTTATGCAAAGCTGTTCTGACCAAACAACAAGCATTACCCTATTATGCCCTTAGGATACATAAAGAGAAGCTGTTGCTGCATTTTGTTCAACTTCAGAAAAAGTGGTAATAAAAACCAATGCTAAATTGTTGTAGAGTTATTGGCAAAAAAATTGTTGAACTTACTGATATGTAACGTCTTTTTTAACTTTTACTGTGCTTTAAGACACCTCATACACATCAAATAATTCATAAACGACTTCTCTCCCTTTGCATTTTTGCCGTAAAAGCAGTGTTCAGTGTGACTTTTCTGTCTGCACTGCGTCCCATTGCTGGTTTTAGGGAGATGGGCGGGTTTCTGCTCTGTGACTGTAGCCAAAGCAGTCATACGAGCGTGATGAACCTTTGCGCTGTTTTTCTCCCTGCTCCTCGCAGAGCTGAAAAGATAAAGCCATTCCCTGCATCCCTCCCTTGAGGACTTTCTGCTCCCCATTTTAGGATGAGATGATGGAAGAAGCGATACTGCAGTCTCTCCACCACTGGCACTTCCATGCACTGGGAAGTCATGCTAGAAGGGATACGAGAAGACTTTTCCAGGAATACTCACAGGGGCTTGTTTTATGGGATTTGGATCGTGCCCTTGGTTTCCAGTGTATTTTATCCACACATGCACAGACACAGCAAAATGTGCTGCTCGGTTCGTTTCCCCCTGAGACTCAGTCTGCAGCAACTCCAGCCATTTTGCCCTAAGGTAAGAGAGAGCAGCGATTACTCCCTCGCTGTGTTTCATCTCACACAGTAGGACACGGGGTCCGAGTGTCAGTTAAAAACAAATGGGCACTGCTGCTGGCTGACCCTAAGTGCAATACAAATAAGGTGCCTAGGAATTCAAATGGTTTTTCTCAACTTACACTCATTATTTGCTATCCCTTCAGAGCAAATGTGAAGCTAAAATCGTATCTTAACAGCTGTTCAAAGGAAGCCACTTGAGCAGTGAGGAATGTTGCTGACAATCTCAGCGTGATATTTCCTTTACTCTATGGAATACATTTTCAAAAGAGATGAAATACCACTTTGAAGCAAGAAGAGCTGCAGCAAGTTGCTGTTTGTGTGAGAGGGACTCTGCTCTGCTACCTGCTGTATCCGACCAAGGCATTCCTGTCACAAGGGAGCTCCCCCCATTGCCCGCTGAAGGCAAGCAGAGACTCATGAAATGGATGGCACCTGCAGCAAAAGCAGGCTTTGCACAGAAGAGTCAACGCCTAATTCAGTGTTGCAAGGAGTATATGTTATAAGGAAGAATTTGTAAATATTTTTGCCTCTCTGGTTTTCTCAGCAGCTGGATTTGTTTCCTTATCTGCAGTAACTTTCCAGCCATTTTAGGTTTTCTTCCTCCTTAGCTGTGGAAAGCAGTATGTTTCTTCAGAGTTGTTAGAGCATTACGTTGATGATACTCCCAAGCACTATTTGGATAGGCAAGCCAGTCCTAATCAGAGTTTTAGCTTAAGATAATTGGTTCAGAGCAAAGGCCTGGCATGATATTTGTCTGGTTAAAGATTATTAGGCCTCCCAAAGCTTCTTAAAAATAGCCCTCCCCAAAAATTTATTTACCAGTTGGGTCAAAATTGTCTCAGAATTCAGGTGGATACTCGAATGGGTGAAACAGCCTCTGAAACATGACATCTTCTCGTTTATGACACTGTACATAAGATTGGTATTTTTACCTTAATCTCCAGTGAATAAGGACCTTTTCATAAAGCTATGCAAGAACTGATGTGATGATTGACTCAATCTAGAACCATTTCTTAAACATGGCCTGGAACATGTCTTCAAGGGGGATACAAGAAACACTATTTCAAGCATTTTTTTTCATCTTGGGAAATTCTCCTGTCCTCATTCCCATGGTGCAAAAATGCCCACTTAATTCACTTGTGAAGTGTTAAAACACTTAACCCACATAGGTTGGTTTATGCTCTCAACTTCACTCATAGCTTCTGACAAAGAGTTTTACAAGCTAATTGTATGTTATGTAAAAGAATAGTTCCTTTTGCTAACTTTAAATTAATTGCTTATCTAGTATCATTATAAAACAGAAGTAAAATGGCATTTATTGCCAGTAATTCCTTTGCTTTTTTTTTTTTTTGCTTTTTTTTTTTCTTTTGATTGCTGGCTTGATCATTTGTTTTTTTAATGGAAAATAAATATCAACATTTTGTATAGAAGTTTAATTGTTTCTGTAATCTAAAATCCCCATATCCATTCTAAAAGGACATGACCAGAACTGCACTCTGTATCACAAGATCTACTGTACTATTAGAATATGATATAGATATATATAGTTATAGCTATAGATATCTCATATATTGGATATTATATTATCCAATCACCTGTTTCTGTGGGAGTTTTTGGAAATCCTAGCCAGTCTTCTCTTTTATGTGGTTTTCAAATGTTGCTAACCCAGTATTTGCCCCACACCCCATAAATATTATGACAATGCTGGGTGTCACTTTCCAAACAGAAAATATTTGCAGTAATGAAATGTTGAAAATATTGATTCCTGTTTACATAACATTTTATTACCAATTTTTGGTGTTAAAATGTCTCAAAACTCAAGTCTCTTAAAAATCATGCCTCTGCAATGAAGAAACCATCAGACCACTCCCTTGCTACTAAAAAGCAAAATATTGTCTATATATACATTTATTTTATCTGCAGTTGCATTTTTGTTTCCGTGTATCTGTAACAAGCAAGTGAGTAAGGAAAAAATAATCCACAACTGAAATATTCATTTTCTAAACTAACAAAATAAAGTGGCTTTATAAATCACCCAGAACTACTGAACAAGCACTGTTTGAAATGCTGTCTCAAAATGTATCAGGTCCTTACAAGGGTCCATGCTCCTTAATAAGTCAGAGCTTACCTACTTTAAGTAGAAATCTCAGTTTTGCTCGTTCTGGTTGAGGGTAGAAAATAGCTGGCTCTACTTCTCATTAGCAGGTAGTTCAGAGATACAGGTAAAGAATCAGCCAAAAGTTTAAGTTCCCCAGGAACTGGAGTAGTTTTTCTGAAAAAGCCTCTTTCTTTAAGGAGTTTCAATTTCTGCTTTTCCCTCCTTTTTTTCTTTTTTTCTTTTTTTTTTAAATTCTTTCTCCCTCTAATTTCAGTTAGCACCTAAACCACTTTGAGGCAAAATAAAAAGAGGAAAGAAATCAGCCATTTCAACAGAGATTGAACTGTAAATGGTTTTGATGGCTATACTTGAATGAAAATTCCTTATATCCATAATAATATTAGCAATAATATTAGTAAAATCATAATAAATATAAAAATAAAGCAAATTACATTAAATCTGTGGCCCATTTAATTATAGGGTTATCAATAGCATAGATGATAGTATTAGCTTGTGGTCCTAGATGTCTCCTGATATTGAATGTTACTTAATGTGTGTTTTAGGACTGTTAATGGACTGGGGTTATGCACTAGCGTATAAGAGAAAGCCCTAAAGAAATTACGTGTACAGATAGGTAGAAAGACAAGGGGTAGCTACAGACGAGAAAAAGAAAAGGTAACAAGGCAGGATTCAGCAACACAAGGGACAGTAGTCAATAGCCTGCCAGCTTTCCGATGAACACAAGCTGATAAGAGTTTGCTTTCCATGTTTGTTTGGGAAAAGGGGGGAAATCCTTGTTTAATTCCAGCTGTGTTAACAGCTGGCCTACTGGCACCAATATTTTAGCTCTGCCATTTTCTAAAAGTACCTGTATTCCGGTATGCTGCATTGTAAATCAAATAGTAACAATTTCCACAAAATACAGGCTTAGGCCCTTAATTTCCCAACGTATACTTATTTGAGTAGTTCTGTGCACATGAATAGTTGCAGACACTCAGCTGTTACTCAGCTGAATAAAAAATTGTGTACATATATATACACACACACACGTATGTACCTGCAATTGAGCATCTTAGGTTGGATTTGAACCAATTACCCTGAAAGAAAATGATCAGTTCTCTATTCTATCAGTAATTACAATCTTTTAGTTCACTAAATTTCTTTCTTGAATGCTTGTAAATTCTTACCTCTTCTCCTTTAGCACCTTCTGAACCGTTGTAGATAAAATAAAAATAGATAAATTTTACATAGGCGGGATTCATTTGAATAAAACTCAGAGAAGTCTTTTAAATCTTTCTGAAACAGATGGTTAATTTATTAATGCACAGTGCTGGAAACCTATGTCCAGATCTAAAAGGCATGTCTGCCTGGGTATGTATGTAATAGGAAAAATCCTTATCTTCTAGGTGTTGCCCAACAATTTTTTAAAGAAAACTCTGAGTCGCAGATGGCAGAATCATGTTTATTTTTGAACTAAAAAGCATTTTCCCTGCATGGTCATCATACAACATCACGTTCTCAAGTTATGAGTACAAAGCTTTCATTTAAATCAAGCATTTTTTAATTACAGGGAAAAATATTGAAATGGATTAGTTCAAGAACGTGGAGGGTTTTTTTTATTGTTTTTTAATTTACAAAGCAGAGGGAGGTCTAAGGCAAACCTGATTTAGTACACTGCACACATTAACAAACTTCACAGGCTTGGTCAGAGGTACCAACCTCACCCAAAGGATAAAGATTCTCAATCCCTCAGGCAACTTAAAAAAATCTTATTATCGATCGTTTTTAGGAAAAGGAAGACAAGAATAAATCTGCACCAACTTGTATCTAAAATGAATAATCACTTTACAACTTGTCCTGAAACAAGAGATTTTAAAGTTGATTCAGAATGATATGTTATCATGTTTAATGTCCCTCCTCATTCTATTGATAAGGTGACAATATCCTTGACTGCACACATACATCACTGCTTGAGGGTATTCTGCATAACCATGGTCTAAACTCGAAAACAAGCACCAAGAAGGAAAATCAGTGTGAAATGTTTCTTTTATCATTGAGCCGGGGAGGACATTTATTCTTTTCTTGCCTAATAAGGAAATCAATGATCGGAGGCCAGGAAACGCCCCAAACCCCACCCCAAAAATCTTTAGACACAGCAGTGACCTTCCTGCTGTTCAAGTCGTGAGAGTATCTCCAGTAAATAGTGACTTGTCTTCAGTTAGTGCTTCTAGTAACACTGCCGGAGCACCAAAGTCCTACGATAAAAGGGATGTTGAATGCTCAGCTCAACACGCCGCAGAGATTCCTGATTTTCAGACAATGCCAGGCAGAGGTTGCCTGTGACCTGAACGCCTCATACCCTGGCACAGCGGCCTCGGAAAAACCCCAGAAAGGGAGACCCATCTCCAAAGCCGAAATAATACATTTGTTGTGTCTAAGCAGCTGATCTTTCCGTCTCACAAATGTTGGTTCCCATAAGAACACCCCTCCTGGATGTACAAAACACGGAGGATAGCCTTTTATCTGTTTTGACATTTCTACACAGCTCCACAAATTATCTTCTACCTTCACAGGATAAGAGTGGCAAGACAATCGGTGTGCTGTCAGTCTGCGCCAGATATTCATTGAGATAGATGCATTGCCATGCGGATTCCTCCGTCACCACACAGAAATACTGTCCCTCGGAAAGTCAAGAACCACTGCAGCGCTCTTCTCTTTTGTTTCCAAATTACAGGATAAATTAAAAGATGGTTATTAATATTTAATTAAAAGTAACTGGGCATCCAAAAGAGAGAAAACAGAATGAGATAGGGTGCAAGGTAGAATTAATAATGTATTGGAAATAATAAGTAAAATGAATTGCTTATAAGGAAATAGAAGTTTGAAAATAAGGTCTGTAATTCTTGTTCAATAATGTTAATGCAAATTATTATAGCTGATGAAAATGACCATCATGTCAAGCAGTTATTCCCAGGTAATTATTTTCTTCTCCAGCAACCCTCCTTCCCATTTTACCTCTAAGCTTTCAAAACTCCTGGCAAATTTGAGTCATGCAGCTCAATTTCTGTCTGGCTTGTGAACTCCACGTAGGTGCCACCACACTGCTGGGGTTACAGCACTTCATTTGGAAGCCAGCGAGATTTGATTCACTCTTGCAGTTTTACTTCAAAATGGGTTAAGCTAGGGGTGAAGAAAGTCTTTAGGGTTTTTTTAGCTGCAAACTAGACATGGTGCACAACACTGACTAATGTTAAAAACTGTATTTTCAAGGTGAATAACCCAGCTTTGTCATAACACAGAAAGGTGGAAGAAGAGTGTTGACCTGCATTGGTCAGCTTTGAAGAGGAAGAGGAAAATTCAGCATTAATTCCTGCCATGCCTGGGAACAGCAGGGCCAGCACTGTCCTTTGGCATCTGTGCAGTACGCATGGCTGTGAGCCTGCCTCCCCCATATAATATCTCCAAATAACAAACGAAACATCCTAGCTCATGTGCTAACTTTGTGTCTTCCTCTAGCACCTTTAAGGCCTAAATTCATTCCCCACAGACTACTTCAGTATTTTATATAACAGCAAGCTACACATAAAATAATAATGAATACAAAATTCCCTAAATATCTCAACATCCTCAAATTATGTTTTTTTTTAATAAATATATTACGAATTTAAACCTTTCCGAATTTCCTTATATATAACGCAATTCTCCATTTTCATCAGACTTTATAATAGAATAAAATTTTCAGAAAAGAAAGAGATAATTTGCCAACACCGAGGACAATACACACATAATAGTAATAAAAACCACTTTGTTTTCTGGAGCTTGAAACTGTTGGGCTGAACTAAGATAATCAGATTTACCTTTGCTTTAAGTATACCATGCTAGGAGACAAACTGTGCCTTACGACAGAGCTGTTATGTTGGGCAAAATTAAAGGGTGAGAAAATGTAATTGCCAGGCAAAGGCAACTCCTTTTGGCATCCCCCATGCCATCTCGGGGTCCCCAGTGCCCTCGAGGCTGTGCTATCCTGCCAAAACTCAGCAGCCCTTGCATGGCCTTGGGGGCAGCCTCAGCCCCCATGGTCCCCGTGAGATACGAAAGAGGTATTGAGGGGAGCGCATGGTGGCAGCCCTGAGACGGCATGAAAGTCATTGAAGTGGGAGAGCGGGAAGTCTGCAGAGCCTCAGCCTGGCAGAATCATCTCTCAAAGTTTCCTCCCCTTTTCCTTCTCCCCCCACGTGTGGGGTGCTGCACCTGCTTGTTTCTCCCTTTCCTAGGGCTTGCTGCAGATGTTTCCTCTTTCTTTTCCTTTTCCCCCTCCCCACCACTCCAGAGGTCTCAGATCTTTGATAGTTTTTCTTTTGTACATATGATGCTTGTGCCAATTTCCAGTCTCAGATTTCAGAAGAGCACAGCACCAGCTTGTAATTTCAAAATAAACTAGGGTGGCAGCCGGCCACTGTAATCAAATGAATATTTTTACTAGCAGCATGGATTTGAAAAGGATACATTACAATTCAACTCTAGAACGTTTACTCTTTTTGAACTTGAGAATTGGTAGGAGTTGAATATACGAAACTGTTAAAAGCCCATTTAAATAAAACATTGGCAAGGGGCCCAGGCCAAAGCCCAGGGATGTCAATGAGAGACATTTGCTTGGCTTCAGTGCACTGCATGGCTGGCTTTAGAGAAACAGCAGTTTTTCCAGTTATATGAAAGTAATTCTGGGATAGTCATTTGATTTTCAATAAAATCAGTCTTGCATGTCTGGTAGCTTAGCTCATGCAAAGCTCACAGGTGAGTGCATGACCACCCACAGGTTGCCAGAGAAAACAAAGACTACATGTCAGGTTAATAATGAACAAAAATAAAGTACGTGTCACAATTCACTAAAGACCCAATACTTAGAAAGTTAAAAAAAAAAAAAGTAAAACAAACGAACAGTAAAAAGATCATGTGTCAGAAAATATTTTCAGAGTACACTTTAAATACGGCAACTACAGAAGATGCTTATATGGAAATATTGGAGAAATTATGTATTTTCAAACTTCTTTGTTGAATTTGGGCAGCAGCACATTCAGAGATGAATGTCAAAACAGGTCTGTCTTGAGTGTTCTTTGATTATTCCTGGTGACCTGTACTCTGCAAATTGTTATGGGATATATTAGAAGGAAGCTGGGGCTACTATGGGTCTTCTCAGCCTGTTATACACTGCTTCATTCAAGGGTTGATGAATCTAGGTGGCTCACCCTGTTAGTATAGTTAGACTTCCGATCACTTTTCATAGTGGCATTAAATTAGAACCCCTCAGATACCATTCTTTCTGGTAAAAAAACTACCCTGGTTTGTGGCAAACTTGGAGAATGAATCCTAACGTCCTGAAGGCTTTTGACTCATTTATGCTGCAGAAAACAGCCCTTTTCTGAGTGCAGGTTGTTAAAACTGCCATGAAGAAATCACCTGGTATGGATCAGTTGTGTTGATTGATTAATACAACCCATGCTCATGTACTTTATAGCCTTTTGTGGGTAGTTTGATCTGTAGAATAGACTCGTGTGCTCAGGAAGATTAAATTACTTAACTTTGATATGCAAGTTAAGTTATAGATTCCAGTCCATGCAGCCATTGCACTCAGCAGGCTTCGTAGTAAGGACTGCATATGAAGATCTGGCCCTGGCTGTTACAGCGTATGCAAATGATAATGGTACTAACTGTTATCATCTGCCTTTATTCATGTGAAAGGAATAAAAGCAAAAATTACTGTGTTACTGGTGCTGTTTGCAATACAGCTTACATTGCATATGCAGAAACAGAAGAAACCAAAACACTTTATTGGTTATATTACAAGCTGAGGTGTTTTGCATTCTTCCTTGTTGCCCCTGGTGAGAAGGTTGTGATAAGAATGAAAAAAAATAACTTCAGTGCTTGGCCAAAAGGGCTGTGTTGCCTCAACATCAGTTTTTCTGACATGTACTCAATGTTTCCAACTCATCCGAGATGAGGGTGAAAGCCTTTTCATTATAGCACCTTATGAGCTTTGCAGGCATCATGCCTGACAAGTACTTGTAGCTAGATTATTTCGGTTACTGGGGTAAAAATATCCCAAAGGGTCATTATGGTGAAGTCTACAAACATTTGGTCTGCCTAGTAATTAATTTACAAATATATTTCACTGTGAAGGCACTTCATATGTTTTGGGGACATATTTTCAAAGCATTTTTCTATGTGTTTCATCCATGGGTTTTGAGCAGGTGTTTTGCAGCATTGGCTGCTTGTGGCTTTGAATATAGTCTCTTTTCACATGTGCACAAATACCCCTATTGGGTTGGGCTATAATATCCTACAGCTGTGCCAAAATTAATTAAATGCTCTTCCCTCAGGGATTAGCAGAACCATGGTTTGAATGAAAACAAGACCAGTACGTGGACGTAGAGAAAATCATTCGTGGAGTGTTTTTACAGAAGATGGATGTTGTTTCATTTTCAAATGACATTTCCTACGATATTTCCTGTACCGACATCTGAGGGGACAACACTTCTCAGCTGTGCTGGGGGGAGCAGTGAAAGACAGCAGCAAGTGAGACTCCCCGCTGCGAGCCTGGAGGCCCCTGTCTGCCCACCAGACCCGCAGACAAGGCAGGGTTTCTCACAGAGGTCAACCCTGCAGCCCAGCTACAAACATCTTGTCACTTACACCCCATACATCCTGTGTCTGGAGAGGAATAACCCCTGGCACAAGTAAAGGCTGGAAAGGCTCTGCCTGGTGCACACCAAACTGACCACGAGCCAGCAATGCACCCTCGCAGCATTGGAAGGAAAACATCCCCCTGGCCTGCAGTAGGAAGAGCATTGCCAGCAGGTCTGAGAAGGTGATCCTTCCCCTCTGCTCAGCCCTGCGTGCTGGGTCCAGCGCTGGGCTGCCCAGGAGAGACAGGGGCACACTGGAGTGAGTCCAGGTCCACCAAGAGGATAAAAGGACTGGAACATCCGTCGTATGAGGAGATGCTGAGAGAGCTGGGACTGTCCAGCCTGGAGAAGAGAAGGCTCAGGGGGATCTTATCAATGTGCATAAACACCTAGGGGAGGGAATGAAGAAGAGGGAGCCAGGATCTCCTCAGTGGTGCCCAGTGAACAGACAAGAGGCAATGGACATAAACTGAAATACAGGAAGTTCCATTTAAACATAAGACAAAACTTTTTTTTTTTACTGGGAGGATAAACCACACTGGCACATCCTTGGTCCTGGCAGGTGCCCCTGCTTGAGCAGGGGGTTTGGCCAAGATGACCTCCAGAGGTCCCCTCCAACCTCAACCATTCTGTGATTCTGTATTATCGCATGTCTCTAGAAGTTTTTTAGATAAAAAATTTTCCTCAAGTGTCCACAAAGAGTCTTTAAGTGCTTTCCAGATCATCATGCTTTTCCCTGCTATATGACTGCAAGTCACCCATGCAGCAAAAGAGCAAGAAGAAAGGTCTTCAGACCAGCAAAGGAGCTCCCATACAAATCTGGCTGCATATTAAGAGGCCAGGACAGAGATTCAGTAAAGCTAAAAATCACTCGTTTTCACAAAAATACTTGCGTATGAACTGCCTGTGAATAAAGTTATTCTGGAAATTTGAAGGTGATCATTATCACAAAAGGAAGCATGTTCACTTTGCCGGACGGTTAAGCAAAGGAAAACTCCCTAACCGCTTTGGAAATGGTGCCCACTGAGCTAATGAAGGGAATCAGAAAAGTCACTTGGTACCATACCAAAGGGCTAGGTTTCACAAGCCCAAGAGATGCCTTTAAGCCCTCTGTTTCTGTTACACCTGCAAACATATGAAGGAA
This sequence comes from Calonectris borealis, assembly GCF_964195595.1. Classification (NCBI taxonomy): domain Eukaryota; kingdom Metazoa; phylum Chordata; class Aves; order Procellariiformes; family Procellariidae; genus Calonectris; species Calonectris borealis. The sequence goes on from NC_134312.1 coordinate 100,462,516, forward strand.
TATATAGCAAAGTTGTAGAGCCACATGATGATTTGATAATGTCTTTTTAATGGTTTGCCTTCTGTATGAGATCAAATCTTCATGAGGCTTTAAGCAATCTATCATTTTCATGTAAATCAATCTGCCACAGAAATGTGAGCAATTCTCTTTAAATTTGTACATTTTTTACCTCTTCGTCCAACATATTCCTGCCCCAAGGCCAATAAGAAGTGTGATAGGAAGAGCAAGAAATTATTTGTGCCTTAAAACTTCTATTGTTTGAGAAAGTTATTTCCGTTTTGTGTTAAATTTTATCAAAATGTTGTAATTTTAAATTTTTCTTAGTACTGATAAAGAGTGTAAAACCAGATATCAGAACAAGAAATATAATCTTGAATCCACACTAAAGGGCTACCACAGACTCCTTTTGCAAAACGGGTCCTTGTTTCCAGTCTTGGAAGGTGCAGATACATAGAACTTTATACGTGCATCCCTTTCACATGTGGATATAATGTTTTAAGCTGCTTATACAAGCTTTTACAGTTCCTTCTGAGAGCTGAACACTGGTGACTATTTCCTTGTCTTTCAAAAAGGAAAGTTCTAAAAAATGGCTTGAAACTCTCAGGGGCTCCTGGTTGGGTTGTTTTGTTTTGTTTTGCTTTTAGAGCAAAGCAGTATTTGCAAAAGTTATAATGTTGCAGATACATAACCAGTTATAACCACTTACTTGCAATGACCTGCATCAATTACTCTTGGCTTTAATGCTCCTGAGTATTGCATCCACCCCAAACTCACTATTCGAAAATTTTTGCACCATGCTACAAACTGTATGTGCACTACTTACATACACACTATTAACTTTCTCATCCCCAATGTTAGTCACCTCAGGGGAAAGAAAGTGGCAGCTGTGTTACAATACACGTAATGAAACTGCACATGCAGATTACAACAGAGATTCCAGTTTCAACGTAAAAATATTTCAATTTGCTTCTTTAGCACCTCTTGATGAGCTACAAGAACAACAGAAGACCTCCTCTCCTTTCCCTTGGCTGATTGCCCAACAAATTTTGCTCACTCACAGCCCTGAAGACAGCTCTTGATTGTGTTTTGATGTTTCTGCCGACCTATTACTGTATTGACTGTATGGCAGCCAAAACATACATTTGTGTTCTCATTTTTCCCCTGCACTCCTTCCACTCAATCAAACAGGCACACAAACTTGCACCAAACAGGAGAATGCTTTTAAGCCATGGTGATGCTCCTGGGAATGGTGCTGTACGAAATCTCTTTTCTCTTTAAAGAAACACACTTTGCTGACTGATGAGACTTACGATTTTTGCCTTTCTGTCCTTTTGGTTTGTTTTGTTTTGCTTCTGCCACACTCAGAATATAACACCCATATTCACCTTGGCATGGAAATTACCGTTGTAAAAAAATATTTCCTCTGTGGCAGCTCCATCCATCCTTTGAAATATTTAGTGGGAATGGTGTCTTCTGTGATGCAAAGTACTGGATTTTTAATTTAGAGTAGATTGCTGGGGATGATTTTTTTATAAGGTGCAACTGTCCGTTTGAATTATCATCAGGTGACATTGTTTGCTGCAGACACGAAAGACCCAAATATGTCTCCAAAGCACTTCTCACCCTGTGGGGCACATACAGAATTAGACTGAAGTTTACCCTAGGTCCCTTACATAGCATTACAATCCCACTCTGCCTTACATTTTTAGCACCACAAGGTTTCAGTTATGAAACTTGAGTTCCTGAGATCTGCTGCATATCAGCAGAATTACTTCCACTCTATAAAGACAACTTCATTGTCTTGCCCTTGCTTTAGCTCGTTTTCCTCTCTGTATTTAGAATCATCTGCAATATACCTCTCGCTGTATCAAAAGCCCTCAGTGCCTACCTTTTCTTCTGGTGATCATATAACAGCATCAGAGAATACCTCTGGTGAACATCTCCTTTTGGATGGAGGGACTGGTCTCTTCTGGAGGTGGGCTGGAGCTGGGCATCTCAGTTCAATTTTCAGCTCTGCTACTGGTTTCCAGGGTGACCTTGACCAAGAACACTTAGTTTTTTGGCTGGACAGCACAGATTATTCCTGATCTTTCTGTTTCCATATCAATGTTTTGAGGCAGGTAGAATATGCTGAAAACCAGTCCCAGCTGGCAGGGTCTCGATTACTTGGGTACTGCCAACTTTCTTTGCAAAATCAGATTTTTACCCTGACTTGCACCAATATTGGAAGCAGAACGGAAAGCATTCAGTCTATCTCAAACCATTACGATTCTGCAGTCGGTTCATCAGTACGCAGTTATCCATGGTTCATTACTAGAAAGACTGTTAGACACATCTGCATACATAATGCTTCTAATAGGCATTTACTCAGTGTTTCTTAATGGCTCTTTACTGAAATAGATCTGATTGTACACTTTCATGTGTTAGACATAGCTGGAGGCACGGAGCGTCGAAGCAGGCACTGTTAAACAGTTTGGCACTGACACCTAATACCACAGTACAAGCTGGTTGTCTGTACACTGGGATATGTCGTAACATTAACATTTTAAGACATCCCCATAGAAAATCAAGACTGGTGAAGCTGGTGGAGAGGCACTGATATCACAGCATGAACCATAATTTTATCTACCTTGAAATGGTTCCTAACTGATGCTCATCATTTAAAGATAACGGAGAATATGGGGACTCTCACCTTCTTTGCAAACAAAGCATTAAAAAAATAAGGAAACTGGGAACAAGTGGAGGGAATGTGGGGAACGTTCATTTTGTTCTAAATCTTGAACCAGATCCTGCTTTGCATTTTGCAGGATTTCCTTTTACAGATCATTCAGGCCCAGACTGAATATGCTTCAACATCTGTGTAGACCTCTTCGTAGGTGAAAACATTACGTAGCTGATCAATGTTGTATTTTGTGACTGAATTTCCTCAGCAAAAGCACTCAGTGATAAAATAAGCACATCCTTGTTCCTGCTGCATCTGCCAAGCTCACTATAGAATTCATTCAGTTCCTGAAGGCTTCTTGAGAAATCCAGATTCCTGTGCTTTATTCTCTCTTCTGGAAATGGGAATACAGCTACTTTCTTTTGACCATTTTGTTAGTCCTTGCTATATAGGTTGCCAGTGCTGTGGGACAAGGCCTTGGTACAGTATCTAGTATAACAAAGTCTCTCTTCAAGACAGGTGCTCTTTGGAGCTATTGCACTGCAAACAGTAGCAACACTCTATCCAGCACAGAATTAAGCTTCCTGGTTTTTCATTGACAACATATTTGAGCTTTTCATCTGCAGAATGAACTTCTCTTTCTTATACTTTATTACCAACTGGTCAAAATAGGAAGAAATGCCTATACATGCCTCTGAAATATGACTCTTGACCACATCAGATTTATTCAATTAAAAATAATAAAATCCATCTTTTATAATTTACTTTATTATTTGGAGAAAAAATGCCCAGGAGAGAAAGACACATGAATTTTTTGCTGCTTAGCAACTGCTAAGTGCTTGAAGGCTAAAACAATAAATGTTTTAGAGTCGTTTGTCTAGTCTATTTATCCAGGAAGGCAAATAATTTGTCATTATTAGTTTTATCAGATATCACGGATGCAGCAGACCTCTCCTCTTAACCTTTGAATTATACAAAACTTGTGACATGACCCATGCCATGTCTAGTAAAAACCTTGTTAGAGCTGTTGAAATAGTCTTAAAGCCTACTGACTGCAGTTAATTTTGGGGGTTGATATCTTTCCAGGTTTAAGCCCCAAGTAACATAGCCAAAATGAATATTCTGTTATAAAAACCAGAAAATTATTGTTAAAAATGCAAGCCTTTGGAAATCAGGGTGTGTCAGAGTTAAGATTACCTATGAGTTCCTGACTGTTTGCATTATGGTGCAAATACTGAATGATGTAGTATTGTTTCCCTAGAGACATTTTCACGATGGGCAGCTGGATGTTTAGCCCTACTGAGGTGATGGTGCCTGAGTAGAACCCAGAAACACACAAATCAGGGCATGAAATATGCTAAATAAAGCCAAAACTCCAGGTAATTCAGGTTCCAAACCTGCAAACTGCTGCTGAGCATGTTTCTCAGGGACATTCATCACAGTCAAATTTGCCAAATTTTTGGCCTCCCAGTTATAGAAGGGCTCTAAATAAAAAAATAAGCACCAGATCTCTTCAACAAAGTAGGGTGGGTTTTTTTGTTCATTTAGTTGCTTTTATCGTTTTAAAAGATGCTAATGTATATATGGTAGATCTTATTTAAAGGATCTTTTTGCCCTTGTTTTTTTTATATATATATATATATGAATGTCCTCCTATTATGTAGCTTCACTGAATGTACTTTATATGGAAGTCCTTCAAACAATTCCACATCAAACAGAGTCTCTGCACAGCAGATTTCACCCCAAGTGCTAAGATGTGGGAAGATTAAAAGCAACTAAAACTGTAGTTTGTGATAAGCATTTAGATAGCAAGTTAAACAATTGATGCTACTTTTATATAAGATCGAAACAGTAACTTGGTGAAAAGCTAAAGTAGCTGCAGTTAGTTGCAGCCAGTTTGACTAGAGGCAGAGACATGGTACCTTGTATTTATACAGCCTGGTATTACCACATATATAAATAAGGGGTTTAAATCCTGCTGATTAACAAATTTCTATCAATCAGCCTGATTTTTCCCAGAATTCAACAAGCTTAAAGCATGACAATTGTCTACTTTTTATTAGAAATAATATTTTAAGTTATTTATGAATAGCTCTTTTTTTTTCAATCCAATGCACTGTAATAGTAGCAACCATAATTGCCAAGTAATAATTCTATTCATAAAGCCAAGATGGAGGAAGGTAAGTGTTTGAGCTATTGAGCTTTGTATTAAACAACAGTTACTTTCCAAGCTTTTGAGTTACAGAAGAAAAGAACCCAAAACAAAGCAAATAATAAAATACTGTGTCCCTGTTTCAACCCTTTTGACACTAACATTAGGAAGTCAATTTCTACCCAGTGACAGTAAAGATACTTCAGCACAGGCTGACAGACTGATTTGACAGAGAGCTCTGTGGCCGCAGAGAGAGAAGTTTCTTTTCACGTTGAAGATTTGTGGCCCTGATTCAGAGCAGCGCTTCAAGGCGTGTATAAAGCACAGGCTGATGTCCCCTTCAGGGCTGGGGAGCCTGTGCTCAGAGCCTGGCCCTCACAGACCGCCCAGAGCGGTCAGGTCTGAGGCCAGTGCCGTTTACAATGTGATCACAAGCCTGGCACACCATAAAAAAGGGGCTCCAGGAAAATCTGCGTGCTCTATCCTGTGCTTAAGCAGACTGATTTGAAATACTGTAAATGTAAATGCAGGCCCAATATTATTGCCTGAGAAATAGGCTCCTTGGCATGCATAAGGTTTAAGAAATCTCAGAAAATATTAGCGCATAATAGCTGACAACCTTTTATTTTAATTTGGATTTGCCTCACACAGCTAACAAAATTCTCCCTGTTACAGCACAACCAGGCAAACTGGTACTTTGCAATACCCAGGCGACAAATAAAAAAGGAATCCTAATAATTTTCATGCAATTAGAAAAGACTACAAAATTCAGGACAGGGAAATTATGCGTTTACAGCAAAAACCAGCACAGATATGATTCTTTCTTGTGTCCCAAAGCTTACAAGAAACAATCCTGAGGCACATGGCTCTAAAATGATGTTTCAACTGAAAAACAGAAAAAAAACCCAAACTTTAATAATGCTTTCAATTTCAGTTAAAAATCTTTCACAAAAAAATAGCTTGAATATTTAAAACAGAATTAAATACATTTTGACTTCAAAATTACAGATTGCCATACTCTGGTACTACTAAGTACATCAATTATCACCAGCTAGGAAAAAAATATACTGTAAAGTAGTGATGGTAACACAAAGATTTATGAAATCTCAGCACGACTCCTGTAGTATACTTTGAATGTATTTTCCAAGGAAACATTTCTATGCAATGTTCTTTATGATAGTATTTCAATATATTAAAAAAAAATAGATTTAGCATGAGATAATGAAGTTCAAGATACCCAGAATAATTTGTAGCAGTCATTATGATTTGGAGTAGCCTTGCTCTGCCCTCTCTTTTCAAGAACAACCAAAACTTAAACCTTTTTTTTCTGTTTTCTGAACAACTCTGTTCTGCGATATCCAATCTGAAGCCTTTCATACTCTCAGAAACATACTGAGAGCTGAAAAACAGCTACAACTGGTAGCTCCCTCTCGGGTTTTTTTGGGTAGTGCAAGTCCCAATTGAGCCTTAAAACCACGTAACAACTCACGTCTTGTTTGTCTGCTCCTTCTTTAGGCAGACCTTCGGATTGCTTCGGTTACTGCTCATCATCGCTTCGTTTATGGGTGACATACCACATCAGACTCAGGCGCTGGACAGAGAGTCAGCCACCCTACAGAGAAAGTCTCTGCATTTTATCATTGACAATGCAAATATTTTAGAGACAGGAATATCACACTGTAGTGGTGTAGTTGCAGTAACACAAACATACCTAGTAACTGCGATTAGCCTGCACGGTGTTCCTCAGGCGTTTGGCCAAATCTGTGGTGGTTCTGCCACTGAATTGGCTTTACAGAGAGGCTTTACAATTTGCCTTACCTTTTGTGCTCCTTCTCACTACCCATTTTCAGTAACATTAGGATTAAGTTACTTGGTGTTCATTAGTTTTCCTTCCGGCATCTCACCCATTTAAAGTGACTCATGTGCTTAAGCACCGTGTTATACACGGAGCTTAATCTCTGCTTTCCTTCTTTCGCGTAAGAGGGAGACAATATTCCCAACTCCCACATTAATGCAGCCCCGTATGCTTCATAACTCCTGCTGGAAACACACCCCAATAAAAGCATTCTTAAACAGATAATGCTTATGAGAAAGCGCTGTGCTGTTATAAAGATTTGGGATAGTTTACCAACATTTCTGAACCCTTTTTTCTGTGCAGACACAGTCCTTAAATCTTTCCCAGAAATGGAGTGGCGTTCCAGCAAAGCTAGAAAAAAATTCCTTTCCTTTAGAAAGAGACTTCTCCATTTTACCATCTGTCTTCATCAGACTTCTCCCGGCCAGAAACATTTAAAATAATTTATCTAATAAAGCCCCTTGGGGAAGCTCTGTCTTGGTGTATGTTTGGCTTTGAAGCCAGTTTGCTGGTAGCATATAGTGAGCCAAATTAGCAGATGACACCTGGAGGGAAATTCTGCTTGTTTCCACAAAGGTCAATTCAGTAAAGATGGCAACATCTTCGTTTGGGCACGTGACTTGGGTACCCAAAGGCGCTACAGTGACAACTTCACTGTTGCCATATGCTCTAACCATCTGGATTGATCATGTGTGATGGATGTGGTAGAGTACTTTTTTTCACGTAGGATTGCTAACTAGAACCAAACATCTTTTGTAAAGAAATCTTCATTACCAGAAAAGTATATTTAAAATAACAACATAAACCCATTCACGCTTATAGCAAAAAGAGATATGAAAGACTTTGTGGTGGTTCTTTGGGCATTCATCTACGTGGGCATAGTAGTATTGTTAAATGCCCAAAACAGAAGGTAGGAATGTATCTCTTAAAAGTTCAGCCATTTATAGGCTCTGATTCTAATTAACTTCTTTAGTTCATATAAGCTTTTATAGCTGATGTAGGGATTTTAAATGTTGCTGTGGAACAAATACAAAATTAAAAGTTCAATCTCTCTCAAGTCCAATAGTGCGGACATGGACACAGATCAGCAAACTCTTTCTCACAGACTTTTGGGGCATATTATTACAACCACCTATATTTCAGCAGGCTTCTACACAGGAAAAAAAGAATGCAATAAACTTTGGAGTTAATGCTAGAGACAGGGGAGAATGTCAACTGATTTGCTTTATGTATTTGCTTAACTGTGTTTTATAGGTATAAAAAACCCTGATTTTTTTTTAAAGGAGTATTTTTAAAAGGATATAATATCCACAGTTTTTAAAAGCATCTGCTTCCTACAAATGACAGCTGGAGTTATGAGAGACTTCAAGTTTAATGAAATAATTGAGAAATTCTTCTAAATATAACTTTATCATACCTAATTTAAGCTGTTTTTTAAAATAAGCATTTGCATGTTTGACAGGTTTTTGGTCCATGGTTCCAATCCTGATACTATGTATGTTGAATTCTATGGCGCTCTCATGAGTGTTTTTGACTCTGGTAGGATTGAATAGGAAATAAGATGCTGCCCAAAGAATAAAAACGACCCAACGTATACAAATCTGACGACCTGACCAAAAATACTGATGGAACTGTGAGATTCGTAAGATTCAATTTCTCTCACCCCATCATTTACATAATCATCCCTCAGTGAAATTTTATAACATTTTCTGGTGGACCAGTTTTAATACTTTGAATTTCAAAATCACATTTTCACATCTTACTAACTTCTTTTCCCTCCATTCTCTTCCATTTTTTTCAGAGATTTACTCATCTGATTTGCTCTGTACCTTTAAGAGAATGTTTTGGTAATCTAACATGAAAAGGCTAGAAAAAATGGATGAACGGTAAAGCCAGGATTTAGATCTTGGCATCATTAATTTATCATTAATAAAACATGCATATATCAAACATAAAGACAAAATGGAGTGTGGTGATCTGGATGAATCATGTTCTCCAAAGAAAATATTGTGAACATTATCAATTAATGTAATTTGTATTTGAAAATATTTAATAATACATGCAATCTATTATTTTCAGAGTATCTGCAGCTGACATTTATAGGTTTATAGTACGGCACCCAAATCGAAGAATGAACACCTGCATTGAAAGAGTTCATGATCAAGCTCAATCACAACTATCATACAGATGATTTGCATTTTCAAATTATTACTTGAAATCTATGCACTTGAGATTCTGATAAGTGGGGAATAATTGTTGTCTGCCTTTACAATAAAAGAACCAAGAAACATTAAGAGACACTGGGAGGTGACAGGTTTGAAACAAAAAAAAACCAGTCTTTTTCTCATACTGTGTATAATTAAGCTATTGAATTCCTTGTCAGAAGGTGTTCAGAATGCTTAAAGTTTCTAGAGTTTGACAGACAACTGAGCAAGTTGATGGAGTAAAAAAGAATCTATTAAAGGCTGTTGAATATAAAAGGATACTCCAGTGTTTTCAGAAGTGCCTGAATTACTAATTGTTGAAGCTTCAGAAAATATTTCTGGGTTTCTGAGAAAGAGTACGCTAACACTCATCCTGTGCTTCCACAGGCTTCTGCAATAACCACGGTTAGAGGTAGACCTTTACTCTGACCCTATACAGCTGTTCTTACAGGATGTCTGTCTCTTCATGTTTCATTTCAAACTTACTGCAAGATGGTGTTTCAAAAGCAAGATTATGCATCATAGGCTCCTAGACTTACGTTTACTAAACCTGAGTGATTTTTACTAGATTCAAAGCTTCGAAGGCAAAGCCTGGTTTCACAGTCACCAGCCAGTTATGTGGTGCAGTTGCTAAACCAGCAAGAACCATGTCCATCTCAGCGAGAAGCCCCTTGGGCATATGGGACACTCAACTCTACAGCAGCCCATTTAGCCCCAGTACCGCCAGGCATTGATCCCACTCTTCCTAGGACAAGGCAATTTTAAGCACCTTTACTTCTCAGTTTCTCAAATATAAAACACCTCCCCCCTGTCCCCTCCAAAGCGTGTTGTGAAGAACCAAAAGAAGCAAATAAATGGATGACTCCAGGAAATCTAAGAGAATATGAACTGTCAACAGCCAGATGACAAAATTTAAACTACGTTTACATTTTCGGATCATCAGAAGCTACTATTAATTTAGTGTAGGCTGCTCTGGAGGGATGCTAGCAGTAGGTTTAATATACATGAAGATCTTTGCTATTTCCATATCAGCATCTCTTTGGAAGAACTGCTGCAATCACTTCTTCCTGAAATAATATAAGTTGGTTTAATAAGGTGCAATAAAACATTTAAATTAATCTTTGCATGCCAAATGCATGATTAACCCCAAGGGAAACAAAAAGGAAAGCATTATACATTTTTTTAATAACTTCTTTCTTATTAAGAAAACTAAATATATATTGCAGTTTTTCTGAAAAAAGGAAAAAGATTTTCTAAAGTAAATATACCCTTATAACTGTATAATATTTGATCCTTTATGAATACTTATTTTTAAAATGTATCAGAAATAATACTCTGTAATTTGTAAATCTGGGCAATTTGGATACTCTGGGCCCTGATTTAACAAAGAATTTTAAAATTAAGGATCTGCTTAAGCAAAGGGGAATTTAAGAAGTGTGTGAGGAGAGGCAGGAACTGTAGCAGTGCCTGATGTGGTGTGGAAGTCTGAATCACACAGCTTCTCTTGTGGCCTGCCTCCAGCCCTGGCTTTCATTTTTGTTATGTGCGGGGGCTTGATCAAGAAGCTAGCAGTAGCTCAGGTCTGTCAAGCCTGCTGCATGTAACTATCCTATTACTTCAGCATCTTTGGTAGAAAACTTAATCAACATCCATGCTGGTAAACATTTTTTCCTCTCACGGGCATCCTTACAGCACTAGGACACTGGTTTTGCAAACACTTACATACTTTCCAAGTCACAGGTTCCCATTCTCTGCAGTTCACACCCAAACCTCCAGTGCTAGTAATGAATAGCCTCCTAGGTGGCAGCAGCAGCACAGCATCTGCTCATGTGCCGAGAGTCACACTTCCAGCCTTACATCCCCTCTTCCAGGGATTCAGTAGCAGTTTCGGCCTTTAGTATTATTTCCAGTTTTTTATAGGTGCTAAACAATACGTTTTGGTGCAAGGGCCAAAGATATCCCTGAGGAAGATGTGGTGGCCATAAATATCTCCATACCCATGCCACAAAAGGGCCCTGGAGAATAGATGCACCACTCCAAATTGTGTCATGTATTTCCACTTGCATGAGATGGTTTGGGAACTCTTGTTTTAAAAAACGTAAGTATGTATGGAATATTACTTGACTTGAGTGACGTACTGGCAATCTTTAAGTTAGGTATATGTCAAAATATTTGTAGGAACATGGCATTAGTCTAATGTCACAAGAGTCAACACTCCAGTGTCAGCAAACAGTAACCTGATTTAGATGTATTTAAAGCTGGAAAAAGAAACAACTCAACACTGCAAATGATAAACGAACAACAGGAGAAGAAAAAGAATAAATTGTTTGTATCTTCAGCTTTGTATGGCCTGTTCTGACAACAACATGCTCCTACATCCCATAAAGCTCTCACTTCCATTGCCAACAGATATCATCTGACAATATGCTCCTCACCTTTACAATTTAATCTCACAGAAAACCTTCATGTGGACATTGCATGCTTTTATACCACTATGTTGCATATCTGACCATCACAAATCTTTTATTTGAGAAGCTATTCTGATTTAATGCTGGTGAAGTCACTTAGCTTCTCTTAAAACAGAGCTGTAATACAATCATAATTCCAAAGCAGTTTTAAACACAGTGTTTCTCAGAATCACAATTAATGCTTAAATTTGATGAGTCACAAAACCTCTATATTCACAGCTCTCGTGATGGCTCTTGATTCCTTAGAAGGGAAATGCCATGTAGTGTATCTTAGTATTTTGCTAGGTGAGCTGTGGAGTAAACCAGAATTCAGAGTTTCAGGGCAATGAGGTTCTGACTGCTTCTCCTGAAACCCACAGAAACCCATGGAAACCCAAAAGCAGAGAAAGAGCAGGCTGTGCTAAAAAGGGGGTAGCATGCTCAAAGCATTGGAAAGTAAAGAAAAATAGAACTTTAGAAAGAAAAAGGAACACCTATTTATTCAAAATTAGTCAATAAACTGCCTTATGTAAATATTGATGAAATGAAATTGTATTTTAAATTCTTGGTTACACACTCCTAGGGGACAATGTCCATACACGTGTTCAGCTCTTCTGTTTTTGAACACCTGAAACAAAGTTATTACTGGGTTTTATAACATGCCAGACCATTCAGAAACTTCACACAGTTTTCCCACATCAGTTTGCATATTGTAATTCCTTTGGCTAAAATACCATACCAAGTGTTCAAGACATGCATTGTGAAGGCATTGTACTTCATTGCTATTGCCATCAGAAACATGCCATGGAACTTCCCACTGCCTTCACTGACACCAAACAGGACTTCTAAAGATATTGCTGGAGTCGGCACTATTACAGGCAGCTGCATATGCACACAGGTATGATATTTATTAATTGTGAAGTCAACTCTGTCAGCCACAGACTTACAAAGCCTTCCAGTGAAAGGCAAATTCAGTTTTTTGACAGAAATCATGTTCAGCCTACATAAGAAAAGCCTTTAATCTGATGCCCCATCATTTTGCTCATCTTTGGATTTCACTTAAAATATGACTGTATCAACCAAATATGATAACACTCCCAGATTGCTTCGCATTTGGGAGCCTAAGGGAAGCATCTCATAATGTTGCATGGCTCACCTCACCAACATGTTGTTTTCTTTTTTAGTCTGAGTCTTTTTGCTGGAGTCATAAAAACTTTCATTGACTAAAATAGCCACTTTATATAGATTGAGTAGCACCAGGGAAGAGAAAAGCCTATTTCATGAAAAATAAATCAGATATTAACATAATGACATCTCAATGGGTTTTATAAAGATTCATTTTAACCAGATGATTTAACAGAGTGAGTGGGAAATAGGTGGAGAAAGGGGAAAGAGATAAGAGAAAATAGGGAAATAAGGTACTCAGCTGACTAAACAGTAACATGAAAGAAATACAAGGAGCTTTGGAAAGAGGATAGGGACACATGGACTTATCGAACTCAGGAAACCCGCGAGCATATCTTCCCTCAAAGAAGCCTTAAACCTCCCTGGCAAAACACTCACATGCAATCATGCCCTTCAGGAACCACTCCTGATGACATAGTGCTCATTGCTTGCTACGCATTTAACATATTTCCCTTGCTGCATAAACTGTGCTCAGCTACCAATATTACATGCTTCATGCAGTTACCTTGATAGTTTTCCTTTTTTCCCTCACTTGAAATGAACCAACATGACTGTCTAGTTGCAAAAATTCATAATTGACTGTGATGTAAGGAAAATAAGTAAAAGATATAAAGAAATTATTTAAAACCCAAGTGTTCCTTTTGGCCTGGAAAGTACCCCTAGAATCTATGTTTTTAAGGACTCTGACATAAGTGCCACAGCATCACGAAATCAGCTGGCCTCTGGGCCCTGACATCTACTTCACGCTAAACCCAACATTTTCCTATCACATTTGTTCTCAGCAAATAGCTTTTCCTGTCACCCAAAAGTAAAGGTTGTCAATAAGCCTCATCTGTGTTTAATTCCCAAAGTCCATCAGCAGAAACAAGCATATTCAGAACAGTTCCGTCCCTTCCCCTCCACTGCTGGTCTATTCAGAAGGAAATATCTGAACTCTGAAAGCCAAATGTGGTGCTTTTGATAAGGAGCTAGAAGAATGGTAAGCACACCGCAAGCATTCTGCTTTTTGAATGTATTCACTTTCTGTTTGAGGGGTGGCTAGTTAATAGAAATAGGACAATACTTTCCCATTTTACTTCTTCTAAAAAAAGTACATGTATCTTGAGTTTTAACAAAACCAGCCCACTTGTAATTTAGAGACCTCTTTGCAGGCTAGTTCACTAAATTATTGACCTTAAAGAAACAAAATTAATCCCTACTCCTGCAAATTCCGATATAGGTGCCAAACCTTATGCCTATAATTAGTCCTGTCAGGATACACATATACACCACATAAAGTATTTGAAAAAAACTTTTGCAGGATTGATAACTGAGAGAAATACAGATCTTCATATCTGGTTTTGAATTTGACATATGCAAGATGAAGGTGACTACAAATCAAGAGAAGAGCAGAGCTGATATTGAACAGTAAAGCTTTTTTATTTACCTTTCTAACCTAAGTTTGAAGGTTAGAATCTTCTCCCTTTTTCTTCCCTCCCCTCCCCTCCCCTCCCCTCCCCTCCCCTCCCCTTCCCCTTTGAAGCAGGGCAAGAATGATTAATATGAACAAGGCTATATAATATATCATGCTTTCATTTAACAGAAGTCCAAAATCACAGAGAAATTTGTATCATGTTGTCAAAGTCACAGACTCTTGAAGTTTTACAAAAATAATCCTGATTTATCTGAACTCTATTCTCTCTGAGGGAAAAATACCATTATCTCTATTTTAAAGACAAAAAAATCTAGAGAAAAATCAAGGGAGCTTAAGAGGCTCATGCAGGGCCACGGAGGAAGTCTACGACAGAATTAACTAATATCTAGATGGTGCCAAAACCCTATTTAAGAAGGTACTGTTAGCTTAAAACTTCCCTCTTCCAGAGAATATCAAGATATGTTATCCATTGTGAAATGCATCCAGCTCACAGACTTTCATTTAATGCTCGTTTAAAGTGTTAGCTGCAGTATTATGATAACTCTTATTATAAAAACACTGCTGTGCAGAAGGAATCCCAGATATGACATTTGATCAAAGCTGAATGTCACAATGAAGATCTGTTCATTTTTGCACAGCGGAAAGGCATTTGAAACAAGATTTTTTGATGGCCACCTAGAGGTTTAACCAAATGATTTCTTTTGAGTCTTCTCTCATGGTTTTCACCTTCAGTATCTCAAATTATTTGGGGCAGAGGAAATATGTAAACTAGATCAGTAGAATGCCAGGGGATAAATGGAAGGAAAAGATTATAGGAGAAACTTACGTGCTGTACTCTACAAGAAGAGGCTGGTGATAAAAAAAAAATGTAGTTATATAAATATAACTCTATTTACAGATATTCATAAAATAGATGCATTGGACAATGACCGATGTTATCTTTTAAAGGAAACCATGCATTATAGCAAGGGAATAAATGCTCAGAGCGTTTAAATATTTGCCATATCTGCTGTAATTAACCCTACACCTTAAACTATCACCAGCAACAGAATTAAAATATTTATGATTGCATAAGGATACTTCCTGATCATTCAGAATAGCCTAAAACTATCAGAACATGTTTTACCAGAGCTATTCTTCACAATTTTCAAGACTCCTCCCTCAAAAATATTCCATTAAGCTAAACTTGAGCTAGTAACACAACACCTGTAGATGACCCAGTTACACGCACACAGTGACCATTCAAGAAGAATGGAAGAAAAAACAAGCTTTTCATCTTCTATCCACTTTCCAGAATTACAAGATGCAGAAGGGAGACGGATGGTTTAATGGATGATTCTGCACATTTTGATTAGCAAAGAACACTGTATATTCACTTGCTCACCATATGTATATATTACTGTATACATCTAAAAATGTCAGTAGTTCAAATATGTTGCTTTCAAACAGGTTCAGGGAGTCACTGCTCTTCCTGCTCTGGAATCTGTGATAGTCAATAGTTTGTATGGAATTCTGCACAGTTTGTACAGAATTCATAAGCTGTGAAAAAAGCTTCAGTGGAACAAGAATGTTAGCCAAGACCTTGAGTCCAAAATGAGGTATTGAATCTGTTTTGACTGATTACCAATCCAGAAATATAAATTATGCACTGGACCTTGTCAACAGTAGTGAGAACGTGTACCATGTTGTATATAGGACACAAAGATGAGTTTGAGAATGCTGGTCTTACCACGTGCCCTAGCCTGCCATGGAGTGTTCTTCATATCACATAGAAATTAAGCGCTGTAGAAAGAAATCAGTGATGGGCAAGTGATCCTTACAGATAACATTTACATTAATCTTCTCCAGGACTCACCAGTCCTCTTCTCCACTGTTAATGCAGCAGTGGAAAACATACAACAAAGGCCTCTGAGTCAGGCTGTGCATCAGCACAAGATCTAAACAAGAATTTAGGATAACTAGAGGACATACATGAAATCAGGTCCTCATTATAGACTGGTATAACATACATATTTATACAGCAACATTTATCTCCTTTATAAATATTTAATAATGGCAGCTGATTCATCTTTCCCCAGACACCTAGACCTAAAGGGAGAATGGTTAATTTTCTCCAGTTCTCCAGTTTGAAAGAGTAGCCCAAAAGTCATTCCGCATCCCATGACCCGAAAGGGAGAAAGTTTTGCAGGCTTTCGAAAGAAGACCATTCTACCTTCAGGCAGTTGAGTGAGGTTTGGAAAAGGAAAAGCCCCAGTCTGACAGTAATAAGTGAAAAGGACATGCTCTAGATCTCTTGAGGCAGCATGGGGCATGGGGTTTTTACTTTTTTAAAAGCTGCAGTAAGAGGCAAACGCTGTAAAAACTGTTCTATAAAAGGAAGATTTCTTTTCCCACATTAAAGTGCAAATTAAACTTTGCTCTGTGGTGGCACTTTTTAGAAAGGTGTAAGGAATGTCCAACCAAGTAGGCAATGGACTGAACATTACCAAGGGCTTTAAATATGTTTCACAAGTCCCATAGGGTGAGAAAAGCTCTCCTGACAACACATGTAAGAGCCAGATGCTGAAAGAAACAAGTACAGATAGGACATCTGATCCTGCAGTTTTCACATGGGGTAAACTCCCTTTGAAGTCCATAGGAATGTGAGCAAGGATTGCTGCTCCTATTACTATTCTGTCATCCTCTATCATGCATCTAATTTAAAAGCACAATTTTCATTTGAGAGGCTAATTCTCATCTTTCTTCCCCTCCTTATGCCATTTTCTCCTTTGGTAGATATTTTTAGCGTAATTCAGCTGCCTATGTGATGTAACGAGATCATTCGGCACCTGTCATTCAATTATAAAAGGGAAATTTATGCAGGGAGATGTGTTACAATTTAAAGATAGCATTTATACTTCAAAAGTTAAAAGATTCAATTGACACTAATCCAAGGAACTGCTCTTGAAATCCTACCAGCCCATAGCCCAAACAGTATGCAGCTATCGATCAGTGACTAGAGCTCCCATCCTGGGTGCAGATGAGTTGAGCTCAGTTGGTGGGTCTGCCTAAGGGGATCTCAACACATTGCAGATACCAGCAGAGGACTTGAACCAGGAGACCATATTTTTGTGCAAAGACTAGTCCAGTGGACAGTTCTGAGGATTCCTATCTAATCAGCTCCTCTGATAAGACAGAAAAAGGGACACCAAATTTATGGATCTCCATGGATTCAGAGATTAACTTGGCATTGAGTTTCCCAGCTCATAAGGATTTCTGGGAGCATGGACTTTCTCTTCTGTCACTACTCTTACCTTATCTGGCCAGAAGTGGATTTTCTAGTGTCTTAGAAACTGTAACATTAAACCCTGAAGACTGTAGTGCCAGGGTCCAAGGGTATGTAGTAGCAAAGCAGGAATTTTGAACATAATGACTTGAAATTTTGGCACCCGATTCCTTCTGTGGATGTACCCACTCATAAACTAAAAGCCCTCAGGAAACATTATATTCATTCTACTCTAATTAGCTTATGGAATGAAGGCTGAGATCCCCAAGCTTGATTACCTCTACATGTCAGGGTAGGATTCATGGGATATTTTTAATCCAAATGCTGACACCATGTTGATTATATTTAATCAAAGAACAAATAAAGCACACTCATTATTGAATAAAATAATGCATATAAAAATATTTATGCCTATTTGAAAAGCCATTCTTTTCTATTGTCAATATTAAAAGCAACATTGAAAAGAGAATGCATGTTCCTTAAGATTAAAATTTGAAAGGACAACCCCAGAACCCCAGAACTACCAGATCAGGATTCCTACATCCCCTTCTACTGCAAAACTGGAGTGCAGAGTTGTGGAGGGGTATTTTGCTCTTTTAATTGTTTTCATTATTATTGTTGGTTTTGTTGTTACTGTTACTATTACTATCACTAACACTGTTTATTTATTTTTAAGAGATGGTCTTCATCTGGCAAAATAACTTCCCTGTACTTGTTTGAACAGAAGACTATAACCATGATAATCAACATCCCACTTCCATTGTTTGTAGCTCTCTCCTTGTGCTAAGGGGAAAGATGTCAAATCAACTTCTAAATGGAAAGGAGAAAATGTATGTGTATTGAGTGTGTCTGTAAATTTTTTTTCTCATACTTAGGATTTCTTTCCCATAAAAGTTTCCAGATTTATGGGTGAAACAAAACAGGCAGCAATTGTATTCTGAGTTTCTAGTGCTTGATAAAATGGGGGCTTTTGACTGATACTTTCTTAATTCTTCTTCTAATATAGCTATAATTGTGGGAAGGGACATTAAGTGCTGAAGATGCTGTTCAGCTAGTTTTAGTTCAAGACAGATTGGAAATGTTTCTCCAAATGACTAGGTTGTCTATTGCATCAAAACACACATAAAAGAATATGAGGTAAATTTAGCGATTTTGCTAAAATGCCAGTCAAACTAATTTTGCCAGGTTATTGCCATACCATAGAAAATAAATATGAATCAGAATTAGGCAGGTCAGTCTGACATGCAGATTCCTATGTAAAAAAATTATAGGATGTCCTTACTCTTTGACAGACTGTTGGGATTGACTTCCTAAGGTTCAGAATGTGCTGGAAAATAAATTCGCTAATACTGAATACAATTTAAATGAGATTTCAGTATAAAATACAAACAGCATGATGCCTCAATAAATCAGCAACCTCATATTCAAAACTGATATAATTTTCTTTTTTTAGTAAAAGTTGTGATTTTTTAAGGGCATCATAGACTGCAAAAATAATACTGAGATCCATTTTCTAACATGCAGTCTTCTTGTTGAAGGTTTTATATTCTACTTTTAAAGTAGCCATTTTAAAGACTTTGAGAAAATGACTAAAATGTTTTGAACACATTAAATGTTGTGCTGATTATTTTAAAATGAAAATTATTTTGCTTCTCAAGATTTGAAAACAAACACAAGCTTTAAGGTGCTGAAAGCTTTTCCTATGTGAGCCTGTCATTCTCTATGCTGTAATTTCACTGTCCTCTCAGAATTGCACCTTCAGCTCACCCTATACTGGGATGAAAATTATACAAGACCCTTGTTGAGTGTTTTGTGCAAGATAAATGAATCAGGTAGGTATGACATCTGGTGTAAGTAGATGATCCAGCCTAGTTTCTCTTTTCAATAATAATAAAGTGTCTTGTCCTTCACCACCTTTTAGTTTAGTTAGCGGGAAACTCTGTGTATGCTACGTATTGTTCAATAAAAACAAACAAACAAAAAGTACAACCAAACAGAAGCTTTCTACCTTCAGGGCTGCCACACAACTTTTTAGTAAAATTAGGGAAGGTGCAACCCTACAGGAAACACAGTATGCACTTTGCCAACTTTCTTCCAGAAAACATATGGCATTTGCAACATACGGTCACAGTTAGTGAAAGATTAAACTTTCCAGTAGTTCTTGTTAAGAGAAATTATCTTGCACAGCCAGCTGTTATAATGATATTGGCTTAGAAAAAGAGATTCAATTTTAGAAGCAATGGCTCTATTTGGGTTCATTAGGTGGAATCGACGTCCATTGGATCAGGAAGGACCTGGACCACATCTATGTTGTAAGAATAACTGAGTGGAATCTGCTAACTAATTAATACTGTTCTAAATCCATCTCCTCAGCTGGTGGAGGAAAAATTGTGCCAGTTCTGCTTTCACTTCAAACTTTGGAGGTGGTTGTGTGGGAAAGGAGTGGACTAACATTTATTCAGTGCAGACAGTCAGAGAATAAGGACCCCAAAACAAACTGGAGAGTTGTTATTTGAAAAGTGTAGATGCCTCTTAAATTAAAAACCCTAAAATATAGTTTCTTTCAGAGTTGATAGGTCACCCTATCTGGATGCCATTTCAGGGAACTTGTTCTTTCTCTTACCGTCACGCTTGGGATATTGTCACACTACCCCAAGGTCAGAACAGTGTAAGGTCCCCAGCGTGGCCTAAAGCATATGTGAAATCAATGAAAATTCTTGGCTTTAATAGGTTAGAAACCACTTGGTCAAGGGTTTTTTAAAGGTTGCAAAAAACCCATTTTCATTATGTAGTGTGGAAAAAAAAAAACACAAAAGCTTTTTCACTATGTAGTTCAAAAAAAAGTAAAGCTTAAACAGAGATTTTGACTAACTTCAGGCCAAAAAGAGGTTTGTAGCAGAGCCCCAGGCATCTCATACCAAGGCAGTCTCCCTTTTGAACACAACGTTATGCCTTATGACTGGCATTTATACTCAAATCAGGGGAGCAGCTGCTGGGGATTTGGTCAAATGAATCTTTTCTTACCAAGTTCTTGATTTCTATGGAAATGCAGGAGAAGAAATGTGGCTTCAGCCTTTGTCAGCATGATATGTTTTACTCTTTTCAACCTACCTGGAGTAAATAACCATATGTAAAAATAAAACACTAACAAGAAGGTCACACAAATTCAGCCATCAGATTCATCTTCACTAACTATATTAGTGACAGGGTTTGCACCTTTTATAAACGTGGTTTATTTCAAGTAATAGAATATAAATATGATTTTGACATAATTAATCTGAAGCTTGATGGGAAATAACACCGAAATGTCAACATTTTCTGGAACATGTTTTTAAGAACACTGAATTTCATTCTTTTAGCTTGTACTGAATGACTCAGAACTTGAAAAGAAAACTAACCTTTTTTCTTTCATAAAATAGTATCTGTGAGCTGTGTCAATTTTAGTGCTCCCATCTTGGTCTCTGGCAGCTGAAAACACTGTGTATAAAGTCTTTTGTTATCATTGCTTTTTAAACTCAGGAAGAATCCCAAGGTATTTTTCCATTATCCATGGAAGTATTGGCATGTACATGGCACATACAGGGCAACCAGGTGATCAGGCCCAGTCAGCACGGGTTTATGAAAGGCAGGTCCTTTTCGACTAACCTGATCTCCTTCTCTGACAAGGTGACCCGCTTAGTGGATGAGGGAAAGGCTGTGGATGTTGTCTACCTAGACTTTAGTAAAGCCTCTGACACGGTTTCCCACAGCATTCTCCTGGAGAAACTGGCTGCTCATGGTTTGGGCAGGCGTACTGCGTAAAAAATTGGCTGGGTGGCCAGACCCAAAATATTGTGGTGAATGGAGTTAATTCCAGTTGGCAGCCGGTCACAAGTGGTGTTCCCCAGGGTTTAGTATTGGGGCCAGTGCTTGTTTAATACCTTTATCAATGATCTGGACAAGGGGACTGAGTGCACCTTCAGTAAGTTTGCAGATGACACCAGGTTGGGCGGTAGTGTTGATCTGCTTGAGGGTAGGAAGGGTCTACAGAGGGATCTGGACAGGTTGGAGCAATGGGCCAAGGCCAGTTGTGTGAGGTTCAACAAAGCCAAGTGTCAGGTCCCACTTGGGTCACAACCACCCCATGCAACACTACAGGCTTGGGGAAGAGTGGCTGGAAAGCTGCCTGGTGGAAAAGGACCTGGGGGTGTTGGTCGACAGCTGGCTAAATATGAGCCAGCAGTGCCTTGGTGGCCAAGAAGGCCAATGACATCCTGGTTTGTGTCAGAAATAGTGTGGCCAGCAGGAGCAGGGAGGTGATCGTGCCCCTGTACTCGGCACTGGTGAGGCCGCACCTCGAATACTGTGTTCGGTTTTGGGCCCCTCACTACAAGAAGGACATGGAGGTGCTGGAGCATGTCCAGAGAAGGGCAACGAAGCTGGTGAAGGGCCTGGAGCACAAGTCTTATGAGGAGCAGCTGAGGGAACTGGGGTTGTTTAGTCTGGAGATAAGGAGGCTGAGGGGAGACCTTATTGCTCTCTACAACTACCTGAAAGGAGGTTGTAGTGAGGTGGGTGTTGGTCTCTTCTCCCAAGTAACTAGCAATAGGACAAGAGGAAATAGCCTCAAGTTGCACCAGGAGAGGTTTAGATTGGATATTAGGAAAACTTTCTTCACCGAAAGGGTTGTGAAGCATTGGAACAGGCTGCCCAGGGAAGTGGTTGAGTCACTATCCCTGGAGGTATTTAAAAGACGTGTAGATGTGGTGCTTAGGGACATGGTTTAGTGGTGGGCTTGGCAATGCTAGGTTAATGGTTGGACTTGATGGTCTTAAGAGTCTTTTTCAACCTAAATGATTCTATGATTCTATATCTTCATTTTTTATAGCAAGATTATCATTGGGTTTTCATTTCTTCCACTTTTAAAAAGTGTAAGATTTGATTCAGATATTTGTTTTCAAGCAGCCAATTATACGTGCCATTTTTAGATTCTGAATTCTTTCTTCTACTATAGGTCTATTTTTATACAACGTAAGGTGTTTTCCTGTAGCACCGAGTATTGCCAGATGAACTTCGGGGAAAGCGTATACTCGGGTGTAGTTGTCATCTTAGATACTGGACATGGATATGTTACTTTTGATTTACAATGTAATAATGTGAAGTCAAAAACCTCATATTCTTCTGTTTTGTCTTTTGTTTAGGTATTCTATGCAAAACAGTGAGGATTAACAGTATACTTACTTTGAAACATTTCTGAGCAGCCTTTAGCTAAAATGCATTTTTAAAATGTTAAGTAGATATGTAGGAATAATGAAAAAAAACAAAGGGTATATTTGTTACCTCACTAATGCAAAAGTTTTTCATTAGTGTTTTTCCATTAGTGAACAGTTAGTCACTGTTCGTATTTTTATTCCTTACAAAAAATAAGGAGCAGCGCAGAAAGCAATGTGGACACTGTTTTACAATCAATACTGCTGATCTTGAACAGACAACGGGCAACAGTGGCATGTATTTCTTAAGTAAAATTAGTATTTCCATGACTTCACAGGTATTCCCTCTACAGAGTCCACATCACTGCTAAATCACTGCTAAATAAAAGCATACTTTATGTGTAGGCATGTAATTACATAATAAATTAGACTGAAGTACACTGACAATGCAGGTAGCCTTCCAAGAATGAGTCAGGAGATTCAGATGAGGATTATACTGAGTGCTTAAAAGTCATGATGATGCTTCATGATGCCATTCTTTCAAGGCAGAAGTCCTCTACAGCTCTTGTCTCTTTCTATAAACAAGTGGCACATAAAATCTTTTGCAGATCTTCTGGAGCACTATGCATGGAGAGAACACACATCGAGAGAGAGAGAGAGATGAAAGGTTGAGCCTTGTTCACACACTGTTCATGCCCTTCTGTTATGATTTTCCCTGGAAGAAAGGGGAATATATTCCTTGTGAATGTGCATTTGGTGCAGTTCATCTTTCGTGAATAATAGCTGAACATCACACATGGAATAGATTTAATTTCTAATTTTCTAATGGCAAAATCTCTGAAATAGTGTAAACATGTAACAGTCATTCAGTTACATGTGTAAGGGAGAGATTCCTGGTTTTTTGTAAAAGTGCAAATAGATAGTTCAAAACCAGCCTTCGTTTTTCAAATATCTTTTTAACCTTGTGACCTATATCTGTGTTTCTGATAGAGGGAACATGAACTGAATTGTCTAATAAAATCATAGTAATTTAATGCAGCACACTACAATATTAATAAAGTGCACACCATACAATTATGGTGATTAAGTTAAATTCCAATAAAGTTGTGTCATTAAGGAGAGTGTACTATATTATGTAATTGCTTCTTCCTCTGTTACAAAAACTATCTTTTAAAATACACAGAATTATATTAAAATGAAAGCTCCAATTTAATGAATGTATAAAGCGAAGTCTTTAACTTTCAAATATATTTTATGAAGGGCTAATTTCTCAACAGTAAGTAAAACTGATACAGAATCTGTTTCAACTTTACCATCAGAAGACTAAGGAAAGTCAGGGTTTATATTTTTGACTGTGTCCTGATTTCAGAAAACCAGAGACCATTTATCCTCCTACATGAATACTGGTTCCATAGATGTTCATCAACCAATGATTGCAGGGTCAGCTAGAGCAGGTTGCTGCGGTAGCTCTAGCCATGTCTGGTTGGGTATTGAATACCTCCAGGAATGGAGGTATGCACTGTCTCTTTGTGCAACCTGTTTCATTGTTTGATCACTTTCACAGCAAAAAAAAGTTTTTCCTTCTGATCGTTTCACATTGTTGCCTGACAGTCTTTGGGAAATTCCTGAAAGAATTCAAGGATATTATACTTGTGTTGGTGAAGTGGTCCTTGACTTTCAGGAAGATGAAGCCAAAGATGCAGAGCAATCTTGTGTGGAGTCTAGCAGTAGCAAAAGAACTCTGAGTCCTTAACTGTCCCAAACCATCCATGTCTATCTATAGATAGAAAACACTGCAATTCCAGAAGAAGTGTGTCTGTTTAGTAATTGTTTTTCTAGCCTGGACTTAGACTATGTTGAGCAAGCAGCCCTTGGCTGTGAAACCCAAGCAGCCGGCAACCAAGTGTCCCCAGTGAGAAGGGGTCGGATTTGCTGAGCGTGGTGCTGGGAGGTCAGGGCCAGCTGTCAGGAAGTCAGAGAAAATTTGTCAGGCATTTGATAAGTAAATCCGTTCTGGTCAAAACAGAGCAATGAAAATGACTGCTAGCAGTGGACTCTGGATGCAGATAAATGGCCACAATCCTTTGTTTCCATAGTGCTAATTGAAACAGAATGAATATTGCTTTACCTGTACTAGAAATGATCACCTGTTACAAAGGATGCATTTGGCTTTGCCATGACTGTTCCACATTGCAGGCTTATTGTTATCCTGTGACTCACGGATACATTCAGTTTCTTTTCCTCCTCTTTTATTTTTTAAATGCAAGACCTTGTTCTTTGTACTATTGTATTTCATCCCATTTTTTCACTCAGATTCGTTCTGTGTGATACTTCAATCCTCCTCTGCATTAACAGTGCCTCTGAACTTTATCAGCTAATATAACCAGCAATAAATTTTTTAATGGAGATTTTTAAGGAAAATAAATAAAGATTAATTTCAAGTCTGATCTTGAGGAACTCAAATTGTAACCTTACCCCCCACAGAAGCCTGACAGGTCCTCTTTTATAGCAGTATGCTGTTGTCTCACCTGCCTTTTAGTCAATTTTACCAAACATTTCTTGTTCTGGTTCATACCTTTGTCATTTATCGAATGCTTTCCTATATAACATCATTTGCAAGTTCAAATACTTACAAACAATATATTTTCCTATTTAGAAAGCAGCTATCTCTACAAAGGAAGATAACAGGATTCCTCATTTAACACCTGATATGACTTGTCTCAAGATAGAAAAGGATTTGGTTATGCTGGTTTATCAAGGGCACGTGAACTTCAGACTAGGCAGGACAAAACCTGTGCAAGTGTAGAGCTTTTTATGGTAGTCATGATCAGGTAGCCTCCTGCCTGTAACAAGGGATTTACAAAGACACAGGTTTTGTCTTTAAAATAAATTTAAAAAATTTACCAAATAAATCCTAAAACATAATGGCTGAACCTGAGTCAGATAAAGGTAAATATACTCTGGATCCTTATTCAGGCATTTCCAGAGTAAAAAGAAAATAGAGAGGTCAGAGTCAAATGTGTCTTTTGTATCTTTTCATAGGAATACAAGAGGGATAAGGGACACCTAGGTGGTCCTTTAGAAACAGCAACAAGAAGAAAAGCAAATTCCTTTTCCCCCATATGTACCCTGTTGTGGATTTGCAGACACCGCATTAAGAAGCAGGGATCCAGATGTTAGTCTGATGTGTAAAGCTGGAACTGACTCATATAATGAACTAAGATGTCATAATTGTGTGGAAGTTATCTGAATATTTTCAGACCCAATAATTCAAAAGATAAAAGCTTGAGCTATATGACTCATGTCTATATATATATATACATATATGTATAAAATAAATATATATGTACATACATATGTATGTATGGACAAATACATATATATATATAAACAGGTTTAATAACTATTTCAGAGTTAGTACTACCATTCTGTCAAGGAGCTTAGTTGAGTCAGGGGATATATGTGCACTCTTTTAAAACAAATTTTAACTGATTTAGATGTCAGTGTTCATTATTTTAACTCAACAACAAAAAAAAAGTGAATTAGAAGAGAATTTTTCATCTGCTTACTAAGTATAAAACTATAAATCATAGAGAAAATAAGTAATAATAAACATAATAATGGCAATAATAATAATAATAATAATAATAAATTAAATGCATTGTGTAGCAGTTGGCTGATCATTTTGAAAGTAAGTAATAAAACCAAGTCAGTACAGCTTGCAAAAGACAACTGTAATGATAGGCCACACTTTTCAACTGTTGTGAGGTTGGCTGGTTCATTTACTCTGCTCAAGAGACCTGATTTCTGATGAAGCCTGCATTTATTTAGGGTTAATAGACTTTCCTCATTTCATTATGTTTTTCTGAACTGTAAAAGTTTTCAAAGTGAGTAGTCTAAGAATTATTCACAGATGTTCTCAGTTGAAGATTATTTCCTCATCTCTTTCCTTGTCACTTTTCTGCAGCTAACAAAATAAGATATAGAATTGTGCCCTGCAGTTTTCAGCTGTTTTCACATTGATCTTCTCACTGGCAAAGCAAAAGTTGCCTAAACAAATCTGTGGTCTCCCCTTTGGGATTCACCACCCAATGACAGGTTGGGGTTCCCATTAATGAAGCTTTGCTTTTCTTTAAAGAAAGAACTCTGAAGAAAGTAGTCGCATATAAAATCCAACACCCTATTCTATCTCCTCAAAAGAAAGCAGAAGAGATCTTCCTCCGGACTGAATCTCCCATTTATTTATCTTCTATTTTCCCATGTTGAGAAAAAAATTTGAACAAATGATGTTTGTATTTTAAACCAAATTGAACCAGACCTAGCAGTTCGTTCAACACTTTTTTCTGCTGGTGGCATTGTAGGATTCAGTGTATTTATAGGTAGGATTTTCCAGCAGTTTAGAGCTATATTAAAGTTTCCTTCAGAAACTTTAAAATCCTTTCAATGTAACACATTTGTTAATGAACTGAACTACTCATGGGAGTAAGAAGTCAGCAAAAGTAGTAACTGTTTCTTCCTTTCTCATTTAGAATTACAGCGAGTGCTTGCTATGATTT
Source organism: Calonectris borealis (assembly GCF_964195595.1). Lineage (NCBI taxonomy): Eukaryota > Metazoa > Chordata > Aves > Procellariiformes > Procellariidae > Calonectris > Calonectris borealis. The sequence continues at coordinate 100,489,445 of NC_134312.1, forward strand.
TTTTTTTACTGTAGACGGCTCACATAGCCGTCATTTGGATGTATGAGCAGAAAAATGCTATCATAAAATAACGAAAATTTTAATTGTGCTCTTTCAAGGCCACAAAAGCATAGTGCATACTAGATGTCAAAAATTTGCTTGATGTAAGATTTCCTGTTGATTTAATACACAGAAGAGCATAAATTAATTTTCAATATTCATAGTCAAAATTGACATAAACTGTAAAGTCTGTGATAATATTCTTATCTGATTTTATTTGCTATTACTATGGACTGCCAGTAGTTAATTCATCAGTTTGAAAATTTAAGTGAGTTTTTAAACCTATTTGGATTTTTTTGTTAATGCTACTTTCCTTCTTTTTTTCCTTGCAATAGTGAAAAATGAAACAATTTTGTGTATTGTAAAAGCAAACTAAAAAGTAAATAGAATGAAGCAGGGAGAATCAAACAAAATTTATAAATGAAGTAGCTTCAACTTTTTCTTAGTAGTCCCTGCTCAATATCTCTCTCTGCTTACGAGAATTGTAGCCACATCACGCCTCTCCCTGGATGTCTGAGCACCAGGGCGTTGAGCAGGGCAGCCTGTGATGGCGATTCCCAACTCCCTTCTGTCGGTACTTGTCCACTTTGCACAGAACACTTAAATATGCACCGGAGCAGAGGCTGAAGCTCAGGTGTTTCATCAGAATGAAAAGTGCCATAAGTCTTAGGTTACAAAACCATTCTCATTTTCAATCTCTGTTGTTTAATGACACTCTAAAACATTTTGCTCAGAATGGGAAAACGTCAACAGGAGGAACTCTGTGACACGGAGTGTTTTCCCTAGCAAATGGCAGCCTTAAAACCGTTTAGAAGCTGTGCAGGAAACTAAGTTTGGTTTTCCGTAAACTTACAGCAGTACATTTGCCAAAGCTATTGATTGAGGTAAAAATAGCAGCAGAGTTTTAGCAGTCTAGTCCAATTCTCTTCTTTTTCTGACCAAAATAATTTGGTAGATTTTTAGCCAACTAGAAAAAAAGCACTGTAGATTTTAGTGAATAGATTATTACCCAATTATTTTTATATCATTCATTTTTGTTCTGGGCAAGTGTTACAGTACCTCTGAGTAAGCATTGTGTAAATGTTAACTAACTGTTTTTACCACTAGCAGTGTATTTCTAATCACACTTGATAACAACACTTGATCTTGTAAACAAATTTGTTAATATTCTAGGGAAAGAATAATGGACTACTACTTCTCCTGGCATTTAAATAATACTACCATCACAAACCCGTGTTTGCAAAATGGTGAATTTTTTTCCACCGGGTCAAACTTTTTCAAAGCTCAGAGAGCCCTTTTGCCATATGATTATATCAGAATTTCAGCTTTTCTTCAAAAAGCAAATTTCTAGCCTCAGGATAGCAGAGACAAAACTAAGAACTTAAACCTTAAGATCTTAAAAGATAAATAAAAAGCCATTCAAAAGTATTACTTTTATCTTCTCCCATGGGTCTGACTCATATTTGAAGACTGGTGCTATTGAGATGACTTGGAGGACAAAAGAAACAAAGACAATATCTGGTCTTGCTTTTGCAAGAAAAGAGCCATACAATTCCACTCAGTAACTCCTGTGTTTCATTCCAGTTCCAAAAGCCTCAAATTCCTGTCTTCTGTGTAGAAAGAAAAACCCTGCATTTTTTTGGATGTTTATAAGAAAAAACCAAACAAACCCCACTCCCCTGTGGCAAGACAGGAAGAGGGGCAGGGCATGACACAAACTCATCTGCAATACATGCAATTTGAAATGCAAGTGAATGTGATTAGAAAAATGTGGTTTCGCTTTCCACAGATTTGGACTGCTGAGTTCAAATTATGGGTCTGTGATGTCGTTTTGGAAGCTCTAACCTGACAGCACAAAGGGAGCACACCGAGAGGAGCACACCGCACAGAGAGAGGGCTGTCGCGTGTTGAAGAGAGCCAGCTTACACGTGCCTCCTGTGAAGCCTCTCTGCATGAGTAGGAGGCATATTTGATGAGCATAACTGGAAAAACAAAAGTCTGAAGCTGAACATCAGCGTACAGGCTAGCATGGGCTAGGTGTGGACAGATGCACACGAAGAGTTGAAATGGGTCTGAAGAAATACTCATTATAAACCTTATATGAGAAAAGCCTTATTAAAGATTTTTTGATTACAGCTCATTGACCCTGAAGTAATTAGCATTAAATATCACTTAGGAAAATTGCTAATCTATGATATCTGACACGGTGAAAGAATAAAAGAGGAACTCGCTCTGTCTCACGTAGCTTTGAACTTTCCTTTCTAAATACTACGCAGCTTTCCAATCTAGTAGCAAGTAACCCATGAGGTGAACTCTAGCCTGCAGGATAATGGAGTGAGGGACTGGGCTCCTGCTTTCTTAGCAAACAGGGCTACAAAAAGCCGTCACTATGCATAATTATTTCTCTCACTCTGGTCTGGCTGAATGGCACTGCTCTCCTACCTGGCATCCTTAGCAACTTACATTGTTGCTTCTGACAACCCAAAAGCCCAAGCGTGATACACGTTAGCAAACTAGCAGGTAGAGCAGCAGAGGATGCTGAGGAAGCAGCCAGAAGAGGTTGGCAGTGAGAAACACACACTATGTCCATCACTGGATATATAAGTGTTTCACACCTCTCACACCAAGTGATTTGTGACACATTGTGTTGACTCTGGGACAGCACAGACATCTGCACCTCACCCGTGAAAGTCAGGACCTCAGATGTGACAAATGGACATCAAAAAGAAAGCTTACAACTTTATACTTGTAAAAGTTATATAGAAAAGATATGCATTTTGGCTGTAGAGAAAGAAGGCTGACTTTGAACAAGCTAACAACTGTTTGTAGACCATAGAGATTAGTACCTGAGCAATTTTTCCCACACAGGTTTGTTTGGCTTCATGGTAGTAGCTCTTTTGTTGTACCATGTTCGCAAATGGCAACTTCCTGGAGATGTAAGCTGCCGTGTATGTTTCTGAGATACTAAAGACTCGCTGTGGCTTCTGTGTAAGCACGGGCATACTTCTGGCTGGTGACACTTTTGTCAATATAGCATCACCCATGAAATCCCATTTTATCCCAGATTCACTGAAGTTAAGATCTACTAGAGTGTAATTCCTACTTATTATCACAAATAGGTTTCAACAGAGACTCCTTTAGAGCATGCCTTAGCTAGAAAACAAAACCAGCTTACTCTTTTTTTGAGCCAGAGGGTCCAACAAAATAAAGCATCTGGTCTTTAAAACAGACAATAACGGGAAAATAGCCAGTTCTTTAAAACATTATGAAATTGATTTCTGCCAGAAAAGGCTCACGTGATCTACAACACCCTTGTAAGTCTTTATACTCAGAGTACTTTTGACAGCTTTCTTTTTTTTAAGCTTTCTTTTCAGGGTGGCTCCTGTCTTGCCGTTTTAGCTATTAATGACAAGTAAATGAGTCTGTGCTATACAACCCTATCTCCCCATCATCACCCCATTTAGTGGGAGATGTTTTCCCTGCTTCCTGGCTGGAATCTGTTCCTTAATCAGTGGCACATTTTTTGAGCTCAGTATTCGGATGTTTTCTTGTCGAAAAAGTCCAAGAAGGAGAGATTTCTAGTACTCTATCCTTTAATTGTACAAGGCTCTGCGACCAGGCTTCTAGAATATATCTGTGAATAAAACATCAATGAGCTTTTTTTTTTAACCTTGGTGGTGGCACTGTTGGGTTTGTTTGAGGTTGCTTACCTCATTTTAGTGGTATCAGTGTAATCCAGGGTAGTTACCTTCAGAAGTCAATGGAATCATCTAACATAAAACCACATACACGAGTGGAATAAAAGCCTCTGGAATAAGTCTGTAGCTGTTTGACTAGGCTGCCTTGAACTAACAACTGGGTAATGAAGATTCTTTGCTGTGAGACTGAATCTGTTAGAGCTTTTCTTTCTCAAACCCCATATAACACGAATAGATAGCTTTTTACTCTTCTGTGGTGCATTTCATCCCTCTCTCTGTGTGAATTGTTAGATGTTAGATCTTCTTTGTAAACTCTGATGACAATTCAGACATAGGACAAGTCAAAGCTTTTTGTACCCTCAGTACAACAGATCTTCGTTGCAGGCATGCTGATTAGATGCCTAAGATGGCTTTTTGTATGTGATATACTGATGTGTGTGTGTCTATATGCTACTATTTGTAAGTTGTTCACCTCTCATGATGACACTAAACACAATTATTATTATCACTTTCTTTTCACACATCGATTATTTTTTTTAGAAAAGTTTAGCTACTTTAGACTGTTCTGCTAAAATGTATCATAATTCATTGGTAAATTAAATATAGTCAGGCCTGATATACGCATGCAATATTTTTAATGGAAGGTTGGAGCAGGAAGTAGGTTGCTGGAATTCCCTTTTTGCACCGGTAGAGATGATGTTGCTTGGCTATTGTGATATCTACCACATTGCAAACTACTTCCCACAGCTGTGCTTTCTCTTTTATTTCTCATTTATGATCAGTAGATATGAATGCATAACAGAGAAATATCATCTTTGTACATTATAATGCCACTGAAATCACAGATGCTTAACCTTAAACGAGAATTTCTACAGGTATTTTGAAAGGTGAAGTTAACCAATTGCCCAGTTTGGCTCTTTTGACCAAAAATTGGCTTTTTAAAAATACCTCAGTGTGATTTGACAAAGATCTGAAAATTACTCATTTTAGAAAAGGAATACATTCACTTTATAACCCGCTGAATGTGTTAATATCTCCCTATAATATTTTCTTGCCTTCAAGGTTTCGTATGTATTTGTTTCATTGTTACATGGCTTTTGTTTCATTGTTACATGGCTTTTCCTATACTGTGTTTTTGAAAGTAGAATTCTGCCTCGTTAATTTTTCCCCATTGTTTATTTGTGACTTAATGACAATCAGTTATCAGGTAAAAAATGGGAAGTCAAAGTCAATTAATTTGGTTTAGACAAACAACAGGTGGACTACCTTATGTACTTGTCTAGGAAAAAAAAAAGCAAGCACTGTACAAGAACTGTGGCTTTCCAAGCTATGGTAGTATTTGCCAGATGACACATCTTCCACTCAATCCTCAGTTACCATTAGTTTCAAATAGCACAAAAAGTAAGAAGAGGCTGCAGTTTCTTAACATGTTATGCCTTTACAGACAATGGTCCAGTTAATAGTTGAGTACAGTAAATCTGATTCATGCATTTGATCAGATGCCCCCCAGACACAAACACAGTCTGTGTACAAAACAAGAAGATGCATTGGCTTTCAGTCTTTTTTTGCAAATCACAATATATACCTCCTCTCATCTGAAACCTCACTGCCTTAAAGACATATTCACTTCCTATTAATTTGCAAAAACTCGCTGTGAACCAACAAACTCTTAAGAAAGTTCGTCCCAATTCCCAGCTTTTGAAAAGCTTAAGGATTAGTTAAACATTACTTAAACATGCTGTATGAAAAATAGTGTTATATTTGAATGTACTATATTTGAAACACTTTTGTGAATCCTCTGAAATATTGAAACTACCAAATTACGGTTTAGAAAGAGAAATATTTGGAATTTTTTTGTAGCTGTATGAATTTTGTTGCAGCATGGGCTCGACTTCATTTTTCTCAAAAATACTGGCAAAATTTGCTTCTAGCCTCATTATGAAAGTCAACTGATTTTCTGGTTAGGAATGGCTGTATTCTTTATTGCAGAGTTTTGTTGTGGCTGGGGAAAACCCAGATTAATCTGATAGGGTTTTCCGTTGTTTTTTTTTTCTGATAAGAAAAATGAAGTAGTATAGATTTCCTCTGGTCTTGTGGAACTGTGGAAGCTCTACTGCCCATTTCAAAAGGACTTTCCAGCACTAAATTTTTCTGCTCTAAAATTACCTAGTGTTCCATTTCTTGCTATTGTCAGAAAAAAAAAAATGTGACCTTTCCATTCACATTTTTATGCTTATCTTGAGGCTACACAATACTTACTCTTCTTTGGCTAGACATAAAATTTATAGACAGCCTTAATGAGATCTGTTTATATTTAAGAGAATCTGACTTGTTTCAACCATACATCTTTGAGTTCTGCAATTTGTTGACATGTAATTTGTTATTCACTTGGGTGAAGTCCAGGGAGAAATATGAGGACTGAATTGGCTGTGTCAGAACTTTGCTCCATGCCCTCTTGCAGTGAAAGTGCATTTCAGATGCACAGCACACCTGCTTTTGACCATACATCCACCCGTACATGTGCACAAATAGAGGTGTGGTGGTCCTTTCTGTATGCCTGTACCATCAAAATGACGTCATGAGGACCCTTCTGCTAATTCTGCAGTTTTTTGCTATCGTATTTATTGGGGTCCATCTGATCCTGCATGAATGTGGGGTTCCCAGCATCTGAAGGGGTATAAGATTTACTCGCTATCTGTATTCCTTTTTTTATTCTGTCTTATTAAAACAGCCATTTTATCATGCCATTTGTTGTCAGGCCTTTCTTACTGAGATGTGGAAAGAACCCTGCACTATCTCTCTCCCTCTCATCCCCCATCCCTCAGTGCAGGACAAAAGCCAAATTTAAGACTAAGTTTCTGGGAAAGGAGTTGGCTTTTCCCCTCCCTTCCATCCTCCTCACCAGACTAAGCAATCAGCAGTTAGCATTCAAAGCTACCTGAAGTCGATTAGCCCTGAAAATACTGTTACACTAAAAGACTTTACCCTGCATGTAGTAATCCAAAACAGCTGCTGACATGCATGTGGACAATTACTCTCATTTCCTTCTGTCTTAATCCACTATTTCAAAACTTTTGGGGTTTTACTTCAGGAGTTTCTGTGCAATACTTTAAAGCTGACTATTTACCAGATAATCTTCTCTGTTCTCAACAAGAAGGCTTGGATTAGTGGCAGCATAGAGCTTCCTACATATCATAGCATTATGCTAATTAAGCTTTACAGCTGGTCATCTAATAGACTTGAAGTCCATGACACAGTTGTTGCCTAAGTGCTTCATTAAAGTCCGCAAAAGGCTTTACAAAAGTTAGGTAAGCGTTAAATGATCCACTTTCATAACATTTTCCCAAGTAATTTAGAAACTGATTTACATCACAACTATGGTACTGTATCTCAGGAAACCAACAATTTTGTGGGGCCCAAATGAAATGATATGATATTATATGATATCTGATATTTAGGAAGATTTATGATAATGGCATTCCAATATGTCTCAAATTAGGCAGCTACAAATCATTGGTCACTTTGAACATCTAAATTTAAGTGATTTCATTAAGCCTCATACAAAAACAGCCTGCCAAATTAATCTCTTTTTGGATGCCAAAATTGAATGTTTTAGGAATAATATTTTAAAATATAGATGATTATACTTAAAACAATTAAAATAATCTCATGGTTCATTCATTTTAAAGACCTTTAAATCATTCCAGTCTTGAATCTAATTTCAAACTTGCAAGCATTATTAAAGTGACTTGAAGTGTTTAATGCAATACATATGGGATGGTAATGTTGCTGACTCCCCTGGGGCTAAGCTGAAAACAAATGGGTTTTTGCAATTTGTGCCAGTAAGAACAGTACTTCCTCTTAAAAACTGAAAACAAGACAAGTTGCAGAGGACTGTTATTATTTTTGTTAAAGCATTTCTGAAACTCATGATGACCTTCTAAAACAAATCTCTGTTATTCTGCTACCACATTTCCCTATCAGTATTTATTTAAAACATACCTACATTCATTCAATGATCTTAAGAATTTTAAAGGAAATGGCATAAGCTAAAGAACAAGAAGCAGCTAGATCAGCCTTTAAGAAGTTGTCTATGCACATCCACGTTCACAAGGTTCAGAACAAAACAGCCTATTATTTTTTTATTCAGTTTTATTAAAAACTATCCTGCAGCTATAATATCGATCATACATTTTCAAATAAAAGACTGCTGTTTATTTTCAATCATTAATTCATCTTTAATCTCTGTAATTAGAAGAGATCAGTATCTGATAACAAGAAACTCTTCAGCCCTAAAACATTGCTAAATTTAAGACTCACGACCACCTCTACTAAGTTTTTGTTCATGTTTCTGGTTTGAAATTTCTTGATCATAACGTATACATTTTGCATATGTATATGTTTCTACCTTTCTGTCACTACTTCAAAGTATCTGTGATCACAGCTGTAAATGAAATAACAGAAAATAATTGTCTGATATCTGTCGATCTATTAATCAATACTTACAACTATCTGATATTATTGACCATCACCGAGGTAGATTTCCTAACAGAGTCACACAAGCCCTTCTGGCCACTCTACCGCGGGCACCACCCTGGAACACCTGCTGCAACCCACACCGTGCTATATACAGGAAGATGCATAGCTGCGGTAGCACCTGTGGCCACCCTTTCTTTCATCCCATGCAATAAATTCCTTGAGTAGATGTTTACTCTCGCTATAGTTATGGATCAGGGCTGCTTGCCAAATTATTCCTTGCTGCAAGCAAGAAAGCAGGGAAAAGAGGCAGGAAAGAGCTTGAACTAGGTAAGAAGAGAACTTACACTTGTCCTGTTCTTCTCAGTTACAGTAGCTAACTAGGCATATAAATGGGAATGGGGAGAGATAACAGGCTGCCTGAGCACTTCCATCTATCTCATCCTCCTTGTTCCTTCTGGGAGACTATGGACTGGTGGAGGGAACTGTTCTACGTCAAACCTGGTCTGCTTTTGCAACTACCTATATTATTGCAAAGACAGCAGATGATACAGTGACATGTATCCATACCCCATTTCCATAGGGCCAGAGGTCCACAATTCTTTGTGTCTTCAATAGTTCTTTGTAAAATAGAGCAGATCTCCACTTTCTCTCTCAATCTGTCCCTGCACTGGAGTGTCACTCCACCTGCAGGCTGTGTATCTAAAATGGGTCACTTTGTGCAACCTCCAGATTTTTAGCCTGAAAAGTTATAAGAAATGAAAAGAACTGGGTTATCAAGAGCTTTAGACAAACCTGATAGCGTTAGTTTCCTTTCTTAATATTTCTCATATGCTTTTGGATAAAAGGCTCAGGTTTAGTTTTATGTTTGAAATAGCACTATTTTATATAACTAAATTAACAAAATGTGATTTTTTCCCCCCTCAACCCCAAATCATTATAACACACCTAGAATCTGAACATCTACCTGTAATTACAAACATTACAGACTACACAGCATTGTAAAATAAATTGCTTCTGATCCTGACCCAATATGAAACCTCGACTTGTCTTCATTCTTGACATGTTTCACGTGGGTGTGAATTACTTCTCACTATTTCACTTGCAGCCTTCAATTTAATATAATGATATCATCCAGGAACAATAGTATTTATCTTACTGTGGACTGTAGATAACCTCCTGCAACTTTATTAGAAGGTATAGTATTTTAATTTTTCTGAAAAACACTTTCTTGTCAGAATGTGGCTGAAAATTATTTTCTAATCTATCTTCTCTCCAGCAACATACCAGAGTTGGCTGGGTTTTAAAACTTAACTCTTTTCTTGTTGTTTTAATATTTTTTTCCTTTTATTACAGCTTTCAAGTGGGATTTGCGTGATGCCAAAGCATTATAAAGCTTCTCGAGGAAAGTTATAACTGAAAGAAAGCATTTTGAAACAAACCTTATGGAGTGTAGTTTGCTGTTTAGTTTTGTACTTCCTAATGAGAAAAACAACTGCACTCCTGTTATAAGCGAATAAGAGACAGCCTCTGCTGCCTCCTCACTTTCCAGCAACAAACAGAACCCAGGGGATGCAGAGCTTAAATAGGAGTCATATTATAACTGTTTTAAGTGCTTATGAGACCATTAGTATCAGTGCTTTAGCTGTACTGCTTATGTTGCTTTCAGAGTTGAGAACTCTGTGATGGCTAGGGTTTGAAAAGTGTACAGGCTAAGTAGATTAATTGGCTAATTTCTGTTTTTCAGCCAAAAGTAGGAGTATGTCTTTGTTAGCAAACAGACACTGGCTACCACATGGCTACTATTACAAAAGAAGTTGTTCAGATAATTGACAGTTTTCAGTTTCTTGAGGACTAGGTCTCCGAGTATTGAGTCTATCTGATACAAATATTAACTTAACAAAAGAGTTCTATTCTGTCAAAGGCTCAAGGATTTTTTTTTTTTCCCCCTCTTCTTCTCTCCCTGTCATTTTTAGCTGTTCCTGGTCTTCGCAGGCTGCTTGTTTGCTTCAACACTTCTTTGCTCTGGGCTCGCCTCTGTGTGAGCGGCCCATTGCTGGGCCTCCGTGGAGGATGTCAGCAGTGAAGGTTCAGCCACCATCTCTTCTGTGATTTTGACATTCTGCAACAAAACCAACTGGAATCTAGGCAGAAGACATTCCCAGGACTCTGCATCTCTATTATACAGTTTGGCCCTTAAAGATGCCTCGCAAGGTTTTCCTTAACATCAGTAATATAATGCGTAAATGACCAATTAGTTAAGCACAGCTAACTCTATAATCCAGATTTAATTACTGTGACTACTATCCTAACCTAGGAAAAGCTACTTTCTTCTACTGGGTTCTGTCTTGTTTTCACAACATTTCTTTACGGTTTCTTTTGGAAACACCTCTTTACAACATTATCCAATGAGGCTACACCGTCTTTTTGTACCAAGCATTTCCAGTTTTCTGAAATATTTGTGCATGTTAATTTCTATCTTATAAAGTTATTTAATCAGTCTTGCCCTGCTCCATATGCTTATGTCAGATCATTCATCTACTTAACACATTTTACAAGGTTGCCTTGAAAATATTAACTTCAAATTTACTTTCAGCCTACCCATCTGTTTTTTTCTACAACATAACTCTAGTCATTTATTATTAGAAAGCTGTTATTTAGTAATGGGAACTAAAGAGTTTGTTAACTTTTTACTATTTGAAAATGTAAAAAGTTACTTTTTTGTTACAGACTTAAAACAACTGGATTACTTGTTAAATTGGTGCCAATCTTCCAAGACAATTCATTACTGTTAGTAATATACTAAAGATGGATTGCTAACTCCTTATGATGAAATTATAGTGAAATGTTTAATCAAGCCCTGCCTCACAGCGCTGTGGCTTCCTACTGATGCAGATCTGTTACCTTTATTAACTCTGCAGAATCTGTTGCAACAAATTCTTCCTTCCTTGCCTTGCGCGCATCTTCAGCTCTGTAGAGAAGGAACGTGTCAATAATCAATTTAAAACAGTTCCATGAAGATTTTCACTACAGAAATGAAGAATTTGTGGTTTGGAAAGCTGTATGCCCTTAAGAAAATCCACTCTGATGAACACTGGTGGAAAAATGGCTTTCTGTAAGTTTGCTTTGAGTGTGCCACAGCCTATATAAAGCACACTGGTTATGAATTATTAATGCAATAAGCCAGAAGGCTTAAGAAGAAAAGCCCTGCGCTCCCCCTCTAGGAGAAGGAAAAAGGTAGTGTGAGAGGCTTCATTTACATCAATTATTATTCAGCACCAGTGCATTTTTTCACTCAGTGTTTTGCTATAGTAAGAGTCTGTATTCTGAGCCTTGGAGTACTGTGTGATGCTTGTGAGCATGCGGAAGGGGTAAATGATTGGGGAAGACATAGCCTAGCGAAAGTGGTTGCCCTGAGCAAACTCTTAGGTAGGGAAATCAAAGCCAATAAGCAGATCATCTGATGCGCTCCTTGCAGGGGTCCTGTTTTGCTTAGAGATGCCAAACACTCCACAAAGCAGATGTTGCAGGACAAGATCAGCAGTGGCAGCTTTGAATAGAATCCAGTAACAGAGATTTGTCTGAACCTGAGGGGGAGAAAGAGCAAACCCAGCCCTGAGATGATCTTGTCTACTTGAATTTGTGAAAGGGGATTTAAGAAAGTAATGGTGAGAATCTCAGGAATGAGATGCTGTATTTCAGAAAGCAAAACAATTCGTAACTGGAGCAATGTAGCACCAGCTATATCTCTGCCAAATTCTTTGAATTATAGTTATCTTCATTCAAATAAAAGTAAGACTTTTTTCCACTAACATAAAATTAGTTGCAGTTACCCATTCCCAAGAAGTACTGAGAGACTGCAAGTGTTGAGGGAGAGGCTTGTAAGGGCAAGCAGAGGAATCAAAACCTAGATTTCAAAAAATGTATTCACTTTTTGACTTGAAAATGGAGCTGCAGTTTACCTCAGACTATGTCTTCCTAGCTCTGTTTTTTAATGTAATCCAGCATACTGCCATCAACATCTGGCAGTAGAAAAGATGCACGTTAACCTGCATTTATTCATGCAGTTCTAGACATACTACAGTGACAAGACATTACTACAGTTCATGTTGCCAGGTGTTAGCTAAATATTGGTAGACCTTAATTCCTCTTACTTCTTGCTTACAGCAAAACTCACAGCTAGAAAACAAGAGTACTAGTTTTCAAAGAAAAGCTGTGGTTTGTAAAATAGCCTAGGCATGAGATAATCTGGACTCCCCTCTCTTTCTTACGGAAAGGAGTGCTGATTTGGATTTTGTTCAGGGAGGGTAATTGCAGGGTGACACTGGGTGATGGACACTCACCCTTCACGCCTGGAGCTGGGGCAGCACCTCTGCCTTTTGCAGCAATGACCACAGCTATGACTGGCCAGTCAGTGAAGGTAGGCTTTGTTTAGGCCACAACCATGTAGTGACTCGAACCAAAGTTATTTATCCTAGTTTTCACTTGTTTTCAATGCCCTGGAGTTTTTGGTGACTTCTGGTTGTCAATGATTTCTTCTTTGCTAAGCCATTCCTGGGTGCTCCCAAAATTGTGCTTTGTGCTGACTGCATATTTTGTCAGACTTAGAAATGACAGACATTGATTCCATGTATAAATCTCAATCTTTCCTAATGCTCAAATGCAAGCATGGCATTGTCCGCTCTGTGGCAAAGACTTCTTTACAGTTTTTCAGGATTTTTTTTTTTAGAAAGCCAACATTACTTTGCATGAAATATGGCAGATGCATTTTAAAACTTTCCAGTTGTTTCCAACAGTTGTTTCTGTTTCCAGTATGTAAATCTGAGTATTTGCAGGATTCATTATACTTCCCTACAGGTTCTGCAAATGTTAAAGTAGAATTATTCAATTATGTAAAGCAGCAGGAAAGCTTTTCTTCTCTACATAATAGCATAAGTCAATATTCATGCTAAAATTAATTGAAAAATTAATACCGTTTTATTATTGTTGTCAGAAATAATAAATATAAAACCCTGAGTAAGTGCATAGACAACACTCCAGTTTCCCCACTTCATAAGACTATTTTCAGTACTTATTTATACTGCAACCAGTCATGGGTCAAAATCAACTGTGCATCCATATTCAAAGTTGGGCTAAAAGCTTACCTTTGGTTTCCTCTCATCCCAGGAAGAAAGCACAGTAGGCTCCTCTTCATATGCAGAATTCTGCTTGTATTTTAAAGTACCTCTCCTTTCCAAGAGCTGCCCCAGTTGCTCTTAGGATAGATGTCTTAACTGCCATTAAAATATATAGACTGTACCAAAGATATTTCCTAGAGGCTTGAGGTTTTGTCCTTTCTGATAATTATGCTTCAAATAAACACACTCATATCATTCAGACTCTTGCCCAATTTGGATTTAGTTAAAGTGAATAAAAATACACACATAAATCTGAGAACACTAAGGGAACACTGCAGATAACATTTAGACTCTTGAAGTCTAAGCTAACTTACCTCTAACTCATTAAAATCAGTTTTAGCTACGTAAGTGTAGAGAAGGAGTAAATAATTATTAGACATATCCACATCTCTCTCCATACTGATTTTAAACACAAGCGTGTTGTCTTTAATCCTCAAATTGTAAAATGTAAGCTAGGGATTGGTGACTTTTCCCTGGGGAGCTGAGGGCTTGCCTTGCTATTACCCTGATAGAATTTCACTGACCTGTGTGATGTTTCTGATTTTCATTATTAAAAGCAGACTCAAAGCCAAGGAATGAGGTGAAAGTTACACCTTCGAAGAGAGTGTTAAATGGTGACATCTTGCTTTTTAATATAGACCTTAATCTTTACCCTTCCATCTTTTTTATAACAGAATTCATAAGCGCTATAAAAAACCGTAAATGAGATAAAAGTATGTTTATTTTATATTGCTGCAGTCTTGTGGTTACAACAGAGGATTATTCTGAAGGCAGTTCCTGCAAAAGAACAAAACATGAAATGCATCAGTGTGCATATACATGTTCTTTTTCTCTTTCTTTCCCTCGATTTCTGCTGCACGTGTATAACACTAATTTTGCCTGGTATCTTGGTAATTTCAAACTACAGCATGACAGATATAACTGTAATACTTCTCATAATAACAGCTAAAATACATGGGGGTAAATATTTTACAGAAAATGCATTCAGATATTGTAAAAACTTTTGTGCTACTTAAAAGAACATAACTGGCCAAGTAACAGCTGCTTGCGATAGGTCATACAGACTGAATAACATAAGGAATGATGTACTCAGTGGGCGCGGTGGAATTTGGGAGATTTTTCTTCCCTTAAGATGCAACGCTGAGGTGATGTGTGCTCTTGGAAAGGTCTTTTCAGTATGGGTCTCTCTGCTTGTTTCCCACCTTCTGATCATCCTTTCTGTATAAAACATATTCTCCTGCTGGAACATTCCTTTGCATGCAATGGTAGAGCACTTGGTACTAGTGTCCGATCTCTAAGAACCGGAAAGTATTACTTTAGTACCACATTTTGGGTTTGTTTTTTTTTTTTTCCATAGTTACTGCACTGAAAATGACAAAAACTCTCCAGGGTGCTAAAAACTGGTGTTGATGATTGCTAAGTGATATTACTTCCCCTCTGATGGTCACCCACAGTATAAGCAGGATGTTATAGGACACAGCACGGTTAAGGAAGATGTCTTTCAGAAAAGACTGAAATCTAATGTTCCTAAAGCCATTAAATTTACAGTTATTGCTGGGCAAAGGAGAACCATCCAGAGACTAAAACTTAGTAATTTCCCGTCTGAATCCCTTCTCCATCATCATCTGGATAAGCAGGTAATGGTTTCTGTATAAATGTGTTACCCAGTGTCGTGAGTCCTTAATCAGTTTGTGACTGCTGTGGAGCCACCTTTCAGAATTATATCCTACTGCTTAAAGTAGGTCTGTGACAACAGCATACAGGAGCAATGCGAAGGGACAAAACTGCAGCACATCTGTGCACATCTGTGTTGAATGACGTACAAAAGAGAGAAGGGTGACTTGCTCCTCTTCATCCCATCCACATAACCCCACTCAGATGCCGCTGTACAGCCGGGTGGCCTGTGTGTCACATGCAATCTCACTTCAGTGCTCTGCAGCCCGTGGAAGCATCACACACAGCAGACACTTCATACCCTGGGGCCCTTCGCAGACGCAGTGCGACAGGGCGGCGTGCAGGCACTCTGCAGACGTCCCAGGGCTTGGGGAGTTCAAATAGAAGCCAGCCAAGCCTTCTCCCCATCTGCCTACGTGATATCTATGCCCCTCATTAGGTGTGAGTAGGAGGACACTGGCAGAAGAAATCCATTGTTTTCCACGGCTTTGACGTGGGACAAGACTACAGAGAAGGCATCTGTCCCAGAGTTTGCAAAGGTCTGCAACAATGGACTTTTATATTACTGTGAATCTCTATGTTAAATAAACTAAACATTATTCAGGACTCATCGTTGGATGTGCTTGCCTAACTCCAGTTAAGTTCTAAAAACTAAAAATCACACAGGCCCTTTTAATTGAGATGCAAAGCTTACAATACATTTTAGTCCAAGGCAGCCAAGATTTAAATGGTTCACTACTGAGGTTGCATAAACTCCAGGAAGCTGTTATTCATTAATGGGTATAAGGAAACCCACCCTCTGTAATTACCATGCCTCAATGAAGACTGTATTCTTCATCACCATGGACTGTGAGAGAACATTGCATAAAAGCAAATGTCAGCTCTTTGTGACTCAGAACCCATTAATATTTCCACAGTCTTTTATATATGACTGAGTTAAAATAGGAATTTTATCTTTCTTGATAGTACCTTAGAAGGAAAGTAAACTAAATAAGAAATCCACGTTGCTTTATTAATTGGTCAGTTAAAGTGTTAAACTTTCTTTCACTGCATCCTTTCACTGCATCATAAAATGGCAGCACCTAAATTTGCCTCTTTTTATTCACTTCTCTCAACAAAATTAAGAAAAGCAGTCTCATGTAGATTTCCTTAATCTCATTTTATGTACTCATTCTTTATGATGACTAAATTACAATTCTGTCACAAATTTCTTTTATAATATGATTAATCCAGCCCCAAATAATGGCAATGCTTAGCAACTGCATTTGGGTTCACATCAGAGACATGAACTGGGCAGGTTCACTTCAACCAACTCCTGAGCTTGAATAAAGCTCAGCTCAGCTTCACTGTGCGTCTGCACCATCAAACAACTTAGCTCCTGGGTCCACTGCTGCCTCCTGTCCCCTTGACCTTCCACACAATGTACCAGTTCACTCCTAGCTTCTCTTCTGGTGCTAAACAAACAGATCCCTCTAAAATGAAATTTGGGAATGTTTTCTGGGAACAATTAAAAGGCTGAATGAGCCGCACGGTTTTTAATAGGAAAGCTAAAGAAAACAAAATTCTAGGTAGTCTTCTGATGCCAGCAACAACCCCACACATGGCCTCATGCCATATTGCTAGGCATGCAATGCCTCTCCCTACCAGGCTATTAAGAAAAAGAATTGCTCTGCAAGAGTCTTGTACAACCTTCACATTATTTCAGTTGTTTTACATCGAAAAGTCACAAACCAAAGTATTTTAGGATACAAGGGCCTTGCAGAAGTCCTAGAAAAGCTTGGGCCAGGCATCCTGCAGGAGGCACACATCTACAGTTCACTGAGAAGGATTAGCTGTGAGCAACGTGAACACAAGCCACTGTACTACCTCACCTGGAGTTAGGAGAAGAGTGGGTAGGCATCAGATATAAATGTTTTTTATATAAATTATTTATTTTTATATTATTATTTATATTGATTTCATAGATTTATTTCATATGTTTATTATTTATGAAAATCTATATTTATTATTTATGTAAACTTACTCATTTGTTCCAATGAGCAAACCTGTGGAGGAAGGTAAGCTCACTTTTTGTTTGAGAGCTGCTTTTCACATGTCCCAGGATAACAGGATGTTTCTCTATGATATTCACTTCTAAATCAGGGACAACTTTCTACAGTAAAACAATGCACTAAAATAACTAAAAAGCCTAAATAAAGGATGTTTCCAAGGGGAAGACCAATCCCTCACACACTTTCTTATTCAAGGATACAATGAATATTTGACTGAAGCTTACAGGACTGCAGTTTCCAGAAGGGGTTAATAGAGTGTTAAGGAAACATATTCTGGTGTAGAAAAGGGACCTTAGCTTCACAGGAAAAACAAGGATATATGCATTTCAAAAAAATGTTTTGAGTTTGGTGTCTGAACTTCCAGAAGCAGACAGAAAATGAAAACAGGTCAAAAGACAGCAAAAGGTGAAAGAAAATACCTGTTGTGAGGATTGAGCAGGTAATCACCTCCCATAAGACGTGGATAAACTTAGAAGTCAATATAGATAAGCAAGAAATTCTTCTGGGAACCAAAGATGAAGTAACTTATGAAATGCGCACTTTAAACTGAATTAGGGACCAAAATAGTCTCCCTCTAGACTTTATCTACAGTCAATCACTTACTAGTATGTGAGCCAAACCCCTACATATCAGCTCGAAATTTGATTAAGTGAGAATAAGCCTTCTTAACGCTCATGCCAAGGGAATTACGAAGATAGGAGTAAAGCTATAGAAACCCCTGTAAAAGTCTATTATGATACATAAATTAAATAGGTCAAACCCCACTCTGACCTTTCTTCATTTCTGGCACATCTCGTCCACTAAGTTAATATTTGTTTGCATTCATTTTCTGCACCGTACCTGAACATACTGGTCGATGAGGGACCCTGAGCCTGTGCACATCAATCGCAGTACTTCTCACACTGGCCTTAGGATCACCAGGAACATTGAGAGACTGGCCGGAGTGAACAGAGCCCTTCCATGTCAGAGAGCCAGTAAAGTCATTCCTGAAGAAGATGGGTCATCTCAGTGGTTGGCAAGTTTCAAGTCTATGGATTTCTCCTACCTCATGTTTTTTCAACAATTAACATGAGTTCAAGGAGAGGTCCCATTTTATTGAAGGGTCTAATTGCAAGAGTAGAGAGAACAATTAGAGCCAAAAATGTTTTAGCTGAACAGGACTGACGAGGATCAAAAAACTTGTTGAAAATGAAGCCTTGAGTGACATGGTGATGGATACATCAGGAGAAATTTTGCATATTTTTATAGGAGGAAACTACTGGATTAAGGAAAAAGCTCAACATAGATGTGTGGCAACTAATGCTAGAACGAGAAACCAATAGGTGCATTTGCATTATTCATAGGTGCATTTGCAAGAGTTGGATAGACTTGAACAACACTATAAGGAAAACCTTATGAGATATCTGACAGTAAGTTATCAGAAACTTTGATAAGCTTGCTATTTTTTCCTATTTTTACCTAATGGCAGGCCTATACACAAAGTAGGAACTGACACAGTGCAGCCCAGAAGATTGGTGAGACAGCACACTAAAGTGGGGTGGAGGGGCAATGGTTTTATATGTAAGAAGTCTAGTTTCAGTTCTCCTCTCTACTATGCTTCCTATGTGAAATCCAGCAAACCTTTCTGCCAGGTTTTATAAAATAGGACTTCCCTACTTCTGTGATCTTTTCTGTTGTCAGCGTCTATTGGCTAAACCAACACCATCTTGCTCAGGAAGAATTAAGAACAGGTTTTCCAGCCACAAACTCAGCTCAAAACCATCATCTGCATGTGCAGCTTAACCTGGAAGTTCAGGCTGCTGATACTACTGAGAGAAGGAAGATGTGGAGGCCATTACAGGGAATGGGGATGGGATAGCCTTTTCCAGAAAGAAACTCCAGCCTTCAACCCCATACACCAGCAAAAACAGCCTTCAGGTGGCACCACCCTTTCCCCAGACAATCCCAAGGCCCAGCTTGATCTGCTCCTCCTGTTTAACATAACAGCAAGGACATAGCAAGGCTAATTTTTCCAGCGATTCGTCCTGTCACCATGAACGGGATATTTGTGTAGACAGGGATGTCTGTTTGAAGAGTGGAGAAGAAGGAAGATGAACTCACGGGAAAGTTGCAAAACCTGGATCCAGGTACCAAATGTGGGCTGCTCTGTTAGAGAGAACTGGCTTCATACAATATTTTCAAGAGGCTTCCTCCAGCCAGTCTACTTTCTCTGGGTGGCATGGATGAATTGTGAATTATCACCTCATCTTCTGTAATTAACCATATCAAACTTCTGCATTTTTCAATATTCATCCATTATTGCTTTCACTACGACACTTTGTAATGGACATGCTAAATGGCAGGAAGCTGCTTCTGATTTCAGTGCACAGAATAATGTGTTCCCACTTCCACACACAGACAAGAAAATTAACAATCGGAAATGAGATGACTTATAATACGCATTTCTCATGAATCACTGACAAAATATTTTATGACCTCCTGTGAGATAAGAGCAAGACAAAGGGGATATTAGTAGATTTGTTAAAAAGGAGAATAGTTTTGGCAGAATATCATTCTTTTCCATTTCAAAAGTGCCTATGGAGAAAAAGTTTCCCTAGAAAAAAGTGCAATTCACTGTAGAATCTTATCCAGTGTAAGCTCATTAATATGCTCATTTAAGGCCTCTGAATATAAATATGCTCTTCAGAATGGTACTTCAGTATCAGATCTGAAACATTTTATTGCATTATTAAGATAGATGCTAATTCTGACTTCCTCCAACTTATTTCCTTTTATGTATTTAGCTTTCCAGAGTAACAGTGTTGTTTTATAGTAACAGTAACAGAATAGCAAACAAAAATAAAACTGTTGCTTTTGTGTTGGAAACATGATTTACCAAAGACTTGGGGGGAGGGGAGAGAGACGGTGAGGGGGGTGTCAGCCACCACAATGTATTTTTTTATTTTTCCAGTTAGAAATGAATTTCAGCAAAACCAGATTATTTTCATGAATGTCATTGATTATTCCATTATTATAGAATTCTGAAACTGAAGACATTTGTTTCATTTTGATTTCTGAAGATGAGAAGGGTATTAAGTGTTAGAGTATCTTATTTTTACCTCCCTCCTGACTTTTTTGTGTTCATCATTAGATAAAATGGAAAACAGAGAAAGATCCTGTTTTTCCTTTCCTTTCCTTTCCTTTCCTTTCCTTTCCTTTCCTTTCCTTTCCTTTCCTTTCCTTTCCTTTCCTTTCCTTTCCTTTCCTTTCCTTTCCTTTCCTTTCCTTTCCTTTCCTTTCCTTTCCTTTCCTTTCCTTTCCTTTCCTTTCCTTTCCTTTCCTTTCCTTTCCTTTCCTTTCCTTTCCTTTCCTTTCCTTTCCTTTCCTTTCCTTTCCTTTCCTTTCCTTTCCTTTCCTTTCCTTTCCTTTCCTTTCCTTTCCTTTCCTTTCCTTTCCTTTCCTTTCCTTTCCTTTCCTTTCCTTTCCTTTCCTTTCCTTTCCTTTCCTTTCCTTTCCTTTCCTTTCCTTTCCTTTCCTTTCCTTTCCTTTCCTTTCCTTTCCTTTCCTTTCCTTTCCTTTCCTTTCCTTTCCTTTCCTTTCCTTTCCTTTCCTTTCCTTTCCTTTCCTTTCCTTTCCTTAAGAAGGTCTGAGACTTCAAGTAAGAAAAGTGAAAATGGCATTTTCTGAAACTGAGCAAAATGGCATTGACCATGGATTGATATGGATTGACAATGATATTGACTTGGATATGAGTGGCTTTATGTACATGGAGATGGTGTTGATGGTGGTGGTGATGATGGTGGTGATGAGAAGATAAAAAAAGGTGACTTTTTAAAGCAAATTGAACCTCTGTGAAAAAAAAAAGTTGACCTTTTCAAAATCTGCAATATGGAAAAAAAAAAGCTTAGAAATCTCTCTTTTTTTTCAATCAACTTTAAATTTAAAAGTGAAAAAATGTGATCATAAATACTACATCTGTCAAGTAGGTTAGCTGCCTTATATCCCTTACACTGAAAAAAAGTTGGTTCGAGATTTCTGTTCAGTTGGCTCAAGGTTTCTTTCCACACTGCGAATCTGTAATGAATAGTTAAAACCCTTGGGCTTCAGGAAAGAAACCCCTTTGAAAGAGGTAGCCAGAAAATGCCAATATGACACCTGTTCTATAGCTATTCCTTGGACTTAAGTACGCAAATCAAGACAATCACCTAAGAGGGCCAGTGGCTCAGTAAAGTATGATATATACTATTTTGCCGATCTTCAGCTGGGTAATACCAACACAAGAATGACTTTCTGGGAAGCATAAATGACTTTTTGGCAGTAGATAACAGGGATGTTTTTTTTTTTTTAATGCCAATTTTTGGTCAGTGCCTGTTTAGGAAAGAGTTTGCACTGGAATTAGGAAACACATTGCTTTTTTTTTGATTGCCCGATTTTATTAACAGTCTTTCTCAGCAGTGGCAGTGAATGCTGATGAGTCAATACATGGCCAAGATCCAAGCAGTCATTTTCTTGTAATTAGGAATTTTTATGGCAAATAATCAGACAAACGAAGGTAATTTCTTTAGCACAAGTGGGCACAAACAAGTGGTTACCCCCATCTCATGTTTACATCAAGAAAAATTATTCTTTGGCATCATGAGAAAACTCCTTGGAAAGCTCACTTCAGTGAACCTTCCCACAGCACCAATGGCCTAATTCTAGGCTTGAAGCACATCTATTTCTTTGAATTCCTATTTCTATTTCTGTGCCCTGCAAGCACAGAATGATTGTGGCAAAAAAACCCCACTGATGACTGTTTACGATAATTATTTCAAAGCCAACCAACTTAGGGTCTTTAAAAATAAAGGGTCTTAACAGGTGCATGGGCAACAGGCATTTAAGTCTTATAAAATTGAATTTGCATTGAGGATGTGGCTGGCAGCAGAATTTAGAACAAAACTAATGCGTATTGTTCAATGAGTGAGGAATTTAGCAAACTTTACTGTGTTATTAGCTTTGAATTGAAGACAGGTAAGAGCAAAGATGATCCATAAATTATAATATGTTGAATATAATAATAATAAAATCTCTTTTCTGCCTGGAAGGGAAGGGAACTGGTTTAGTCCTTTCTTTACTGCTCGTCACAATGACTGCCACTGTCACTAGTCCACCCTCCCTCTCTGTACAACTGGCATCAAACAGATGGTGTCCACGTGGCTAACCTCTCTTCCTCCCAAAATATGGTGTCTGCTTTATCCACTGTGAAAATTATTGGTCTGTACTATCCTTAGACCTAGGTTTGGGGGATTGTCTGAGAAACTGCAGAATTATACCAGGTAAGGGTCAACGATTAAACAAAATGGGTGACCACAGGGCAATGCTCAGGCAAATGCTCTGACCCTCTCCATTTACTAGTAGAAATGTAGTTAACATGCCCAAAGCTGCACCAGGCATAAGCTTTCAAAATCTTCAAGAACAGGTCCCACATGAAATCTTACAGGTCTTGTAATAACCTGTAAGGTACTCAAATATTTACCTTATCCCTATCTCCCAGAAAAATCTAGCCTCATTCATTTCCAAGTTGTGTTATGCACTAACCACGACAATCTTCTGCAAACAACAGATTCAAATTACAAGCAGAGACTTCACAGTATAGTTTAGCAACATCTTCCTTCACAACCTGCTGGCAAACAGCCTGCTCTGGCCACATCTCAGTGGTCAGTGGGATCTCTCTGGCTGATGAACCTAGCTTTTCTAAAAAGCCTTGGTCTGTTACCCATAGCAACAACCCTCCTTTTGTGCTGGCTCGATAGAACAGATAAATAACGCCCTCTGGAAAGACAGGAAAGGAGGACTGGGAAAGGGGGTGCTTCTTGTGGGGGAAGACTGGACATAAGCCATTCCCTGAGGTGAGAGCAGGGCTGCTGGGTGGTAGGAAGGAGTTCCAAGAAGATAAGTTGTCATCATCCGTAACTCCCCAAAATATCCTGTAATGTCAAAAAATTCACTGAGTTTAATCTTTCACGTAGCAAAAGTCTGATGCAGCTGTCACTGCTCTCTGCCAGCCCTCATTTTCCCACTTGCCCTTATACCCACTACGACACCAGCAAAACAGACTTTCACCTATTCTGGTTAACAGCCTTTGTTCAACCCTGTCTTCAGCTGCCCTGTGACAGCTCCCTTGAGTAACCGTCCCAACCCTTGGAGAAACCCAACACAAACGTTACACAAAGCAGTACTGACATCTGACGTGTCACCAATGCCTGGCTAAGGTAACTACATGGTTTCTGCCAGAAGGAAAGCCATCTGTGACTCACCCCCTCTGCCAGGTTGCGAGTTTCATGGATAATATTAGCTGCATCCAAGCTAGGGGATTGAGAGCGCTTTCCCCTCACAGGTCTGGCTCTGGCTACTTCCTGGCTCCATCCTGGACCTTGAGTGATGATGACTCAGGAGGGAAACCTGGGCACACGGTACCGTGAAAGACACTGTGATGTGATACAGTCAGGCCCCTGGTGAGCATCTCAAGGACAGCCATAGTGTGTTCATGCTCCGCAGTCAACCAGCTGCTGCAACAACCACACAAATTCAGAGGTGGAATACTAGCCCAGCTTGTGAAAACAAACCTGTCCCTGGTTTCTACTGAGGAACATTTAATGAGGCTGTATACAATCCTAATCATACATACTTTTCTGATCTGTCCTGAGCTGCACCTTATTGCTAATCAGTTGCTGAGGTGGCCTCAGCCCAGCTACTATTTTAAGTGGAGAGTCCCATAATTACCTGCTACCCTGAAACTATTCCTTAAGAGAAAACCAAAAGAAGCTTGTTGGCATTTTTATTAGAGGGGGGGCAGCCTAAAAAGAGAGAGATGGGGACAAAGAAGGAGACAAAGAGTTCTGACTGCAGGTGGGTGACTTTCCCTGGGGCTGAAGTGAATTATCTCAGATGGTTCTTCCCAATGGTGAGAGATTTCCCCCCCACCGATGACTCCACAGTTGCCACCACATCATAAGATCTCTTGAGACGTTCCACCAAACATTTAATGACAGCGGTTTCACTCCACCTTGTTATCACACCTGTGACTATGGCAAGTACAAAAGGTAGTATGGCTCCACAGCTTTTAGGCAACAAAACAAGGAAAAAGCAAAACCACAGCAAAAACAGAAACATTTTTAAGCACAGAATCTCTTAAGGGGTCAAAAAAAAAATTGCTGTTAAATACAAATTTTAACATATGAGCTGAAATCTACCTCGCCTTGCTGCCTTTTGGTAGATAGTCTTTAGGATATTGCAACACTCCACAAGGCAAGGGCAATTTAGCAGTGTTATTACCTTCTTTTTTTCAAACTCGATGCCAACATTCATTTTCAGTTTTGCTCTTCTCTTTTTCAGCTGAACTCCTGCTGGAGGGTGGAAACTTTCTTATAATCATTTATGAAAGTAGTGAAGGACTCGATTATTGGAATGTCTGCCCTGTGCATTTTTGGTTTGCAGCATTATGAGGTAAAACCAAGCACAAAGCAAAAGATAGCTGAAACTCAACAAGCCTTGTTCCCATTAAGGAACAATGCTCAAACTTTTGCTCTGAATGTTTTATTTCCTGAAGAAACAACAGACGAAATTTTGTCCAGAAAAAAATAATGTCCAGGAATGCAACAGAAAAAGGGTAAACAAAATACGATCATGTTTTCAGGATTGATTTTCTAGGAAGAGCCAGGCTACAAAATAGGCATCTATAGAGGATGTTAATGAACTCAGGCTTGCTTGACTTACCATCCAGGAACAGCAACCTTTGTTTACACTAGTGTTAAGACTTTTCAACCATATACTTTGTTCCTACGGTTAAAATGAACAAAACTTTAGTTTAAGGAGGGATGCTGTCCTCCAAAATGTGTAAACCCATGGCTACGGCTCTCAAAGGGAGGACCTGAAGATGCACTGGCTCAGTCACAAGGGCAGTTAGTACCTAACAGCACCGCAGCTCTTAAGATATGTCTATTCCACAACCAAAAGTGCAACTGAAGACCATGTACCCAGGCTAATTTTAAATTAGCCACTGCAGTGCAAAGCTCAGAGCAGCTGGGAGACTTGCACATTCACACAGCTCCTCAGAGGCAGAGCGAGCAGCCTGCACTCAACACTGCACGTTTGTAATTACAGCATAATCGGTACTTGAGCTGTCTTGTTTAAGGCTAGCTCAGTTAGATCTATGCGGGCTGTATTCAAAGGACAGAACAGACATCCTCTAGGAGAATAACACCTAAATGAAGTCTTAGACTGGGTAAAGGAAAAAGGAAAACATCATCCACGGAGAGATGAGAAAAAAAGCAGAAGGGGTAGTCAGCCCTGTAGCTATGTCAGACCCTTTCTGGCAGACACATACATGAGTAAGGCTCTGTTTACCGAGTGAGTTCTCAGCCTTGCATACAAAAATACTGTGGACAAGAGCAGTATGAATTTTCTTTCTTTGATATCAGGAGATCAAAGCATTCCCACAGACACATTGCTTTGTCATATTGATATTAAGGGGCAGCTAGCTTGTGCATGAAGTTTTGTGCATAATGAAACTTAATAAGCTTAAAGAGCTACCCCTGCATTTCTCTATTTGACCACATCTGCTTATTTAATTTTCCTGATGGTAGAAAGCTACAGCTGTCAGAACGAGGCAGTAGGTTTGGATATCTCAGCACTCTGATCCTTTCATCACATCATTACAACGGCATTGGGTGAAACATGGGTCACAGGGGAAAAGTATTGATAAAAGATTCACTCTGTCTGATTTCTTTCATGCTATATTATTGAGTCATCATCCTTTAAGCTGCTCACTATTTATGATGTGCACAAAATACATATTTAATTGTCCAATTCAACACCACTAGCGCTGTGGCCTCTGACAGACTTTCATTTATCTAAATGTGGTTTTCTTTCTCTGAATTTACAATGTTGCTTAAGAAAATTAATTTGGTCAAATTCCCCCAGAGGTTCAAGGGGGCAAACCATTTCTTCATTTCCACTGAAGATATTGTTATTGGATTTGAAATTTTCTTTTTAACAAAGAATTAATTTGCATACATTAGAAGCTAGCCAGTTCTAAAATCAAGAAGCTGGAAAAATACACTGATAAATATTCCAATGTATTTCTATATTTCTCTGCATTTCAAATGAGGCCCAGATACTCACTGCCTAAACTTTGATGTGATTACCCTCCCCTTTCCTGCAGCAGAGATGCAGAAAAATATTGTGCACCAGAAAAGCTGGATGCTATTGCTTTACTGGAAGCAATATCCACCTGCACAATGCAAGACTGTCTTACATTTGGACTGTGATGTTGGAAAGAATTGTTTTTCATACACAGCACAGCATAATAGAACAGGTATCCCAGAGACAGAGAATATTATAACTATGCAGAATGTACAGCTAATATATGTGTATGTATATATATATCTGTTGAAAGTATATTATGTGTAACACGCTGATAGCATAAATGCTGTTATCAGTTAAGGAAATTGGCCTGAAATGATCTAAAATACTTGCTATTTAGCTAAAAAGACCTGTCAACAGGAAGCAGGTTCCGACTACAATCACTGTAAGGATGAAAATGCTGCAAACAGAAATCATTCTTAATATCTATTTGCTGAAGGCCCTTGCGGATGGAACTGTGACTTTGCACACAGTGGGGAGTTACAGGTTCAGGACTCTGACATACAAAAATATCATATCTGTACTTTTGGAGACAAGACAGATACATTTTGTTTCAGAGATTGTTTCAAAATAACAGCAGACAGTGTGGAAAGGAGCGGGGCACTGCAAGGAATAGTAAATAGATATAGTCAGGTATTAATACGGCCGCAGTAATATCTCAACTCCTTCTGTGTATTCCCTTTAATTAAATAAATAAATCATTTCAGGTGTTTTCCTGACACTTTTATGTATTTTTTCCCCCGAATAATTCAGTGATATGCACGAATAGGCATCAAACTTTTAATTTAACAGTTTCATACTTCTGTTGTTCTCATCAATCCTCTATGGTCTGTAAAGTATTCAAAAGATCATCTGCAAATACTAGATACTTAAAAACATGGAAAAATCTATAATCCACTGGCTACAACTACCAAATAAAATAGAAATTAATCTCAATAATTTGGTTTTTATGATTTTTCTATCAAAGACTGAAATGCAAGCAGTTCCTAACACCTGGAACTCTGCAAAAGAATCCACCTTTCTCAGTGCAGTAACATAAAAAGTAGAAAACTGGGATGCGTGCATCTAGGTACAGTACTATGATTAAATATAGCTGGTCAAAACAGTGGAGAAGTCAAAATTAATTGTTAGCTAATACCACTGTATAAGGCTGTGTGGGTGACAGAGAGGTGTTGCATCTAAAAAGGATTTGTTTGCATTTTTTACATCCTCTGTTCTGCACATGGTCTTCAGAAACTGCATGACTAGCTGCAGATACAACAGGAAATGCTTCATAAACAGTGAGGAATCAGTGAAGGAAGATGTGTGCAGATGATGGAGCATTATGTACTGATGTGCTCTGCCTGTAAGCTTGCAGCAGGATTACTGCTGTCTGCTAAACCTACACATTTATCTTTGTAAAGTTCTACAGTCTTGACATAGCTGTAGCAAATCGGCAATAGTCAAAATCAACCTTGCATTAAACAAAGCCAAGTCCTGTCTTGTTAAATGTTGATGAAGTCTGCTGCTAAAAAAGAAAAATAAATTGTTTCTAAAAGTAGCAAAAAACATTAGCCAAAATATAATCTTAATGGTTTAGGTAAACTTTTCCTGGAATGATGACAGCCAGAACTAAGTCCTGCTCTTGATGAAGTTAATGACAAAATCAAGTGGATTAAATGGGGACATTGGAATGTATCCCTCAGTTTTCTGAGAGCTATTTACACCATCTGCTTATTAATTCATACCCTCAGGACTTGTTCTCAGGCTACAGCTTGTGAGCAGCTTCAAACAAGTGACATTTTATGGCAAAAAGTCAAGTAGTAGAGGATATGATTTTTGTTATTCCCTCTAAAATCTGAGCCCAAGATTCTCTTGAACTCCTCACAACAAGTTAGAACCCTTTTTTTGTGAAACAGAAGACTGTAATACACCATGTTTATAAGTACCACTTTCTGTGTTTTGTAATTCTAGCCTGATTCAACTTTGCTCGAGATGTAGTTCAAGTCCATCTGTAAAATGATAGTACCAGTGACGTGTCCTTACAACACAGCATCATTCAGATTCGAGCGGTTTTATTTTGTATCAAGAAAGGATGGCGTCCAGAAACCAAGTTCCGAAGATGGTTTTCTCAGTGTTTTCAATACCTTGGCACTGCCAGGAAAAAACCAGTAGAAGGGCACCTATACAGAGGCTCAAGGTCTTTACAAGGTTTTATTTGCATTAGGACACTATAATAATGATAAATTTAGGATGGCTACAATCCATTTATCATAGCCTCTGTCAGAGGACTGGAGAAATGAGATGGGACTCAACTACTCTCCATATAAAACATTACTCTGAAACATAGGGCACTTTGTTCCCATAATGACAGTGCTTGTCAGATAACATTGATGAAGCTTTAACGTTATTGTGCCCTGAAGTACATTTCATTGTAGCTACAGAGTTTAAGATGAACAAAGGTCCTGCCTTGTTTTTAAAGAAACGCGTTCAGAACTGCTTGAAACACCAAACTTTCAGCAAATGATTACTATACCAAAATCAGACTATGATGTCTCGTCGGACTAGTCATTACGTACCCCCTAAAACAGCAGCTCCTTTGCTGGCTCAAGAATGCACTCTTGAGGCTTAGGTAGGCTTACTTCTACCCCCTTTCCCTACCTACACCAGCTGAAATAGGTTGTTAGAAAAGGTAACAGATGAAGCTGCAAATGAGAGCTCCTCCTTTATCTGTTTAGAGCAGAGCTGGTCACTTCGCAAGTGCAACATGAAAACATGGTAAAATGTGTGAAAGGAATGATTCCATGGTATGCTATCTCTCCTGGGGTAGGGCAGTTTCAAATATTGGGCTTCTCAGCAGTACACCTTAAAGCAGTGCGCTGCCATAAACAGTTATGACAGATGCTGGACTTACCAGGAAAAATGAGGAGAAAAGCAAGCAAACAAAACCCCAAATCATTAAACACTAAACATTTTTATCTTCTGAGTTCTATAGCCATAGTATTTTAATGCCAAATCAGTGCATCTTGCTTTTCTTCACCACAACAGCACTGAAAACTAGGTGATCAACTATTCAGCAGGACACCATAGACCATAGCTCATTTTTATTCCTATTAAGCAGTGTCTTGATTTTTGCAAGGTGCCAAAAGCCCCAAGCAATGGCCTCCCAGGTGTCCAGCTCACCTTCTCACAGTCATGAGTAAGAATCCACAGGAATGCCAATGAAAGCCTGGCAGTACCAAGAATTTGTGCCATGCACTTCAGGTATTACGGTATTCTAATATCTCATAAAGGAGCAAACACAAAGCTGACTGACACAAATGAAAAAAAATCCACCAAAATGTTTTGGGTCAGACTCCAGGGAGGAAAAGCTTTTTATTCTCAACATTTAAACTGAGGCAGAACATGCTAGCCCAGAACTTCCACCGCATTTAGGACCCTAAAGAAACTAATTTTTTAATCACATTTTCAATACAGAAGTAACTGCCTGAGAATAATTGCCCATCTGTCTTGTTGGTACAAATGCAAATGATGAGGGCTGACTCTCATGTCCAGCTGCTACGGAAATGGTAAAATTTTCAAAGTTTTAAGCCTCATTTGCATTATTCAGAAGTTTCTCAATATATTCATACATCCACATTTGAATGGACCACAGCTATTTATTGAAATGATAAAATAAATATTTGCTTTAAAACACAGTCTTGCTCTTGATTTATTGTATTCATTAAATACTGTCTGCCTTACAGGGACAGCAGCAAAATCAACACACATCAGTATTATTTTTCTTTGTGTGTGTGCGTATGTGTGTATGTGTTGAATCTGACCACTGCCAATTTATCTGAAGGTGAATAAGCTGACTCATACTGATATATGACTTTATTTATGCTTTTGTTGTTGTCTACTTGCCTAGATAGAAGTGGATTTTATATTAATTCATTATATTCTGCCTAAAGTATAAAATAAAATCTCACAAGACTGCTAAAACTGCTTTACATAAAATAGAAGAGTAAAAATTTCTTTGTCTTATTTAACCTTGACTTGACTGTATCCTATTGATTATACATGCATGCTCTAAAACACATTAAGGGCTCTTCCAGGTAGAATTAGTTCTTGAATTAAAAAATACTGAAGAAAGTTACTGACATATGCAGGTTACCCTACCTTTTTACTATAATCTATACTTAATGTTCTTAACCTCTGTGGCTGTTTGTTGATCCTATCTCAGTCTCATGGTTGAAGGCGAATTCATTATAGCACAGTAGGTTTAAATACTGATAAGAAATTAGAGACCTTCTGTCCTCAGAAAACAGAAGTTTTTAAATCAAATTTAAAGTGAGTAATGAGAAATTTGTCTTCACGAGTATCTGAATTCATGCTGGTCTTGCACTGTTTTAAATGAGTGACAGATGATTAATAAAATTAGAATCACTGTGATGACTTCTTTCATTACTTTTCACTTACACATCTACAGCTGGATACGCTTTCATTTTTGGAAAACAAAAATGTGGGCATAATTCAGGATTTCCTTAGTCTTTGCTATGAATTTTTAATCGCTATTTTTAGGGGCAAAACTTAGCTGCAAAGCAAGTACATATCTAGACAGAAAACTCGAAACCCTCTGTTTTCCATGTGAATGGTCGTTCACTGAAGCCAAGGTACAGACCTGCTTTTGGCAGATCCTAGTCCATTCGATGTCCACTAATTAATCCCAGACTGTATTCCTATTCCTTTCCTCTGCATGATAAATTGACTTTCCTTTTTGCTGAAGGCACCTGGGTTTTGCTGTTGCTAACATACATGCTGCCTGTGTTTTATATGGCCATATGCTCATGATGACAACAGAAACTCCTAGGATTGGCTTTATTACTTTCTGTGGCAACTGACCAAATTTCATAAGGAATGATCCTGAAGGAAGTCGGAGCTGCAGAACTTGGGAGACTCCACAAGTTGGCTGCACGTATCAGAGTGAAGTGCAAGGGAGAGCTTAGCACTAGCAAAAATGCTGAGCAAAGATCTCTGACACTGAAGAGAGTAGGCTTCAAGCTTAGAAAGGCTGTACCCAGTCAAAATACAATGCTAGCTAAACTAAATACCTCATATGCAGCAAATAAACCTAAACAGTAGGATATTATGAAAGAAAGACCAAGTGAAAAGGAAAATCATATCTGAATGCAGATTTCTTTTTCAACCTTGAGCTGATTCTTGTCTTTACAGGAAAGAAAAATCCCTTAAGCTTAACATACAAACACTCTGTGCAGGACTAAGTATAAATAAGATACAATGCTTCTTTGGAGTTTATTATACACAGCAGCTATGCACCTCTTGCTTCTGAAGAAATTCAGTTAAAGCTTATTGGCATCCTTAATCACATCAATGTCCATTTCGAGCTCTTCATACAGCAAGTCTAAAAAGTTTACAGAAAAAATTGCTCTTTGATAAAGAAATAAAAAACAAATAAGGACCCTGGGGATTTAAAAGGGTAAAAGCCTGTCCCTAATTGATTGTAAACTGATGACAAAGTGAAAACTGGAAGATTTGTTTGAAGCAGATGTTTGTTCTAGAGCTGTTCAACCATCAAAAAAAGAATGTCTCCTGAGTATTTACCAAATGAGGATTGATGAAAGAGTATTAAAGCTACACTAAACCTTTTACCTCCTTTGCTAAATAAGAGTCCCAGAGCTTGCAAAGAGGGCTGCCATTGAAGCCATAGATTCATGTTTTGATCACAGGCATGGGTGCACACATTAGGGAAGAGTACTGTGTGATCTGCAAAAATCATGCTTGGAAGCTATCAGGGAATTCATGGCTTTCATAGGGCAAAGGTTTAGAAAGAAACTAAATTGGAATTCAAGTTTTGGAACAAAAACTGTGCATCAGAAACACAATCTGAACAGTGATCTTCTAGGGCTGGCATTCAGGAAAGCATCAAAAACCTCCGAAGTGTTATGAACTATATGTTCCTTTTAAGTCACTAAAACCAGCTGATAACTGCGTAGGGAAACGCTGTGTTTCAGTTTCATGCAAGCAAAGGTTTAAAGGAGTGACATGGGACTATTATTGCTTTCAATTTATGGTTAATGCAAAGAGAGTTTTGGGGGATGTGGAAGACAGTCTTTGAAGTAGAAAACAAAAGCAAACTGGGACATCACTTTTAAGAAATCCCCGATAGTCCTGATTCAAAAGCTTATTGCAACTAACAGACCATTCAGTGTCAAACCTAGAAACAGTCTTAAGAAAAACTAAAGTTGGAAGTACATATTAATAACAAGTAAATAGAAAAGAAAAGAAAGTCCAAAGTATATAGTTTTGGAGCCTATACATTCTCAACTCTCCTCTTTAATGCTGTTATGGGGTGCTGTTATGCATAACATGTCAGTAGCAGAAATACCAAGGGTAGAAAACTTTCATTTCTAAAACCCTGTTAACCTAATTTTCCCTAAGCCTATGCTGTTGCTCAGAAAAGTAAGGATACATTTCATTTTTCTGAGGAAATCTCCCAATGGTATTAAAAAAAAAAAAAAAAAAAGAACTACAAAATTATGATCCCAATAGTCTATGGCTTGAAACCCATTTGGCAAGATGAGGGGAACCCCGTGGGTGACCATGAAGAGCTCAGCCCCTCGCCTTCACACTGTTCTTCTCAGCAGCTCTGCTGGAAGGATAACACCACTACTATATTAGATGCTTGCTCCTGCACCCTAATATTTTCTGATAAATTAAGACACCTCAAAAATCCAGAAGCAGGATTTTCTTAGTTAAAGAGCCACAAACAAATAATTTTAATAAATGTTTCATGGCAGCTGCTCTGTCATATTGCATAGTATATTTATCTGCTGTTTCAATTATTAATAGCATAAGACGAACTGTCTCTTAGGGTCCAGTAAGAGTTGGTGTTAAGCTTGAGAGAGAAACAAACATTTCTGAGGAGGTCAAAAGTCTGAAAGTGTTATTGCTTCCAATAAAAATCTGAAAAATCTTCTATGGTGAAATTATTTCCTGAAGATTGTCCAGGAATGAGAGACTTCTGCAGTTTCTGAAATAAAGCCCAGTCTTCCAGCTTCTGGAAAGACTATATGCCCACTTTCCAGCAACTTAAAACAAGGAGTCTTCACAATAACTGCAGTTCTGAGGGAACTGCTGAAGTGTTTCACCTGACATGGATGAAAGGCACAATCCAGTCACTGCAGCAGACAAATTTCAGGGACTGTAGTCTGCTAAGTACACACAGATGTATATTACAGTTCAGAACTCAGTCGGTATAACCTAAATGGGTTTCACTTTGAATGCAAATGCACTTTTGAATGCAATCTTAAAATGGTGTCTTGGGTATAGATTTGAAAGTCAAACATAACCTAAGCACATTATTCATTAGCAATCAAATATTCTATTGCTTCACTATCTTTTCTTTGTATTTAATTCTTTACCAAGTATAATGCATTATACTATAAACTTTCAGATTTAACTGTCAGTAGGATTCTCCTGCCAGATTACCAGACACCATTTATTCATATAGTGGCATCCAAGGTAATTATATAAGGAAGCAACCATAAGCGTTTGATGTGTTAGTAAATGCAAGATGATATAACTGAGTGTTATAAAGTCTGGACGTATATTAAGAACATTTGTGATGCCAGACAGTATTTGTATAGTTAGCATGATGGGCTTGTCTGCCACAGCGAACATACACGTGCAGGGTGATATGCCATACTGGATAGGTCTAGGATTTTATATTCATTTGTTCAGTAAAGGGCCCGATTCTGCAACTCCTGCTGGTTCTGGGTGATACGTTGCTCTGTACCTCTTCCCAGTACACAGGGCACCCTTAGTGACAGCTGAGTTTCGTTTATGACTTTAAGAGTTCTCTTTGACTAGAAATACAGGGGCTAGCTTGTGAGCAAGAAAGTAGAGATTTCCACTGTTTGGTGCTTTCAGCTCTTTATCGCTAGCATTTTTTAACATATATTCCAGATTTTCCTTATGACGAAGTGTGCCAAGGGGACCCTTGTTGAGGTTCCATTCAAGGTGAAGACAGAACAGCTCTAGAGGGTGGCAACTGGCCACCTTGACTCAGTTTCTCACAGTATATGAAAACACAGCTTTTAAGTTAACTTGGTCCTTTCTCTATTTAGGATGTGTCCAGCAACCAGCAGTTCACATAAAAATGATCTAGATGTCTCAATTCTTTGCTCTTTGCCTGAAGACAGTCAGGTTTCAGGCATGTCCATGCAGAGACCCACAGTGACTTGCTATTCCTGGAGGGGAACGTTGCAGAATCTGATCAAAGCACAAGCTACTGAAGAGCTGTAACAATTCTCTTAGGATGGCGGTAACACTTCTGTTAGAAGAGTTAGACCTGCAGAAAAATAAACAAGATTTGTTTTGAGGGCTCTACAATGGAGGTAACACCAAAAGTAGCTACTGCACATCTTCAGTCAGTGAAAGGAGAAGACTTGGAGGAATTTAGATACCAGCGTAAAAACTGTAGAAGAAAAGATTCAAATGACCTTAAAAATATCCTAAATGTCTTGTTGTAACTTGCCTGAAAGTTTCCCATCTAAATATTTTAGTTACCTGGATATTTTTTTTCCCCGTTAAACAGCATATTTCATTTTGGTGTTTATATGCAAGTGTGGAAAGGATGGGTCAAGTGATCTAGTGGGTCAAGAGAAGGACACAATCTCACTTTTTTTTTTCCCCTCATATTAAATACTCCCAGTCTTGAAGTTTGCTTACGGACTTTACCAAAGCTCTGATGTATAAAAAAGCAGTATAATTGAAGTTAAGAGCTTGCATAATCCTTTTTCTAAAGATGTAAGATATAGCTATGAACATGCTGCTTACTTGTAATACCTGCTGTGATCTGCAGTCTAGCTGCAGCTTGTCGACAGGATGAACACAAGACAGAGTTGTGTATCTATTTGTGCATGACAGCTGTGAAAAGGAGATTATGAAACTCCACTTAGCCACCAGCCTTATGGAATGGAAGCTTTAAGTGATACAGGAAAGATAACACTAAAAAGAGATTTTTGTCACAAGGAAATAGACTGCACCAACATCTTACCTTTGTCTAATTTCTTATAAGTATGTATATTACCTCGAAACTTTTCAAAGACTTGACATTTTTATGGTTTCGGGTTCATTGCCCAGATTAAGGCTAATCTCTCCATTATATATTTAAAGTGGGATTTGTGGCTTTGGCTGCATGACTCCTATTGAAGTTAATGGGAGTCAGTAGGCCAAATCCTCACGTTATTTTGACAGTTTTCTCCCCATGAGATTTAAATCTTCTAAATAAATGAACCAGAGCCTAATAAATAGTTAAATAAACAAAATCCACTTTGCTATTTTGATTAATAAATTAGGCTTCCAATGACACCTGATAAGATTTACAAGATTGATGAAACAAGATCAGTCAAAAAAAACCCAACCTTAATTTTATGACTGCAGGACTGCAATGGCTCTCAAGGAATAATAAAGGACTTCCCCTGACCTACAAGCTCATTGCAGCTATTTAAATATGGGAAAGTTAGAGCTTGTCAGGAATGTTTTGCCTTTTTTTTTTTTTTTTGCTAAGAAATAGCCACATTTTTTTAAACTTGCATCTTTCTTTTCTAAACATATTTTAATTCTGACAGAAAATATCATTAAATATTCAGAATGCAATTTCTAAAGGAAAAGGATGAAATTTGAAAACCTCCATTCCCTCCAGAACACATAGCAGAAAATGGCTTGATGATTATGTGAGGGACAAAATATCTGATCTCCAACGTTAAAAAAGAAAAAAAAAATCAAGCACCCTAATAGAAATAATAAATGTCAAGGCAAAAAGATGAGGTGGCAATGGTGGTCTTCTGGAGTTGTTTTGCTTGAAAAACTTTGTTAATTCTCAAATTTACAGATTGGGAGAACAAACCATTTTCACCCATATCCCACTGATGATGTTCCAAAACAGAGTAAAGGATTTAGCAAATACCCCTGTGTCCTGGTTTTGGCTGGGATAGAGTTAATTTTCCTCCTTGTAGCTGGTATAGTGCAGTGGTTTGGATTTAGTGTGAGAATAATGTTGATAACACACTGATGTTTTAGTTGTTGCTAAGTAGTGCTTACACCAGTCAAGGATTTTTCAACTTACCATGCTTTGCCAGGTGCACAAGAAACTGGGAGGAGGCAGATGACCCAAACTGGACAAAGGGGTATTCCATACCATACGGCATCATGCTCAGTATATAAACTGGGGGAGTTGGCCAGGGGATAGTGACCGCTGCTGAGGAACTGGTCGGGCATTGGTTGGTAGGTGGTGAGCAACTGCATTGTGCATCACTTATTTTGTATATTCTTTTATCATCATCATCATCATCATCATCATCATCATCATCATCATCATTATTATTATTATATTCCCTTCCTTTTCTGTTCTATTAAACTGTCTTTATCTCAATCCACAAATTTTACTTTTTTTTTTATTCTCTCCCCCATCCCACTGAGGGTGGGGTAGGAGCAAGCAAGCGACTGTGTGGTGTTTGGCTGCCTGACGGCTTAAACTATAACACCCTGAGAGCAACAAAACCTTGCTTATCATATGTATCAACTTGACTTCATCCTTAGCCAAAATTCAGCCACTCTATTGAGCTTTCTGGATAACATGCCACTGGAAGTCGAGTAGCTCTCTTTCCTGGTTGTGCAAATAAATCAGTTTAGTGACTAGAAGAGTATTCACCACATTGGGGAGGAAGGGAGAGAGGAGAGCAGTGCTTTACCTATCCTAGAAAATCTAATCTTCCAGTAACTCAGTTCTCTCCCACTGTGACACAGCATTCAGGATCCTCAACAGAAAAAGGTTTTAGTCTGTTGCAGAAATAGTTAAGTAAAATATTAACTGTCACAGATTCTCAAAATATGCCTCTTAGTGGCACATCAGAAATTGAACAGTAGCATCTTTGCAAAGGAATTGCAAAAGTCCACTAGGACATGGCCTGGACATTATTTGTAGGATTACAGAAAACCTTGCAACATCTTATAACAAGCCCTAAATGAGTTCTCTATGGAAATCAGGACTCTTTAATGAAGGTGCCTTTAAAGGATGGATTTGCTTATTCTACCATGTCAGTCACTTTGATAATGGAGAACCAGCTGGCGTATTCTGCAGATCCAGAGATGTATATCATCAGAAATACATGCTTCTATTGGGAGAGACAATGGCAGATACAATGGGCTACCTAAGGCAAATTGCACATGACAGCTCTCTAGTGTTCTGACATTTATCTCTGAGTGAGGAGTGGAGGAACAGCTCACTGGAGTATGTGAAAACGACTGTCTTGGTTAATAGATTCAGTTTTGTCCACATTATGATAGTTTATTATAATTTTATGTATGTTATGTATCTTCCATTCTTCTTCTCAACATGATGCCCAGGCCATTATGAATGATTTGTGTTGATTTGGTATTAATGCATACTGTATGTGATCACCCCACTGCCTCTGGGAATAAAGGTGTAAAGTGCTGGTTAACATTCTTTCAAACATTTTTCATTGCTTCTTTACTGTGCATAATCTTTACTGACCCCCACATTAATTTCATTTTAGAATCTGCCTGAAGGGAATAGCTAGAGGTGTGAAATAGCTGGAGGAGGATAATATGACACCTTATTATGAAGCAGCAGTTTGAAAGTTGTCAGCTTGGCCCTTGGTTTAAAAAATACAGCACCATACAATAGCTGTATTTTGAACAGATGGACCTAGTCACAGCATGAAACCGAGAGGCAACAGCAGACAGATTTAATACATATGATCCCTCTCCAGATCTATGCATATTATTATTGTTATCATTGCCATTTTCATTCTATTACTGTGGTAGATAGCAGTCCCAGCCATAAACTAGATCTTCATCACACAGAACTGATCCCAAAGCACTCACAATCTATGAATGAGATGAGGAAAAAACGAGAGCTACAGTTAGTTTAGTAGTAGAAAGAAGCACGAAGAGAGTATTGATCAGTCTGCCCAAGCAGCTGATGGTTGATGTACCCACAGCCTGAGAGTGTGCTCAATTCCCCTTGGGCAACTAATAAACTGTTGTTAATCAATTGTAGCACAAAACCACATTAAAGGGCAATTCTCTTTATTGGCAGAATATTTCTGAATGAATACCTTAAACTTCCACTGTCAATACCTGGAGACCATCTAAATAAAGGATCTTTCCCATAGACACTTAGCACAACTATGTTACTTTGACACGTAAAGAAGCTGAATTCTGTAAGATACAGCGGAAATTAAGATCTCCCACAAAATTCTGGTTGAGAGCAATGATGGTCAGCCCATGTCAGCAGCTTGACTGGAAACCACTGTTCCATCTCCTTCCTTCCCTTCCTCACTTTGTCTCTTCCAAGTTCTTTCCCCTCTTTTTTCTTCTCCCCCCTCTTCATTCTCTTTTTTGTTATTAATGTTTGTCTGTGTAGCACACAAGCATCTTTTAAACCATTTCCCTGTTGAGCACAGTCTACAGGGCCAGCCCTGCGTATGATCCACTTGAGGATCACACATAAAAAGTGACTCTTCCCTCTGGATAAACCAGTTCAACAGTGTCCTAGTTTTCCAGTCCTAACCCCTAACACTGAAAGAATTGCCTTTCACAACACACTAGCTCAGAATTATTTTTTTTGCCTATCTTTACATTAATTTCGATAGTTACAACAGGAACCAGATTACCAAGAGATTAGCAATGAGATGTGTTTTTGGGATGCACCTTTTACACTTCACTCAGAGCATCATTCTGAGCTTTTCTTAACATTGACTCTGAAAAGTTAGAATAGAATTATAACCCCTATCCTCCAAAGGTGAACCCAACCCTCATCCTTTACTCCACTTTTTGGAGTAGGGATACAGTTTGCCAATGGCTGTGCTCTTCACTGCTGCAGAAGACATAGCAATTTGTATTTCTTTTTCAGAGAAATAACATTTGACAAAACCTGAAAGTTAAAGAATAAAATCCTTAACTAGAAAAGATCCCTGGATTCTTGTGGGAGGAAAAAAAACCCATGTAACACAAGCACAAATATGGAATAGTAAAAAGGTAATCCAGAGAGAGACTGATATATCTGATTAAGACCTCATGAAAACCAACACAGACAGTGAGCTGAATAATAAAGTATTTGGAAGGAAAGCGCTTAAGCAAATTGCTTCTATTTATGGAAACAGGGATGTCTTATGAGATACAAAGTCAGAAAAATCCTGGCATACATAGGATGAAGCAATTAGGTGGCGACAGATTTATTCTTGCCATTATAAACACAATGGATAAGTTACTTCTAAACCCAAGTCGTCTGTGTAGCCTCTACTCATTTCTGAATCATAGTTTATACATAAATCATATTTTAAGATACCCATCACTGTAGTATATGACTTAAATTGTAACAAATACCTCCTACCACTGAGGAAGAAAAAGTGAAGAATCAATGAAAATTAACTAAGCTTCTACAGTCTGGTGTGCAGCTGGTACAAAATAGATGCTTATTGACTTCACTAGGGCTGCACCAGAAGATGTGACCCCTTCTTGTCCAGAGCTTTAGAGTAAGTTGCCTACAAAGAAATTGCCATTTCACATGACCTAGGCTTGAGCCTCCTCTCTAATACACAAAAGGCCTGAACAACAGAAAAACACATAGTGTTCCTTCATCTGCCTCAGTTTGCACCAGCTTTCTTCAGACGTTTCATTGTTCTCTGAAAAAAACCTTCCCATTACTCTATTTCTTTCTAACAATGGGACAAAAGGACTATTTGATACCAATGATGCACACACAGTTTTAAAACTCAACCTGTTGAGAGGAAAAAGCCATTCATGTTGAATTCGAAAGACATTTATAGACCTGCAGCTGAGCAGAAATGCTAATAAACTCCCCTCCTATTTCATAATTAATACACATTTTTTTTGTATGCAGGAAGTCGTTGTGCAGATGTGCCAGCCATAGATTCATATTAGTAATTAACCATGATATTAAGGTAATGCTAAGGTAGCCACATACTTCTGCTATCTGAAAACCTATGGCTGCCCAGAATCCCAGGCACTGAACCAACAAAGCCAAAGCGCGCAAGCAGTACAGGTAGTTTCTGATGGCTTGTACTGGTTCCAGTATCAACCTGGCTCATGCTCGTCACCGCTCAGCTAGGGATCAGGAGGTCTGCACAGCTTCCCCAGAACGTAACAGAAAAACTTAACACTGCAAGTCACAGCTGGGGTAAGGTGGGCTGAGAAAGTACAACAGTGCTGTCTTTCAAAACAAACAACAAAAGCACTTCTGTTTTTACAAAAATAAAAGTCTCTCATGTGGAGAGGTAAAAAAAAAAGTCAAAACAGTACCTTCCAGTTACAGAACAAAATCTTTCAACTATTGTAGGGGTATGGGAATGATTTATGCTTGTTACTTGGACTGCAGAATCTGCACATGCTGCCCAAGAACTACCCTTCTCCTGCTCTGTGCTCCCGTGTCTCACAGAGGGCAAGCCTGCACAGCAGACTCACTGGAAATTTCAGCAATAGGACAGCCTCATAAATAAGAGGTTAAAAACCTGGTGTGCAGTTCTGTATCTGGCATTAACCTGTGTCGGGGTAAGAAAGGGTCTTCTCTGCATCTCTTTTCAAACGGGGACACTGAACGTCCTTTTACCCATTGTTCACTTGTCTCCTTTATGTAGACTGCAAGCATCTTGGAGTCATGATTTTATTTTAATTAGCACAGTAGGCTCTGATCTAGGGAGTACATACTACTGGAATATCAATTAGCTTTTAATGTTCCCATCCTGAAAGGCCTCTGTGCTGCAAATCTGAGAGCTCTGGGGTAATTTTTCTCAGAGCCCTGGGTGCACCAGTAACCTTACCTGCCCAGACCAGTCTCATCCGAGGGCTCCACTCACACACCCTCAGCACGGGACCTATGCTTCAGCACCCCCGAGCTGGGCTGCAGGTAAGCCTCTCCCAGCCTTGACCCTCTGCTACCGCTGACATTTGCCCGGCTTGACCTCAGACGTGCCTCGGCAGGAGGGACTTGCCCGGCTGTCACAGGGCTGACCCTGGCTGCTGTCAGCAGACCCGCTCCACTCTTCTGCTCTGGGTCCTGTGTGGGCACAGGCATGGCCTGTCTTCTACCCCGGGCTCCTCGTCCTTTGCAGAGCCCCCTGCCCTTGCTGCTCCCCCACAGCCAGCCCGGGCAAGGACCCAAGCCCAAATGGAGCCCGCAGGCCCATGGGTGGAAGGTGCGTGGCTGGGGCCCCAGGTGGGGCTGGTCTGGGTAACCCATGCCTACAGATAGATGCCCTCAGGGCCCTGGCAATTTTTAACACTGACCTGTCTCCTCCTTCTCCTGTCTTCCTCCTGTTACCATGCTGCTAGCATTTTAGTCCCAGAGTAAGGAGTGCATTTCACTTATTAAGATATGTGGAAGGATATGTGCAAAGGAAACGATATGTGCAAGCCATTCTTATAATTTAGTACATTCATCATCTGGTTACATTTCAGCTCTTTCTTAACTTTACCTTGCAACGCAACCTAAACTGCACGCAGTATTCAGAAAGGTGAAGACAGGAGGTCATGCAAAACAGTCTTCTATGCTGCTTTAAGTACTACTAATTCCAAATGTTTTCAAAAAGCAAACCCTCCAGAATCATTAATTGGCTGAAAATCAAGAGGGATTTTTTTTGCTTGTTTTTTTTAAAGCAGTATCTTTGTATTTTATTTTGGCTTCTTTACTTTCAGTAAAGTACTGGGGAAGAAAGGAGCTTGGTCCATTTGGAGGTTTATGCAAAACACTAAACTATGTCTGACAGCACAGATGATCCTTTTAAAGCT
This sequence comes from Calonectris borealis, assembly GCF_964195595.1. Taxonomy (NCBI): domain Eukaryota; kingdom Metazoa; phylum Chordata; class Aves; order Procellariiformes; family Procellariidae; genus Calonectris; species Calonectris borealis. The sequence goes on from NC_134312.1 coordinate 100,531,538, forward strand.
GATGACTTGATATTAGGAAAATAAATAATATTAAAGAAAGATTCATAGTCAATACAAATACAGAAAATCAACATTTATATGTTGTGCTATTAGAGGACGAATTATTTTTAAAGCATGGAATGCGATACTGCTTAAATACTGCACTGAACTCACGCCCAAAATCCATAACACACTAATTTTCCTTCCTTGCCTAAATGGGCAAGCAGCCTGAAGCAAGACTTTCTGTTTTTCTTTACTTTCTTCTAATTTCCTATCTGAGTTTATTCATGAATGGTTCATACCAATTTTTTAAGTCGTGCTGACATTTTTCTTTCAAATTAAATAGCTTTTCTTCCTTCTCTTTACTTTTTTGTTGTATCTGTAGAGAGAAAGCTTTTTGTCTCTTCTTTATGCCATGCTAAACAAGCCAGATTCATGTATTCTTCTAATGCCAACTTCCCCTTTCCTTAAATCTCTTGTCATCTTCCTCTTTACCAGTAACATTTTCTTATATACAGTTTGCCACAATGTATGCAGAGTTGGAGAAAATTCATACATGCAATTAATGAGTATCAATAAAATTAATTCTGATTTCTGTCTATCGCCTACCTTATTTCTATTAATTTCAGTGAGCCCTCAGTTAGGCAGAAATCTTCTAGGACTCTATTTTTTATAACTATTTATTTCCAAAACACTGAAAAAATATTTTGGCACTACCAACACAATTTCTTTACTGGGAATACCAAATACTTCTGTGACTTGAACTTGGTTAATGCCATTACTTTGACAGCTGGAGGCAAGCAGGCTCTACTATCCCCAACGGGGACAGAAAAATGTTATAGCACCACAAATGCTCTTCCAAAACAGCCAAATTTTAGGCTGCCAGTAAATTTGTCATTAATACTTAAGAAGATTGAGGAAGGAAAATTCTTCCTAGTTGCAGGCATAGACATTCAGGGATAAATACTCAGATCACAGATTCTGGCAGAACTCATGGATGTCTCTGAATGAGCCATTCAGGGTTATTTTTATCCTTTTACCAAATAAAACTTCTTTTCTGGCATCTTGTGCCTTTTTTAATTACATGATAAACCTCTGGAGATGCTGATCTTCTGCCAGTAGGGATTATTGTAATATGAAAATGTTAAGGAGCACATAGAAGGACAATAATACCAAAAGGTCCAGCTGGGCATTAAATTTTGTCAGCAGGGAAAGATTTTACTAGTTACCGTGTACTAGTACAGGTACAAACCCTCTGTGACAATTCTCTTAGCTCAATATCTTCTTTTAAAGTAAAACCAAACAGACACATATTTTTTAAAACTTTCCAAAGGGGTTTTACTGACATAACTGCATTGGTCCAATATCATACTTAAAGTTATAAAAAAACTTTCCGTTGTAGACCCGCCTTTGCAAATTTGAAATCCAGTCACAGAAAAGTAGCGGAAAGATGCAAGTAAGGCATTGAAATAACATCTCTCTCTTTCTGCTATCCCTCTGTAATAGTTACTCTTTTTACTAATCACCTATATATTTCTAAATTCTGACATTTCACATGCCTAGACATTGATATGCTCTCATGAATCATGAGACAGGTTCTCTTCAAGCAGTTATGTTTCCTCTTTCAGAGGTTACTAATGGAATAGACACTTTTTCAACTATTGCTACCTTTATCAGCAATCTTGCTAATGATATCTCAGACATCAAAAAATCAATAACATTAAGTTATTAGAACTGACACTGTAGTTAAGAACAAGATGGAAAACATCTAACCAGGAAGACTCATCCTGAAGATGAAGTGATATTTGGCACAGCTGAGGAAAGAAATATACTGGAAATAGTGATGTATTAGAAAGGGAAATATACTGTGCTGGTTCTCTCTATCACGTGCAATGTCTTATGTGATACCCATGCTGCAAATACTTGTGTCTTAATCTACACATAAAATGTGAGTGGCTTACTGTGTTTTTCCTCACAGCTTTTATGCTCTCTATTTCAGCTTGAAGAAAAGCAAAATAAAAAAAGAATGTAATCAAATGTAGGCCTACTGTTTATATTATTTACTCATCAAAATTTCATTTTCAGACATCTTAGAGGCAGGAAAGTTCACTTGATCATCCAATTTGATCTCCCATTTACAAAGAGCATGTTATTAAAGAGTAATGTGTCCCTGACTAATGCATTTTCCAGAAAGGCACTCACCCCTGAAGAAATCCAGTGACGTTGCTTTTCAGTATAAAGACATTTACTCCTTCCAGAAGACTCCTTTACAACTTTTCTCAGTACTATGTTCAACTGTCAAACAGACTTCTAAAAATATATGCAAATTTCATTTGTGCTTCCAAACAGCGATTTGCCATCACCCAGCTGAGGGTTTTGCACGCTGTTAGTCCCTCAGGGCTGTACAGGCGTCTCCGTATGGCCCAGTCTTGGGTGGAGGGAGATCCTACCACACCCTCATTACAGTGCTCACCAAGGCTCCTACATATTGCTGTCCCTGCTCAAGCCATAGCTGATGCCAGAACTGTCACCTTGGCCACGTTGACATCTAGCCATGTTCCTTCCTAGCCAGGGTCAGATGCTGTTAGTAAAGTCAGGGGCAAAAAGCTAATTTTCCCTTGTGTCCACTTTGCTTTCGGCTTTGAGGATGGCTATAGCTGATGCAAATCAAAGACCTGCTCCACGTGTCTGGAGCCTTCTGGACACCACACCCAGCAGGAGGCATCTTCAGCTCCTTTAGCACAGCGGGGAGCCAGGTGTCCGCAACAGCAGCAGGCTGCCACCACACCTCCTCCAGTCAGAGACATCTAGGTGCCACCCTCTTGGGTGAGGCCAGCATGCTCCCCCTCAAGAGGCCTTGCAGACTGAAACTGGACAGGGTGTTCCAGAATTCATTTTACCAATGACAAACATGAAGAGAGAGAAGTCATCCACCCACCTCTTTGCAGAAATCTCCAACATGTTAGTCCTTTTCTGTCATATCAATGTTTTTATTCACCATCATATTAAAATAATTCTTATTGTGCTGCTGCTTTCTAAGAACGCTGCACATTCCCTTTGCATTTCAGCCCAAACTCCTTTTTCCTGAATGTGTGCATCCTTGTAACTGGCTATATTAAAAGAGTATTTCATACTGGAACCTGGAACCATCAACTGGAACCATCTTACTAAGTGATCTATGCAGCTCTGTAACACTTCTGCCACATCTCTCTCATTTCGATAAAGCTTCTTTATTGCCAAGCACTTTAAGATCAGCCAATTAGCCAGTTCTTTAGAAATTATTTTTATTGCCAATGTCAAATCTAAGTAAAGTAACTGTAAGAAGTTACTTTTCTCAGCCAGACTCATAATCTAATCAACAAAAAAAAATTATGTTTATCTCGCATTTTCACAAAGCCATGGGAACTATCATTGGGTGAAAATATGCTAACAGGGAATATTGTCATTCACTAGCTGTATGGTCAGAATACTTACCGACGTATGAGTGTGACTGCATGGATTTAAAGCGAGCTACAGACCAGACCTGGTTGTTTAGAGAAGCACGTTGGAAGACCGGAGAAGAAACTACGTCAACACATTCAATAGCGACTGGCTACACACACAAATGTGCATTAAAATGAATCAACGCAAAAGTGACTGCTACTGCACATGATATTCACATCTGAAGTCAGAACACAAATACACTAAAAATTGACAATTAGAAGTGCATAATGGTTGGGATTAATTAAACTCAGGACTCAATGTGTATCCCCTGACGTATTAGAAGCTTTGTTGCAGATATTCAAAGAATAATAATTTGTGTGAGGATTCTCATAGAGATTTTATAAAATAGGTTTTACAAGGTCTTTGACACAATGGTTTGGTGAAGCAGACTGCACAGAGAATTAACATAATCTTTTTTCATTTGAACAAAATCCCATCCTCAGTGGAGAGCTGTATTTTTCTATGATTTTTGACAGAGAAGCATATTTATCAGACTATTACATGAATTAACAATCACTTTTAAAACAATTTTGAAGGAGATAGTACACTGAAAACATATCAATTAAAGCTTTTGAAGAAATTATATCCAGGACCACTTATTCTCCATTGAGTCACTGAATTTCTGTGTAATTTTCTTCAGTGGAGTTAGACAGTCAAAATACTGCAGAGGAAAGTCTGGTCCTGCCTGTGTACTTTGCTGGTGTGGAGCATCGTCTTTTGTGTGTAATCTATAAATTAAAAGCCCTTATGCTACCACCTGCCACAGCCATTCCTAACTTGATTGCTGGATTCTCATGTTGTCTATGCTAAATGTTTAGAGTTAAACTCCGGTAGGTGACCTCACAACTGCTTGAGTATTGAAAGTAGTGAAGATAGGACAGCAGAGAACAACAACTCGGTTTTGTTAAGAATTGCACGTATTTAAAATTTCCTAACATATAGAAAAAGAACAAACTACACAACTTCTGAAAAATAGCTTCTGTCTCTATCCAGCCTTTATGGACAATCTTGGAGGGGATGTGGAGGAAGGAGCTGGAAGACACTGGGAAATTAGAAAGGTAAGAAGTCACGAGCCTGGAAGTCTACACTTGGCAGGAACCCAGCAGGCACACTGCCAAGGAGCTGGGTGGGTGAGGTGATTGGAAATCTGCTCCAAAGGCAAATTCCTCAGCTCCGTTTGAACAATCTGGTGATTGTCATCAAATTCTACATCATCCCATCAAATATTTAGATTTTGATGGACTGGTAAACTTCAAGCCAAAAAATACTTATTTATATACATTTATTTACTATTGAGGTATCTTTATAAAGTGCAATTTAGAAGCACTTTTTCTGTGCATTTTTTAAATATCAGGCATCAAACGCTAATGTAAAAACAAATAAGTGCTATGATTTGGCATTGAGTTTAAGCTGTAAAGGTTACATAGTAAAAATATTCACAGACAAGCCTTTCAAAGTTAAAATTCTGTCTTCTACTATTAACTGCTTTAGCAGACATTAAATAAGCAAAGTATGAAAATATATTTTAAAAAGTTTTCCTTCTGAAAGATCCATTTGTAAGCTATCTTTACTGAAGAATAACTTTAAACAACTCTGAAAGCTACTAATGGTTGTCACATCTTGAGAATGATTGTCACATGTATTAATACTGTGTAAGCTGCTTTTCACACTTTGTTATAGCTATGTTGATTAACAGAACATTCTTTCATTGCATCCTGGACATCATTTTCTTAAGCGACTTTACTTGTTGGCTTCCATTGAATTTAAATTGAGAAATACCTACATTATATATGTATGTAATGAGATAATAAAAAAAAACAGACTGCAGTTGTTAATATGAATCCAGTTCAAATTTAGCAGCCACACTAACAATATTATACTAAAATTATCAGAATGGAATTGTATCCTCATGTATTGAAAATGAGTTTGTCTCTCCTCCTTATTTCCTTTGTGGCTCAAATTCTTGTATCTCAGTCTTTAATGGGGAAAATTATTTATGCGATTTATAGACATTAACAACATTTTAAATCTTGTCAACAAATACAAATAAAGTTTTGGTGCAGATAGAAAATAATATTCCTTAGTATTCCTAGCTTACACTAGCATGGAGTTCAATTTTTACATTACACAAGTATGCATATGTAAGTACATAAAATTTTAGTCCTGTTTTAGGGCTGATTTCCGTGCTGATCTAGGGTAATTAACAGTGTAATGTGTGCCTAGTCCAACCCTATTGCAATGAAGTACAACGCTGATTTCTGTGATTCTTCTGAGAATAAGGTAAACAAAGCATGAACTGAGAAAGGGCTAGGGAGGGGGCTTGGGAGAAGGGAGAAACCAATTTAGCAGATTTGCAGTGTCAGCATCTCTTCACCTCTATACCGCAATGGTAGAAAAGTTTTTAACTTTTGCTGTATAAAATAAAACATATTCTACTCCCATGAATATTGAATTAACTTTATGAGGCATTACATATCAGATGGAGTCTGAATTAAAACTCAACTTCTCCTGTAGTAGTGGAAAATGGACTCTAAAGATGGCCAACAATCTGGCTGTCAGACTCTCTTGCCCCTGCACACGTCTGTGAGTACACTTTTCCACCTTGTACCAACAAAGGGAATTTGCATTACATTGCAAGGACAATTGGGCTTTACTTCCATTTGGAAGAAATTATGCGAAAACTATGAAAGAGGATAGTTCTTTTAGATTTTTTATGAGTCATATACTTCCACAAGATTAAAAAAAAAAAAATTATGTGATGCTACCAGTTATGTTTAAATTGGAAGGCAGGATGGAAGAAAAATCTCAAGGCGTGAAGCAGTGGGGTAGAGAGGAAAAGGCCTGTAATGTAAAGCAGATATAAGCACTGCTTAATTGATCAATGCTGTCTCATCTCTTTGTTCTGCTCCAGAACTGCATTAGAAACAGAGCATTTCAGTATACCCGTATATAAAATATTGAAAAGGAGAGGGGGAAAGAAAACTACCGAATATTATTAGATCACTAGAAATGCGTAACAATGTTTTACTTTAAGCTTACTGATTAAGGCTAAGTGGGAAATTAAAGGACACCAAAACATGAGAACTGACTATAGTTACACTGGTAGTGAGAAAAAGACCAAGCAATCATTGTTCAGTTACTATAAGGAGAAAGTCCTTGGCTTACGATGCCAGAAGGGCAGACAGCTCCCTGCCTGCCTTTACAGTGTTCATTGGAAGCAGTCGGGCTGTTAGCGGCTGTGCGAAGGCAACAAGGCGGTGACAAAGGAAAGAGTGGATTACAGAGGATATAGGTTAGGTTTGCAGTCTCACGGCTTGCTGCCACCGAAAGAGGCCATCTTCCTCTCCCAGCACTGCCTGCAAGCCCTCTCCCTCCACTGCTCCCAGCCACGAAGTTCTGGGGACGCTCTCTCCCCCTCCCTCCCAGGGCACTTTCTGCCGGCACCTTGGCCTGGGCACAAAGAGCTGCTAGAAGCAGGAAACACACCAGTTGGAAGCGCAAAGCAATGATTTATTGGTAAACCCACAGAAGATATGTAGGACGTAACAAGCATTGATTACCCATCCTGTCAAAACACTAGTCATGGCTAGTCAGGCAGGCATCCGTCAGGAGGGGAAAGGCTGATGTGTAATGCTCACTGGGAAAAACCCGTAACACTGCTGAGTTGCCATCTCCCACCATATCCGCACCACCAACCACACTGACACCCTGGGTTTTTTTTCCTATAAGATTTTACACCTCTCCAAGTTGGTGTTTTTCTTCCTGAATCCCTGAATCCCTCAACAATCTTTCCTCTGTTCAGCTGAAGCCTCAGGGAGCAGGGGAAGATTACGGAGATAGTTACAACAGCTGTCCCTCGTATTTGTTGGACTTTTTTGAGGTTTGATTTAACTCAGTGGATATGATAAAAGGGATGCAGGGCTTTTTTCCACTCCCCCCTCCCCCAGGTTTGCTTTCTGGCAAAGCAGTGAGTGAAGGCAGTTTACAAGACGTCTCAGAAGCACTCTCCTGGCGCAAGGTTAGTAGGGGAGAAAGGGGAATAGGTAGTGGGAACTCCACTTTTTGTTGGCAGTAAACTATAGAGTCATCTCACTATATGTTACGAAGCCAGTAACAGCTAACATGGATTTGTCAAGAATAAACAGTGTCAAATCACTTTGATTTCCTTCCCTGAAAGAGTTCCTTCCCAGAACTATTAGATCTCTTTCATGTATCTTCTCTTTAGTAAAGTTTTCCTCACACAGCATTATCACAATCTACGCCAGCTAAAATATACAGCAAGAGTGAAAACATGTTAGAATTTGTCCTTCAGTGTCAAAATGAAAGAATGTGTTATGTAGTCATCTTCACCTAATATTAGTCAATATTTTTATTAATGGCCCAGCTGAGAGTATGCTTATTAAAGTCACACAGAATCTAGCCAGTACAGACCACAAATGTGTTACATTTAGTAAATGAGGGAATGATCTTGAAAAACTTGAAAAATGCTCTGCCAAATAGTGAAATAAATAAACATTAGATTCTACACTAAAGCAGAAAAAATAAGCTGTATGTATTTAAAATGAGTAATCACTGACTAAGCAGCAGTTTTGCAGGAAAGATCTGCAGGTTTTAAAGGATCATAAACTGAACATGAGTCAACAGTGTTAGCCGTTATGAAAAAGTATACCAGGAGGTATAAACACAGCCTGCAAAATGTGCAACACAATCCTTTCCACTCAGCATTGGTAAGACCGCACTGTATGAAAGATGTGGGCCAACTGGACACTAAGGGAGAGCAATAACAGGAGAAAATGTGATTTGATAGAGATGTTTTGTCTAGCAAAGAGAGGACAGTGCTGAGACATAACAGCTTTCAAGCAGTAAAAAGCCACTGCAAAATTCTCCATGTCCATGGCAATAGGACAAATAGTAAGGAGCTTAAGCTGCATTAAAAGAGATTCAAGTGAGACATGAAGATAAATTTTCTGATGGTGGGATAATGAAGCCCACTGGAATAGATTGCCTAGGGAGGCAGTGAAATCTCTAGCATTAGAGATTTTTAAAGAATACATTAGATAGACATCTATCAGGAATTAGACAGGTGTTGGGGAAGGAAAGGGATTAGGTGTCCTCTTGATGTCTTTTCATCCCTATTGTTTGTGATTGTGCTACCAAATTTCAAAAGGACCACATTACAAACTAAGTACGGTTGTAAATATATTAGACTGCTGGTGGTCTTAACTATTCACTCCACGACTGTAATGCATTTTGATTTCTGATTAAGCAACCTTTAAATTTCTGAGATTCAATGGGGGAAGGGGGATTAAAGCCTTTGTGTAGTATATTTCATCTGTCAGTGAGAGGCACCATCAATTTTCACTTCATCATAATGCAAATGGCAATTAAAGCTCTGAGATTTTTCTTTAACTAAAAAATGTTTGTTCAAGACATATCACTGCACCATGATGACTGTGCTATGTGTTTATTCAGTGGAATGAATGTTCAGAAAAGTGAATAATGTTTGGAGTAAAGAAAAGGAGCACAACTGGAGAAATCATAAAAGCTCTTTTGGTAAAAGGAATCATTAATGATATTTGTTTAGTGTTTCATGATTTCAGCCATTAAAGTTACTCTTGAAAAAAATACTCCACACTGAGAAATATGTATGTGTTATTGACTAAGAGGCTGACAACAGCAGTAAAAACATATGCTTTAAAATGCATTTTTTTGCTCTGGGTATGAAAATTCTGCGAGGCTGAACCTGATGCTGTAAACTGTTATAATTTTTAAATTTTGGACTAAAATAGTCATATCGTCCCTACACAAATGTGTGAGTTGTGTGTCATCATTTAAGATAAAACCTAAGAATTGAATGTGCTGGGGAAATTAAAAACTTTATAGTGCATTAAGTCCCTCTTTCCAGCAGAAAAGCGCCACAGCAGCTAAGCTGGGTGGTCATTTGCCACCTCCAGTGGAAAGATAAAGTTGGGTGGATAATGAAGAAAGGGCACAGAATGATGAAGAGTAGTCAGATTGTATATGTTGTCGTGGAGACGTTTAAGACAACATAACAGTTTTGTTATGAACTAGCTTTGGTATATTGGGAAAAACGTGTCTTTATTCACAGATGCTAGGCTTATAATATAATCATCTTCCTATAGGGCAACTGGGTATCCAGCTCTCTGAACTCTGCTACACAAATTGCAGGTTATTTATGTCCATGCAAAGCAGCACACTGTGGGCTGGGCTGCTTGCTTCAAGTTTATATTTGGCAAACGAGAAAGGGAGAGGCAGTCACAGAAATCTGTGAGGGCTTCCTCACCTGCTGCCCAAGTCTTTGAAGTGGCACAGGACAAAGACGGTGCCCCCCCTCAGCAGCGCTGGAACAGAGCTGGATGAGGCCGTCCTGGGGTCTGTCCCTTCCTGTCTCTACTGTAGGAGCTCAGGGAAATTGTATATGGTCTAACTGCGCCAGCTCTCCACCTGCTGGGAATTGCTCGATGTCTTCTTCTGACTTGTTATTGTCAGGGAGGAAAAAAAGGCCACTCTTGAAAATAGATCACCAGTTGGGTAAAAGCAGTGGAAGGAGATCTGTGGAAGAAAGAATAAAATCGTTAAAGACAGTAGCCTGGTTAGTTCATGTTTTTGAAACTCTTTTCTGTCCGATGGACCCTGTTTTGCAGTGTAAAAGGGAATTTGTTTTTATTATTTAAACTCTACGGAGTCTTGATACCTATCGTGTTACTTCTACAAATGCGTGGCACTAAATCTCTGACAACATACGATGAGTTACATGAGAATACTGTAAGTAGGCACACACAGAAAATGACTAATGGGGAAAAAAGAGAAGTTAATGATTTTGAAACACATTTGCAATTGATATTACCTACAATGTCCTGAACTTGTTTTTATTTAATTGCTTTTTTTAAGAATGTCATTATTTAAAAACTATCACATGCTCATTAGATATTTCAGATACTAAAACACAGTCATGCTATTTTAGTGTTTCACCAGTTATCACTGCAATTTAATTTAGCATTTAGTGTCATTAGAGAAAGAGCAATCTCTCCTTGTAAACAAATATGCTTCTGAATTTGACCTTTGACTATGTTTTGCGAAATTCTTCGCTTTATGATTCTCTGCAAACCACTTACTGAAGCTGAACATTTGAAATTCACTGTTTGAACTATTTGACTGGTCACCTAATCCACTTGGCTGTTTTTCTTGTGTGAGTTTCTGTTCTGAAAAGATAAAATTTTTAGACAGGGGAGGATGAGGGAGAATCACAGGGCCTTCGATTTTCTCAGTAAGAATGCAGTTTAGGGAAGGATTGTTTCAGATGAAGCAGACCTAAGTTTCTTTGTGATATGACAAATGTCTTCATGGGTTTGGGTATGTGTGTTGTTCCCAGACTTAAAATATTTTGGTTAACATGTCTGCAAGAATCAGATTGATAATGTGTCACTTTGCCGTTTCCCAAAATATCAGAGCTGCAGTTGAACCTACAAGTTCAATGCAAAATGAGAAAGCGAGTTTTTTCCTCCTCTATCTTGAATTCCAAGGGTTGGGGAATTGCTTTAAAAACCTCAGTTCAAGAAGCTGTCTTGCATAAAGACACACTGGTCTTTATGTTAGCACACTACATCCAGCAATCAATTCCTGTTATTTACTTTGGGAGATACCAGTGCATATGCCCAAAAAAGTAGTGAGGCAACCTGCAGAGACAGAAAAACACCTTGAGAAAATAATTTAGACAGGTGTCCAGGTTTGGCCTCTGGAGACCACCTTCTTTTGTCAGTGGTTTTACTATCAGCTGGCTGTACTTGACCTGTAAACCTCTATGACACTTCCCATCAAGATACCTGTTAGATTTCTGGGTAATTAAAAATGTCATATTCCAAGGGAAACTCACATTTACTTGTTTCATCTTCCTTTCTGACCAATTCTCTTAAAACCATCCCACTCTCTTCCACTTTGTTGTGGCTTTTTGTATTAGATTTAATACAACAGACTTTTCATATTCAGTGAGTTGAAAGTGACTATGAAAGGAGACTTTACTGGACAGGAGTAGTCTTCTGCTCTTTTAGAAAGAACCCAAAATATAAAGGTGTTTTATTAAAAGCTGTAAAATAAATGTTTCAATTAAAATAATTTATCACTGAACTTCATTGATTTCCTCATGTTCCTGTTCTTCCTCATGTGGGTTGGACACATGATGTTAACAACTTCCAGAAAGCATCTGTGTCGGGGATTTCAATGGTATAACATCTTTGCCACTTGCAAGGTGAGACACGCAGGAGTATAGTCTCATCTGCTTGCCTACCTTTGTAGGAGAGTGAGACAGGGGAGATGTGAACCATAGCTTCCAGAGGACATCACAGCAGCATTTCCAAACAAAAGTATTTGGAATAATTATCTTTTCTTTTCTTTTCTTAAGTAAAAAAAAAAAAAAAAAAAAAAAAAAAGGAAAGAAAGACAGAAATCCAAAGCATTTTTCTGAAATCTTTCAATTCAGGTCTTTTTTGCGGTCATGCAAATGTCAATGTAGTGTGTAAATACAGCAGGGAAAATAATATCCATTAATGCTATCATTTGAAATGAAAAGGCACTGCAGGTCATGAAGTGTTGAGCACATACTGCATCAGAGAGAAATTTCTGAAACTGCATATCTAGACCAACATGGCTTCGTAGCTTTTAACTGATTAACTCATCTTTGGGGTGAAACTTGCAAATTAAAGGCTGAACATTCATATTAGAAGTAAACATGAGCAAGATTTTACATTCAATTAGTCCCTAACATGAGTTCTCCCAACTGACATTTTACGAAGAACAAAAGGTGGGTTTACATTCTTTCTGTACCTGGTTTTGCCAGGAGAGGCACAACACTTAGGCTAAGATTATTCAGAAACAACAAAGTTGCACACTTATTTCAGGAAAAGGAAGAATCGGAGATGATTATCACCTAACATTTGCCTTGGTTCTAGAGGCTAAATCCTGGACTTTGGAGATTTTTTTAAAAATAGTCCCACCAAAAGAACTTAAGGGGTAAATTCAGCCTGTAAATGAGGACAAATTTTCTGACAATAGGGACAACAAAAGAGTTTCTTTAATAAGGTTTTCAGGATGAGATTAGATGAGAATATGAGAAGTGTTTTATAGCTCTTGGAGGAGAAGCAAGATCAACCAAGCTAAAAGATCCCTATTGCTTCAGTCATCGATTATATAAGATTGACCTGAATTTATGCCGGTCTTGGATATTGTGTCATGCATGCATGTATCTTCTTCATTCACCACAAAAACAGAAATCTGAGATACTTAGTGGCTTTTGCTCCTAATTATTTATTGCCTTGTAACAAACAGCAGCCTCATCGCACTAGGCACTCAACAAATACGAAAGAAAACTCTCTTCAGCTCAAAGAGAAGAAAACTTAATAAGGTTCATACCACTGTAAGAAACACAGTGAGGATTTTTGGCATGAAAAGATGTCAAACATGAGGTCTTACTGAGAGATTCGTGGTAACAGACCAAAGATGGTAAGAAGAAATGCATATGGAACACAGGAAAACTAAATAAAAGTATATCATTGATACAGGAAAAGATAAATTGCTAACCTGTAGACAAATGCTAAGAAAAAGTGTGAGTAAGTGTGAGTAAAATATAAAATAAAAACTACTATACTGTTAAAACAGTCACTGAATATATTAAAAAAAAAAAGCAGAATAGAACCTCAGAAATTACACATGTAAATACACAAGGAAACATCAGAGTACCAGAACCCAGCTGACACATTTGTTTCCAACAAGAAGTCCTGCTGAGAGTCTGAGACTTCTTTGCTTACGGCATCGATCATATGTTATGGCACGACGCTTACAGCACTGAAACAGAACAGGCTGCAGCCGATCCAGCGTGCGAGACAACACCAAATGGAATGAATCACTGTTAAATGGGATTTACAAGCCAAAAAAGACCTGCTGGTAACTGTCAGAAAGAAATGTGTTGTAAGTCCCGTGCGTTTCTGGTCTTTTACATCCTATGCTGAAACGTGGCGTCTCTGGAAGATGCAGCTTGCACCACCATACGGCCAACGTAACCAGAAGATGGACTTTTCTCTCCCTCTCTCAAATTTGTTCTTTAATGTTTGCTGTTCATGATATGTTCATGACCCACTGTAGTTATAAGTGCCCAAACTGACTTATCATCATCATGTAGTGATACCGCAAGGGTAAACTTCGTTCAGTGTAAATACTACTGTTATGGCTAACATACTGACAGATTTCAACAGAGGGTAAAAGCATATAATTGTGGAAAGTATTCCAATTGTCTCACTTTAACGTGTATGTCACCAAGTTCTGCAGAATATTAACATGGAGGAAGAGCACTGATTTGCTTAATTATGCCAGTATTAGATTGAGAATATTACCATCAGTGATGAGTAAGAAAGCGTGGCTGTATAGCTTTTCTCCGTGATTTCTTTAGAATAATACACAAACTGCTGGATGAATGCCTTCCAGTGAGAATATTGTCTCCTGTAATTTTATTTGAATTTGAAATACCATTTTAAATCCTACTACAATGAAGGAATGCCGGTAATAACAAGAAAAACCCTTAAAGAAAAAGCTAATGATGAAATTTTGCCTGAGTAAAGCCTAGATTAGACTTAAAGATTAACTTTCTCTCTCTCAATGGGACTGAACAGATCTTGTGACTTAAGGGTCTTAAATCAGGATGTAGGAGAGCTGTGTCATTACCCATAATTCTGATATTCTGCATGATGATTTCCAAATTTCAATTTTCTCACTGTTCTCTTTTTCCTTTGCATTATGTTGGGTTTTTTTAAATATTCCGCTATATGAGTACTTCTGCTTTTGTAGCAGGATTTCCCTGGGTTTTTTCTCCTGTAGGCAGATATGCAAAATGCCTAGAAGGGATGAACCAATACTTGCTTAGAGATAGGAGAGACAACATATTGTAACAGAAAATTCCCCCTTGTAACACCCACCCAACCTGCAGATGCATCAGACCCATGAAATGAACTTGCATGTGAAATTTTCCTATTTTTCCAATGCAAAACCGGCCTGTGTATTTGTCAGATGTGACCAAGACAAGTATTTTGCACAAGTGTTTCTATAGCTGCTCTTACTCTTTCTCTTCCAGTTTTCACTAACAGAGAAAGCCTTTGTCATCTTCAAATACTGTTGTGGACAAAATACCCACCTCCAAGTCTGGGAAAATGTGAAAAAACAAGAACCAGATTAGAATAAGTGGGGAAGTGGAAACATTCCTGGAAAAAATTGAAGAAAAAGAAAGATAGCCTATAGACGTGTACACGCTGTGTGTATTTTTTGTAGCTCTGAGAAAGAAGGTTTGCTTGCTTGCTTGGGGAAAACTAAGTTTATTTCAGTTTGTGTCTGACTGCAAGACAATAGACTCCAAAACAACTACCATGAATTTTTTAAACTGCAAGCCAACTAGTGATGAACTTTGAAGCCAGTAAGTATGTTTTAATGTGCCAATGAATTCAAACTCTTAATCTAGGGAAAAAAAAAACAAAACCACACACAAGACTCGTAATGCCTACACATTTTAATGTCAAGTGCAATAATGCACATTGGAACAACTAACAAAATCTACTTACTCAGTGGATTTTCTGTTACCTAAAGCGTCTAAGTCAAGATCGGTATCATTTAAAAACCTGTATCTGTAGCTTTAAATGCAAGCTGTGGTCTTGCAGCATAAACTAATTGGATGAGGTACTTAGTGTAGCTAATGCAGGAAGTCAGACTTAATAATCAGCATGCTCCTGCCTGCCCTTAAAATCTATGAAATGCCAAATAAATACTTTAACAGGAGATCTACTACAGATGACATTCCCAGGAGAAAAATCTGGCCTTTGATTTTATGTATCTATCAATACCTTAAAGAGATAAGTCTTTCGTATATGGTTGCGGTCAAACTAAAGCAAATCTCAGATGTACGGAATGTAAAGGTCAAATGACACTTAATAAAAATTCCAACACTGGAAAGTAGTGAAATTAACTTTGTTTTATAAATGGTTTCCTCCTATCCAAAAGAATAGTCGGATTCTATGTGCTAAATCTGTGGTTTTGCCTTAGGAGCTATGACAGACTACAAAATCTCCATTTTACTGGGTTGGACACCCCAAGTAAGGTAAACTCATTAAAGACACAGAATGGTACATGTTCTGCAATGAAAAGGAATTTTATTTCCAATGTACCAAATGCAACAATTCAGGAATGTTTTTAAGATTGAGCACAATTAACCATACCATAGCATTTAATCTAGGAAGATGTGATGGATTTGTAATGTCTTTCAAGTGTAAAGATACTGGAATAAAATCAACTGTGTACTCTTTGCCTTACAAACAGGTGACCTCCCAAACTTCATCTCTCTTGTTAATGCAGCACTCTGTCTTTCTGATGTTAAACAGCACAAGACTCGGAGACACCTTCTCCTATCTAGAGATAATAACAGTGGGGTTTTCATTTACATGGAAAAGGTGAAAATAAGCAAATAAAAATGTTTTTTCTAAGTATATTTTTTGGCAGGAAGGCAGGGAGGCAGTAAAAGAGGGGCCACAAAATGCCCACAAATCTCTCCATGCCCAATTCCTAATATAAACCTGTTGGTTGAAGACTAAACTAAAGGAAAACCTCCACATTTTTTAATCCACTTTGGGCAAGAAACTCAAAGAAAAAGGCCACAATATTGCCATTTCCCTCGTGGAGCAAAGGGGAGAAAAATTAAAAGAACCAAAGGACTAAAAGGGCTTAAAAGTTTGGTTTGTATGTCACTGAGAGCCATGCCTGTGAAAGCAGGGAGTTAAATGCAGAATGAAGAAAAGTTATGTGCTTCAACTGGTGTACAAAGCCAAACTGATTAACTATGCCTGAGGTGAGTGGATGCTTTAGCCTTAAACAGGTTAAAACTTCACCATTATAAAGGCTACAGGGGAGGAGCAAGACGTAAAGCTTCGCACATGCATCTTGCATGTGTGCCAGACAGAACGAGCTGTTTAAGAGTCTCCTATGAGCTAAGAGACTGTATTCAGCTCTCCCTCGCATGCACTCTTACAAGAACAGAGATGGGTTAGCTGTCAGCAAACCCCTCTCAGTTAACTGGTATGGCCAAGGCATGAGGAGCGGCACGACTCAGGGCTAGTGAAGACTGCTAGCAAAGTCTGGTTTTGAATAGTTGAAAAAAAAACCCCACTTTTTTCATCATGGTAATAAGGCCATTTCCCCTTCAGGAAGGCTTCAGAAAAGGGCAGTTAGCAAACCACCCATGATGTAACAAATTAGGAATTAATTACCCTTCTATGGCTTTAGCCAATAAAGGAGCAGAAGAAAATAAGTGATAGCTTTTCTGTGCTGCCAGCACCAGAACATGACAATCATGATATCTTCTTAAAAATGCCAGCCCCAGCTTTCTCTCTGCCACTGATAACATTAAGTGTAGGTTAACGTCACATTTGGTGGACTGTTGCCTGCTTGGAGAATAATAATACCGTATAATTTGTGCTGATATATTACACATATACACACACACCTTTTAAAAAATATAACCACATAATGTATTGCATGTTTAAAGTAGTGTAAAGTAAATGTGATTATTAGAGTATCATTGCAGGTAACAACATTTGTAAATGTTTTGTTAGACTGCATGCATAGATAAATTACTCAAATGTTTCTGGAAAAGCTTAAAAGAGAAAAAGGAAGGAAAAAACCTACTTTTTGAGGACAAATTCAGAGTAAAAGATGGGAGAGGGAAGCCAATTAGAGCTACTGTAGATTTAGAAAACTCATTTTGCAATTAGGAACATCACCTGCAAGATAAAAAAATCCCCAACACCTATAAACATGTGATCAGATGAAAGATAATATTTCTGAACTGAATTTTAATGTGAAAACGTACTTACTAAGTACAAAGAAAAGTCCTTGTTTAAACAGTGGAATGTTTTACAGCTTCTCAGCCTTCTAACACTGCCTTCATCTTTTCTCATTCCTGCATCTTTATCTAAATTCAGGAGGTGGTTGCATCTCTGCAAGAACCGTCAGGAGCACAGTGACTCTGTGCAGTTTAGACACCCTGTTCTACTGTTGGAGCACTTGTACTCAGTTCAGGTAAAGGAGCTGAATAGATTGAACAAACTCAGAGATATTTAATGACTCCTGGCCACTCTTTCCTTCCAAAGCAAAGTTTCTACCTTTTTGCCTGTTAGCAATGATATTAGAAACAAAGTGAGAGATCATACCCACAACCCCAAATTCAGCAAATGTTTAATTACCTTCCTATCAGCCAGAAAAGCACCTGAGCACATTTGTAAAGTCCAGTTTGGAAGCCACTCCAGTACAGTTAGAGCAGCTAAATACAGTTTCAAGTAATTCCTATGCCTAAAGCAAACTTTATGCCATACCAATCCCAGAGGAAAACCACTTCCCCTTTCTCATGCAGGTCTATAACTCTCAGTATTTCTTTCCCTCTGCTTTGTTCTGAGGCAGTGGGAGAAGCAAACAGGAACCCATCTGCCTCCACTTTTGAAGAGACTGGTCAGTTCTGTATGTTTTACACCTATTTCTGACTATATAAGCAAAAGGACACAATCAAAGCCAGTGACTTATTCCTTTCTATCATCACTCCTAAAACGGGCAGCTAACAATATACACGATTCAGACAGTTCGCTGTAATTTATGAAACAGAAAGAAGCAGTTTGTTCAGTGAAGTGCTGATTGTTGGAAAGAAGGGTTTTTGACATTACTTTGATATGGGATCAGGGATAGCAAATAACCAATGAACAGAAAGATGTTATTTTTCAGCATTTGACTTGACCAAAGTTTTGCAAGACTGATCTTCCTTTCATCATATCAAGATTGAATCAGGTAAGACATACCAGTCCCTTCACTGAATAGACTAGACTAGACTAGACTAGGCTAGGTTAGACTGAAGGCAGTAGCATGTTATCTACCTTCATTTAAGGATTCTCAAAAAAGAAATGTATTTCATCATGTGCAGCAGTGTCTTTCAAGCTAGACAAAGGTTATCTGACTTAATTTTAAGAGCAAACCCTTGATTTGTGTGTCCTGACAGGATCATCGCCAATAATATGCTTGTATCTCCATAGACTACAGTATCAGGTTCTTGCTCATTGGCTTTGAAACTATTACAATAAACATGAGGGTATTATTCCCTTTAAGTAATTACAGGAAGGTTTCATTTATTGTAAAATAAAACTTTCATGATCACTGATGTAACAGTTTTACACAATCACCTTTTCCCTGGAAAATGTATGTTAAGCTACGTGTGACCTGACTAGTACTATACCTGCACAACTTCAAATATACTTTACACTTTATACTTTGGAAAAGAAGTTGCAAAGTATGCAGCATGTTCTTTGATTAATCACAAAGATTATTTCATGTTCTTTCTGATGCAGTAATAAAGAAGCATTCTTACTCACTTTATATGGCCTTTGTGAACTTCAAAATGTGGTACCTTTGAATCAACAGAAAGATCTCCTTTTTATTCCCCTACATAGAGGAGGCCAACCTGTGGCTCATGAGCAGTGTGGGTGCCACCACAACACCTATAGCTACATTTGCTCCTTTTTTGGCCCAGTCCAGCTCCACATTAGAGCAAAGCGATCCCTGAGGAGCACAGCAAGTTTTCTGGGAACTCTTTTCTCTCTGTGATTTGTCACCTGTGTGTCATATATGGCTCATGGCCACGTGAAGAATGCTATGTGGCTTGTAAGATCAGGAATATTTTCCCGCTTTGCCTTATTATTTATTGTCATTACGATGCGAAGCTGCAGCGCTCCAACCCAAAAAGCAAGCATGCAATCAGAAGTAATTAAGACCTTAGGAGGTTGTCCCTTTCCCAGAGGAACCCCACTAGCTCCCCCTGGTAGGTAGCACAATTAATATAGGCTGTACTTAACTGATATAATCAATGGTGAAATCCATTTTCTTGTGCCAGTGTGACAAATAATGAGTTCACAAGGATATGCATCTTTCACTGCCTTTCATGCATAATATGGGGTTAATCATGGAATTGATTAACTGTGGATGAAATGACAAGAATTGGCACCATTATAATAATTTCAAGGCAAGATACGTATTCTTTCTGATTCTTCCTCAACCTTCATTTTTGAATGATAGATTATTTCTCAGATTCCATTTAAACTCATTATTAAAATGCAGTTATTTGTACAGTGCATGCCATTCAAACTCAGATATTTTCTCCCACAAAATACCGGCTGAGACAAGACTGACCTGAATCTAGAGTTCAAAATAGAGAGGGTCATTATTTTTTCTTACGTTTTGCTGATAAGAATATTCCAGCTGATTAAAGAAGAGTCTTTGAGCAAGCTAGCTAAAATTTCATCCTCAGATGCTTGAAAAAATGCAATTTCCTCTTACACTGGTAATCTATTTAGTCCTTGATTAATCCAACTTCACTGAGAATTTCATTGTGGCAAATCATCATTTCATATTTCTGAATCAGTATATAAAGTGACTGACTTCAGGCGTCCAAACAAGGAGAGCATGATTATCAAGAATTGCTGAGACCAGCAAATTCTGAAGGGAGCCACTAACTCTCCGCAGCTCTATGAGGCCGAGTTTGTTTTTGTTTAGGAGCTTAAATATTGATTTAGTTATTTAACTATAGGTGCCTAGATTGGAAAGTGTTGGCATACATACCAAGAAATAATTTTAAAATGCTGAACTTTGATGTGAAACACCAGGCAACCAGTTAAACGTAGGTGGACAATCTGTTAAGATCCTGAACAAATAAGGATAAAACCAACACTCTTTATGTTCATATAGGAAGCTAGTTTTTGTTTCAAATCAATTTTACATGTGTCAAATTCTATTTGCATAGTATGTCATTGTGATGAAATCCAGAAATCTAGTTAAACTGTACAGGCATCAGTAGAACTAACAAACAATTTTTTTGTAGAGGTTTAGCAGTATTTAACAGATAACATAAATAAAGCAGCATATAACCACTTAATAACTGTTTTAGGATATTTGTATAGGGTGCACAAATACTGCACAACCTTGCATTTTATTTCAATTTTTAGCCATAAAACCGTCATGTTACCGTACATTTCATAGAGAAAAAAATATGCTATGGACTTTATTAGCAGCTTTGCTATCTGGCCACGTCTGGCATTTCAGAACTACATAAGCAGAAAGTCCCACTTCAGGAAGTTAGAAATTAAGAGTAATAAATATGTAAAATACAACCAAAATTAAGAATATAACAAATCATGGAATGCAGCCTTAATTTAACCTGTGTCCAGTGATCTTTATTCCTGTGTTTTATGGCTTCATGTTTGTTGTCTAGACAATAAAAGCTCAACAAACCATGAAACCCATAATCTACCTCCACCCACTGTTTCCAGGTCATTACCTGCTTCTGAACGTGAACCCCGCTCCCCGCTGCACGGCCTCTGCCCACTGACACAAAGAGCTGCGCCAGCTGCAGCTGCCCACTGCACATATATGTATATATGTATGTGTGTGCGCGCCCTCATAGCCCATTCAGAGAAAAATCTTCCTTTTACCCTACTGGTTTCCTCCAGGGCAACACAGTTTGGTGCTAGGCTTCCTGTTGTTGTTCTTCTGACATTTTTGGAAAGCCTACCCAGGTAGCTTGCTGGGTAGTACACGTACCTGCTGGGATTTCGCATGGGAACAACCTGTTGCTAATAGCTGAGCTGTGTGCCACTGGGAGAGAACCTAGTTATCACTGGGCCTTCCCTTTCGTGGCTGCCCATAAGGGCCACAAGAAAAGCCAGTGCAGTGTTAAGAGTCATTCTGTGCATTGACCATATAAAAGGGTTCAATGAGTGATAAAATGGTACAGTGCAAGCCAAAGCGTGCTGATACTACGATTGAATTTCAAAGACAGGCCTCGGAGCACATCCCATAATGACCTCTTTCGGAAGTCAAGCTCTACTTAATTTTGCACACAACAGAGTCTGCAAAGCCAAGATCTCCTCCTATAAGCTAGGAAAGGGCTAGGCTGGAAAGCCCTGGAGAGAAGGGAAAAAGCAAAGTGCGTAGAAGGCGGTGTCAAGTTCTTTATCATCTGTAAATCAAGCCCTATTTTGAAAGGCAATTTTCTGCATTCCCTGTAGCTTCTCTTGCCCCTTTGCTTATCTGGCTACAGAAGCAGCTCAGGAATGAAGGCTTGGAGGGTTGCACAGCAAACTTTCAATCTCTTCTCAAGCAAGACTACATGGAGCCCAGCTTTACAGAGCCATGAGTAGATGCATAGCCAGGGCAGCAACATAGCTCTACAAGAGCTGAGGGGTATGGTAAGTTATGAAGAATTTGGAAAGGAATAGAGGGGCAGACACAAGAGGCAGAGAAGTGACTGTGCCATGTGTGTAGCATGAGATAGGCCGTGTCAAAAGTCACCAAGTAAAAACAGACTAGGAAACATACTGAAGTCAAGCTGAACAAAACCTAAGAAATTCTTTATGTACAGGAGTGTCCCACTGCATACAATTACATTCTCTCTTGCCAGACATTTTAAGAACCAATTCCCATTAGAAGTGGATGGTAAGAGAAAGATAATTGCATATGGACTTAATTACATAGCATACATTAGAGATAAATGGCACTCTCATTTTCCAAAGAAAATAATCATAATTACTATACAGCCTTCAGAATCTTTAATTGCCTTTGAGTAATTATCCATTTCTCCTTACACTATGTTCAATTTAATTTGTGCAACAATTAACAGAAATAAAATGCAAAAGTAAAAATAGTCAGGTTTTCTCTTTAATTATTCATTTAAGATTGGGAAGATATAAATCATCCCAGATTTTAAAGGCTGTTTTCCTCATTCTAGTTATTAATTTCCTGATATTTATTTGTATTTACTGTTGTTAGTACAGAACCACCTTGTGAGTTCACATATTAAGAAAGACAGCTATAACCATCTTAATGGTTTTATAAATTAGTAAGGTAATAAACACAAAAAAAAGGTATTCTGCATCGGTGTGTTCTTAATTCATTTGTATTCTGCTGACAACAGTTCAGTTTTTAATTATGATACTATTTTGTGACACACTGGTATGATCACTGGAAAAAAATAATAACGAAGTCTTCATAACAGGAGATTTTGCTGTGGTGCTGCACTACTAAACACTCTGAGAAGCAAGACAGAAACTGCCAGTTGCGTGTGAGAGTGAGGAAGTATATGTTTTAATGAAGTGTAGATTAGCTACATTTTGGTGAGGAATTTTTGTTTTTAAAAAGAGATGGAGTACATTCAGTGGAGTACATTTCACAGAATCAGCTTGAGTTTTGTGTCCCCTTTCCTTTCTCCATAAACTAAACCTATTGTAGATTTGGTTTTGTGGAAAGTCAATATCCCCAGAGGAGGAGGTGACACGTGCTGAAGAGGCCCAACTGTATAACAAACTACCAGAAAATGAGAAGCAATATGCCCTGTTCACTGATGGGTCCTGTCATCTTGTGGGAAAGCATCGGAGGTGGAAAGCTGCGGTATGGAGTCCTATACGCCAAGTTGCAGAAACTGCTGAAGGAGAAGGTGAATCGAGCCAGTTTGCAGAGGTGAAAGCCATCCAGCTGGCCTTGGACATTGCTGAACGAGAAAAATGGCCAGTACTTTATCTTTATACTGACTCATGGATGGTGGCAAATGCCCTGTGGGGGTGGTTGCAGCAGTGGAAGCAGAACAACTGGCAGCAGTTGTAAGGAGGTAAACCCATCTGGGCTGCCACGTTGTGGCAAAATATTGCTGCCCGAGTAGAGAACCTGTTTGTAAAAGTACGACACGTAGATGCTCACGTACCCAAGAGTTGGGCCACTGAAGAACATCAAAACAACCAACAGGTGGATCAGGCTGTTAACATTGAAGTGGCTCAGGTGGATCTGGATTGGCAACATAAGGGTGAATTATTTATAGCTCGGTGGGCCCATGACACCTCGGGCCATCAAGGAAGAGATGCAACATATAGATGGGCTTGTGATCAAGGCGTGGACTTGACCATGGATGCTATTGCACAGGTTATACATGAATGTGAAACATGCGCTGCAATCAAGCAAGCCAAGCGAGTAAAGCCTCTTTGGTATGGAGGACGATGGTTGAAATATAAATATGGGGAGGCCTGGCAGATTGATTATATCACACTCCCACAGACCCGCCACGGTAAGCGCTATGTGCTCACCATGGTGGAAGCAACCACCGGATGGATGGCTAGAAACATATCCCGTGCCCCATGCCACCGCCCGGAACACCATCCTGGGCCTTGAAAAACAAGTCTTATGGCGACATGGCACCCCAGAAAGAATTGAGTCAGACAACGGGACTCACTTCCGAAACACCCTCATAGACACCTGGGCCAAAGAGCATGGCATTGAGTGGGTCTATCACATCCCCTACCATGCACCAGCCTCCGGGAAAATCGAACGATACAATGGACTGCTAAAGATTACGCTGAGAGTAATGGGTGGTGGGACATTCAAGCATTGGGATACACATTTAGCAAAAGCCACCTGGTTAGTCAACCCCAGGGGATCTGTCAATCAAGCTGGCCCTGCCCAATCAAGACTCTTACGTACTGTAGATGGAGATAAAGTCCCTGTTGTGCACATAAGAAATATGCTGGGGAAGACAGTCTGGGTTACTCCTGCCTCTGGCAAGGGCAAACCCATCCGTGGGATTGCTTTTGCTCAAGGACCTGGGTGCACTTGGTGGGTGATGCGAAAGGATGGGCAAGTCCGGTGTGTACCTCAAGGGGATTTGATTTTGGGTGAAAATAGCCAATGAACTGAATTGTATGATGTTAAATGTTATATGATATTGTATATCATTATTTCTATGGTTGCTATCAATGGTGTAGCAGTGAAAATCACCCAGATTAATGAAGAATGAACTAACTCCCATGAAACCGAGCAAAGTGCAACGATGACAGAACCAGATGAGCGCAGCAATACTGAAATGAGAACTGGCTTCAGGACGCAACAGCCCAACACCACACACCATCTCTCCTGCCCTGAAAGACTGTTATGACAGATGGAGCCCAAAGTCATGGACTAAATGAACTCAATGGACATTTTAGAGGGATAGTCCATAGACTAAGGGAATGATATCTGTGTCTGCATATATATATGTATATATAAAAAGAAAGATAGTGGTGATTAATTGGAATGTGTCGAAAAATGTGAGACCTAAGCACGACGTAAATGGTATAGAATAAGGGGTGGATATTGTCCTGGTTTCGGCTGGGATAGCGTTAAATTTCTTCCTAGTGCTGTGTTTTGGATTTAGTACGAGGAGAATGTTGATAACACACTGATGTTTTCAGTTGTTGCTAAGTACCCTCCTAGTCCAAGGACAGCTCCCATGCCTACTGACTGAGCTAGGTACACAAGATGGGAGGGAACATAATCACGACAGCCAGCCCAGCTGGCTAATGGGGTATTCCATACCATGTGACGTCATGCTCAGTATATGAATCATTAAATGATTAAATGATTAAATGATTAAATGATTAAATGATTAAATGATTAAATCATTAAATCATTAAATCATTAAATCATTAAATCATTAAGGTTGGAAAAGACCTCTAAGATCATCGAGTCCAACCGTCAACCCAACACCACCATACCCACTACACCATGTCCCTTAGCGCCTCATCTACACGTCTTTTAAATACTTCCAGGGATGGGGACTCAACCACTTCCCTGGGCAGCCTATTCCAAGGCCTCACCACTCTTTCAATAAAGAAATTTTTCCTAATGTCCAGTCTAAACCTCCCCCGGCGCAACTTGAGGCCATTTCCTCTTGTCCTATCGCTCGTTACTTGGGAGAAGAGACCAACACCCACCTCGCTACAACCTCCTTTCAGGTAGTTGTAGAGCGCGATGAGGTCTCCCCTCAGCCTCCTCTTCTCCAGGCTAAACAACCCCAGTTCCCTCAGCCGCTCCTCATAAGACTTGTGCTCCAGGCCCTTCACCAGCTTCGTTGCCCTTCTCTGGACATGCTCCAGCACCTCCATGTCCTTCTTGTAGTGAGGGTCCAAAACTGAACACAGTATTCGAGGTGCGGCCTCACCAGTGCTGCGTACGGGGGCACAATCACCTCCCTGCTCCTGCTGGCCACACTGTTTCTAATACAGGCCAGGATGCCATTGGCCTTCTTGGCCACCTGAGCACACTGCCGGCTCACGTTCAGCTGGCTGTCAATCAGCACCCAGAATGGTAGGCGTGATCCAGGAAGTAACGATCGCTACTTGGTTATCGGTCAGCGCAGGTGGTGAGAAATTGCATTGTGCATCACTCATTTTGTATATTCTATCATTATCATTATTATTTTCCCTTTTCTGTTCTATTAAACTGTCTTTATCTCAACCCATGAGTTTTTCTCAATCTTACCCGTCCGATTCTCTCCCCGTCCCGCTGGGGATGGGGGAGTGAGCGAGCGGCTGCGCAGTATTTGGCTGCCTGCCAGGTTAAACCATGAGATGAACATAGTTTTCTACTGTCATAAAGTGGAAATTGTATTCAGCAGCAGGGACAGGAACCAATAAAAGTATGTTTTTCTCTATCCTTTCAAGAGTATATTACGAAGACTTTTAAATAGAATCCTTTCTTTTTTTTTCAGTTCTGGGTGTCCAAACAAGACTGAAAATCCTTTCCAGTTACACTCCTTGTTCATTTTGCATGTTTTCTCAAATTATCATTGACTGTTATCAATATTCTTATCCTCTAGTGATAGGTGTTTTAAAATCAGGCAGCTGCTGGATGTGGATCTGGCGGCTAAGCCAGCACTGTGACAAGGACTGTGACATTCCTGCTGACAAGAGTAGAGCAGAAGGCAGTCGCAACAGCAAGCTGCCCCCCATCCCTGGACTGCTAACAGATGCTCTGTGAGGGTGGAAGAGGCCCTTCTGTATATACTGACATTGTTAATGAGCGTCAGCACCAGTCTTGCAGTAACAGTCTTTACATATCAGTACAGATACAACCATAATCTCTTTCAAATTCAGCTCTTCCAGTAGTTTTGCATGTTTATCCTATATATTTGGTGATCCTTTAAGGAGGCAGAATATTTCGATTACCCCAAAGTTGCTATGCTCTATCTTCAGCTGGGTAAATGATTTGCGTTTTGTCAGAATTTGGTGAAACCCTGGGTTAATAAAACCTTTATATAAGTTTTCTTCTGACATGGGCTATGCTTATTTCAGATAGATTATTTGTCTGAATTAAGTTTACAATAACTGTATATAACTGTATATATTCTGAGCATAACTTAACAAGGCATAACACAAGTCTAGACTGAAATGGCCTGAAAAAACAAGGATGGGAGGGAAAAAAAAAAAAAACCAGTGATTATTTGATCTGAAGCTGACAGCACCCGATTCATTTCATGGCCAAAGAAAGTATTGTCAGTCTTGCAAGTGTGCTAAGCTGTCTGCAAAACAGGTCATGAATAAAACGTAGAAATAAAGTATGGGATGTAAGAATGTATGTAGCTAAACATAAATGCAATTGAATCTCATGCATCTCAGGAGGCACATCCATACATATCAGCAAACGCTTAGTTTCAAAGCTGCATATTTTAAAATTGAAGTTAATTGAATAGGGTCTCTTTACCTCACTACAGAGCTAATTCAAATGCCCTAATTCCTAAATTTCATTTTGTGAGAGAACTTTATTTATTCTCTAAGACCTGTTAGTATTGGCTTATCACATTCCTTTTGAACAGGCTGAGCGTCAGGACGGAAAATTCATCGCAGTGTTTGGAGTTTTTTCCTGTTCTGTGAAAGCACCCAATACTTACAAGATTTACTAGCATTGCTTACAGTGGTAAATGGCAGAGGGATCATGAAATGTGGAACTAATACAAGGTTTTTACCCTCTTTTTAAGAGACAGAGTATCTGAAAATATTTCTAGTGCAATTAAAGGGTTTGATTGTACCCTGAAACACAACCCTGAGCAAGAGTTAATGTTTAAACCATTCTGCCTCTGTGTTTGAGATGTCTGTGCACTGAAACTCCTGCAAGACACTTTTTTTTTCCCTTGTCATAGATTTGCTGCTAATAGTATATGAGAGGGAAGGTAGGATGGAGTCAGAGAGGAATTAAGAACCTGTAGATGTTACTAATTACTTGATCCTGTTGGGCACTTCTCCCAATTTTCTATACTTTTCAGATTTTGGGTAGATGGAACGATCCTATTATGAACTGAGATCAGCACTTACAGTTTTATCTCTTGAAAGCCTGTATCACCTGCTATCAAACTTTTCTTCCTGCATTCCACAAAAAAAACCACCCCAAACCAAAAATGAAAAAGGTATGACAGCAGATGGTATTTGTAATAGACCACTTAATTATCTCTGCAAAGAGCACAATGTATGGAACATAAAATGGCTGCAGAAGAAGTCCTAAAAAGTCAAGTAAGGTCCTCTTTCTATGGAGAAAAGAAATAACCTTTCCTCCCTCATGTATGAAATTGCACTTGATACATTATTCAGTAAATTAATGCAACATTTCTAGGTATTAATGACAACCCAGTGAAATGTTGAACTTCTTAATTAATTCAAAGTAAGAGAAATTAAAGACATCCTAATGATCCATACTGTTAAAATGTTCATCTGAGGAAGGTCACGCACTGTACTTCTGCCACGTCTCGCACTAAGGAGGGCCGCTGCAGCGGCTGCTGGGAGGAACGGTGATGGCAGGTGGAGAGCTGCAAGCTGTGAGGTGGCCATGCCAGCAGTCTGACGTGCTGTGCCATGGCCAGATCCCTTCAGGCTTGCCCCTCAGGCACCAGGGGAGTCTCTCAGGGAGAAAAGCAAGCCCTTAAAAACTTTCAAGTAAAGCAGCACATCTTCCCCAGAAGAAAAGTCATGGTTCAAGGAAGCTGTATTATCTATTGCCCATCTTTAGCTGGTGATAAAGTCCAAAAGTCTGAAGTCTGAAATTACAGGAGCAATTAGCTTTTCATATGTGTGCATTCAGTGCCTGCAACATGGTATTCTGGTCTCTGCCATGTCTTCTAGGTACTTACGTAATAAAAAATAATATCTGCAAGTGCCCACAAAAGTAGGCATGCTGGTTTTTGATGCAGTCTTAACTTTCATCTGACATGCTAAAGCAACAGGTCATAACCAAGCGTAGAAAAACAGTGTAGCATTTTTTAGTCTGATGCGCAAGGTAAGGTAGAAGAAAAGATCTAGCTCCCCTTGATTATTTAGTAAAATCACATCATATAGCTGTAAAATGAATACAGGCAGCACAGAGATCAACGAGCAGAAATTGTCAGAAACTCTTTTAGAAAGTAGCACGAATAAAAATGAAGGTCAGGGAACCAAATTCTGAATTTTTAGCTATCTTATCAAGACAGAAGTCACAGATGGCTGTTGAGGAATCAATTATGGATATAAGGCCCATGATCCAAAAGCTTTGTGCCAGTGAGATGAATTTTAAAGGTATGATAAATTATGATAATATTAAGAGGGAGATATGTAGGAGAAAAGATAAAGTGAAAATGGCCTGTAGGATGGAGCCTCACTCATTTGTCACAGCTGCTACAGAAGACACAAAAATTGCCCGCTTATCCCCATCCCACCTCCCAGCCCCAGTCAGAACCAGCTGCTTCTGTATTCTGAAACTCTGCCTCAAGTAGATGTAGTTTCAGTATGCTGTTGGGTAACAGCCACCATCAGTTTTGGTAGCCTGTACTTCCCAGGGAAATTTGGTGAAACCCAGGTGTGGAAATGAAGACATGCACTCCAACACGCGTGCTCTATTTCCCTGCATTTTAATATAACCAGAACTGGAAAAGCTTTATACTCCAGGTTATTGAACCTGCTTAAAATTCTCTTTTTGAAATGTGTTCTCTGCCATCTGAGCTTCTGTTTGAGTCACAACAGTAACGCAGAAGCTCATCTAGACTGTATATAGTATTGAGGAGCTTACAACAGAGTCATCCCCAGCAAAACTCTATCTTCCCATATGGATGGGACACGAATATGTTTACTTTCATTGTTGACAGTAATGGAGTAGGATCCATCCAATGAGTAACTGGATGCATGCTGTAGGGACAACTGTATCCCACTCCTGGGCTGGAGATCTTCTGTAAAATGGGTGGGTCCCTGTTACACAGACCATTATTCAAATATTATTAGAGAATGATGGCAACTCATATAACAGAAACACTTGTATAACAGAGAAGCTACAATTTTCTTTTATAGGCAACCTAGAGAAACTCTGTGAAAACAATTTGAAAGTGCTAATATTAGGAAAATACATTTGGAATTAAGTAGAGTTGACAAGGATGAAACATTATACGATTGTCTTCTCCAAAATGGAGAAAAGTGACTGTTAAGAAGGCTATTCTATTCACATTCATTTGTGCACTCATAAACTTCTACCTAAAGATATATAAAATTATATTTTTTAATCGATTTCACTTCTGTTCCTTCATAAATCATGTATTTCCATAGACTAGAACAACAATTTCATCTTTGCAAGTTGCACTTTATTAAAAGGCGTAGTCCTCATTCCAAATCTTTATTGCACTCAGCTGCAAGCTTGCGTTTTTTACTTTTAAACAGTATAATAGATAACAGAGGGCTGACTTTTATGAATAGAATGTATCTGGGAACAGTAACATTGCCTTTGACATAATGGAAAATCCCATTTTTCCCCCTCTGCTGTTCATTATTATCAGTTACCCATCAACTATTCTCTTACTTCAGTGAAAACATTTTGGAGTCTTTTGGTACAAAACAAAAAAACCAGTAGTTTCTCAAGTAATCAGGACATACTCCAGGAATATATAGAAAACTTTCATTCAAATTCCCCTCTACAAGGCTATCACAAGGTTATAGTAGCTCGATACATACCTACATAGTCTATGCAGAAAGGAAAGGTATCATTAGGTAAGAATGAGGACAACCCTTAAGAGTTCTAACATTAACAGAGAGTAAAAAATGAGAGGCAAGAGCACTCCCACACATGACAGTTTCAGTTTCCTTGGTCATTAATTTATATGAACCCAAGGTAAGATTTCAGAAATGCTGGTAATGTTATTTATGGAAGATTCCAGTTAATTTCAGCATTTGCTAAAATGTTAAGGCACTGTTTACACTCTAAAATGCTTCATTTTCATTCCTGAAATTTGAAACTTGTCAGTAAATTTAGCCTGAACTGATTATCAATTCTGGCAATTCTGAACTAGCACTTTTCAAGAAAAAATTATTTGCTGATTTGTATTTTGTTTTGGCTGCCCACTGCTGGGCATGTATCTTTACTGGTGGTGACTGTGAACGGGGAATAGTGTGGGAGCAGACAGGACTGGAAAATGACAGAAAATGGAACCTATTTATAGGAAACATATTTTCTTATACAATGAAATCTGAGCTGGATTTTCTTCTGGCAAAATTGCCTAAATACCATATTGCTTGTTTTTATCCTCTCTGTCAAAGGTAAGCATGGTTGTTTACACCTTATGAACAGCAATAGACCAACAGAAAATATTTCAAAGTCTGTGCAACTAATTTCTTTTCAACTAAGAACATGATGTACTGTAAAGCCCCAACATCTGCTGCCATTTGACATGGGGGTAATAATAGATTATTTCTGCTGCTGCTCAGCAAGGAGAAAAATATGTAATTTCTGCAGTTTTGCAACTCCTACTGCTTTCATAGCCTCTTTTCTTCTACCACAGAAATCCCACCTGTTCTGCAACTGGAAATTCTCCAGTATTAAGAACTGAGAATATATAGACAGCACTGAATAGGGACCTTCTGAAAAATCACTTCTCTTTCATTTCTACAAGCCATCAAATCTTTTAGTGAAAAGGTTTGGGGAGCCTCAGGTTTGCGTAGCAGAAGATTAGCCCCTGGAGCTTGTAGGAATCGTGCAGGCTGGTGGCTGCATTCAACCACTGGCTCCACCTCCTCTTTTGTGCAAAGATTAACTGAATGTCTCTGTTAGGTTCAGTAGGAAGACTGCTAGAATTCAGCAGGCGCTGAGATAATCAGTAAAAATAGGAATAACAAATAATAGCAGATGTGTGGAAAAGCACTAAGAGAGGTTTAGTCTGCCTGTACAGTGAACAGCACCTATGCAGAGGGGGTATAGAAAGGAAGACGGAAATCACAGGCTGCAAGGGAGCAGGCAACGCATTTTCCATTTAAAATATCTTGTTAACTCACAGCTGCCTTTGAAGCATTGTATCAGAGGACAAAATAAGAACAATTCATTTTAAAATGTATTACAAGTAATGTGGAGGTAGGAATTCTTATTCATAAGTTTCTGCCTGAAGCACACATGTTTTTGCACACACACACCCCCCGCCCCGTTACATTATGAGAAAAAAACCTCAAAGTCATAGGGCTCTGCTAAGCTATGCATCCTTAACTCAATTTATAGGAACATAGTATGAGGCAATCCCACAGAACTGTGGATGTCAGATTTTAAACTACATATAAATAAACCTACAAAGCATCCAAACAGTTTCCAGTGTAGGAGTTTAACAATTTGATATAAAAAGCTTTACTCTAGGAGGTTGAATCTTAAAATAAAAATATTTAATGAATATTTGTATGGGATGTAATCAGTGGTAGGTGATTTCTTGCATTGAATAATGCCAGCTGTATTAGAAAGAATTTAAAAAACAACAACCCCAGTACATATTTGTGTTTTGATCTAATTTCAGAAGCTGCCTGATTTCATGTTATCTTGTGAAAAGTACTTAAAAAATGACATATGGACCAATCTTTTTTTTTAAACTGTTTCGGTTTTTTGTGTGATTATTTCAATTCTTTAGGAGGTGCTTTATTATGAACCTCGCTAAAAGGAGCGTAGAGTTTGCCATCTCTGGTTTTACTCTTCTTCACTCCTCACACTCCTGCTCTCACGGAACATGCTGTTGTTCTTCTCAACTTCTAGCACTCCCTGGAAAAAAAATATACTTCCATTCCTGGAAAGTAATAAGCCCACAACAGCCTAGGAGTACTCTTGGCTAGTAAAGGGAAAAATAGTATTTGAAGACTATGCCATTATATACGTATAAGGAGGACAACTTAGGTTGTACAGATTGCAGCCTTATGCTGATCTTGTACCGACAGGATAGGAGATGCAAAGGAGATTGCCTCGCTGTTCAGGGAAGTCTCCATTTAGATCAGACAGGTTGCATCCACACAGCACAGGACTTTGCCCACGTGTCCTCTGGGCCCCCTGTGGTGAGCCCCTGGCCCTAGCAATTATTATTTCAATTATTACTTCTTCAATTCAAAGTGTCTGAAATAATGTGAGGGCTGCATTGCTGCCTGCTGGAACAACATTTCTTTTCTTTTTCAACATAACATGGGGCACGGTACAGGAGCAATTGTTTGTCTGGGGCTACAAGACCCCGCGGGAGAGAGCTGGGGGCTGTGCGGGCAGAGGGTGTTGCTCCGGTGTCCTCTCCCCCCAGGGAAGGACCATCAGAGGCTGCCCTCGATGCTAACGCACCCCCAAATTCTGTCTCAGAGAGACAAGACACATCAGTCCAAAAGAGTTCTCAAGCATGAAATTATATATATATATAAGAAGTGTGGACAAACAGGGAATCAGGAATAAACCAGGGACTGATGTTATTTAATAGTACAGATGCACTCCTAGACAGCCTTAAACCTATTATGGTCTCAATTCTGAGTATCTTCCTGTAGCTTTTTTTGGTATCTATAAATATCAAAATACCTGTAGCCTGGCTTGTTAAGAGTGCTGTGATATTTACCTCCCCCCTGCAACAGGGAGCTGAGCGTTTTAGAATGGGTCGCTTCCTTCCTTGCTTATCTCCAGAAAATCCCATTCAACACCGTTCTCCCCTAAATTGTCTCTTTTGGCTCTGCCAGCCTTTTCCGAGTCTCATCTTACTGGTGTCTCAGTCAGTGACACTGCCTGAGCATCAGTACCCAAAACGTAACAGATTTCAGCACTGGAACAACACAGCCCAACAAGGGCAGACTGTAAATCCTAAAGCTGACTCCTAAACTTTCATGTACTACCTTGACCCAGCCGTGGCTCAGAAGGTGTGAGAAGAAGCCTTATTCCCCTCCTGCCTGTGGCATGCTGAAGAGGTACCATCCTCATTAAGGGCTTCCAAAAAGCCCCAGAAAGCATTCTGGCCAGGCTTGGATGCCACACAGCTTTCCACACTAGGAGCAGAACTATAATTGTTAGTGGATTAATGGAACAGGAGTGCATATTAAAACATGATAAGACAATTTATCCATTTATTTCCACAATTAGCATTAGTTGTCGCTCATATCCCTCCATATAGTATGGGCAACATGTATTTTCTGACTGGAAAGTTGTCTCATAAACTTACTTGTTTCTTCCAGGTTTTGTATCGATCATATGGCCCTCTTTGCTCAGTAATATTCTCTTTAGATTAATCTCACAGTGTTATATCACCCCTGTTGTGGCCTGATTTATCCTTCCCAGATACTCTACATATACTACACTCTAACATGTAAGCGTAGCCAGATCAGTGGCCATAAATCTTCATAAGTAAGGCTTGTAGCCTATACTGAAAATCATTATAATACAGAGTAAATAGGGGAATGGCTACATGAAATAGCTACATGAGTTATCAGGAAGCAAGCTAGGCTGTAATTTGCTAGCATGTCAGCTACTCTGCTAAAAGCAGTCTCTGTGTGTGCTCCTTCTCTGTGGTGTAGGAGGGTTTGCCTACCCTAATTTCATTGAACTACCTTGCACTTACCATAGGATAAAAGCACACACACAGAGTACTGTCGAGTGTCTATGCACTATAAACTACAGTCCAGTTTAACTCACAGTAATATCTTCCTCCAGCAATGCTCAAAATATTTTTCTTGTCTGGGACAATGCCAAGAGATTTGGAGAATACTTTTCAATAAAATGAAAAGCTTCTGGAAAGACAACAATTCAGTACTGTAATTAGTTTTTGCATGGGGTAATTTTTAATAGGCTCATAGGGAAATCCCCCAATATCTGCAAGCAGTTCTACATTTTTTCCCTTCAGAAAAGTGCTCTCATCACACACAAAGCAGCCGTCATCCCTTCTTTTTTACTATCTGTAATAGAAAGTTCACTTTCAATAGAATGGAAAGTCTCAGTAAAATCAATGTGCAAACATTACTCCAGAGGACTTTCCATAATATTAAATATCTCTGCAAGATTAGAACTAGTGTAGTGCTTTGTAGAAACACTTCTTTACTACCAACTATTTAAAAAAAAGTAAGTGACAAGAATCCTTTTCAATGAAAAAAGCAATTCATTCAATAAGGGGAAGAATCTCAATAGCAATGATGCGGAAGGAGACTACAGGTCTAGGGGATAGCATGCAAACAACATGGCAGAAAAGATAACAGGTGCAGCGTTGTGCTGCTTAGAAGATACCAAGAAGTTTCTGCAACTTTAGTATATTTAATATACCTAGTCATATATGACTCTGGAAAAAAAAAGTGACTCCTCAGATACTTTTTGGGTATACCAATTTCAATCTGTTTTTTACTAAGAACAATTTTTCAGTACAGGTACCATGACTTTCTATGCAGGGAAACTTAGCAAGGAAAGCTTTCCTAGATATGTGTTCTGTCATCTAAAGAGTTGGCAGCAGGTTGATTTTGCTCTTTTGCAAAAATGTGACTACAGAAAGCAATAAATTGGGGGGGTAGCAAATCCCTGTCCTACCTGAACAGTGACGTTCATCTCTGAATTGGCATTACCATAAAGTTATTCAGAAGTGACTGAGAGAATATTCAAATTCCAACAAATGGTGTGTAACGCAAGAATAAATGCATTCAATATGTATAGATTAATGTAGCAGTGATAAGGGGAGCATAAGTACTTGGCACGTTCTTTCAGACGGAACATCACTGTAACAACAGAGTTGAGAGGCAGGCAACTAGGTCATGTTTAACTTCAGATGGCAGGATACGTACACAGGTTAGATATATTAGCTACCATGACCCCTTTTCAGTAATAGTAAAAGCAAGGCCTCTCTTTCTTGATATAATTTTACATTTTGAAGAACATAATGAATTCAAGCATTTAATTAATATTTCTTTCTTCAGCACTTTTACCTTTTTAGTAAGCTTGAAATATTCTTCCATTAGTTAAGAGGCATTAAACCAACAAACAGCTTCTGTCCCGATCCACCTACTTTGCTACCTATCTTCCACAGTCCTTCCAAGAAATTATCCATGAACAACTGGGTAAAAACAACAGGAGTATTTGGTAGGTTTCCATGAAGCAAAGGTGCACCAAACACCCTAATAAAAAGATTTGCAGCACATGCACAGTGCACTACAGAGCGTAGTGCAGAGACCCCGCGTGACTGAGGACTTACGGGGCAGCACCCAAGCACCCAGCACTTGGGCTGATGTGAAGGTAGCACAGCCTGGGGCTGAAATGGGTATTTCAGAACGAGCCTGCTTGGCTTACCTGAGGGCTGCTACCGGACCTATCATATGCTGCAGGTAAGACCTAAGTTTTCTCATCAATGCCAGTGCAGTACAAAACAAAAATAGAAAATAATCTCCCAGTAAACTCCCTCCAGACAAAGGAATCATTTCAGAACACACCTGTACAGATGCCTTTCAGGTGAGATCAGGCCAGTGAATGTTACTAGATGCCAGGACTTGTTGGCTTTTTGTTCCTGAAAGACAGCTGAAGACAGAAACTCTTCAATGAAATGCCATTTCAGAGTTGAGAATAGAAACATTTCTTTTCTCACTGAATACTGCTGGCACAGTATCCTATTACATTTTTTTTTTTTTATAATATCATCTGCAGGACCAGGTTTGAGTTACAATACACAGGATACTACACAAAAGAATAGACTGCTCAAATATTTTGTAGACTACATGGGTAATACAGACAAGAGATGCAACCACCACACAAAGGAATGGAGTGTCTTGACTATGGAGGCCTTTCCAGAGCAGGCCAAGGTGACCATTATGTCATACCCTGGAGGAAGCCACATTGCCAGATATATTTCAATTACAGGTTAAAATGTATCGGTTGCTTTTTTGATTATACTGTAGGAGTGAGATTTCCAAAATTACGCAAGTCATTTCCCTGGTTTTTTTCCCACTGAAAATCAGTATCATTTCTGTTCCTAAATCACTTAAGATTTTATAAAGCACAAGTACAATAAAACAAATTCTTCATAGGGAGTCCTAGCATTTTAGATATACCACTTGGCATTGCTGCAGGACCAAATCCACAAACCCAGCCAAATGCCCTTCACTAAAAAGTCGTGTTAGCATGCCTGCAGGAAACTGAAACAGACTGCATCTGAGAAGCAAACACAACAAGAAATGTTTGTAATTTTTCCTTAGGTCTCTGATTCTTCACACATTCTATATAGCAAATAATTTTGAACAAACACATTGAGTAAAATCCTTCTGCTCATTGACAATTCTTAAGCAATAAGAAAGACAATACTCCTAGAAAGAATTAATGGGGAAAAATTAATAATACTTAGCCATAATATTATACTTTTCATTAGTAGCTCTCAAAGTAGTATCATGACACACCCCCCCCCTTTTTTTTTTTTCTTTTTAGTTAAGAAACTGAGAAACGGAGAGACAATATGATTTTTGAAAAGCCAGAAACTGATAAAAAATCTCAGGTCCATGCCCAATACTTATCCATAGAGACAAAACCTCATTGTTCCTTCCTGAAAAGGCTAGAAATACTGAAGGAAAAAAAAAATCAAATTAGCACACTATCTTGGATATCTTTTGCACTGTGAAGTGCAGAAGATACTGAGTAAAAATAACTGTGTTTTTTTTCCCTGCACTCATGCTTTAAATAATTATATTATTTATTACAATGATCATTAGCATTTTACTAAAAACTTCATACGTATTTATACATTCATCTTTTTTCCCTGGAAGATTTTTAACAAAAATGTTGGCAAGATAGTAGATACAGATAAAAGTGCGTGAGTCATACTCCCATGCCAGAAAAAAATACTTTAAGTTACTTTTCCTCTCACGTCTGCTTTTGAGTATGCAACTGGCTCAGATAGAGCAACTTACTTTTCACTAGTTAAAGGAGAACCATGAGACTATTCAGTCTTCTATGATGAGTAATAAAGGTTGAAAACAATAAATTAACAAATAAAGTAGTTCATTCTCTTTTATAAACCACAAAAGCTGGTGGCCACAGGTTTCTCTATGGCCATTTATATATTTTACACTATACATTACACATTTTAAAATTTGCATTAACAGCTATATGACATCACTGGGCAGCCAGAAAGACACACTGGACACTCCTTTCACAGATGATTCCAGCTCACTCCAGGGCTGGAGTAAAACCTTTATGACTGCTTCTCACGTAGAGGTCTCTCAGAAAAGAGGTCCTCTGCAGAGGCAACAGCAGTGTCCTTCTTTCTCATAAGCTATAAGACTCAGGGAAAGTGAACGTGCACAAGAACAAGGCAGCAGTGGAAAGTTGCTCTGAGAGCTTCTAGAAAGAGGAGGAGACTTGGTAAGCAGAAAATAGGTTAAAACCCACACTGCATTCCACAGCTTCACTCTCCTGCACTTGGGATTGTCGTAGAAGAGTGGAGACTGCTCCAGCACATTCAAACAATCGATGAGTAGCTGAGAGACTACCCATCCCTTGCACGAGTGCTTTCAAACCAGTAAGATTAGGTGGCTCTCCTGGCTGAGCTGGGAGCTGAAATTCCTCCAGTCATTCCCTTGTTCAGCCTATTTCTGAAGTCCTGTGAAAATTGGGTATTTGTTTTCCCATCTCTTACTTACTGGCTGGAATGCAACCAAACAATAAGCATTAACTTATTTCTGATTTCTTAAGAGCAACTATGTCCCAGGTACAGAACAAGTCCCAAGGCTGCCCAGGCACACATGACCAACAAAGTAAATGCACCCTTACTGTGAGAGAATAAAGAAATCCAAGCAAGCATTAGGGTTATATTAAGGCTAGAAATATTCCCAGGTTTAATGCCAGTTTGTTTCAGTAAGCTTTTTTTGTGTGTGTGTGTCATTACTTCCATTTCAAAGCCTGCTGCAGGCCATTTATTTCCTGTTTTGGTGGTCCTGTTTCTATATTCTGTAGATTAATTTAAAGCTTTATCCTTTCCTCTGCTATTTAGGAAGGCTGTTCTATTTTAGTCCATTATTAACATAATACATTTGAGGGAGTCTAGTGTGCCTGTGTTTGCATAGTTATTCTACATTAGTTATTCCACAAGGAAGAACAAGGGAGATAAAATATACATGTCAATAATGGACAAGAAATTTAATGATATGTACAATATTTCTGGAAATCTAAGTTGATCCATTCCTCTTCAAAGCTTTTCTGAAAATACATTCCAGTAAAATACGATGCTGGTTATCTCACACCAGACTTGATCTTTTTCTCTTAAGGACATGGTAGTTCAAGTTTTCAGCAACACTCATACCTGTGTTAGCCTCGTGCTCTACGTAGGCATATGAATACTACAACATACATATGTTATCTCTCTTGAAGCATGCACAGAACTCTTATGGGCTAGAAAAGACACAAATAATTTTTAACGGTTGGATATTCCGCATTTCTTTACTAGCTGTTGGTATTACTCCAGCATTACAAACAGCAAATTATTTGCATATTGCATTTTCTATGTAATAGGTGCATGAAATGAGATGAAAAGGGAGTGAGGCTTACACTTTCAGATGCATTGATTCATTTTTAGTTCTTTAGCTTTTTATGAAGACTCAGAGACACACAGACATGTTGAACCATTCATAAGTCCCATGAACCTGAATGAGGATTATGAATGCTTAAACCTCAGAAAAAGGAAGGAAGGCATTAGAACCTCAATTTTTGGAAGCTGCCACTGACTCTGAGGTGTTTCCACACGATGCTAATACCAGGCAAGTCTTCAGATTCTGAGTCTTAAGATTCTTTCTGAATTCTGACTAAAAACTGACGTAACTTTGCTTAGAAACTTCTGACTGAATAAAGCTTGCCTTTATGGTCTGTTAATCTACTTTCAGAACTCACCTTGCTTATTATTATGTAACACTGGCAATAGACATCCAAAGTGGACCCCCAAAATTTGAGGCATCCAACATTTTTAGGAATGTGAGCAAAAGGGTTTCTACAAGGTCACAAAAAACCCCTAACTTTCTAGCTTTGAACAGTTGCATGCTATACTTGCATTCTCTAGTCACTCTAAAAGATTTCTTGGTAGCCCATTCCTAATAATAAGTAGATTATCCGGACTTCAGAGCTCTCAGAAGTGACAGACTCTGAAAACTATGGAAGTCGGAAAAACAATACTTTTGTTTTAAAAATGCAGTGCTTAGGCTCTTTCATCACAGAGAAAACCATTAGGTTACCTCACCTGGAGGAAGGTAAATGCCAAACCAGACAAATCTATGTCATTAATATTAATGTAAAGCTATTTAATAATATATTGTTTGGATCATTCTCTGGGTTTTCTCCTTGTAATGCATAGGACTTCATAGTGGTAGCGATTCAGAACAGAGAGAGGCAAAGCAGTTTCCCTGACAACAGAACTACAACTTGATGCATGAGATATAATTAAAAGGTCCAAATATCTCCCATGCAACCCAACTCTCTTCTCATTATAATGCTTCACATCATAGATCACATGGGTGACCAGGCACCTGTATTCTGTTTACTTTTTGCTTTCCTTAGTCATGCTGAAGAGCAGCAAGTAGAAGTAGTGTTCCCCTAATTAGGGAGTTTACTCACCTTTCAAATAGCAGCCAAGCTGCTGAGGCAGAATCTGTTGTTATAGAGCTGCCTCTAAAGAGGGAAGGGTGGGGAAAAGAACATTAAAAGCCAGAGAGAAGCGATAATCAAATATTTTCTTAAGTGGCCTGGCTTTTAGGGAATATAGTCTTTGAAATATTTTTCTTGATTCTGCAGGCTGAAAAAATACATGGCTTTTTCCATCTGCCTCAGCCGCTTCTCATCTTTGCATGAAAAATCATAGGCAGTGCAAGATCAGCAACACATCTCTTTCAATTTCATAGTTAAAGAATTTGGCTGGATCCTGACACCCACATTACCATCCACACAACACCACACTGCAAGGATGGCAGACTCTGACACCTGTGGATTTTTTATGCTTTATGGAGCATCTACTACTATTTCTTAATTGCGCAGACTTCAACATTCATTAAAATTGCCACATTGGCTTATTGTGTTATAAAACAATGGCTAATTATTAAAGGCAAAATTCTCACTTCCATTTAACTTTTTTTATTCCCCAAGCAAAATAGCTCAAAATAAATTTTTTAAAAAAAAAAAAAAAAAAAGAGAACATTAAAAATTTCCATTTGGGGCAGAGGAACTTTCCAGCTGAGTCAACTGCAGGCTATCCACCATGTGACATCAAACTATCGAAGTGTGTTCAGAGGAGGGCGACTGAGATGGTGAAAGGCCTCAAGGGCAAGGTTTATGAGGAGCGGCTAAGGTAATTTGGTTTGTTCAGCTTGGAGAAGAGAAGGCTGAGGAGTGACCTCATCGCAGTCTATGCCTTCCTTGAGGAGGAGATGTTGATCTCTTCTCTCTGGTGACCAGTGATAGGACACAAGGAATGAAGTTGCATCAGGGAAAGTTCAGACTGGACATTAGGAAAAGGTTCTTCACTGAGAGGTTGGTCGGTCACTGGAACAGGCTCCCCAGGGAACTGGTCACGGCACCATGCCTGTCAGAGTTCAAGGAGTGTCTGGATGACGCTCTTAGTCATATAGTTTAGTTTTAGGTAGTCCTGCGAGGAACAGGGAGTTGGACTTGATGATGCTTACAGGTCCCTTCCAGCTTGAGATATTCTATGTAAACCCCAGCAGGGAGCGGGAGGTGACTGCTAACATTGCAAGTATGTGAGAAAAGCTCTGAGAAGTTTTACCACAAAAGCAGTGTGTTGCCATAATTTAGACAGCCTTCCCTGTGCACCTTGAGAAATGCTGCAAACTCTCCCTGCTGATAACATCAGAAGAAAGCTGACATTAGTTAAAATCTCGTGTCTCCAAAAGCTCTACAATTTATTGCTTGAAGATGCAGTTAAAACTCTCACCTTGGAACAGAAGGTGAGATTTTCTCTTGGATATTGGCATTATTGGTTAGCTGTAACTTTTCATAGCCTTATGCTGCTATTTCCTGTGAAAATCGTATCATGTGTGCATATAAAAATAAGGATTTGTGTATATTTATATCTGTAACTTGGGCTCCAAAAACATTGGTAAGTCAACTATGTGGATCCACGTAAAAGAACATTATCAGCACACAAATTTGGGTTTAAAGCAAGTTCAAAAATTGAAAGAAATGTTTAAAATTGTACTATTACAACATTTTTACTGTATTCGGTGGGCTCTAAGCATGCAGCTAAGCCTCTTAAATCTTACTCACTTATAAATTTAAAAATACTGTGCCTATTCTGACTACAGTTGACATCCAGAAGAATTTTAAAGACATTGGAAAATATGTTTTTATCTCCTTATTCACACAATTTCTCATGATCTACGAAGACCCAACAATTTGCGCTGACATTGATGCACTGTCTTTTGCTGGGGTCTACAATCAAATTAACTCAGACTTTTTTCTATCTAAATGGCAAGAGCAGTTGAAGTTTTTGAAGTTATTCCTATGTTATTACTTACAAGTAACAAGAATCAGATCCAAAGTTTATAAAATTCATACTAGTGTGTTTGGTTTTAGACTCTACCCTAAGATTTTTAGGTTTTTTTCAAAACTGCCAGTTCTCAGAAGTGCGGATCAGTTTTGCTGGAATGCTTGCTGTCTTTCATTTTCTGCCATTAGCATTTTAACAAGACTATTTTTGTTTAAATGAGTGACAATTACTTTTGCAAGATCCTAATAAACTTAAAGCATTTTAAAAATATTCTTATAAAAACATCTCATGAAGCAAATACAAACACCATTTGGAAAAAGAACCAACAAAAAGACTTCCATAATAATCCCTAGATTTTGAGACTTGGCTCCCCAGGTACTAATAATGTATTTTTTTTCTATTGCCCTGTACACAAATTAACATATTACAGACAAATGCTCTAATCACTGCTGTTTATTTTAAATGGTTGTCTTGCTAAAATGTTTGAGGCCTTCTTGATATTGTCATTAAACACAGTATTTTTACCTTTTAAAATATAGACAGGAAGATAAACAAGCTACATCACTGGAAGTATACATTAGGTATAGTGCTGATGTGTATATTTGTTTGGGTATGTTTGGAGCTTCAAATTAGGCTCAAGATTTGCCACATACCAGAGCAGTATTCAGTAGCATAATTCTACGAACAAGACACTACACTGAAGGAAGGTATTTTTGCTGAATTCAAAAATTAAAGGATGCTGTATTAAGCAAGACAGGCTCCTAAGGAAGGGCAATGTGATCATATTAAAATCAACATATGAATGCATAAGTAAACCCAATAAATTTGTTATTTCTTAGCATTCCAGTGCTTCACTTTCCAATCTAAGCAATGTTTTTGACCACAGCTCTTTGCTCAATGGGGGTTTTTTCCTCCGAAGCAGACTTGAAGAGTGATTCTATTACTGTACCTTTCATGAGGTATCATCCAAGTACCTCAGCTTTTAGCACGGATATATTACTGCTGCAGGTACTGGACTAATTTCAGTGAATGGCAAAGCAGGACAGAGCGGGTGCTTTCTCTCCCCGCCACCTTCTAACTCCAGCAGATGTAGCATCCTCTGCTGCTTCCCTGAAGACAGCAGAAAACATGCTCTTTCAAAGGCACCTCCCCAAACTGAATGGATTTCCTCTGTCTAATAGCAAAGGCCTTTTCCAAACATTGCATGGATTAATATTGTTCAAAGAAAAGGTCACACAAATCCTTTCTAATGGGAGAAGCATTAAGTGACTTAGCTGCCCCAGTTGATAAACAGCAGCTCCCATAATATTAGTCAGCAGTGTTTTCAGCTTAGTTATTAACAGTACTAAAATATTCAGTGGTGTTTATACTGTGTCTTTGCCTAGCACTAAGTAGGGATACTACCATTCCTTACTGGAGACTGAGCACAGACCTTTACCCTTTTTAAGCTTTACTTGGGCCTTAAGGTATATTCTTAAGGGCCTTAAGAATAATGTGTGCTGGAACATCTCTTAATACCATGTTTTCAGGTTAGTGGAAAGCTGTCACTTTCAGTTTTTAAAGAAAATCTTCCTGACTTTTCTACTTG
Organism: Calonectris borealis; assembly: GCF_964195595.1. NCBI lineage: Eukaryota > Metazoa > Chordata > Aves > Procellariiformes > Procellariidae > Calonectris > Calonectris borealis. The sequence continues at coordinate 100,575,241 of NC_134312.1, forward strand.
AGCACATTGTAGCTCCAAGTTACATTCATCCTCGCTTCATATTCATTACAAACTTTTTCCTTTATATTCACTTCCTTAAAAACAAAAGGACATATATTCTGTTCCTGATTTATCTGTGTCACTCTGTTAACAGGAAAACATGAAAGTAACCAAGGACAAAATCTGAGTTGGTATGCAGTAAACCCCTTAACCTACATCTTGAAAATATGAAAACATCATCACATGTATTTGTCTATAGACCAGTCTTTTCTGTCCTCATAGATGACATTGCAGATGCTATAGTGAGATCTCATTATTAAGACTTTATTATCTCAACAATAGATTACCAACATTTATTAGCAATAGAACACGCTCTCTACAACTACCTGAAAGGAGGTTGTAGCGAGGTGGGTGTTGGTCTCTTCTGCCAAGTAACTAGCGATAGGACGAGAGGAAATGGCCTCAAGTTGCACCAAGGGAGGTTTAGATTGGACATTAGGAGAAATTTCTTTACTGAAAGAGTGGTCAGGCCTTGGAACAGGCTGCCCAGGGAAGTGGTGGAGTCACCATCCCTGGAGGTATTTAAAAGACGTGTAGATGAGGCCCTTAGGGACATGGTGTAGTGGGCATGGTGTGTTGGGTTGACGGTTGGACACGATGATCTTAGAGGTCTTTTCCAACCTGTATGATTCTATGATTCTATGATTCTATGAAATATTATTATACTATGTATTATATATGTAAAAAATAAGGTATAGTAAAATTATTTTAACTTTTGTAGTAAAGAATCACTGAGGTGCAGTAACTTTGACTTTTAATCATGCCTGTTCATATATTTGTTAATTCACAAAATTCAATAAAGCTCTGTAAGTCTCGAGCTGGGTTGTGAGAATTAGTGAGATTCTAATGTATTGTAGTGATAACATTGTTCACTGTGTAATTAAGAAAAAATTAATTAAGCAGTACTTTAAATATATGGTCAAGCCCACTTATCAGCTCACTTAATGAAACAGTCCTCTTGGATATTTTTTTTCCATACACCAAACCATCTTGCATTAGTGTAGTGTAAATCTGCTCATTTAATACCATTTGTAATCATAATGATTTCTTTTTTTAATGTCAAGAGAAAAATCACTGCTTGCTTGCTCCAAAGAGCACTCAATGTCCATTATTGCCCATGGCACAAACAAATTTGCAAATTTAAACAGACTTTTCAGCAACAGTTATTGTCTTCAGTCTAGCTGGACAGTGCAGGTGTGGTAAGAGCTATTGGATTTTTATCCATATACATAAAAGCATTTGAAAGTCTTTAAGATACCAAGAGTCTTTAAGTTTTTAGGATACTCTCTTTAACATTGCAGGGCTATTTAAACATATAAGAAGTGAAAATCCCCTCTATGCACTGTACTTAACTGCCATGAATAAGTTGTGTTGATGCTGACTCCTGTCCTCAATTATGTGTCTATTTCTTCCCTGAGACTACCAAAGAGGTGTCAGAATATCACAGAACTGATGATGAGACCAGCACATCTGAACAGAACCTACATAGATGAAGGAAAAAAAGCTAGCAAGTTTTATGATGACTCTAGCTGCATGTGTCTCCAACAAAGCCAAGTGAGCAAAACTATTGTCTTGTAAATTCAGAAAATGCTTAAAGAAAAGGTGGGAAAACTATAAACAGTAAGTGCTGCGTCAAGAGTGTATACAAGAACAGACACAATTACTGAGGATGCATGATTTGCTCTTAATCTTATAAAAAAGCAGTAAAAATGGGTTTGAGAACTGAGTGGCACCAGGTAGCCTTAACACAGTATCCTTTTATATGCTTATTCTATCTGATTCTCAGTACTGGTTTCTCTGGACATAAACGATAACTCTTCACATTCAAACATCTTGGTACCCTCACTGTAGAGCAGAAACCTGTGAGTTCTTGAACTACTGGTAAAAAAAAATTCAGATAGAGTTAGGTGATCTGCAGTGATGGTAAAGGGCTTAGCACGTTTGGATGGCATCACAGTAAATCTGGATGATGTCTCCAAATCTCACAAAACAAACTGGGCTATTTTATAGGTTCACAAGTCCATATGAAGTTTGCTGTTACTAAGTTTCTAATCAAACTTATTCTGTAGTACCCTATGATCCTAGAATAATTTCTGGTTTCTGGTGTGGGAAATTGTGTTGTATTCAAATCTTTGCGGGTGCAATCCATCTGGAGTTGACCATATCTAAGCCAGCTATCCCCACTGCCTTTATACAGGGACAGAAACAGAAAATTCTGGGGCAACATTCATCTCACTCTAAAGTAGGTGTTGGAAACAAGCTGGATGACTTGCCCCAGTGTTTCTTCTGTTGACAGCAGATTAGGCCTTCAGGCTTCAGTATGTGTCAGCACTATAAACACCGTGAGTGACTACATTTACAAACATGTTACACATCCTTTTCTTGTTCTGAGGGTTATCCTCTCAATGTGTAAAGTGTTAGTGATGGCCCCTGTGCTGTAACAGATGTAGGCCACTGGATACCACGTCACAGAGGTCAACTCAACGCCGCGTAACACACTGCCCTATTGCAGCTATGTAAGGCTCAGACCCTCACTTACACTTCATCCTGATTGAAAGAGTTGCTGGAGATCATGTATTGAGAAACAATAACGGACCCCTGTAGGCTCATCTCACTAGGGTCATGCTGCATTTCTTGCCAATGATCAAATATGCATCCAACAATCAATAACTTTATATACCCAAGGTACACACTGTTCTTAAATTATGGTATTTAGACATAGAACCTATTAGTATAACCTAGCTGAATGATACTTTCCAGATCACATTTTATATAATCCTCCCCTACCAATTTAAGGTTGGGAGAAATATTTATATTTTCTGCACTCTTCTTGTGCAGTCTTCCTTCCTCAGAAATTTTTTGTTAAGTATGTTCTGCTTTCTCATTATTCCTAGTGAATAATTGATTTAATCTAAATGTAACATTATTGTGTCAATTTTACCTTCCCAAAGAGCTTTCCACTTGATCTTTACAGCAGCTTTAGCAAAGCTGCGCTTCTGCCAACAGATGAACTTCAGCGTTGTTTTTACAGTACTATTATGTTCTCCATGCATGAAACATTAAGCTTATGACAGGCTGCCAGTCTGGAGGCAACAGACTGGTTTAAATGCCTCAGGGGTGTCATGCCAATCAATTCTCTCATCTCGCTCTTACCGGCCATAGAAATATGTATTAATGAAGGGTGAATAATTAAAGAGAGGGGATGAATTACAAGGGACAAGACAATGTCACAAGAATGGGAACTCGAAAGAAAGGAGTTAAGAGAAAGATCCAGTCTGCTGAAACTAGGTCTCCAAAACACTGTAACATTCACAGTGTGCCATTTATGAACAGCCACGTGTTTCCTCCTCATCTGCCTCATTTTGGAACTTCAAAGCATCTAGTTGGATCTGAAGATATCAAAAGCTGATGTGAAGGGCTGCAGAGAGATGAAAACCTTTTCTCCATGCAAGTCCTACAATATTCAGGAGTAATTCTATTTGCTGTTATTGACTTCACAACAGAGGAGGCCTCCCAGTTCTCTCAGAAGCATCAAGGGAAGTACCATGTGCTCTCCAAATGCTAGACTGAAGTTTTTAAAGAACGCATATTTCAAATGTGTAAAAGGAGTGCCTCCTCCACCAGTTAAGCTGCTTTAAGCACACAGAGTTCCTCATATCTCCAAGGAATATTGGAGAGGAGGAAATTACAAGGAAACATTGTCAAGCAGTTTTGGCCTTCAGAAAAGACCAACATCTACCTACTCATCAGAGTCCCTCTTAACTTGGTGTGTCTGTCTAGATATGTTTTTAGAACCACATGGATCCACCTGGAGTATGCATCTGGGAAGGATTATAATCATCTCTCAGACAACTAGCATCCTTAGTAAACCTCAGTTTTATTTACTATTTCTTGTATCTAACCACTTCTTTCATTATATCTCCTTGCTCTCCTTCCCTTCTTATCTTCTAAATTGCACAGTGAAACATAAATTCTGTAACGAGTTCCCTGTATTTATCATCATGTTCAGCTCTGTGTTTCTACCACTCTCTCAGGTAATCAGGAAAGCATATCAACCACTTCTCAGAACAAGTACTGGATTTTCTTATCTCACTTTGAACATAGAAACATCTGTGGCAAAGTCCACCAGAACCATTGTCATGGTCAGTTTAACACTATCTTTAAGCACAGCTACTTTGCATATTCATTGGGCCAAATTAAATACTGACTTATATGAAGTTGCAAGGTAATGATGTTGTCTCCAAGAGTAAAGTCAGTAACGAATAAAATCAAGGACAATACAAAATACAATACAAAGATAATATAATTACAGATGAGGTTCAGATATTAAAAGCAGCTTGCAGTCCAAATGAAGTCTGTATAAGTTCTGTGCACAGAACCTATGGGGTTTTGCACTAGCAATTGTCAACAGTGAAAAAAATCTGGATTTGTGTGAAATACTGATTAAAGTAATAATAAAAATATTAATCCAGTTGACAGCCAAACTCTTTTTCTTCTTATCACCTACTATGAAAACAAAATCAGCATGATATTATACAGATACCGTAAGAAAAATTAGATTTTTCAGGGTTTATTTGTTGATCGCACAGGTTGGGATCTTCTAAATATAATAAGTAAAATTCCTATTCAAACCCTGACACAAGACAGACATTTTATGAACACAGAGTACAATGAATGCGGTATATGAAACATGTAACAATGGATACCACTTAATAGCTAGTGACTGTATTAGTGGATATTGGGATGTGGGATTCAGAAAAAGGGTAGAAAAAAATTATTAAAGGTGATGATTTAAAGTAAGATTAGTTTACAGTGGGTAGAGCTAATACGTTAAGGTATTGCACTGTGGCAGAATGGAAAACAAACTTTACTTATTCTTAAAAATACTAGCACTTATTTCCAAGAAGTTTCTAAATTTTAGGCCATTCTTGTGTCACTTCACTTGCTAGAAGGCTATCGGTGTTCTCAACTACTATCCCAAGAGCGCAATTTTATACAGAAAATCTTACTGTGTCCTGATGCAGATTTAAATGTTCATTTTTAAACAGCAGTTAGTTGCAGGAAACTCAGATAATGCATTATTTCATTCACAACCAGGTAGAAGCCAGTAGTCTTCTTTAGTGGATGCTTATTTCCCTATAGATTGTTTTCTAGCATTTGGTTACAATTATATGGCACTGTTAGCAATGAAATTATGATAATTTCCACAGAAAGTGGACAACTGAATTTCTCAATAACTGAAGTCTTAGAGCACTCAAGGGCAGTCAGATGTGGAGTGCAGTGCTGTTAAACTATGAGTGAAATTCCTCTCTTTCGTGGTTAAAGTTTAGCTCATACACAAAACTTCAACCTCTGGAAATGACAATGGAAAGCAGTAATCTTACTTTGAACCTTAATGTATGGGGTTTTTTTTTGCTTCAATTTCAGTTGCATTTAGAGCAGTGCCTCAGTGACAACATTTGTCAGATTAGTAAGCCATACTTTTCAATCAAAAGGACAAGCAGCAGCATTCTAAACCTTGTTTGCCAGCAGTCTAACCTCTAGTGAGCAGCTTACTGAAGATCTAGTAATTATTTATAAATTGCATATAGGTCCCAGATACTTTGTATTCCAAATTAACATACACAAGAATATGCCCAAATTCTAAGTTAAGAAAAAATAATTAAGATCATGATAGCAACTCGCAGATCATCCCCAGTTTTCTACAAAGTTTTCTTCCTTTCCTTATTTCTTTTTTTGGATAGGTAGTATGTAAGGTATAACAGGCTTTCTACAAGTGTATCAAACACAGTCAGTATAAATGCATACCACAAAATGGAGCACAAAGACTGAAATCCCATTGCGAGTGCTACCAGGGATTCTGTAAGCACTTATAAATTAAACCAGAATTACAACAGAATTCTGCAGGAATTACCATACCTGCAGAATTGGGTTGTAATCAGATGTAAAGGATCATTATTTTTCCCTTCTCATTTACCAAGCTTCAGACTACTTTGGACATACGTGGTCAGAAGTACTACCCTGAGCAAATACTGCTTCTGGCTCTACCACCTGAAGACTGAATCTTGATCACCTTCAGCCCTTCCTCTAATCTCCATATATCTCATTTTCCTTTGGGTTTCTGAATTTGAAAAAAAAAATTACATTTGGTTATAATTACTCTCAGGCTATCCATTTTTTGTCTCCTTCTGAATTTCCTAGTATCCCACTGTTCATAAATACAAATATCTATATCTGTATGGATATATCTTTTTAATCTCCCTAGATGCAATTTAGTACTAAACTATGAGCTTAACGTTCCGGTTTTTATTGCTTTTGTCAATTTTATGCATATAACTTAGAATATCTGTTAAACTCGCAATTAATTTTAATTAGCTACAGGTTATCAGTGTTCAAGATCTAATGTCATTTATACCTCCTCTTCATGCCTGCAGAAAAATAAGTCTAAAGTTGATCTATTTAAAAAAGGTTAATATTGAACTGCTTTACTGATATGGTGATCTAATTCTGTGGGAATAGTAAAGCTGAAGCAGAGGGTAAATGTACTTGAGCTGGGTAGTTTTATTCTCTCAGTAGGAAAAAAGGAGGACAGTGATGTGTTAACAGCAATGACGTTCTTACGTACCGAAAAAATTTGAGAGAATCACCGTGTTTAACAGTTTTCTGATTTTACCATTGACTCTAAAATACAAAGGAAAAACACAAAACCTTTCCAATATAGCATAAAGTTAACCCCCCTAAGGAGCTAATGAAGCTGCTAACGTTTGGCTAAGTATCATCCTTAGCTAACACACTGCTATGCAGGCATAGAAGAGCAAATGACTTACCTCAGCATCTCACACAAGCGAACATTTATTACAGCAGGGCAGCAAAGGCCAGTAAGAATATCAGTCAAATTATTCTGATGAAGGTTGCTGTTGCACAAGACATAGTGGCACAGAAACGCAAAATACCGGCTCTATCTGAAAGCAAAGATGACACCTACACTTATGATGAAATCCCTACAACGGGTTTTCTGCCTGCTTGACCTTCTTAACTCTCCTCTTAGCCACTTAAAGTGATTTTCCTTATTCAGGCTTGATTATGCATCATCTTATGCCTAGCTTTGGCAGCTGAGTCAATAAATGTATATATGTTTCTAATAAGTTCCCTCACAAAACAAACAAAAGAAAACCAAGCTAGACATCTCAAAGCAAAAATACATACACCGATTCTCTTTTGATTGCTATTAACTGTTACTGCACATTTTGTAGTGATTCCCTTACGTATCTTGCAGTATTACAAGACAGCAGGGGGCCACATAATGTAAGACATCAGGAAAATGTCTGAACTCAAAATGGGTTATAAAATGTGGTCGCAAGAAGAGAAGAGAACAATAAAATTTTTGAGGATAAAAATATGAAAGAATGACAGTGGCAAGGAAGTTAAGATTTAAAGATTTACACCACCATAATACGAAGTGCCTAGAAAAGCAGATAACTTGAAAACATTTGAAGTCTGCCAGTCACATAAAATTAAATACTACAGCAAAACAAATATCGTGGAAATGTGATTAGATTATGTGTCTTTTAGCTGAGTTCCCACACAGGGAATGAGGGCACCTAATTCAAGTTTTCTTGCAAGCTAGCTATTTCCTTTTGGAAATAAATATTTGCTCACGTCACAGGTTGGTCCAAAATGACTGCCATTGATAACTGACTATCATAAATGAGAAACAGCAACTATTTACAAACCTGACAATTTTCTTAAGCTACTAAGGAAACTCTGAAGTCGGATGGACTGTAATCAGTGAATACACTCCAGCACTTACCACTGTGAAATCAGTCAATGTAGACGTAATTACCATGGTTTCCGAGAGGTTATGTGTTAGAACCCCTTTCTAAGAAAGACCCACTCTGGAATAATAAAAGGTCCTACAAAAACTGTGCACCTCTCAAGTGTGATTTGTCAGTATACATGAGGACTCTTAATGAAAAAATACATCCTTACATGTTCAATTCTTCATCTTGTCTCTCTCATTTAACAACAGTTTTTACAAACAATGCAAGACCTGAAGAGAATTACTATATATTTCTTCACCATACTCAAATCTTCCACAAGGTGATGCAGGCTCTATTTGATATTTGTGGTGGGACTGGCTTTGCTACAAAGGATTTACCCACTTTTTAGAAAGTGGTTCCAATGCAGTGATTTTCTTAGATGAAGTCAGCAAAGTATACACCTAACACCTGGGAATATGTTGTCTATTTACTTATTTTAGAAAAATGAGTAAGGATATGAGTAAGTAAAAAAAAAGTGCTGCAACTTAAAACACTGGCTGAAAATAGAAAAAAAGAAAGCCAAACCAAATGACAAAAACTCTATGCAAAGCTTTGATTTATAATGTCCTTTCTTGAAATCCTGAGAAAGCGCAGAACACACTAAGAAAAATCTCAGCAATTACTGTACACTAAGGTGGATAAGTCTTCATGACAAATTGAATAGAGCTACGGGGAAAAATAATTGTTGCCTTATGTTGGAGCAACATAAAAACTGTATCTTCTAAGAGATATGAGGTGTTGCAAGTAGTAATGAATAACTTATGTCTTTGAGGAAGAAGTATGATATAACCAGAGATAAAAAAGGTTATAAAAATTTGGTTGATAATAGGTTTCTAAACAAAGAATTGAATAAGCTTTGGAAAAATCAGATATCAAAAACTTGGAGCCAGACAGAATACTACTGTTGGTATTTTGATGTGATCCTCATAAAAATAGAAGTGATTTAATGCTCTACTTATACTCAAAAGGGAGATAACAACACTAAGTTATTAGAAAAGTGAACAGCAATCATGTTCTGTATTAAGTAGCCTGATAGTCCATGTGCTATTTCTGCCTGTAACATCTGTGACTGGTGAGTATCTGTGTAGTTTATTTTGGAAAGCTGAAAAAAAAAAAATTTGGCTATCATCTACTCCATTCTACTGCAATTGCAAAAGCAACATTTCTGACACTGAAAGAGAAGGCATTTGGTCTGAAAATGTAATGGATTCCAAACATCCATTTTCTTCATAAATTATTATTCAAAATTAATAAAATTATTAATTTTCTGCTTTATTCTGAAATTTAAAATAGAATGATTACCATTTTATTTATTTTCCTGCAGTTGCAAAAGGTGCATACAAGTAACTATTTAAATGATACTTAATAATATATACCTAAAATGTTTTAAAAATATTTCCATATCATATGCTGACTGTATTTTCACTAGGCAAGTACTAAGTATACAGTATACCAAATTAAATACAGTTCTTCTGTGCACTATATTTGTTCACATTTACATAAAACTTCATAAAGTCCCGCCATTTGTTTAAACATGAAAAATGGCATGAAACTTTGGCATGAATATTCAAAATACATGGATTTCAGCAATCAATTATCATTATAAATAAATGCTAAATTCTAACAATTCTATCTTTCCTGCTATGGTTCTATGATGTTATTGTTATTGCTCTCAGAATATAGCAGGATAAGACTCTTTATCCAAGCATCTCCTATAAGAGCTAAAATGTTATGTCTCCTATATAGATGGGGACACCAAGATGGAAAGATGAAAAGATGTCCAGTGTTCAGCAAGTCAAATTTGCAAATATAAATCAGATCTAAATCCAAGTACCTTTCTAATTTCCAATCTATACTATTCTTCCAATGGAAAACGTTTTCAGACAAAACTCATCTCATACTTCCCTCTGCAGTTGAAAATAAACCAATTCTGTGGTGATACATCATCACAAAGCACAAGCAAGTCCTTTGTTATATAATGGTTTCAACTTCTCAGTTTCGATAAAAAAAAGTGCAACTGGGCTTCAAATTAAAAAGGTCTTCATAGACTTCAGTAAGAAATGCAATTAAAGAGTAAAGTGAAATATTTAACACAGAGAATTATAGGATGGTAAAATAGTGGCAAATAGGGACAGGCAATATCTTTCCTAGAAGTTAAAATAGCCTTCCAGTGTTAGAAAGCCAAAATGTAGCTGAGGAAATGCGGTAGGCTGGGCAATGGTGAAGCAAAACCTAAAAATTCCCTGATAAAACTGACGCGTAAAACCACTTGTGTTTTAAAAAGACAACAGTTGGTACCATTCTGATCACCGAAGAGGAACTAATACTATTTTCAATTTCCACTAGATTGTATGTTTTCTATATATTTAATTTGGTGAATGAAAGAAAACAGGTGTCAGAGGAATCTGATTTGATGGCACTGCATTGGAGTCTGTAATTAGTCATGTCTGATAACTTTCCTGGTTCTCTGATATGGAAAAAAGCAACTTTGTTTATTATCATTCCTTGGAGGGGTCAGTATGACTCAATTAATCTCTTGAACTTCTGCTAGGGAAAGAAGAACCCAAAAATATTTCACGAAGGATCTTCTATTTTTCTGAGAAGTATCAAGCATTCTGCATACCACATCAACATTCAAAAAAGCTTGCTGGCTGTGATAATATTTCCAAAGTTGAGAGCAGAGTGTTTCAATACCAGCAATTCACATCAACCCAGAGTGGGTAGTCATTTTTCCTAGTACACTCAAAGGTCATGTAGTAATTCTGCAGGAGTAAAAGAGACAGAACTGGATAGATGGACAAATAAAAATGTTCATGCTGCCACAACTACAAAATCACTCAATACAGGTCAGTTTGAATGATTCAGTGAGACAGCTGATAGAGAAAGAACTGAGAAATTTTACCCCTTGTTAAGTATATTTATATGAAGAATAAAATTAATAAAATAATAAAAACCACATAAACATTACCCGTGGTGTGACAAATCCTTTGCCAAAAGGTTCTTCACAAAAACTTACATATGACTGATTCAATGTACTGTTATTAGATGAGAAATACCAGCCGGTCGATATTTTGATACAGGCATTGTTTTTCTACCTGTGAAGACACACCTACAGGCTTGTAGGATATTAGAAATTTCAGATATCTGTCAAAAGTAGCTATGAGGTCACAGTAGTGTGTTTCTTCCCCCTCTTGTCTTAGAATTTGAAATCACTATCACATTACAAAATAATGTAGAAGTCATATTTAACTGAAATGTTCTTGCTTCCCCAAGAAGCAAGACAACCATTATTCAAAATAAACAGACCATGTTTTATTTGACATTCACATTGCAAGACCCCTGGGCCGCATACAGAAGTTCCAACACAGGAAAGTCCAATGATATTAGGAAAAAAATCACTATGAGGATAGACAAACATCGGAACAGATTGCCCAAAGAGGTTCTCAAATCTCCTTCTATGGCAATTTTCAAATTTTAACTTGTCAAAAAATCTGATTTAATCTCAGAGTTGTCCAGGCTCCGACTGGGGGTTTGGATCAGATGACCTTCAGAGGTTTTTTCCAACCTAAATAACTATACGATTCTATGAAACTATCAGATGAAAGAAGTGGGCACTGATGGTTTAGTGAGAAAATAGAAAAGCTGACAGTGATTCCGTTCTCCTCATGGAGGGAAATTCCACAAAATTCCAAAACAAATGCCGACTCGCTGAGAAATCTCTGCTTCCTCTCCATGAATTTTACTAAAGAAGTGGCCAATAACGCCCAGGAAGGTAGATACTCACAAAAATTAATTTCTCCATCACTCCTATTGTAAACATTGTATGTAAAGCTTGTGGTCTTGGTTTAGATTAAATACCCAGTAGGGAATTATTGAATAGAACAGGGCAGCATCAGGGCACACCATCATTTCCTTGCCAACTGTAAATGAAAGATGGTTTCTGATGACTATTTGAGCATGGAGTAAGGGCAAAGAATCCAGGCCATGAATCCTTGCGGGATTTTAGTATATGTTGCTTCACAACATCCTTTCACAGCAGTAGCTAAATTCTCTGAGGAATGGGAAAATTAATGCCCTCTGAGGCAGAAGAGCAAAAAGTCATTAGCACTCTCAAACAGACTGGTCAGAGTTACTTAATGTATTGAGTATACCAGTTCTTCCATGTCTCCAGGCAGGATGATTTTCCTGCCAGGCATGAGTATTAAAAATCAGTGCCAGCTTCCAACACTGTCTAATGTCTGAAAACCAAAATCTTTTCTTTGAAAGAACAGGCTCCTGGCACCTTATTAAATACCCAGACTTTATTGAGAAGAAACAAAATATTATCAAGGTTATGTGTATGTAGAGAAATTAAGAAAAAGGATTTGAAACATTTACATATTATGGCTGCAAATAGGATAAATACATAAGACGATACCGCATAAATAAAATTTCTGAAATTTGATTGATTTTAAACCTAAGTATAGCAGAACACAGCCATTCTGTCATGGCCCTTCAGGCTCATATTTCTGCAGTGTTTCCAAAATTTAGTATTTTCCCCAAAGTGCAGTGAATATATTCAAAAAATCATTTGTAAATACGCTCAAAAAAAAAAAGAACTGATGCTGGTGGTTATAATTCTAAGTTTTATAATAAATACTTGGAAGTACGTGCACTGCTGCTAGTATTCGTACAGCACTTGAAAATCCAATCATCTCTTCAGAAGTTGGCATAAGATATGCACTTTTTAATTACTGAAAATATTTAAGGCATCTATTCAGGCATCAGAAGTAGAACATACAAGTTAGGTCCTTAAACATACAAGGTGCATCAACAGAGTGCGTGATGTAAAACTTCTGTCATAAACCGGTAGCCTAAATAATTTTAATCCAAATTATCAAATTATAAATAAAACACATTCTAAGGAAATCACAGAAGTATCCAGAAAGCACTTCTTATTCCAAAGCAAAGCTAAATTTATAGAGCTGTTATTTTTTGTAAATTTTGTAAATTTTTTTGTACATTTTGTAAAATAACATGTTGTAAATGTTATTTTCTGCCTTAGCCATCACCGTCATTTCAAGTAATGTTTAGGCAAGTGTGCTTACTGCTTAGCTATTTTTTTTCAAGAAGTATCCATAATCTGAAAATTTACCCCACTTATTTGTTGAGAAGATGAAAATTACTGGAATTTTTAGATTTGAAACATTTCCAAAGGAAAGAAGTCAAGGAGGCTGAAGACAACTGCTTGGTACTTCCCTTCTGCTTGTCTTCATCGTGCAAAATTTTTTAGGGGCATGGATGGGAAATACAGGGTGTCGAGTGCCTTTGAAAACCTGTGTTTCAGGGCCTCCACTTATTTAGTAACAATTCCAGTTTGGGAGCCTAATCTTAACTTTAGATGCAAAGTATGGTTTACTGAGTGGACTGGAATGGGTGTAATCTACAGCAACGTTGCGGGGAGAGGTGAAAGTATGAGCCGGGCCTGGCATCTTCAGTAAATTCTTGTCTCCCCTCAGGATTGAAATGACCAAAGAATTCTCCTCAGTCCTGAGGAAGCTGCCCAGAATCCCACCCTTCTTCTCTCAGGCCACATGTAAACAGGCCACTCGGTATTGGGTTTGCATGGCAAGGTTTTGGTAGCAAGGGGGCTACAGGGGTGGCTCCTGTGAGAAGCTGCTAGAAGCTTCCCCTGTGTCCGGCAGAGCCAATGCCAACCGGCTCCAAGACGGACCCGCCACTGGCGGAGGCCGAGCCCATCAGCGACAGTCGTAGCGCCTCTGTGATAACGTAGTTAAGAAGGGGAGAAAGTTACTGTGCAAGAGCAATTGCAGCCGGAGAGAGGAGTGAGAATACGTGAGAGAAACAACTCTGCAAACACCAAGGTCAGTGAAGAAGGAGGGGAGGAGGTGCTCCAGGCGTTGGAGCAGAGGTTCCCCTGAAGCCCGGGGTGAAGACCACGGGGAGGCAGGCTGTCCCCCTGCAGCCCATGGACGTTCACGGTGGAGCAGATATCCACCCGCAGCCCGTGGAGGACCCCACGCCGGAGCAGGTGGATGCCTGAAGGAGGCTGTGGCCCTGTGGGAAGCCCGCACTGGAGCAGGCTCCTGGCAGGACCTGTGGAGAGAGGAGCCCACGCTGGAGCAGGTTTGCTGGCAGGACTTGTGACCCTGTGGGGGACCCACGCTGGAGAAGTCTGTTCCTGAAGGACTGCACCATGCTGGAGCAGTTCGTGAAGAACTGTAGCCCGTGGGAAAGACTCACATTGGACAAGTTCGTGGAGGACTGTCTCCCGTGGGAGGGACCCCATGCTGGAGCAGGGGAGGAGTGTGAGGAGTCCTCCCCCTGAGGAGGAAGGAGCAGCAGAAATGACGTGTGATGAACTGACTGCAACCCCCGTTCCCTGTCCCCCTGTGCCCGCTGGTGAGAGGAGGTAGAGAAAATCGGGAGTAAACTTAAGCCCAAGAAGAAGGGAGGGGTGGGGGGAAGGTGTTTTTTGAGATTTGGGTTTATTTCTCATCATCCTACTCTGATTTGATTGGTAATAAATTAAATTAATTTTTTCCCCAAATCGAGTCTGTTTTGCCCATAACGGTAATTGGTGAGTGATCTTGTCTCGACCCACGAGCTTTTCGTTATATTTTTCTCTCCCCTGTCCAACTGAGGAAGGGGAGTGACAGAGCAGCTTTGGTAGGCACCTGGCGTCCAGCCAGTGTCAACCCACCACATCACTTTAGACCTTCACTTTAGACATAATTAAATGGTAAATGTTATTTTCCTTCGTATTGCCACTTCTAAAATATGTAAGTGCAATAGGAATGCCATGACAATGCCAACAATTTATTTCAATGTAATGGATGTATGATGTCATCGGCACTTCCTCCTTAATTCCAATTATGGACACTAATACTAGTTTCCACTCCTGTTATGCCACGCTGATGATTATTCTGTCTCTGCACTGCTTCTACTCTGCCCATTCCTGCAACTTGGCTGAACTGCATTATCTGGCAAGCAATGGCCCTTGCCCTCCAAGTTTGGAAAGAAGACTAACGTGTTCCAAGTGTCAAGATTTCATTTGTTAGTATGGCATCTCTAATGCAAAGTTGAAACTTTTCATCAAAGCAAGCAGTGCTTCTGAGTATCAGTCTTGGATTGGAGAACCCACCCATACAGCTGCTTTCAATAGCAAAATCTGCTTCTTCAATTTTGCATTTGCTAATAAAATTCTAAGGTACAGCAAATAAAAACAAAACAAGTCAATCAAAGTGATACTGCATCTCCACATTGTAATTCACATGCAATTGCCCTGTCATGCATTCTAAGAATTTGTCATAGTATCTTGATATTGTATCATGACTTGATACTAACTCCCAATAACACACCATGTTTGAATGCTGCTTCTTTCATATCACCGTGTCATTTAAGGTAAAATAAAGCCTGTATTCTTCCTGGTTCATCTGTTTGTTTTCCTGAATTAGCAATAAAACTACCATGAGTGGTAAATAACTTAGAATGAAATTTAAGGCACATTAATTTTTAATGATTTTCCCACAGTTCATTTTAATTTGGCTGTATGCATCATTTGCCTTCTTAATTTTTCTGTTTAGTGAATTTATAACCAAACAAATCTATAATGCTTCTTTTATAGAGGAAAGAGATTGAGTTAGTCCTTTCTTGCATGGAAATCATTGATCATTTATTTACAAGTTAAGTAGTAGGTAGTGGAAGAAGATTAACACAGAATGCACCCTGTTACATGCAAATACATGATTATTTTTGTCTTCTACAACCTCTCTTCTTGTTGAAGGTAATTACTTTTGGGTCTACTATATTAAACATAATTATCAACTAATGTGTGGGAACATGCATTTAATTTGTAATTAAATGGTATTTATCAAGTCAAACGCATTAAGTAGTTAGTATTTAAAGGAAAAGTTCTTCTATTAAATCTGTGATTTTAAGTTGTCATTATTAATCTAATATTGCACTGGTTTTCCAAACTGTTTCTGTTCACAAATGTATGCCCGAGTAAGCAGGCATACAGTGGCAGAGTAAAAGATTTTGAGGAAAAAAAACCTCATACAGTAAACATGAACATGTCTTAAATGTCCTTTTTCCTTTCTAGTGCAAAATAAATAAAAATCAAGATATCAAGAGCATTTATCTAGTTGTACAAGCATGACTGACTTACAAGAAGACTTCATTCCGCTTGAGCCTATTCTTACAAAATTGCATCTGGCACTCAGCTGCAAGAACTTCTATTTTGATGGCTTGGAAGTATCACATTGTTCTCAGTGTGAAAAAGTGTTTTCTAATCAGCAAATTTCACTGTTACACGTTCCTGTCTGCACTTGTCAGCTCCTTCCAATCCTTACAGGCCTTTTACTCTTAGACAGCTGTAGAATAGTATTAAATGCATTAGAGAGAATCAAATCTAAAGGTGCCAAGAACCAGTAATGTTGGTTGGGCTGCACACCAGATGATACCTGAATGGCTCCTGTAGAGATTTTTTGTCACTGCTATTTTTATTAAAAAGTTCCAACCCCCAAAACAAACCCCAGCTCCTTCATTGCTGTATTTTCTGTTCTTCTTCATAAAGTGTAACAGATAATGAAAACAGAAAGATCGTTCAAAACAGTTTGAGCTTGTAGCTGATATCCATCAAACTCTTTGAGAGTCTTGTGTCAGCCTGATTTCCCCTCACTTACTCATGAGATTCTGTGAAATAATTTCCTGAAGTGTGGTCTTGATAAAATGAGCTATGCACTATGAGCCTTCTCTTTTACTTTTCATTATTCATGCTTTCTTCATTTCTTCCTTAGTCTATAGCCTTGATACATTCCTTGAGATAAAGTTTTCTGCACTTTCTGCCGCAGGAGAGTACAGTACCAGACATCTTCTCAACCATCACCTCTGCTTTGAATCAGGTTCCAGGCTTTATGCTCCATCTTCAAAGATCCTTGTGCTCCTGGTTCAAGAGATTTGAAAAACTGCTTAAAACTCAAGATTATGATTCAAGTTATCATACTATTCTCCTTTGGTGCAAGGGAACTCCTTCAAATGGTTAAACTCATCTGTGTGACTGTTGTTAGTTTCTTCCAATTGGGTCTAAGACTAAAATAATTTTGTCTTGGACTGGAGAAACAAGCTCCCTTATTTTCCACTCCCAACTCAGGATTCTTTTCCCTAACCCTGCTTTCTATACCAAATACTTTGAAATGAAATTAAGAAAAATCAGAACTATTTCTAAAAACATCAAAGATCTCTTCCTCTGTTCTAGATCTTAGAGGACAAGAAAAGAACACAAATGCATCACAGATGTTACACATGCTTTACTGAACAGTAATTAAATGCAATACGGAATAACAGTGATTATCATTTATGACCTGGTATAGAAGAGATTTTACCCAGTACTAAAAGGGGAATTAAGTACGCTTGATACATCTCCAGTAAGCCACATCCCCTGGTAGGTATCCTGTTTTCTGTGCCTGATATTTTACAAAATGTGGATCTTTCCAACTGTAATATAACTGAAAAATTACAAAAATATTTGGGAAATTTAAAGAGGGAAAGCCTGTACAGCATGGAATAGTAAAAATGTGACACTTCTGAGAACTAAGAATATAACAAAATTCTGTGTCTAATAGGAAAATACTCAGCTAATTCTAAAATGTTCGTATTTTATTACACATTCACTTGAACTTCAAAATGAAATTCTGATCAGGTAATTATTTTATATTTATTTTAAGGCTGCTATAGTGAGACAAGAGCAGTTTCTATACTTTTTGCTACTTTTTGCTAAAGGGAGAACATTTGTTAAAGATGACCTTTTCTTGAGAAAGGTTTTGATTTTGATGAACTGTTTTTTTTTTTCAATGGACAAGTATCTTATAAAAAAAAAAGTCTGAACCAGCTCAAAAGTATAAGCTATCACAGCCAGCATGTCTTCTGTATGAGTACAGTGTAGCTCTGTGACTGGGCAGAGAATGGTAGAACATGTTCCTCACCAGCAGTCCTGCGTGGAGGTTCAGCTCCACTGAACACTTCGGGATTATTTCCAACCTGCAGATTGATTTGTCATGTTCTGCAGTGGCACTTTTGAGCTCTGAAGACTGAAAGGAAGGATAAAATGTAATATTCTCATACATCTTGAAGGTTACTCCCTTCTTAAAATTTTCCTACTGTGTACTGGAAATTCTCTGAATCCAAATACTGAGGAACACAGCACTGAACTTTACTGATCCAATCTGCTCTGCATGGATAGTCACAAAACATTCATTAAAGCGAATTCTCTAAAGTTTTCTTCAAGCATGCAATTTGCAGCTTGGTTGTACACCAAAGAATTCAGCTAAGCTTGACTTTCTGACATTTATCCAAATCCACATTCTAAAAACCTTTAAGGATTTCTTATCAACCACTAATTTAAACCCTAAAAAATCCAGCCTAAGTTATTTTCAAAACCAGGTTTTCTGTACAAGTTGGCAGAGACATTGTCAATGTCACTAAGCAATGTCAGTTAGCAATATTTCTAAATGAGATTTTTAAGCCAACATAAAAAATTGACTTTAGGACAACCAAATGACATAACAAAGACCAAAGTCTTATGCCCCTTGAAGAAAAAGATAGTGATACATCACTGAACCTTTTTTACAAGTCACGCTAAGTACTGTACGCTTTAGAATTAAGCATATTTATAAGAGCATTCATTAAAATGCAGAAATTTCAGAAAGATCAGCAAATTACTGATGTATTTTTGAGTGTTTTTGCACATATACTAATACATTTCACCCACATCTGCGTATGAGTATGCATGTACATATGCACAAACACATACGTTTATAAGCACATGTGTACATGTGACAGATTGTCCTGCAGGATCTAATCAACTTCTCATTCTTTCCACTTCCACCTCCTTATCCTCTGAGCAACATCTATTATTACTACATCACACTGTGTAGTGATTTTGACTCCCTTAGAGCCCTGAAAGAAAAATATTCCTGGACAGCATATTTCTATTGTTTTTGTCTGCTCCAAAACTGCGTAGGCTTCATGATGTAAGCGGAGAGCAAAGGTAAAATGCATTCTTTCCAGAGCCATCATGTTCACAGCAGAAGGTGCTCTTGATATAGAGTGAATGATTTGGTTATTAATGTCTGAAAATTAGGTTGGTATAAGAAAACATTTTTTCATAACACATTTAAAACCTAAATTCATATTGAATCATACACTGAAAGACGTAACAATTTATAAATGGCTACAAAGTAGCTATTATAAAGTCTTCCATCATTGAGTCCCTTATTAATCTCTTAATAGTATAGCAGAAAATGTGTCAATGAGCTATTAAAGAAAAGAAATCCCAACATAGTTCTACCAACAAATTCATGGAGTATTTAAGCAGCTTCGTAATGTAACGGTGTAGGATGTCAAGGCAGCACGCTGAAAGTTACTGAGATGTATCAGAAAGGAGCAGAATTATGAGCCCCGGTACAATCTGATGTACTTTAGCAGATTTCTATGATGGATTCAGTCCTGCAGACACTTACTCTTATGACTTTGCTTACTGACCTCTGTACTGCTACTGAAATCAAAGATCCGAACAAGAGGTAGGCATCTATGGGATCACTCTTTGAGCATCCAGCTTTCCATCACAGGCTAGCATGCAAGATGTAATTAAGCACCCTCATGAATTTTTCTTCGGCTTGGATGCTTAAATTTGGCTCCTACATCAAGACAAGTGACCTAATTTTTAAATATGCTGAGTGCCTGCAATTCCCAACAATTTATGCAATCAATCATCGTTAAATTGTATGAAAATACTGATGAAACCTAAGTTGCCCGCAGGCATTTATTTCTGCTCATTGTTATTATTAAAGCAAGAGCATTTACTCTCAGAAACACTCTTGTAAAACTAAGAAATAAAAATACATTTTTAAAATGTTGAGAAGTTGCATACCAATGTTAGCCTTGTTCCAGGAGGGAGGAAATATTCTTATGTTACTTGACTATAGTGCATCACTGAATAATGAAATGGATCATATTTTCAAAATTTAAAACGGTGAAAATACATAGGAGCATTAGCAGATTCTTGAAATAAGGTTTTTTTGGACTGCCCTTCTTGGACCAAGAGACACGTATTTGGAACAGCAGGACAGACTGCGGCTCAGCTTCCTTAAGAACTACCATCACCTTCTCTCCCCAGCATCTTAAGTGCACTAAATGTCCCTCTTCCCTTTGATGAAAGCAACTAGAGAACAGATAGAAATGTGGATCACAGAAATGTCCCAGGTATTCAGTTCATGGAGGGGCACTGTTTCTATTAACTGGACTGTAATGTATTGCTTAGAATAGGGTCATACTCTGAAACATGCAACATTTAAACAAGAGGTTTTGGCCTGAAAATACATCCTCTAAAGGGTGAAGGATATAGACATGTATTCCTATATGAAAGCAAACAGTGCTGTTTCGACATTTTCTAATTTTCATGAAGGTTTCAATTGATAAAAGAGAAGATTGAAACTGGACGTTTTCAGGTCCCTAGGAAAGCAGTTCTTCAAAACGTGATATGAATACATGTGGTGCGTGCAGTTTTAGTAGTGAGACCATATGCATCCTCATTTTGTGTAGACCTGATAAGAACCCATTTCCTTGGTGATGTGAGAGGCTGGCGTCCCTGAGAAAGCCTGAGCAGTCAAGTGAACTAGGAGGGTTAATGAGCGGTTCGAATGCTCTCCATTCAGGTGTCTGAATACCAGCACATCTTGGTCCTTGTGGATATACTCTGAATACAAAAACAAAGTTAATGACATTTATTTACACCTATGCTGACATTTTTCTGTATGCAGAGGAAAATCATCAACATATTTTCTTAAAGGTCAAAAGCCCTTGCATAATATATTTCACTGCATGGAATGGATACCCTCTGATATAATTCAATTGCTGTGTTTACCATGTGTTACCCCTAAAAAAATGAGTCTTTAACCTTTTTAATATACTGGTGTATTTTCTTTCTTTTATTTCCCATTTTTTAAGGACAACAGAGGAATCTTATTCTTTATTATCTCCAGCATGTAGCATATGTTTACTGTTCAGTTTGAGTTGACGTATTTTAATTTTCATGGTTCCCCTATCCAGTTTCTCCATCATAATTTATTCTACTGTGATGAATATTATAAGTAATGGATATTTGTGCCTCGTATGCCTTCAAAGACAGCAGTATCCTTCTTGCTTCTCTCTGCAAATTTCCTTCTACTTTCATATTCTTAAATATTAAAGCTACCACCATTTTTTCCCTTCATCTGGATGGAAACGGCACTAAGGACTTTTTAATTCACACAGCATTTTTCTTCAGGGAACTCACTTCTGCGCCTTTGTTTCTGAAAAAGCAGACTGCAGTGAAATGTTCTGTAGTAAGCGGAACATCAGGGGAAAAGACTTGACTGGGGTATGAGTACAAGGATGGCGTTAGATATTTTTATTTTAATCAGTTATATTGTGCAGGATGATATTTCCAAATCTGCTGTGATATCTGCTGTTCAGTCACGAGGTCTGTCATAATCAACTCTTGCATACAAAACAACAGGGACAACTTTATTCGGGATGGCTCAGAGACAGAATTTAGCTGAGATCAGAATTTAACAGAGGGAAAAAGAAAAATGTAGTAGAAATTACACCATTTACAATACCTGTCACCCTCATCAATTTTAATTTAAATACAGAGGATTAGTCCACAACAGCTTTAAATGCCATGTTTATTCTTTTGTATTATTAGCCTTTGTCCTTTACTTAGTTTATTTTTCTGTTTTATTTCATTTAACCTTTGTTATTTCGGGGTTTTTTAAACATTTTGATGAGATATATAACATAGTATTATTTTATAAGGAGTACACATTTAATAAAGCTCTTCAAAGCCCTTTTCCCAAAGTGCACTGAGAACCTTGTGACATATACAGCCCTCCTCTCTTAAAACCTAAGTACAATCAAGCTACATTTGTGCATTTTCATGAAAACAAAGCAATGGTTAGTTCATTCTGTCCAAGGCATATTTCTGGAGAGACCATACTGTTATGGGAACACCGAACACAGTAATTAATTAATGACTAAAGATCTTATTTAGGCATAGAAATTAGGTACAGCTCTCAGGCTGGACTGGTCCTCTGTGAGTGCTCAAAATGTCTGTGCCTGACACCACTGACTTCTCCCTTTGCCAGTCCCCAGGCTTTTGTCGCAAAGACAATTTCTGTGATTATTTTCAGTGACAAAGTTAAAGGCACCTGACTTTAAACAAAGCTTGCTCTTTTCGCTAGTTCTTCCCTTCTGCAGAGTACCTGTGGCAGCTATTACGGTAATTGCTTTGGTATTAAGTAACAGTGAAAGGACATGCATTAACCTGATACTATTTATAAGTGGCTAAGTTACCGGGGCCCTGACTGTGGTTAAACACGTGGTTGCACTGGGGCAATATTTATGGAGTGTTGAATGAATTAATATATTTAGTATAGTAAGTGATCTCTCATCTGACTCCTCATCTAAAGGTGTTCCTTGATAAGGAACCACCTAAGAATCAACCCTTTGCCAGGGAGGGAGAGAAAAGGTTTAAGGGTGCAATAAGACAGTTTTGCTCTGGGATGGAATTTAGAAATATCATACAAACACCATCTAATCTCCACCAAGCCTGAATAAGCAGAGAAAGAACTAAGTATTTGAGTTCCTACGTGAAAAGGCAGAATTAATCTTAGAGATAGAGTAGCAGAGAGAACGTCTTCAGAGGACATGCATCTTCCCACTCACAGACACTAGTGGCACTGAACACACTTCTAGAACTGGGAGGATATTGAGTTAGGGTTAGAAGGAGACACGTGAAAGCAGTAACACAGCTTTTTCTCTTTGAAGTAGAAATAAAAGGGGACCCAGGCTTGAACCATCCTTCAGGTTCTGAACAGTGGTTTGGGTCAACAGAGAGGTTATATAAAAAGAAGGATCATAGGGAGGTGTTACACTCAAAATCTTGCTGTGGGCTAAAAACATACCTTACATGCAAAGCCAAGAATTTACTCTCATTATGCCTAAAATTTTAATAGTTTAATCAATGAATTATTATTATCACATCTAATTATTACAGAAAGAGAAAAGGAGAGAATACGGAAAAAAGTATTAATAATAGAGTTAAAATTGTTATATGCACATGCCTAATATCTATGCTTTTTTCTGGTGTCCTTCATTGCCCCTCTGGATATTAAAATTAATCACTTGGATGTGTGGGGCAGGAGGCGTACAGTGACTCCTCAGCATCCTGAGTCCCCTTCTCTGGGAGGGGTATGATGTCAATGATTTCTTCTTCCTCCTCACTCTGGGATGTGCTTGGGGTCATTTTTGGATATTTGTTAACACTTTTTTACACCTTGATCTTTCTTCATTGGTATGCAAGGTGACATTACATCCAAATGTACTATATAAGGCATGCTTTATATATGTTGGATGGTGGTCTTTGTTTTCTTTGTTGTCCTAAAACTGATTGTACTCAGTTCTATATCTGTATTTCTGTAACTGACCATTGCTAACTACAGTGCCAGCCTGTTCCCCTTTTCCTACCATCCTACGTCTGTACTCCTCTACACTGCATCCTATATTCCCACTGGAAAGGAGTTGGCTATAATACCAGGACTGTATTCCTCCACACTACATCATTATGATACAACCATAAATATTTCAGTCTACACAGAATAACTACTCATTGCTACTATCTGTGTAAAAATCATGGCTATACCACACTAAGATAAGCAAAAGGAAATGCGAAGTCCTGCATCTTGGGAGGAGAAACCCCAGGCACCAGTACACGCTGTGGGCTGACCAGCTAGAAAGCAGCTCTGCAGAGAAGGACCTGGTGGACACCAAGCTGACCATGAGCCAGCATGCAGTGCACCCTTGCAGCAAAGAAGGCCCACAGCCCCCTGGGCTGCACTGGAAAGAGCCCTGCCAGCAGGTGGAGGGAGGTGAACCTTCCCCTCTGCTCAGCACTGGTGAGCTCACATCTAGAGTGCTGGGTCCAGGTCTCAGCTCCCCAGTACAAGAGAGAGATGGACATACTGGAGCAAGTGAAGGCCCAAAAAGATGGGTGGTGAAACACTGGAGCAGGTTGCCTGGAGAGCCTGCGGATATTCAAAACTTGACTGGACATTGTCCTAAGCAACCTGCTCTAGCTGACTCTGCTTGAGCAGGGTGTTGGACTAGATGACCTCCAGAGACCATTTCCAACCTTAATGAGTCTTTATCACAGACATATACTTTTTACTGTGAAAAGTAAAACAAAGTAGGCATAGCCTCCTGTCTGTTAGGAAAATTTCTGTGACACCAACACAAGCCAAAACAAAACTCCAGGCAGTTCAAGACAAGTTCAGACAAAGTAAGCTTGACAAACTGCAGCGTGGAGGGTCTGTGACTTCATTACAAAGCCTATGGTCTGTTCCTAGTACAGGCAATACTGCATTTACTGGGCTACTGAGGTATTATTTTCCTTTCATAAAAAAAAAAAAAATGCAGGTCTAGATTAATAATGTATGAAACTCACCTCACAAATTTAATTTCCTGTGTATTTATCTTCACTGTACTTGTAGGATGCTACACAAAATGACCTTTGCTTCTTTTTAATTAATTTTGCTTAGTGCCACACGTTTATCCTATAACTTATCCATTGATCGAGAATTATCTGTTTGCACTGAATGAAGTCTCCTTGGAACAGCAAGAGGAGTATAAAAGATTTGGATATTAACAGATCGGTATTTTTTAGTTACAGTTGTTATTTAGCATTCAGGCATTGCCCTTTTCTAGGGCTTTTTACCCATTTACTCCAAATCAAACAAAATCATAACTTCTGAATAAGGAAGAACTGATGGGCTGACCGTCCTGTTGTGCTTTAGGGCAGTGTCTTTGTATCTGTTTTACGAAAGGGACCTAACACTGAGATATGCTAAAGCTAGAAAAAACACTTGTACTAAACCAGATTTGGAGCAGAATTCTGACCACAAGCACAAAAACACCCTGTTTTCTCCTCAGTTACTCTTTACGTAATTTGTACACTACTACTGCAAAACTGAGAGGCTAATTTGTTGCCTCTTATACATACATACACACCTTGTTACATCCAGGTATGTATGGGGCAGACACTTGCTTATGACCATAGCAATGATCTTCAAAATGACATTAACAGTTTTTGTCCAGCTGTGTGGGACCTTCGGCATTGCTTTAAGTAACCTTTTTCCTTGCACTGCAGAAGGCCAGAGATCATTTACTGTAAGCTAGACAAGGGATAGGCAACTAAAAAAACAGTGTTAATGCATCCACAAGTGGTTTGCATTTCATTTAATTCTGGAAAGTTAGCATTTCTTTCAGTGAATTTAAGCTCTGTTTCACTACATGTAAAAGCTTAATCCTACAATGTATTTTTAATGTCTACCTTCTAAACAGAAAATGGCCTAATTAATTCTTTACTCCCAAGCACCCACATTAAATAGCTTTTTGAGATCTTCACATATCCCTAAGCAACTTTAAGTAAATAATCCTGAGATACATGTAGCAAGTTAACTACAATTTCTCTCTGTGGTTAGAGGCAAAACAATGAAAAGATGTAATGATATTCACCAATTTGCTTTTTTTCCCCATCAGATCAAGGTAAGGTGATCTGAACGTGCAGATAATGAAAACACCCCTTGCAATTTGTTATCGTTAACGGAACCAACACTCTAAACACACATTATTAAAATTTGTTATTCCTGCACCAACCTTAATTTCCCTTCTTTTTTTTTTTTTCATTTTTCAGTTTAACCAACACATCCCCATTGGCTGATGCACATACTGCGCATCTAAAATGTGCTTTTGTCTTTTTTACACAGTATTTAATTTACATATGTAATAAAAAATGCAGAAGTTGATAGACATGCACCTACCAAATCCATTTGGAAAAATATGCTGACAGCTCTCTTGCGACAATGACAATATAAAACATGTGTTTGCTTGTTTTTTTTTTTTAATGAATACTGTATGCACCTGATAAGCAGTGTATCATAGAAGCTCATGCCTTTTACTAAAATAGGATGACATTGGGTGCATAACAGACTTCATGAAGCCCATATTTCTAA
Organism: Calonectris borealis; assembly: GCF_964195595.1. Lineage (NCBI taxonomy): Eukaryota > Metazoa > Chordata > Aves > Procellariiformes > Procellariidae > Calonectris > Calonectris borealis. Next base: position 100,601,210 of record NC_134312.1, read on the forward strand.
CTTAAGTATAGCACTTGCTAGAGGTCATTGAATATTTTAAATGTAAACTTATACCTTCTACAAGAGAATGCGGCATATCTAATATGTACCCTATCTAAATATTCACAGTCACTTCCTAATTATTTTCAGGATCTTTTCTGGCATGACAGATCATGCTAACAGCTTCATTAACTCTGCTATGCAGTACCACTGTATGGATAGTATGCACAGCCTAATCCATTCAAGAAAAACTATGCAACTTCCTAACTTCAACAGAATAACTATTATTCTCTTTCCGTGTGTTAATGAGATTGGAAAACTGTTTCACGTGAAGCCATCAGAACACTAATACAAACTGTACTGGTTCTCTATAGGGTTATTTTTTAGTGATTGTGTTTGTGCACAGTACTACTGTTTAATTAAAGAAGACAGATAATTATGCCCTTGATAGGGTTCCTTTGTTTACAGATTACACAATAATGGAGCTTGGTGGTCTCTGTTGGTAGCCATAAAAATTTCATTCAATTCATGTTAGCTATGAAATATCTGATTTTTGAAGTAAAATTTTATCTAAACATTCACTGAAAGATATTATAGATGGCATAGGGATAGCATATTATTTTCTTCCAGGAACCTCTCAAATTTCAAGCAAGCTCGTTCGTGCAGTGACACCTTTCCAAAGCCACTTTTCCAAAGTGGCTATAGATTATCACACTAGTAATAGTCATCGGAAGGAGGCACAGTTATTCTTAAGTCTAAAAAAGCCTTATCAAATACTGGTAGAAGGTAAAGGAAAGCCTCCCTGTGATGAAGAACAATGGATCCTGGACGACAGCCAAACCAAAGAGTTGGAAAACATGTAACAGGCCTGCCAACAGCAGTACAGAGCAGCAATCCTCAACTCCAAATGCTCCCTGCTCCTTTAAAGTCCCACGGGATTCTCAATTTCCTCCAGACTGCTAGAGAAATTTGTACTGCAAATAAACACTAAGGATCTTCACTAAAATCTTCAAAATGCATTTCCATTCTCTCTTTACATTAAAAAATATGCAAATTATACATGGGCTAGAAAAAAGGGGAAAAACACAAATCCTGAGAAAGCCAAAGAGATGAGCATGGGGGACTCTTCGAGAGCACTCAGGTATCATTTATTGAAATTCCATAGTCACATGAAATGAAGGCTTGGGACAACACGTTTGCTACTACATAGGGTTAGTTCCTTCACTCAGTCTTCCTGAATCATTACCCCTGTTAGTGATTTTGCACTGGATTCAAGATAAATATGTATTTCAGGCTTGGGGAAGAGTGGCTGGAAAGCTGCCCAGAGGAAAAGGACCTGGGGGTGCTGGTTGACAGCCGGCTGAACATGAGCCAGCAGTGTGCCCAGGTGGCCAAGAAGGCCAACGGCATCCTGGCCTGTATCAGAAATAGTGTGACCAGCAGGAGCAGGGAGGTGATCGTGCCCCTGTACTCGGCACTGGTGAGGCCGCACCTCGAATACTGTGTTTGGTTTTGGGCCTCTCACTACAAGAAGGCCTCTCACTACATTGAGGTGCTGGAGCCCACAGAAGGACAACGAAGCTGGTGAAGGGTCTGGGACTGTTTAGCCTGGAGAAGAGGAGGCTGAGGGGAGACCTTATTGCGCTCTACAACTACCTGAAAAGAGGTTGTAGCGAGGTGGGTGTTGGTCTCTTCTCCCAAGTAGCTAGCGATAGGATGAGAGGAAATGGCCTCAAGTTGTGCCAGGGGAGGTTTAGATTGGACGTTAGGAAAAATTTCTTTACTGAAAGAGTGGTCAGGCCTTGGAACAGGCTGCCCAGGGAAGTGGTTGAGTCCCCATCCCTGGAAGTATTTAAAAGACGTGTAGATGTGGCGCTTAGGGACATGGTTTAGTGGGCATGGTAGTGTTGGGTTGACGGTTGGACTCAATGATCTTAGACGTCTTTTCCAACCTTAATGATTCTATGATTCTATGATTCTACTTTTATTTTTATCCATCTTTGAGTATGGGAAAAAGTCATCATAAAAGACTGCACTCAGCATCCCTGAAGAACAGTTTTGTGACCAAGCACTGTGCAACTAGTTCCATTAAAAAGCCCGTAACGATGTCTTGGAAAATAAAATTAAATGTATAAATCTGCTCTATTTTTAAGTGCTAAACACAGAAATTGTGCTTTTTACATTTATAAACAAAATTCACCATACAAAAGCATTCCTGAACCGCTAGTATATCTTTCTTCTCCCTATCCAAGTCAGAATTGGGAATATGATTCCAAATTTGAAGAGTTTCCTTCTTTCCTATTTTCAACAGAGATACTTGTATCTATGTTTGAGTGTCTTAACTGTTCATGCAAATCTTCCCTTAGGGAATGGGGTGAGCAAGTTTGGCATATGTCAATCTCCCCAGTACTACTTTCATGCAGGGAGGTGGAGGGACGAGATCTGCATTCAGAGAGTGACAGTAATGCCATAAAAACTCCTTTATCCTTTAAGCCGAACTCAAGAATTGACAGAGTTCTTTCAAGGAGGAGAAATTTTTAAGAGTTTGTCACTGACATAGGCCAGTGATCATCACCATAAGCTTATATAAATTAACTCCTCAGCTATGTTATCTTATTATGATAAACTAAGTGTTTCACCTTCTTATGTATCAACACTGTTTAGGAATCAATACTGCATGGGACATTGCTCTTCCATTTAGACTGGCCAGAAGTCTAACCCATGTGCCTGCTGTTTACGGCTGCTGTAAGATAGCTGGTCAAAAACTGGAAACATCTTTTGCAATAAGAGGTTGACAAAATGTCAATTTTTCTGAACACACCAGTGCCAGCCAATTTGGCTTGTACAACAGACTGTCTGTCCTTCCCTCGCCTCCACTTTTCCCTTCACTGTATGACCTAAATTAGTTTGCCTGGAATTATTTCATCTGTAAAATGATAACAAATGATGTCCCTAAATAGCAGCAAAGGATGTTTCATTCTTTAATATCATCAGAGGGTGCTCATCTGTATTAAAGTGTTTTAACCCAAGTGATGAGTTGTTAAATGTTCAATAAAATCAGCAATTTAACAAGATTAAAAAAAAAAAACACAAACAAACCATTGGACATTTGCCTTGCCTAAAATCCATAATACTATGGAAAAAGCAACACAAGACAAAGCTACCCTTTCCATGAAAAAACACACATGATTGACCTAAAATATTTCATGTATTCAGTTTATATTAATTTTATACCTTTTAAGAGTAAAGTTAATATCTGAGCTGATCTCTTCTCCAAGGCAGTTGTTTTTGCCAGTTGCTGGCAAAGTGCTATGTTGGACTTAATTATCTAGTAAAGTTTACAAAACCCGGGCTTGACTCAGTTCATTTTGTGTGCAGTCTATGTATTGATGCATTGCATAATCAAACTGCGACCTTTGTGGGAATGTCAAAGGGGAATCACCTTCAGGCCAAGCCTGGGAGAACTCTGTTCAGTTGTCTCCATCTGAAGTCACAAAGCCAAATTCAGCTCTGGCAGAAATGGGCACAGCTCCACTAAATCAATACGATAATCAAAGCTTTATAATTAGATCAATGCAAAGGACAGCAGCAAGCCCTGGCAAAAATCTGCAATGGACCTAGGTCCAGATATATCCAGGGCTGAGTTTGTCCTAGGAATTTTTCATACCTCTGAACAGCGGTACTGAAGCAGAAATTCAGAGCATCTATGGATCCTGCTGTTCCCAGCCAAAGAATATCAAGAGAGGCAGCCATATATAAAAAGGAACATATTTCATCATTATCTGATACTCCAGCCTTCTCTGTCTAATGAGGAGAAGCATAGCAACCACACAACCCATTTCAAGCCTAAGAAACTCACTGGGTATAGGATGAATTTTATTTGCAGAGAGGTAATAAGTACTCAAAATTCAGTCTGTCAAGACATATCCATCAGAAAATCCTCAATGTCTGCAGCTTGGACACCCTTTTAAGGAAATGCTATATAGCTTAGCCACAGCTTCTGAATTGTAAGTTTTTGTGCAGAAATTCTGAAACCTTTTAAGAGGACTATAAGTTGTTTTGGTTTATGTTTCTTTTGGAAACTGGGGTAGAAGGAAAATACTGACAATACACATTGCTTTAGCCGCAATTTAATTCCTTCAGGAAAAAAAGAGAGTGTGATTTCAGAGAAGCCTTCACCAGAAAAAGCAGGAAATTATATACAGAACTGTATATTCTGCACAGTATATATGCTTATGCTCTCTTTCTCTGTCAGGAAATATTCTCTGAATCTCAAAGGCATCTTCTCCAGAATCAGAGTCCCATCATACGGGGACCTGTGTATTGATGGAAAATTGCACTTTCCTTGACGTGCAGAACTATGTATGAGAAGACTAACTTCCAGAGTTATGAAACGACTCAGTGGCCTGTGAATTGATCCGGGATGCTTTCACCTGCTATAACCAAATACAAGTTCCACATGGCAAATCTCACCTGTGCCACGGCAGAACTTGAGGAGTCGATGATCAGCAACAGACCATGTCTGCACATATGCTATTAATACAATTTGTAACGTATAGTATCTTTAGGAAAGGTAAACTGCAGGTGAATCAAGGGGTGGAATGCGTTGATCCTGACTGGAGAGTGTTGCACACTGAGGAGTGAGTTAGTGCTCGAGGAGAGTTTTAACCTGGGCACACCCAGGCCCGTGCTGTGCTGCACAAACCTCTCGGCCGCAGGGTAACCCAGCCAGCTTGCTGCAACAGAGGGGCCTGCAGGCATCTCCCCCTCAGCACTGGTGCCCATGCCACCCGCATGGCCTTGCTTTTGTCTAAAAGTGCAGCAAGAAGCTGTCATGCAAACATCCTTTACAAATAGAGTTGTTTTCTTGAAAGAAAATTACTTAATAGCTCAAATGACCAAAAAGGCAGAGCTTCTGCCCACAGGATCTGCACAGCGTGCCGTGGGAAGAGATCCATCCAGGGTCCATCCAATGCTGTGCGAATGTGGGGTGCCCAAAGTCTGAAGGAACATAAGATTTACTTGCTCTCTGTCTTTCTCTTCTTATTCTGTCTTATTAAAACAACTGGTTTTTGTCAGGCCTTTCTTTTTGACATCCAAAAAGAAACACTGCACTGCCTCCCTCTCTCCCTCTCTCCCTCTCTCTCTCTCATGTCCCTGAACTCCTGTGCAGAACACTAAGTTCTCCTGCAATGTATCTATACTGCTTAGTTCTCTGTATATATATGTACATATTTAGGTTCTATAAACAACTATATACAAATAGTAAGAACAAGTACTTAATTCATATTTCTAGAATTTGCCTGAATTAATTTTCTTGAGGGATGAATTAGAGCATCCTCTGACATCCATGCTGCCAGCAAAATGCCGAAAAGGAGACCTTTATCAGCAAAGCTTCTGCAGGCTCAAAACAACGCACCATAATGAATATAATAGAAAATCTCATTGGACGTAAAACATTTCACATTAGAGTATTACTTAAGTATTATTTCTACTATAAAAAGAATATTTATCGGTAAGAAAACAAAGCAGCAAGTTGTACTATGCTGATCATCTCATTTGAAAGCTGTTGTAAGCATGTTGATTATTCAGCTCAAATTTCCTCAAAATCAAAAAAGAACAGTTAGAGATTTCACTGCATTTTGTATTCCCAACCAGTGAAAAATGCTATATTAGTACGGTTAAAAGGACTATGTCTATTTGGTCATTTAGGTTGGATATCAACCATGTTGATAGCACATGGAATTTGCAAAGCATGTTACACTCAAAGTATTCATACCGCAACATGTTACTGTACTTAAAAGCAAAACAGAAAGCTTTTTTCCTGTTTCCCAGGTGTGAAAATACCAATGCTACTAATGTACTTCTACTCTAATGTCAGGAAGAGACAAGACAGAAAATTAGTCACCTTGTCTGGAAGGCTGAATAAGTCCAAGGTATATGATTTTGCTGAGGTACAGCAGAATTTGCAGCTTTCAAGGTTTGGTATAAGAACTGTTGCTTGAAGGAAATTGAGACAAATGGGCTGCTCTGCCACCACCATTAAGGTATGGAGACTTGTATTAAACAAGAGTGTTCAACTTAAACTAGGCATACAGTTAAACTTGGTCACCTTAACCTACCCATCTAGCAAAAAAGCCACCCTGATCCTTACCTCAGAAGTCTGGCTGATTTGAGCTGCAGCAATTTCTTACTACAAATGTTCTGAGTTGATCTGGGCCAGCTGCACTGTAATCGAGGTCAAGAGGCATTAACTACTTCACTGCTGCTTCACCGACTTCTTACACTGTGCACAATTCATCTCAAGTATGCCACCTCTTGTGACAAGATACAGACCTGAAGTGCTAATGTTCCAGTGGAAAATTGGCCTAATCAGCTATTATGCAGAAACAACAGTAAAAGCCATCAAAAGTAAAGGCTAATAAGCAGAAGGAAAAAAGCAACCGCATGCATTATTTTTCCCCTTTGAGCAGAAAAGAATGTTTACAGCTTTTTCAAAATGCTAAGTTACATACTGAGACATATCAAGCCAAGCCTTTTATAAGCCTTTTAATTTAGGACGCGTTAGTGACAATACATGGAGTCACAGTAAGCGGTAGCAATTCAGTTCAGTGGGGCTTCTCACATGATTAAGAACTAATCAGTGGCCTCAGCTCTGATCCCTGTTTCATGTTCCAGCCAAAGGAATCAAGAGAGCAAGAGACCGCTCTGGCACAACGTACTTGTATAGCTAGACACTGTTTGGAGAGCAGCATGACAGGTCACCCGCCGCAGGGATTATACTTCCCCACATGAGTGGGCAGTAGCAGGGAGGCAGGAATAGAGAAAAGGAGAAAGTGAGAAAGTTTCTTCAATGAACCACCCAGCCTATGAAGTGCAGGATGAGAAACAAGGCTGCTCATTTAGTAGGATAACTTGTCATTAAAGTGACACAGAGTTTAAGTTTTTAAGAAGGTCTGTATGTGTCCAACCAATATACATCTTCAATGTGCAGTGACAGCTCATGCCTTCCCACAATCCCACTCCGCCAAGCCCTCTTTCTGTTGTCATCCTACAAAGGAAAAAGCTCCCCTAGATATTGTCACATCCCCAAAATATATCTGGAATATGAAGAAAGCTGCTCAAATATATACACTTTGGAGTATACTGAATTCCAAATATTTTTGCCTCCTGAAAAGATCCAAGTTTTTTTCTAAGTGTTATCAGTGGAAAAAAAAAGAGGTCATGTGAAGATTGCCTAAGAAATCTAAAACTTTTAAGAAGAAGCTGGCAAAGGTGTCAACCAAGGGATTACAATGGATTAACCTCACAGAATTTCATTCTTCTCAGGCATGTGTATGTTCATAGTTAGGTATCACAGATTATCTATTAATAAATGTACAGTAAAGCCTGAGAATACAGAATACAGTAGCACATTTTTCAAGATATGTGGTTATCCTTGGCCACCTATCTGAGAGGAGAATCAATCCCCTTTTTGTATTAACCTTCCCTTCCTAGGAAGATAAGCTTCCCTTTAGCTCTTCTTCCCACATTGTTGAAAAACACAGAAGGAACACACAGCAAGAATTCTTTTAGCATAGTGTCATGGTTTGACCCCAGCCGGCATCTAAGCACCAGGCAGCCGCTCGGTCACTCCCCCCCGGTGGGATGGGGGAGAGAATCGGAAGAGTAAAAGTGAGAAAACTTATGGGTTGAGATAAAGGCAATTTAATAGGTAAAACAAAAGCCACGCATGCAAGTGAAGCAAAGCGAGGAATTCGTTCACTCCTTCCCATCATCAGGCAGGTGTTCAGCCATCTCCAGGAAAGCAGGGCTCCATCACGTATAACGGTGACTTGGGAAGACAAATGCCATCACTCCGAATGTCCTCCCCTTCCTTCTTCTTCCCCCAGCCTTATATGCTGAGCATGATGTCATATGATGTTGGCCAGTTGGGTCAGCTGTCCTGGTTGTGCTCCCTTCCAGCTTCTTGTGCACCCAGCAGAGCATGGAAAGCTGAGAAGTCCTTGACTAACGTAAGCACTACTTAGCAACAACAAAAACACCAGTGTGTTATCAACATTATTCTCATACTAAATCCAAAACATACCACTATACCAACTACTAGGAAGAAAATTAACTCTATCCCAGCCAAAACCAGGACAGTATCCACCCCTTATTCCATATCATTTACGTCATGATCAGGTCCCACACTATGCAATACATTCTCATTAACCACCACCCCCCTTCCCACCCTTTGATATAATACACAGATATCATTCCCTTAGTCTATGGACCATCCCTGTGAAATGTCTGTAAAATATCCATAAATGTCCACAAATTGTCCATTGAGTTCATTTAGTCCATGACTTTGGGCTCCATCTGTTATGGTGGTCACTCAGGACAGGAGAGGTGGTGTGCTGCGTGGAGTTATTGGGCTTGTTAAAGCCATCTCAGATCAGGTCACTGCTGCACTTGCACGGCTTCTTGTAAGGCTCTAAGGTTCAGGTGGTTCCTGCTATAGTAATTCCTATAACATGCAACTCAAATCATGGGTTACAACAATTTAAAGGTATACCCATTATAACCTCCACCCCTGGTCTCTTTGGGCCAGGTTATAGAGTTTAACACTGCAATGAACTCCTCCCCTTGCTCCTAGCCTGGCTAGCAACAAGGGGTTTCTGCTATAGTAATTCCCATAACATGCAACTCAAATCCCGGGTTACAAAAACTTAAAGGTATTTCCATTACAATCTCCACCCCTGGTCCGTTTGGACCAGACCACCAGCTTTAACATTGCAATGGACTCCTCCCCTTGCCCCTGCTCCGGCTTGGACTTATCCACAGACTGCAGTCCCTTAGGGGTGTACCTGCTCCAAGTGGAGCCTTATCTATGAGCCACAGTCTTTTCAGGGGTGTACCTGCTGCGGCATAGACTTATCCACAGCCACAGTCACTTTGAGGTGCACCTGCTCCAGTGTGGCCTTACCCACAGCCACAGTCCCTTCAGAAGTAAACCTGCTCCGATATGGCCTTACCCATGGCTGCACTCTCTCCAGGGGTGTATCTGCTCTGTCGTGGGCTTATCCATGGCCCCACGCTTTGAGGTGCTCCGGCATGACCCCATGCACAGCCACTGACGCTTCAAGGTGTACCTGCTGCAACATGGACTTATCTACAGCCACAGACGCTTTGAAGTGTACCTTCTCCAGCGTGGACTTATCCTTGGGCCACGATCCCTTCAGAGGTATACCTGCTGTGGCACAGACATAACCACGGCCACAGATGCTTCGAGATGTACCTGCTCTGGCATGGGCTTATCCATGGCCACAGATGCTTCGGGGTGTCCTGCTCCTGCGTGGACTCATCCACAGGTCACAGTCCCTTCGACTCAAGTTCACATTGGGGTTCCAGCCTGTCCAGCACAGCAGCACAGAAACCGCAGCGACGCCCTGGCCCTCTGCCAGCCCAGGCGCATCCCCACTGCTGTTACCAAACTGTTCCCAGGCACAGCAGAGTCAGGGGAGCAGCAGCACAGCCGTGCAGCGAGCAGCGACAGCAAAAAGCAGCCACTAGCGAGCGCTAGGCTCTAATACACAGTGAGGCAGGCAAGCCCCGTGGCAAGCACAGGAGCCTGTCCATTAATAGCTACACAGCGATTACAGCTATAAATTCGATCTAGCACATTCCAATCAAACCTGTCGTTATCTCGAACCCTTCGAGCCCCACATTGGGTGCCAAAAAGGACAGTCACGGTTTAACCCCAGCCAGCAACTAAGCACCACCCAGCCACTCGCTCACTCCCTCCCGGTGGGATGGGGGAGAGAACTGGAAGAGTAAAAGTGAGAAAACTCATGGGTTGAGACAAAGACAGTTTAACATGTAAAGCAAAAACCGCGCATGCAAGTGAAGAAAAGTGAGGAATTCATTCACTCCTTCCCATCAGCAGGCAGGTGTTCAGCCATCTCCAGGAAAGCAGGGCTCCATCACGTGTAACGGTGACTTGGGAAGACAAACGCCATCACTCCGAATGTCCCCCCTTCTAGGACACTTACGCACACACACAAATGCACAGGCACAGGCACACACACACACATACACACACCCTTCATACTGGATTTCCACAGCATACATTGAATTCTACCTCTGTAACTGAGGTGATACACTGCTACAGCAACCATTGACTAAACAACTTCATGCATCTTTGATTATTATTGCAGACTTCTAGGAGATTGTGCAGCAAAGTACAGCAGCGGAATAATGATGTATTGTAAGTAGACCCAAGTTAACAAGATGTTATCAAATTTGAAATTTCATTCCTTCCTCTCTATATGTATCAAAGCTTTTTTAATTTTTTTTTTCATTAGCAGAAATCATTTGCTAAGTTATTTCTACAAATGAACCTTGAGTATACTTGCAGGCCACCTTTAATTAGTTTGTTTTACACATTCAACATTCAAAAGCAAACCTGTTTTGACAAGATACAACACAGAGGTTCCTGGAGATCTGAAATGCTCCCCAGAACCTGCAGATTGTTAGTATCTCCACTGAACCTGGTGACCCTGACACATATTTTATCTCGTAACATCAAGTGTTCAAATTCAAATGTTTTGTTGAGTGATGACAGAAAAGGAATGCCTTTATTCAAAAGGTGTTTGTGAAACATGTTCACAAAATTTTCAAAATACTGCCTTGTTTTAGCCAATCCCATGAATGTTCTTGCCAATAAACTTGTTCAGTAGACTACTCACTGATGAAAGCTGTATGAATAGAAGAGAAGCAAATGTAATTAGAATTTGGAGCAACTGTTTATTATATTACCTTCAATCACTTTATAGTACACATCCGGCTCTTGCTAACAAGCCCATGAAAAACAATCGTGGTGAAGAGAAATGAAAACGCCATTTTAAAGCATTGCAATTTTGTCTGTTAGAATAAAACCCACATGAACATGAGGTCAGCAGTGACTGCAGAATGAGAAACCTGCAAAAATGCTTCTTGGTCTATGTGAGAAACAACAGAGGTTGTCCTGGTTTCGGCTGGGATCGAGTTACATTTCTTCCTAGTGCTGTGTTTTGGATTTAGTATGAGAAAAATGTTGATAACACACTGATGTTTTCAGTTGTTGCTAAGTACTCTGCTAGTCAAGGACATTCAGCTTAAGAAAAAACAAAACAAAACAAAACAAGAGTTGGGAGGGAGCACAGCCAGGACAGCTGGCCCAGCTGGCCAACAGGGTATTCCATACTATGTGACGTCATACTCAGTATATGAATGGTAGGAGTGTTCCAGGAAGTAGCGATCGCTACTTGGTTGTCAGTCAGCGCGGGTGGTGAGCAATTGCGTTGTGCATCACTCATTTTGTATATTCTATCATCATCATTATTATTTTCCCTTTTCTGTTCTATTAAACTGTCTTTATCTCAACCCACGAGTTTTTCTCACTCTTACCCTTCTGATTCTCTCCCCATCCCACTGGTGGGGGGGGAGGGAGCAAGCAGCTGCATGGTATTTGGCTGCCTGCCAGGTTAAACCATGACAGTCCTTTTTGGTGCCCAACGTGGGGCTTGAAGGGTTGAGATAATGACACATCTGACCCAAACGGGTTAAAACAAATTTGTTATAAGCATTCATTATATCAGTTTAGTACTCGCTGGTCACAATGTTGGTTTATTTTCTCTTAGAGTCATTGGATCTGTTCTTGAAGTTTTGGTATGTAGCACCTTACTGGCTATCTATACTGCTGGTTATCAGTTTTTAAGGGGGGTTGGTCATCTCTGGGAAATGGATTAAGGTCATTGCTTTGTTATACTGTGTGACACTGGTTTATGTTATGATAAAATTATTGGTCACGATCCTGTATTCAGCACTGCCATCATTCCTGTTCTTCGGGAGCTATCTTTTGGAAACTATTAATAATTACACTTTTTACCTCTTCACCTCGGAGAATGAATTTAGGGGGGAGACAGGATGGGACAGTTTCTCCCATTTGTTCATCTTCCCTTCCATATCTTCAGAAACTCCTTTTTCTTCTATCCTCTTCATGAAGACGTCCACAATATTCCCTGAGAATTTTGAATATCCTTGGGATGTTCAAACAAGCATGTTCATATTGCTATGTCTCCTGAATGTGGTTCAGGTCTTGTTTAGGGTTAAACAACTATTCAGGAATACTGTCCAGAGATCAACCCCGGCAACAGACACGGTGGCTACTGAAACCCCCACGACAGGCACTGTGGCTACTTCAATCCCCACGACAACCACTGTGACTACTCAAACCCCTGCAACAGGCACTGTAGCTTCCCCAACCCCCGCCACAGGCACTGTGGCTACTCAAACCCCGGCAACAGTCACTACAGTTACTCCAACCCCCATGATAAGCACTGCAGCTACCCAAACCCCAGCAACAGGCACTACAGCTGAACCAGACGACCGACCCTTGCTGGTATCTGTTGCCCCTGTACAGAAGAGGAAAACTTTGAAGCGGAAGTCAGGTCATTTAGAAAGGGATGCTGGAAAAGCAGGGCCATTACAAGGAGGGGAAGAGGAAGAGGAAGAACTCATAAACGAGATAGAAACCACCTGATCCCTATCCCTGGGTGAGTTGCAAGACATGCAGAGAGATTTCAGCCGTCGTCCAGGCGAGCGTATTGTTACCTGGCTGCTCCGATGCTGGGATAATGGGGCCAGTAGCCTGGAATTAAAGGGTAGGGAAGCCAAACAGCTGGGATCCCTTTCTAGGGAAGTGGGCATCGACAAAGCGATTGGACAAGGGGCACAAGTCCTCAGCCTCTGGAGGCGACTGCTGTCAGGCGTGAAGGAAAGGTATCACTTCAAGGAAGATGTTATATATTGCCCAGGCAAATGGACCACTATGGAGAGAGGTATCCAGTATCTGAGAGAATTAGGCATGCTGGAGGTGGTTTATAGTGACCTGGACAACGACCAAATGCCCAAAGATCCAGATAAAGTCCAGTGCACGCGACCCATGTAGCAGAAGTTGTTATGGAGCACACCAGCGTCGTATACCAGTTCGTTGGCAGTACTGTGCTGGAAAGAGGAAGAAGCACCAACAGTGGATGACGTGGTTAGCAGACTCCAGGAATATGAAGAAACTGTCTCTTCCTCCCTTGTCTTGGCTGTGGAGAAACTGTCCCGGGAGGTCCAGTAACTCAAAGAGGATATGTCCTGTTCTCCACCTGTACGGACCAGTATCTCAGCCATTAGGAGTCAACATTTTTCTGCTCAAGAGAGAGGATATAGAAGTTACACACCATGGGGCACCCTACGGTTTTACCTGTGTGACCACGGAGAGGACATGAGGCAGTGGGATGGAAAACCTACCTTGACCCTAGAGGCACGTGTACGTGAGTTGCAAGGAAAAACAATGACACAAGGGGGTTCTCTCAGGAAAAATGCTGCTCCAGTTTTCAGAAAAAACCTGTCTCACAACAGTCCAGTTTCCAGTGAAAAATTCCCCAGACAGAGTAGAAGGGCTGATCTTATTTTGGATTGTAATGAAGAAATTCTGGACTCGCATTTGCAAGAAGTGAGAAATGAATAATATGACCAGAACTAGAGGGGCCCTGCCTCCGGCCAGGTGGAGGAAAGGGACAACCGGGTTTACTGGACTGTGTGGATTCGATGGCCTGGCACATCAGACCCACAGGAGTATAAGGTTCTAGTAGACACTGGTGCACAGTGTACCCTAATGCCATCAAGCTATAAAGGGGCAGAACCCATTTGTATTTCTGGAGTGACAGGGGGATCCCAACAGCTGACTGCATTGGAGGCCAAAGTGAGCCTAACCAGGAATGAGTGGCAGAAGCACCCCATTGTGACTGGTCCAGAGGCTCCGTGCATACTTGGCATAGACTACCCAGGAGAGGGTATTTCAAGGACCCAAAAGGGTATCCGTGGGCTTTTGGTATAGCTGCCCTGGAGACGAAGGAAATTAAACAACTGTCCACCTTGCCTGGTCTCTCGGAGGACCCTTCTGTTGTGGGGTTGCTGAGGGTTGAAGAACAGCAGGTACCAATCGCTACCACAATGGTGAACTGGCGGCAATATCGCACGAACCAAGACTCCTTGATTCCCATCCATGAGCTGATTCATCGACTGGAGAGCCAAGGAGTGATCAGCAAGACTCGCTCACCCTTTAACAGTCCCATATGGCCAGTGCAAAAGTCTAATGGAGAATGGAGACTAACAGTAGACTACCGTGGCCTGAACGAAGTCACGCCGCCACTGAGTGCTGCCGTGCCGGACATGCTAGAACTTCAATACGAATTGGAGTCAAAGGCAGCCAAGTGGTACGCCACCATTGATATCGCTAATGCCTTCTTCTCCATCCCTTTGGCGGCAGAGTGCAGGCCACAGTTTGCTTTCACTTGGAGGGGTGTCCAGTACACCTGGAACCGACTGCCCCAGGGGTGGAAACACAGCCCTACCATTTGCCATGGACTGATCCACACCGCACTGGAACAGGGTGAGGCTCCAGAACACCTGCAGTACATTGATGACATCATTGTATGGGGCAACACAGCAGAAGTAGTCTTTGAGAAAGGGGAGAGAATAGTCCAAATCCTTCTGAAGGCCGGTTTTGCCGTAAAACAAAGTAAGGTCAAGGGACCTGCACAGAAGATCCAGTTTTTAGGAATAAAATGGCAAGATGGATGTCGTCAGATCCCAACGGATGTGATCAACAAAATAACAGCCATGTCTCCACCAACTAGCAAAGAGAAAACGCAAGCTTTCTTAGGCGTTGTGGGTTTTTGGAGAATGCATATTCCAGATTACAGTCAGATCGTAAGCCCTCTCTATCACGTTACCAGGAAGAAGAACGACTTCAAATGGGGCCCTGAGCAACGACAAGCCTTTGAACAAATTAAACAGGAGATAGTTCAGGCAGTAGCCCTTGGGCCAGTCCACACAGGACAAGATGTGAAGAATGTGCTCTACACCGCAGCCGGGGAGAATGGCCCTACCTGGAGCCTCTGGCAGAAAGCACCAGGGGAGACTCGAGGTCGACCCTTAGGGTTCTGGAGTCGGGGATGCAGAGGATCCGAGGCCCGCTACACTCCAACTGAGAAGGAGATATTGGCAGCATATGAAGGGGTTCGAGCTGCTTCGGAAGTGGTTGGTACTGAAGCACAGCTCCTCCTGGCACCCCGACTGCCGGTGCTGGGCTGGATGTTCAAAGGGAGGGTCCCCTCTACACATCATGCAACCGATGCTACATGGAGTAAGTGGGTCGCGCTGATCACACAACGGGCCCGAATAGGAAACCCCAGTCGCCCAGGGATCTTGGAAGTGATCACGAACTGGCCAGAAGGCAAAGATTTTGGAATATCCCCAGAGGAGGAGGTGACGCTATATAATAAACTACCAGAAAATGAGAAGCAATATGCCCTGTTCACTGATGGGTCCTGTCACCTTGTGGGAAAGCATCGGAGGTGGAAAGCTGCTGTACGGAGTCCTATACGCCAAGTTGCAGAAACTGCTGAAGGAGAAGGTGAATCGAGCCAGTTTGCAGAGGTGAAAGCCATCCAGCTGGCCTTGGACATTGCTGAACGAGAAAAATGGCCAGTACTTTATCTTTATACTGACTCATGGATGGTGGCAAATGCCCTATGGGGGTGGCTGCAGCAGTGGAAGCAGAACAACTGGCAGCGGTTGTAAGGAGGTAAACCCATCTGGGCTGCCACGTTGTGGCAAAATATTGCTGCCCGAGAACCTGTTTGTAAAAGTACGTCACGTAGATGCTCACGTACCCAAGAGTTGGGCCACTGAAGAACATCAAAACAACCAACAGGTGGACCAGGCTGCTAAGATTGAAGTGGTTCAGGTGGATCTGGACTGGCAACATAAAGGTGAATTATTTATAGCTCGGTGGGCCCATGGCACTTCAGGCCACCAAGGGAGAGATGCAACATATAGATGGGCTCGTGATCGAGGGGTGAACTTGATCATGGACGCTATTGCACAGGTTATCCATGAATGTGAAACATGCGCTGCAATCAAGCAAGCCAAGCGAGTAAAGCCTCTTTGGTATGGGGGACGATGGCTGAAATATAAATATGGGGAGGCCTGGCAGATTGATTATATCACACTCCCACAAACCCGCCACGACAAGCGCTATGTGCTCACCATGGTGGAAGCAACCACCGGATGGATGGCTAGAAACATATCCCGTGCCCCATGCCACCGCCCGGAACACCATCCTGGGCCTTGAAAAACAAGTCTTATGGTGATATGGCACTCCAGAAAGAATTGAGTCAGACAATGGGATTCATTTCCGAAACACCCTCATAGACACCTGGGCCAAAGAGCATGGCATTGAGTGGGTCTATCACATCCCCTACCATGCACCAGCCTCTGGGAAAATCGAACGATACAACGGACTGCTAAAGACTACGCTGAGAGCAATGGGTGGTGGGACATTCAAGCATTGGGACACATATTTAGCAAAAGCCACCTGGTTAGTCAACACCAGGGGATCTGTCAATCGAGCTGGCCCTGCCCAATCAAGACTCTTATGTACTGTAGATGGAGATAAAGTCCCTGTTGTGCACATAAGAAATATGCTGGGGAAGACAGTCTGGGTTACTCCTGCCTCTGGCAAGGGAAAACCCATCCGTGGGATTGCTTTTGCTCAAGGACCTGGGTGCATTTGATGGGTGATGCGAAAGGATGGGCAAGTCCGGTGTGTACCTCAAGGGGATTTGATTTTGGGTGAAAATAGCCAATGAACTGAATTGTATGATGTTAAATGTTATATGATATTGTATATCATTATTTCTATGGTTGCTATCAATGGTATAGCAGTAAAAATCACCCAGATTAATGAAGAATGAACTAACTCTGATGAAACCGAGCAAAGTGCAACGATGACAGAACCAGATGAGCGCAGCAATACTGAAATGAGAACTGGCTTCAGGATGCAACAGCCCAACACCACACACCATCTCTCCTGCCCTGAAAGACTGTTATGACAGATGGAGCCCAAAGTCATGGACTAAATGAACTCAATGGACATTTTAGAGGGATGGCCCATAGACTAAGGGAATGATATCTGTGTGTGTATGTGTATATATATATATAGATAGATAGATATAGACAAGAAAGGTGGTGGTGATTAATTGGAATGTATTGAAAAATGTGAGACTTAGGCATGATGTAAATGGTATAGAATAAGGGGAGGATACCAGATTAAACCACGACAGAGGTATATGCAGTGAGCCCTGTAACAGCAGAATATCTGCTGCCATTTCTGCATAGGGTTTGTTCTCATGATTTCAGCTTCCTTCAAGCACTTCTTTCAGTGCAAGTACTCTAACACATGTTGCAGCTAGGTCTGAATGCAGCTGTTGAGGTCAAGGTCCTGTGCCCTTGTCAGACGAAGTAATGCCTGCCTTCTCCCACACACATTGCCATTTGTTATAATGCATCTACAGAAGTCTCTTATATTCTCAGCAGTGGAATTCAACTTTTTCAGTTTACTGATATCCTTGTTAAGTTTTACTAGCCAGCAGAATTGAAACCTAAGCCTTTTCTAACAACTGGCACAACATACAGACACATTTATTTTAAGACACATACTGAATGTATTTAAAAGAAAAGTGGAAAAGCCAAAAATATTCTGCCCCACCCTTCCCGAGCAGATTCGTCACTAAAAGAATTTAAAATCTTGTTAAGAGGAATTTATGCATGCAAAAAATACTCCTGTTATGTGCAGTTTAATTAATCACCTAAATAAAGCTCAAGGCCATCTGTTCAACATCCAGGGAGGAAAAAAAGATGAGATGAGATGGGATAGCAGAAGACAATTATTGAGATAGTACTTAAGTATACGTAGTGTGGCCATTGCAATACAAAGATACTTACTTAGTACTACTTTGCAGAACATTTAGGAGAATATCCCCATACTTAAAAGGAAACCTCACAGAGAATATGAACATTTTTAGGGGAGCAAATTCCTAAAGCAATAGTAGGCTCTGTTGCAGCTGCAATCAAATTCTATTTCTATTTGAAATGGTGACAAAATTTTGAATCCTAATTTCAGCTCTGACAGTGATCACCTAACCACTGAACCTGTGCCTGCATTCTGGGACATGGAATGGGTAGGTTTAACCAGAAACTGTCTCTTGAAACCTGCATTTTCTTCCAATTTGACAAATTCTTTGCAGGTAAGTACAAAAGGACAAAAATCAGCCCAGGTAGACACAAAGTACAAAATGTTACCAGGTGAGAGCCCTCAATCCCACCTGAAGTAGTATATTGCATGCATTTCAGAGAGGTAAAACTTGGATTATTCAGTTGCAACCATTTCTGAAGGCTACTGATCCCAGCAGCAAGCACAGATGTATTATCTTAGGGATTTTTTTTGTTTGTTTGTTTGTTTGAGGAACAGAGCTACAGAAAACATAAGGAAATTGAGAATCCAGTCTTATCTTGCCTTCTTCCAAAATGGTTAATTCATACCCTGAATAAAATTTGTCATAATAAATTAATTCACCCACCAAGATTATATTTATAGACTTGTTACCTAATACAGAGTTTCTCAAAAATAACTGTGTAGAGCCAAACTGCTATTCCCATTGCTATTCAATGCACATTCTTATTTGCTATTTCAAAGCACATATTATCCTTTTTTTTCATCTTCTACACAAAAAAAAGAGTGCTTTACTGCACTTTGCTGGCAAAATTGTTAGTCAGTGTACATATTAATGTAATTGACATGTTGAATTGATACTTGAAACAGCTCACAGCTGGTAGCTTGCCTAATGATTTTATTATTGTTATTATTTTGCATATCACACGATGCCTTCTCAGAAAGAATATTTTCTTTGTATGTGCATTTTTGTTGTTGAAAAACTAACAACTGGTAGGTTTTTTAAGATTTCCACAATAATTAATGACACTGATCTACATGTCTACAGTACATTACACAGACACATGTCAGGCTGTAATGCTGCTGAGTGTTTAAAAGCTGTGATTCCCCATCATTAGTACCAGATTTGCACATAACAGATACCAGCAGTAAAAATTTTTACCCAGCTCAGTGATGGCAGGCAACATGACAGACTTTCTACCAAAATATCCTCTGCACATGATAGGGAATCAGCCAACTTACTGCTCATAGTGGGAAGTCAGACATCACCTGATGCATTTTTAGAACAAACCCAAACTGACAGAGGGTGCTCATTGCAGATCAATGCTTTTGCGCTGTGTGGCTGCAGTACTTGTCACTGGTACCAGGAACCCGAAGGCCAAACTCCCTCTATTGCTGATCCACAGCCTGACTTCACCTGACAAAGCATTCCAGGACTGAAAATCTCCCCTAAACTTTGGTTTTGATGTAATGTCACAAATGCATTAAGTTTACTTTTATCCTTTCCTATTTTACGGGTTTTTTGTTTGTTTGTCCTTCCTTACACCTGACCTTTATTCCTTTTTCTTTCCTAAACAAATGGAATAAACTTGGGACTCACCAAACCAGCTTGACAGACTTTTTTTTCTTACGACAGTTCTTTCCCATTTTGCAGCAAATTCATCCCAGTTTGGAGTAGTCCTAACTCTTTATTCATCTTTCTTCTGTAAGTTTTTAATACCTTTTACCTGAAAATAAAATAGGGTGAAAATATGAAAATAGGGCAGTCATCTTCAAGCTTGTATTTTAGAAATAGCAGTCAGAACTTGTGGGATTTTTGTGGCCTCTCTCTCCTTAGTAATGTCAGATTTCTTTCTTGTTTAAAAGGCAGCTTGGGAAGAACAGTGTACTGGATAAAGCATGCCTGAAGTCTTGCAGTTCTTCCACACACCTACTCCTTTTAGGAATGCATTTTCTCATCTGTACTATTAACAATATTTTATCTGGGTTGCGAATGCTACTGTGAAATATTCACTTTTTAAAAAGAAAAATTATTTTCAAAGAAATTTGAGGAAAATCAAGCATTTAAAATATGGCATTTCAAACAAGAATTTTTCCAAAAGGTATTTGCCATCTCACAAATAAAACAGTATCTCTAAAAGCATGCAAACTAAATCTGGAGGGTGAGTCACAAAAAGCTTCAAAAAGCATGTTTTTACAGGTTTATATTTGAGACCAAATTAAACTTGATAGTTTCCTTTAAATTAAATTACTAAGTTAGAGATCATAATATAGTGTTTGATAAAAAATAGCTTTCTTGTCCCCTAGAAATGTTGAAAATTAAGGAAAAAAGAACTTATTCTGCAGCTGAATGAAACAGATCTAACAACATATTTTCCCTACCTCTATTGCTCCAGTGTTATGTGGAGCAGAGCACTTGACTGGGTTTCTGTATCCCATGCTCATGGCCAACTAACTCTAAATGCGTAGCTAACAATTGGCTTTATTACTAAAACAGGTAAGATAGTACAAGTTGATGCAATATGAAAATACAGCTACACATTCATTTACATGCTACTTTCTAGGGAGATAAAGGACTTTGTCCACGGGGCCGGAGATTAGCCACCATGGAGGTGTTTGTGAGCCACTTGTGCAAAGTAGCCTTCAAGACACTCGGGGCAGGTACGAAGGGATATGAGGGCACAGGGGCAGGTGCCCCAAAGGCAGACGGACTATGTCTTGCCCCATGGTCAGAATGGCCACGGGCTGAGAAAAGCCAGCCAAAGCCTTGCTTCTGGTCTGCCAAGGTGACTCCTTGGCGTGCGCTAGGGCTGCCATGAAACAGCAGCCTTTGGGCTGAGCAGGTCACGATGTAACGAGCCGCTGGGGCATTGCTCCGTGGAGAGCCCTTCTGCCTATCTGGCTTTTCCTTGACTTTTGTGCTATACAGGCCTGTTCTAAGGCACTCTCCCGCTACATGTGCTAATTTATTTTTTGTAATAACATGCAAAGGAAAAAGACATACTTGGGAAGGAAAGGGGAGCAAAAAACCCCACTAAGTCAACACTGTTTTAGAACCAAGGACAAGAAGCAAATTATTGACACAGAATCATAGAGCAGGATTTCTCACAATCTCTTCTTAAGTAAACACCTGCACGAACTCCTTGCTTAAAGCAAAATCAATTGAGTTGTGCTTATCTCTTAACATAATTATCAATTAATGAGTTCTATGTATTTATAAGCTTCATTATTAGTATGATATTCTTCATTGTATTAGCTTCTTTCCTAATAATTAAATGTTTGTATATATCCCCAAGGCTATTAAAGATATCCACAAAAGTAATTATGAGGACATTCACAGTCCCTTTTACCTCAGAAGAGATAAGAGATTTTCATGAAAGTGTCTTTAAGTTCACCATTTCATTTCTCACAGACTTTCAATTAAAAAAAGAAAATTATTACAGCTAAATGGGCATTCCAGTTCTAGAAGTTTTAAGATTTAAAAAAATGTAAAACAGGAGAGAATAAGGTTCCTAAGATGATGTGAAATACTGAAAGAGAGAACAGCAGATACCTTTTTAAGCCAGGTAAGCTTAAGACAGGAAAGCTAAAATCAATGGCAAAACATTGTAATGGGTCAGAGAGGGCTTCTTGACCTCAGTGCTGGGTTGTGAACAAGAAATGAGTCACTCTTATAAGCAGCTCCTCTAAGCAAGGTCTACATCAGTTCCTGATGCAGATGAATAACATTGATGATGTACTAGAAAGCCTGCCTATCAAAATTTCAGGATGCTTAATTTCAGCTTTGTGATATAAAATGGGACTTTAATTCTTTTGGTTTTGGCGTAACATTATCTGGCAGGCGTAGCATTTGCTTATTGTCAGCCCATTAATAGTTTTCACCAAGACACTACTGGAAGGGAGGATGCAGTAAGGGAGAGTGTCCAGGGCTCTTCTTGTGGTTGGGCTGGGGTTTTCCTCTTCCCTTTGGGTGTGTTTAAGATGTTCCTGGTTCTTCGTCAGCTCCAGCAGAAATTAGTTGCCATTAGTCAATATTAGTGTTTTTGTCATCGGTTTGCCGGGCAGAGCTGCAGAGCATGGGAGAAGAGGTGTCCTCTCCCAGTGCTTGCCTGTGCTTACAAGAACCCTGGGAGAGGTCACTTGCTTACTCCTCTCACTGATCAGACCTTTTGCTATTTCTTTATAGCAAACTCAGTGCAAATGTCCTGGCAGTCCAGTGACAATACCCTAGCTGACAGGCTGAAGATACATTTTGGGAATGGGATTTGGACTTGCTCCTCTACAAAGGCTGATTAATATGGGAAGTGAGGGAGGAAATGAATCCATTTTCAACAACTCCCCCAGTTCTAAATCACTTGTTTGAAACCTGGAAACTGTAATGCATAATTTTGGCACTGGAAGACTCTTTTTATTATAAATTGAGGGGAAGGTGGACACCTCTGGAAGCATGATGACTTAACTGACCCTTTCTGTCCTACAAATCCCAAGGGATCTGTGATACTGAAAGCAGATTCTACTGGCTTCCTTTAGAAGATAAATTGGTTTTGTCTTAGAAAACACCCATGCATCACGTCAGCAACGGGAGCGTTCACGAGATGCAGTGATGATTGAGTAGTGCCAGTCAGTCGTCTCTTCATGTTGGTCATTTGGGAGCATATTCTGTTCTCAGTCTTTTTAGTTAAATCATAGCCTATCTTCTTGAAATTAGCACTGAAATCGACCCCCTCAAAATATATACTGATTTTTAAAATACATCATTTTCAGTATTGTCCCCCAAATTAACTTAGTCAACATATATTTACATTATATGTTCTTACAGTCTGGTGTCTTTTCCATAATAACTCGAGTTATTTAGGACTTGTCATACTGTATATAATGTGTTGTATGAAATATAATTTGACATCAAAACAGGGAAGTAAATGCAAGTCTTTTATTAACAATATAACCATCAGAATGTTCCATCAAAAATAACTATACAAGTGATGGCGTGAAAATTACATAAGCCAATACAAAAGAAGAGCAATAATGCCTATTTGAGAAATAAGACACTAGCATATATTGAAACAGAGCTAAAGGAAGATCTCAGTTAGTAAAAGCCTTCCAACTTAAAGAGGATGCTGTTGTCATCGACAATTGACCTTATAGTCCCTGTGATGCGGTAAGATGTCACAAGGTCAGAAGATCAGATGCTTCAAATAACTGGTCTTCTCTGTATTAACTGATACTTAGAAAACAAAACTCAGGGTTTATATTCAAGAATATCTCTATTTATGAAAGTATTACTAAATAAGAAGAGCACAAGATACATAGCAGGACAAAAAAAGCCATTATCAGAACTAATTATATGTCTTACTGTAAATCAATTAGTGAACCAGTTATCCAGAGATCAGATAAAGAACAAAGCTGAAATGTTGTGATTATAATCACATGACACGACTAAAGCATGCATGCATGGCAGCCTTACACAAGAGAGGTAGATCCATTCTCCCTGTCCGTATCCTCTATAGCTGAAGGTCAAACTTGTAACGTGGAACAACCCTGTGGGATCTTCTCCTTCACCTTCTTACTTCTTCTACCAAATATTCTTATCAAATTACTTCTCTGAATGGTTATTCTCTGATCATTTCTGCTTTCACCCACTTAGAAAGGCTCCTATAAATAAACATAAAAAACTTCCTTTTTTTAAAAAAAAAAAGAATTATGAAACAACAAATGCATGTTATTCCTAAGCAAATATATTCCCTGATTAAAAGCAAAGCAACTCCATCTGCTCCATCTATGTGTAGTTACAGCATTCAGATATAATATATGTGAGAAACCTGTCAACACTCAGAAAGAGTGGGAGGCATATGGTATTATCACACAATTTCACTAAATTTCATAACTCAGCATACACAACTAAGTCTAATGCCGATAGTAAAGACAACATTACACTTTTATTGGGTAGTCTTTTTCAGCATAGAAGCACCCACAACAGGAAGCACAGCTGAACAAGAGGAAATAAATTAGGATGAGTAAGTTTTAAAGATGTCATCTCTCACTTGAAATATCAGATGCCCCACAGAACCAGAATACCAGACTTGAGTAATACTGTACGCACTTCTCATTAAGCTACTTCGGCAGCCAGTGGCTTTGAACTATGTAGATCAGGGTCTGTTCTTCTATTCCAGGAATTCTCTGTTAAAAACAGTGTCCTTATAAACCCAGGAGGGAGGATGCACAGCTACTCAAGGTCAACCAATCCAGGGGGACAGCAAGTGCTAGCTGGGCAGGGACAGTGGAAGATAACAGTCAAAGTGATATACACTGGTGATTTGGTAACTAAACAAAAAGGAGAAATAAATCAGTAGCAATTCCCACATTGACTGAGTTACCCTGCTTCTCTTGGATTTAAAATGTCTTTTAAATAAGACTATCACAAGGTTGCCACATTCTTCAAAATTTCATTTCTTCTGAAGGAAAAGCCTATTAAGGGTCAAATGGTAGTTTACTTGGCAGTCCTTAAGCCAAGTACTCTTTTACACTTAATGGTATAGAAAAAAAAAATGGCTTGTTCCATGTACAACACGCTTTATCTGTTTGAATGGGAGTGGGAAGGAGGGAGATGTTATAACTTCACCTTTCATCACCGTAAGGAGCATGAAAAAAACATGTAATCAATGACACATTTGCCCTGCTGTTGTCTATTCTACATTACGCATATAAGACTTCTACTGAAAATATGTGAGGGAAACAAAGGAGTTAGATGCAACAGTAACCACTGCTTGGGATATGACAACAGAAATGCCTGATTCTTGAGTGCATGATGTAAAATTCTCTCCTGGTTGAATGGTTCCATGAACCCTGGTCTGTTCTGCATTTTTCTTACAATCCTTTAGAATGATGACTATTTCAATTGATACAAACTTCTTGAGAACAAGTCATCCTTATGAAAATTAGGCTTACATTATCAGGTACTCTGATTTTCATTAGTTCTCAGCACCTAAAGCCTTCTCTTCACGTATTTGTAAAAATATTTACAGAGCATTGTACTTTCCCAGTATTGTCACAATATGGTTTAATTGTAAACATCCTTCATTCTGTAATTCTTTTGATCAGAGATCTCTTAAAATAGACTAACAGTCATATTAAACAACACTAACCTCCATTACAGCAAGAAAGAAACCATGCTGTACATCACTAGCCTTCAAGGACAAATCTTCAAGGCTTCTATCTGTCCCGCTTTGAGCCGTCAACTTATCATTCATAATGAACTTTTCTGCCAACAGGCACAACTGTCAACAGGTGACAAATCATTGTATCAAGTGGCAATTTTTCACTTTTTGTTGCTCCACTTTCCTTTCTGGCATCCTCTTATAGGATATATATTTGCTACGGAAATGAATGCATTATGCATTACCAGCCTTTCATTTCTCCAAATTCACTCTCCAAATTACACAATGAACTTTAGATTTTTGCTATTGCTTAACTACATTTTAACCACAGATTCAGATAAACAGTTTCTTCCAGATCAGACAAATACAGTGGGCATATATTGTGCAAGCAGACAATTAGCTAATTCACAAACTCAAAAAGGTACACATTTTGAAAGGCACGGGGTTGCTTTCTTTAGAAGAAAGAATCCTGGAGAAGGCTGTGAGGTGGGGCAGAAGGGTAACGTTGGTGTTCCTCACAGAAAGGCCACTGAGTTTGGCTTCCAGGATGAATACAGATAATATGCCAGAAGAAGAAAACTCATGGTGTTTCCTTAAACTTGTTTTTTTTTTTTTGAAACAATGCTACCAGAACCTCAGCATGGTTGCCTAGCATAAAGGTGCAGATCTGGAGGATTAAATTGCCTGGACTCTCTGGTAAACCTCGGGCCTACTGGTGCAACTGAGGGAATGAAGAACTACATGGGAAGGCTGATGGCAGTTAGTCATGTCAGTTTCAGTCAGTTGCCAAAAGGCAATGGCACTCAGGCCAGACACCCAGAAAGTCCTTGACACAAAAAGATGGGTGCATATGTGCTTGGTTGTCATAGCACTTGGTTCCTAATGCTTTTGTTTTACTTTTTTAGACCATGTAAACTGTGTAACTGCTTACTTACAACCAGGTGTTCATCAAACATGTTCTGTGAACAGCCAGAGTAGTTAGGTTTTTTTTACTATGATTTTTGTGTGCATGTTTCTTGCTTTCCACTCAACTCTTCCCTTGGTTGCTTCCCAGAACCCCTGCAACACAGCATTCTCTGGTCCCTTTGAATTCGTGTATGTCAGAACTATGCTTCAGTCTGCCCCACATTGTATTGGGGAAGTTCCCCGCGTGTTGAACTGTACAAACACTAAGTGACCTCAACCCAGCCACTAACAGCTATGAAATTTCATGCCTCTCAACCTCTCTTTCTGTTGAAGTGGAAATCTGTCAACAGGTTCAACATATATTGGAAACATACAAGGACTAGCAGGCAGATGGACGGAGACAGACAACACATTCATACATGGCTAATCTCCTTAGAAACCAAGCTAAAAATATTGCTTTTAAAGCTAGAATGAAATTCTTATTTGGGAGCAAATGAGAATGCTGTAATAATTCTCAGCCAATTTTTTTAATCACTTCACCCCACTTGCTTTACTTTTCCTTACTAATTTGTGTGTTTACCTAGTACAGGCAGGAAGTCTTCCAAATTCTTAGTTACTTTATTCTTAGACACCTACGTTCTCACCACATGTATTTACTTTCTGCTGTTAGAGTGACCTGTAGGCTGGCTACACTTAGAAGGATCATTAAAGACCACATTTTACCTAACTCTTCCACAGGTATGAGAGAGTTCAGAGGGTAAGCATAGTGCAAGAGGATGCTCTTCCCTTTCACCCAAGTGAGGCAGTGGCTGGGACGCAGCTGTCCTTTTCAGCATTTTATAAATGCAAGGGTGCTAGGGCAGCCCCGAATTCCTGTCGAAAGAAATGGAGATGACATGGCAGTGCAACATAGACCTGACAGTTGCACATTAGCAGTTCTGTTGAGCATTCCTCTGCCCTTATGTAGATAAGCTTTGCAAAAACAGCAAGCAAATATCTAAAATGCACACGTTGTTCCCAGAAAGGAACAAAGGTGCATAAGCACCTTTTAAGTATGTACCCTATTATGCCTTCCCTTTCCACTAAATCCTCATTATCAAAACACAGCAACCTACCTGCTCTGTCCATTTCTCTCACAATTTTTGCAACTTCCTGGTCATACTACCAACATAATTTGAGGAAGTAAAACCAAAAGGCACCTGGCATCATTGTAAGAGATAGGACAAGTGATGTCATTAGCCTTGCATATGAATAAAGACCACATCCAGAACTACTTGTCTGCATGGATAGTAGCACTTGTACGGGCTATCTTAGACTATCATGGACAAACAAGCCCAGAAGTGCTAGTTGTTTGTACTTAATTTTTATGTCTTGACATTAACAATGTTTTTAAGTGGGACTTTTTTTTGTTTTAAAGGTTAATGAATCAAGAAATATAGGTAAGCAATACTGTTGCATTCTTCAAACGCACTGGGTCATTATGTTTGCTGAGAAGACAAACAGGCAAATTGTTTCGGTGGAATGAAATACTAAATTTTCCACACTAAAGGACTTGCCGATACTTTGCAATGAAGGGGAGCGAGAGAGGAATGGAGGAGTGCATCAGAAGAGAATTCCACATATGATTTACTAACACATTCACAGAGCATTTGCAGCCATTAAGGCAATCCTTCCTCCACAGGTATCTAAGAGATTACTCTAATGCTTCCTTTGGGATTGTCAAGAGTGAATCCCTGCAGCTTCACAGGACTATTATGCTTTGACTGTTTGCATTGTTGTCTCTCTCTTCTGCACACAAATGTAACTCTCATTACAGCTAAGGGGGTCACATGGAAGTAGCCAAAGGAGAGAAAAATTGCAGAATAGTGGTCAGATAAAATTAGCTGTTTACTCCATGCTATGCAAGGACTCATAATTTACAATTACTTAGTTACTCAGAATCATGAATTTCAGAAGATCATCTACACCTAGGAAATATCAGCTGTCACCACATGAACCTGATGTGCATATTTATTGCTGAAAAAAATGAGAATTAAAAATGGAACTGATTAGTTGGTCGAGCAATGACCCTTTCCGCTCCACCACTGAAACACGAATGGAGAGTAAGGTCTTTCTCAAAGCCAGTTGCAGCTGCAAGGGTTGTGGTGGCTAGCCTGAGTGACAGTATTGGTACAAATGCTCCGTGGGACCTCAATTGTTCCTCCATATCCCCTAAATCATGTCTGCCTTCATTACTAAATGACACCGAACTGTGATCTTGTTGCTGAAGTAAACATCATAGTGTTTGTACCAGTATTTTTGTTATATTTCTGAATCCAGAGGTTTCTGTCACAATGTCGAATGCTATGGTAAATAGAGGCAACCATACTGTGAGTGCCTGTGTAAAGGAGGGGCTGGCTTACCCACTAATTTCTTGCCTATTTCTGTTACACCTGCAGATTGTCGCATGCGGATACACACTATAGTTCAAATAAATATCTACCCAATTATTACTGAAGCATTGGAAACGCCTTTTTTTTAATTTTGAAACAGACTTCCAGATTGATCAAGTAAGATATTAAAAGACATATTTTTACTCGCCAGTAAGCCCTTCAAAATGGGATAATGTACAAGCTGAGATTTAGGGCACGTATTCCTCCAGCCAGTGAAAAATGGAATTCAGGACTAATAAAGCAAAGCAAATTACTCATTTCTCCCAAGTCCAACTCAAAACCTGTATTTCGCAGGCAAGACAAAGAGGGTACATGGATCACAAATGAATTATTTCTGTACACAAAAGTCAGGGTTTTTTTCCGCATGCTGTTGCTGGATGGAAAGCACATTTTTCAAAAGGAAAAAAAAAGATGGAAGAAAAAACTAAATGTATAAAAGCAGACAGGACTTATTTATTGAAAGATCATAATTGGTCATAGTATGTAGCATTCGTTTAGAAACTGCCTTCGGCTTGCTAAATTATATACAAGGCTAACAAGGGATGAAATATTTTAAAAACACAGGTGATTTTTATCCTCAGAAGCTGAAAAAAAACCTTTTTTCACACTGCAGAAAGCCAAATGCACCATCAATATGGACGGAGCAGTTACAATGGAAGTTAAGTATTATAACATATAAAAGAACAATCCACACTTTACAAAAAGCAGGTGGATAAATGGTTTTCCTCCTTTGGCCTGACAGAGCTGGTCACCTTTTACAGTACGTTGTAAAACTTTTGTGGATACATATTCCCCTTCCCACCCCACCCCACCCCCCATATACACACATACACATACACATACACACACAGAAGTCATAAAGATGAGGAGGTTTGAGTAGCAGTCAGGAGATATTATCGGGGGATATAACTAGTGATGTATGATCAGTTGTGGATGTTAATCTAAAGTAATTGACAGGCACATGGTTTAAAAAAAAATCTATTTAATAGTCACAGAATACTCTTTGATACATCAGTATCACATTGTAATACTGATGTAAATAAATTACATTGCAATTGCTGATGTAATACTGATGTAAACGATACTTAGGCAGGAGTATATTTTTCTGAGTTCCAGATTGGGATTTTGGTCGTATGGAGTCTTTTTTGTTTGTTTGTTTTTTGTTTGTTTGTTTTGTTTTTTAATTATAATTCTTGTCCTAGAAGTGACATGAGAAATGCATCTTAAAAGAAATGAATTAAATACGTTTGTGCTTGCTTGGCAGAGTAGCTGGTTACCAGATCTAGAGCCTTTCCCTTTTTGGTCACTGGTAGGAATTAAGTTCAGTCAAAAGTGAAACAAGCCACTGCCATCCACCAGTTTTTCAGTGCTTTATGTGAAGAAAGGTAGTGCTTTCATTCTGTTTATAATAGCCAAATGCTGATGTTCAAAGAAAAAAAAAAACAACCAGCCAAAGGAGAAATTATTATTGCCAGTTTTAAGAGAGAACTAGAGGAATTCCTGACTCTGCACATCAGATTTATGCTGTATTTCCAGAGCTGCCTTTCCCTCTACTTTCTCAGCTCTATAGATGCAGAAACTACACATGGGTACATCTTAATCTACATGACAGTCTACAGTTCTAAAAAAAAAAAAAGGGAGAGAAGAAGAATGCTTCTGAGGACTTAAATGTACATGTGACACTCTTCAGTCGTTTATGAGTAAAACCTAGTATTGTCAGAAAAATAATCAGACCTAGGGAGAGTACGTTGCTGATATCCTGCTTAAAAAAAAGAGAGCTTTCATCAGCGATCCAGTCGGGGGGGTGTGGCGAGGGTACAATGGAGACCACACACAGACTTGTTTTTAGGAATAAGTGGAGAGATGGAGGCAGAATAGAAAGACCACCTCACAGCAGCACCATGTACAAGAAGGGCTTTTTCTGCCTTGCCTCCATACCATCGTCCCTTCAAAGAGTATGAACTCAGACCTTAGAGGCAGAGAGTTTCAATGCCGTTAGCAGCACAAGATCTAGCAGAAGGGGCTGGGTGCTCAGTGCCATTTGGGATAGACTCGATCCTGTCCCCGTGATGTACAGCCTGAGAAATCCAACACTGGGGACCTGGCTGGTTAGAAACAGTTTGTACTTACAATCCCTAAGAAAATTAAAAGGAGCTGCTAGAGATCAGCAAGAGCTTTTAAAATCTAATCTATCTTTTCTTAGTAGCTCCACTTGTGAATTTTACAAATATTGCAAAGCCAGTCTCAGTTTGTGTAAGTAGCCCAAGAGTTCCTCACAGACTTTTTTCATTGCATCTACCTTTTGAGAGTGTTTATTTTTAAGGAATTTATATGATCTCTTGAGCAAAACATTAAGGAACAGCAACGCAGTTAAACATTACATCTCACCCACAATGCAAAGCATATGGATCATGATTTGTTTGATTTCAGTGAGCTCCAAATAAGACTCTTCTACACAGTCATTTAAAACAAAAAGCAGACCAATCACTTCACCCCAGCATCACCCTATATTGAATAAGAAATCTGCACCATTTGGTTGCTTATGCTGCATTTGCCACTTATTTTGCTACTCAGAAACTCAAACTCTTAGAAAGCTTTGTGCACAAAATGCTTGACATCAATCAGTTTCTCCTCCTACCCTACATTTCACAGATTACCTCCATGACAGAATTAGCATTCATCCCCAGACCCTCAAACTGCACCATATAATAAAGTTCCTACCTGTCCAACTCTGAAACATCTTGACTTCAAATTCTGCTTTTCAATGTGGAAGAATTCCCTGGAGAAGTAAGAAATGGGATTCTAAAAACTCTTTTCCATTTGGAGAAAATGAAATACACATTTCTCTTAAAGATATAAAAAACATTTTTTACTCTGATCAAATGTATTTCAATTATATTAAAATGCTTAGCATACTACTTTGTTATATATACCCCAATGTAATTTTATAATATATTATTTACGCAAAGAAGTTAAATTATTCTGCTGGATGTCTGAAATGTTTAAGAGTAGAATAAATTCCATCATTGACTCCATTCGCATGCCTTTTCTTCTTTTTTGGCACCTGTCAGGGACAGCAATTGTTTTGAAGCAGTTGTTTTGGAAAAGTATTTGCCAAAAGTTTGAAGATATTCAGCTGTGATTCCATTTCATACTAACTGAGGTTGATGTGAAATATTTTTGAAGTTTCACAACATGAGAAGCGCTGCTGCTACATTTATTTGGACATGCCAGTAAAGTGTTGCACTGAGGAAACAGAATTCTGACTGAGCAATCCTGAACTTCTTAAACTACTTCCTGCAAAATGAAAGATAATGTTTATAATTTTAAAAGCCAAGTAACTCAACTTTTGATAAGATACAAGCTTTCATCAATTAAGATTGTTGCACACATGGATCAAGGGTAATGAAATGTATGGTTAATCATTAGTATTTTTAGATTTCAGAGCATTGCTTGCAAAGATCAGGGGGACAAAAATTATTGAACAAAAATTATTACACCAATGAGGACACTTTCTTTCTTGTTTTATCAGTGGCAAACTGTTTTTCTTCAACTTAACATTTATGCCTTTTTATCAGCACGTAGACTCTAGCCTGAGCTAGCAGGTGCTTTACAGATCACTCTTTTGTAAATTTACACAAATGCAATTTTGCAGAAGTAATTTATGTTAGAATATATTAATTCTAACACTAGCATTTTTCAGAGTCTGAAGACAATGTGGGAGGAAAGATGTAAAAAAGAGACAATTTATTAGAGCTCCAGCAATCTAAACATCGTTTTAGAACAAAAATATTTCAAGAGCTCCAGAATCTTTTGCTGCTGGTAGAGGACAAAATTATGCTTCTGGCTATGCTGCTGTAAACTTAGGGAGACACTATAATAGATGTAATTTAGGCAGGTGTCTGCCTCCATGACAGTAAAGCTTAGCACCCCAACATGGAAAGAGATTAAAGTAATATTCTTTTTGTTTTAAAAAAAAAAAAAATAAATTTTGATTTCTCTGATCTCTCATACAGAATAAATATACTCACAAAATGCAGATGGAAACATTTAATAGATAGCCCCTACTGTGAAAGGTAATTTTACCTTGATATTAAAAATTACATTGTTGACATTTTATTTTCCCATAAACTTTCTTTTATGGATCATTGTGCAATTATCCAAGTCACGGAGATGTCTTTTACAATTCTACCTTATTTTGCTGAATGGGCATCAAATGTGTTAAAATACAGAAATCTTGTCATCAAAGATTTTCCACACAAGCAGGTAAATTTAATTACAATACTAACTTCTGGTTACTGAAAAGGATTTCTACCCCAGCCTTAAGCATGTATTAGGTTCTTATAATACTTTTCTTTCTATTATAAAAGATATCTTTAAAAAGTGAGCCTGAAGTCCTGAACAAAAGCATATGAGTATTTTAAGGCTCTGGAGAGCCACAGCTGATCTGTGGGCAAACTGTCAGCAGGAGCTGTAATTCTGCTAGGGATCATGATTCCTATCTAAAGCACTTCCCGAGGCAGTCAGCCCTTAGGGGGTGAAAAATAGGAATAAGCTCTTCTGGATGAAGCTGCAGAGCAACTAACAGCAGAAATATGGTCTCAGCCTAGTAAATCTCTTTCCCACACCTCCTTCCCTCCCTAAGGAAAAAAGGAAGAAACTCCCTTATATCAAAGACGAATGGAGGGCAGGAAAAATAACAATTAATGGCATCTTAACCATTTTATTTTGATTCTCTCCTTTTGTGATACCATTTTTAGGGACTGCCTATCAAAATATCTGTGGTATTTCTCACTGGAAAATAAATTCACAGATTTGATGACTTCAAGAGGTACTAGTAGTACCTTACCTTAATGAGCATTTCCTAGGTTCTTAAAAGGTCCCACGGCAGCTTTTGGGGAGAAAGTGTCTTCATATGAACAGTTATGTTATTCGCAGCACTGTATCCATTTGCATAAACACATCACTGTATCCAATCAACCTGAAAGGAGGTTGTAGCAAGGTGGGTGTTGGTCTCTTCTGCCAAGTAACAAGTGACAGGACGAGAGGAAATGGCCTCAAGTTGCGCCAAGGGAGGTTTAGGCTGGACATTAGGAAAAATTTCTTTACTGAAAGAGTGGTCAGGCCTTGGAACAGGCTGCCCAGGGAAGTGGTTGAGTCCCCATCCCTGGAAGTATTTAAAAGACATGTAGATGAGGCGCTTAGGGACATGGTGTAGTGGACATGGTGTGTTGGGTTGACGGTTGGACTCGATGATCTTAGAGGTCTTTTCCAACCTTAATGATGCTATGATTCTATGAGTCTATGATTCTCTTTCAAAGAAAAAAATGTGCAACCCACCATTTCAGAGAATTCTGCCCCTTGAAATCAACCAGATCAAGGAGCTGGCACATCCACATGTGGCTGTCCCACCAGGTCTAGCAAATGCAACGCTAAGATATAGTGAAGAATAAGCAAGGGAAACATGACCTCTCTGAAGGTGGAGGGTGAAGGTTGCCTCTACTCTCACCACCTGAGGAAGCAAGTCCTAAAATACTGCAGCTGTGTAACACTGCATTTGTAGGATATGCTGTCGAGACAGTTGTTTGAGGTTAAGCTTTCAGGGGACTCTGTATGGGCCCCAAGTGCATCCCCCCTGCTGGAGGTTTGGCTGTAGGGGCTCAGGGCCAGCCCAGAGCCAGGGCAGCCCCAGGGAGCCACTGGCCCCTATGGCACCCTGACACACTTTTTATAGCTTGTATAGCATGCAATCATAAATATGGCCAAAACCTGTCATCACTTTCATGCTCAAAATAATATTTCCATGGGACCTTCACATTTGAGGCAGCTGAAGAGGAACTCAGAAAATTCAAAGGATATTAGGTTCTCTCAGCCTGATCAGTCTCGAGCTATCAGTTGACAACACTTTCAAATCATTTATTGCCAGCAGACAATATTACAAAAGACAATGGAATGAATAACTTAGATTGCATTATTTTACCTCATTTTCACCCACAAACCCCAGTTTGTTTTCACCTGAATTTTTTAAAGCCATCTAAATTCTCTCCTCTTCTCTCCAAAAGTAATTTCAATAAAGCACTTGTTGTCCATTCCCTTCTTCTACACTGCCACTTCCCCCTTGTGTGGCTGAACGATCAGTGATCTTCTGAGTGCGGCCATCAGCTTGTCAGCTGAAGCACTGAGAGTAACATGGTCTGTAGCAAACAATGCGATTTTTTTCTATGAGAACACGAGTAGCGCGTATCAGATAGCTGTGAAGTTTCTTTGTAAATGCCTGTAATGAGTCTGCAACGTGTGTCTTGTGTCTGAATTTTATATATCCATGATTACAATGACATTTTGGATAGAAAATGCTCATGTTAGCCGATTCAGCAGGGCTCTGATCTGTATCACCCATGCAATGTCAACCTACTCACAACTATTTTGGCTATGAGCATCCGGTTTCCCTAAAGTGCAAATGTGGAGACTTCTGCCCCTCTGAGAAAACATCTGTGTCTCACAAATGAACACACACCCTGAACCAGCTTGTGAAACTGAAGTGAGAAGATATACCAGGCACCTGCTCTGCACAGAAATCCATCCCAGCTCTGCATGGTGGTATAAAGCCAAAGGCTGATATCAACGTTTTTCTTAAGAATTAGTATTAGTCCAATTTCCAAACTGACACCCAGTGGCAAAAATTAGTGCACATTGTGTACAGAAGGGTGTCATCAAGCAAGTGATAATGCACCGTGTAAGATGCATTAAAACAAAAGGTATAGATATCTACCAGTTGCACCTCACAGCAAGAGCTGTTTCATACCAACAATCTTCCCAGTTTAAAGATAAGGAAAAAGATAGCAAAAAAAGCTCATATATAGCAACATATGTCAGCGTGTACACACTAATAAACAAACAGAAACAAACATTAATAAAACAAACAGTGATTCTAAACTACACAACACAATTCGGTAGCCTCTGACATTGAGGCTTACAGACTTGCCCTGATCAAATCACAGTAAGTGTTCATAGTATGACTTCATGGTACATCTTAAATCCAACACTAAGAGAAGTCCTGTCTCAAAGTGTCCTCATTGCTCAGATTATGTGTAACACTTCCATAGGCTCTTCCCACTACAGTCCAAAGGAACCAGTGCTGGAGCATTAAACAACAGAATACTGGTCACAAGACAAAAGCTGATTTTATTGAGCAGCTCATCACAATTATAATAACAAGAAAATTTAGGAATATTTTAAATCAAGGACAATGAATTGCCTCTGTGAACATCAATATGAAACTTCCCACCCAGAGGGGCCACACTGAAGAAAGCATAAAATTTATTCTAGGAAAAATTAAGACAAGAAGGATACTAAGGCGCGTACTACAGCGTGTAGAAACAGTTCAGCAAGAAGCGATGTCTACTTGGCTGAATGTTACAAGGGAACATTTTCTTGGAGAATACAAAGTTGTAATGACAGCACATTTTGTGCATAAGGAATTTTCTAAACCTTTCAGTAGGTGAATAATAGTTATTTCAACTTACTTAGAACCCAGGGACTGAAGCAGACACCAGATTACTGACTATATTAAATAGACACTAGAAACTGCACTTCTTGCCCTTGACAGTTATTTAGCACTGTGACAGAATAGGAAGTAGGAAAGACATAGGAGAGAGGTTCCCTGGCAGGATGGACCAAACTGGAGGACATACCACTAATCCCAAATAACGAACGATATGGGCTTACTCTGCAATGCACGTAACAAATGGTTCCATTTGTTTCCAGAGATTCATCATAGCCGCTTCCCTGCAAGTGGAAGGATGGCATAAAACCTAAGCAGCTCTTCAAATATCAGAAAAAAGTTCAAGAAAATCAAAGTGATCTTTCTCTCCCCCCACCTCCCGTTCCCCCCAAAAAAAGAGAAAGACATAATAAAAAGGCACCAGCAATGGGATAAAGGACCAGATTTTGTCAGAAATTCCTTCCATTATTTCTCCTTCTTCTCCCACAAAACCTTGATACATCTCTTTTTGCTCATTCCTCTCCTTTGGCATAAAACTTGTGCTTGTGATCATCTGCCCCCACATTTGGCAGGGGTGTTTGGGGAAAAAGAAAGTGAGAAAACCTGACTTCAGTTTACATACAGAGCCATAGAGTTGTTTTTAGAAATAAGGTTCTGCATGTGGAATTGAGGAGCAGAAGCTTAACTGAGATACCAAAAGAAATCAAACATTTTGTAGATTTGAATTCCAACCAAAGCAAAAAAAGATCCCCCCAAAAAGAAGAAAAAAACTTCCAATGGGATATCAGACAATAAAACCTAAAATAAACAGCTTTAAAAAATATAACAGTAGAAGACAAAAACTGGTTATCTTCAGAACCATTCACGGTTTTGCCCTGTGTCCTCTGTTTACTAGCCCATGGAAACCTACCAGTCTTGCAGATGACTCAGAGGCAGAGTCTGTCCTTGGTGCTAAGCAGGAACATCACCCCACCCCACCCCACAACAGCAATTGCCATGTAAAATAGCTGCATTCAAGATGCAAGAGTCTTCTTGCAGGGCAGGGCCACTGCTCTGCAGTTGGGTCTAGGGAATATTCAGAGGACACTCTAAGCACCATGCAAATACAATGCTATACCCGTTACACTAATTTTTTTCTTCACATTCCTAAAGAATTAATTAGATGAAGTATGAAGAATCATGCCTCTGACTAAATGCATCGAGGATACCCCCTCCAGATAAGCTTAAAATAAAATCAAAACTGAAGTTTGTATAGAGAGGATTCCTGTGCCTTCAGAAGAGTCACTGTAAAGATTCAGTTCCCGGGGATTGAGAGGATAAGCACAGGTCTGCTTATCCAGAAACAGGCAGCACCGCTTCCTTTGTAAGACTGCTGCTCTCCAGTGTACAACCCTTAGGGGACCCAAGGTGCCTGCTCCGCTCTTCTGACGAAGGATCTGGTTTGTCTCAGCCCTGTGACAGGCTTGGGAAATTCTGTGCTGGCAATAGTTGGAGGGTCTGCCCCACAGAAGAGAAGTCTTCCTTTGTCCAGATTTCCAAGACTTGTCATATTTTGATGCAAAAAAGGAGCCAGAGAGAATCCTTGTCTCTTCCGATTCTCTGACTCACAAGAGAAGACATGACATGAATCATCCCTCTAACCTTTGATATACACTGTAGCAGCAGCTTGACTGGCTCTTTCACACACTGACTGAGTGTTATTAAGAAACTTTTTTTATTAAGAGCTTTGTTTTCTCTGCTGAAGCTGTCACATTTTGCAAAAGGAGACAAATATTAACTGGCTATCAATAAAAGCATGAGGTCAACTCTGCAGTTGGTGAATTAGGGGTTTTTTTGTTTGCTTCTGGTGGGTTTTTTCCCCCAAATGATGAACTCCATCAATGGGTAAGGAACAACTTGCTACTAATGTTTACTTTAAAACCACCCCTACCTTAAAGCCAGATTCAGGCAAACTGCTAATGCAACTATGAACAACATCCAGAATAGACAACTCAAATTACAAAAAGTCTCTCTCTCCCTGTATCTAGCTCATTTTGTGATATTAGATATTTTCCCAATACACATTTCCAGAGGGATTCTGTCTTCCTCCATACTGCATGGCTCAGGTTGCATTCGCTGGGAAGAACCCATTCCCGAGGGGAACACCTGAGCTTTTATAATTCAACTCCTTCTGGGAGTAATGTAGATAGAATTAATTTATCCTTACTTCTTTCCCTGCAAAAGTGGCTTGCTTCTAGGCCTATATCTAAAAGAGATATGCCTAGCATGACTTTAACTGACATACTGTGGAAATGAAAACATCAATTTGCTATTTTCTATACATAATTTGAGAATTAACAATTCCTTATGTGATGACAGGTAGAACTCCTTTGCCACCCACCTTAAGACTCTGGTGCCCAGTCTGACACACGAAGGTTGTAATCCTGGTTTATCACCTTACGGCTACTCCCTGTTTCCTCACTCATCCCATCCCTACCTCCACCCTCTTAACCCATGTTTCTGGTTCTGATACTCATCCAATCTTCTGCTGATCTGATTCTGATCAATAACTGGTAGATAACTATTCCACAAAAAAGAAAGTCACTGATATTTTTTTTTCCTGTCACAGAAATTTCTTCAGGGAATGATCCAAACATCTCAACAGAATGAATGTGTACAGCTCTTTCCTCATTTAGGACTGAAACTTGACATGAGGTAATAAATCACTTCTGAGGGACAATGAGTTGGAATAGCTGATCCTCATATATATAGGGTTTTTAAAATTTATTTCCTCTTCTGTTTTCTAGGGATACCATTAAAGCCATCAGAACCAACTCTGGAGCTCTTTTGTAAAAAAGGCAGTCCAGTCTGCA
Source organism: Calonectris borealis (assembly GCF_964195595.1). Classification (NCBI taxonomy): domain Eukaryota; kingdom Metazoa; phylum Chordata; class Aves; order Procellariiformes; family Procellariidae; genus Calonectris; species Calonectris borealis. Next base: position 100,639,906 of record NC_134312.1, read on the forward strand.
GGCAGTCTTCAGAGCCCTTCGCAGCTTGGACAACTCAAAGCTTCTGACATTTTGTGCTGGACAATCACTTTAGGGAATCTGCTATACCGTCTCCAGCCAATAAGGCATATATTATTTTCTTCATATCTGATTCCTTTAAAACAAGAACAGCCATATAAAGCTTCCTTACGAGGGACTTTAAAGTTGATTAAGCCAGATGGCTTCAGAGACTCTTTCTGCAAACTTATTTCTTTGTTAAGAAAGGGAGAAGGAAAAAATCTTACATTAATTCTCCAAACCTATTAAGGAAACAAAGCAAACTTTCTTAAATACCCAATGGCAATGATAGTGACTCTCAAAACATCTTCAATGAAGCAGTTTCATTTCCTGAATGTAGCTATTATCATCCCACACAAATTTTACTCTAGCTTTAAGAATTTTTTTTCCCTTTCATAATTAACAGTATTATTATAAATTAAGAACTATGTTGGGTCAGAGGTTAAAAATGTTATGATTATGTACTGATTCTGAAGCAGGAAACAAGATTATTATTTTCAGCCAACTACAGGGCTTTTTATGATCTTCAGCAAGTTAATTAAAAAGCAAACAATAAGAACCCTTCAGCTTTTTCTTTTCACCCTTTGGTTTATTAATACATATTAAGTTTTTGAGGACAGAAACCGTATCTTATTAATTCTCTATTTAGAGCTTGATAGGGCGGGCATTCCATCCACTGTGCTGTACACAATACCTCATATTACCTCAATACCAACACAATATAGCAGCAAGAGGAAAAATCTCCCAAAAAATTGCCTGCAGGAAAGAGCTAGGGAAATTTAGAAAAGTAAAATAGGAGGATCCTTTAAAAGTACACCTTTTAGTTCATTTATCACTGATATATATGAAAGTAGCCTATTTTAAGTAGAAAATTGCAGTAAATACAAAGTTCACTTACTGTTTTAAACAGTTTAATATATAATCTGTGAACAGCCCCTCTTTGTTAAAGGCATGGAAGGATATCAACCACAGGGTTTTGACTTCAGATGCAAGGTAGGCAAGGCAACTACATTCTGGTTGGCAAGCCAGAACAATTTAACATGCAAAAGCACTGTTCTTGGCTAGAATAAAGTGCAGATGGGCCTGGAAGTGGGAGATGTTTACTTGGAAATAGTATGTAAAGGGTATGCAAAATGATGTGGTGTGTCTGTTAGAGTAATGAACTGTGACTCTGAAAAGCATAAACAGTGCTGGAAGGCACCTACTTAGAGATCAGTCTGGCTCAGTGACACACTGTTTGGCTAAAGAACTGAAGTACAATAAAAGGGCTATACAGAAGAAAAAAAATCTATTCAGAAACACAACACTTTCTTTCCCCACTCACAGCTACATATATATTTTACTCACCATCCTTTCATTTAGGTGGAAGAGTGTCCCTTTTTTGTCTGTGTCAACATGGGACTTTATAGGCGTTAGGTTGCTGTTTAAGAATTTCACACTGTCGAGCAATGAAACAACAATAAATGTTGTCAGGAAGTGAAGAAGGAATATCCATCATGCCAAAGAAACTAGATAAATAATAGAGAGATGATAGAACCTATTCTATGAAACACTGTGTTAGGAGTGTAATCTTCATGAGCACATCGGATATGGATCAGAAACAGAAACCAACCTAAATATTCTCTTACCATATCCTGTTAATATCAGCTACAACAAAACCGTGCAGAAAATTTTGAAATTAATCTGTTACAAACATTACTGGAAAAATTATTTGCAAAGAACAAATCTCAACTTATTCAGTCAATTATTCAATAGACTGTTTAACAACTGGCATTTGTAATGAAATCCTATAAAATTCCTAGTTATATCTTCACAGTTGAGGCCAAATTAATCTCTTCTGTCTTGCAGACAGGCTTCTTAAAAAAAAAGGAAAAGTACCACAACATTTAATTGCTAAACTGACTTGAACTTACTACAGTACTAACAGCTTCACCATAACAGGAAAAAAACTCATTTTGCTAGAAGGCTTGTAAAAATATATATATTCACCAGCTATGTGATGCTGATATTGAATTCTCACCTCTGCAGTTGCTTGTTTTGCAGTAAAACAATAGAAGATCCTTCTAAGTGTACTTTATCAGATAGCTGAATAGCAAACTTTTGACTTAAAAAGACAGCAGACGAGGTTTGTATTAACTGAACATGTTTGGTGCAGTTCAGTTCATTAGAAATAAGATTCTCATCAGTAACTCCATCTGTCATCCAGAACCCTGAAAAAAAGTAGTATAGCCATAGCAGAAGTTGCATTCTAGCCACTTGGATGGTAAGAAGAAGAAATTTAAGAAAATAATCAGAAAATCAAAGTATTATTTCTAATAATACTCCATTTGTTGCTTAGAAAAATACACTCATACCAAATTCTCATAAAGAAAAATCCTGACCTTATCTTCCCCTCCATTTAACAACAATGGGGCACAACAAAAATGATTACTGAAGAGGCATAATTTCAAAAGGCCAAGGAGAACTCACAAAGGAGCCGACCATTGCTTTGTTTCTCTCGTCTGTAGGTACAAGACAACAACTCCTTGATGGGCTGAGAGCATTTTTGTACATTACAGGCTTCTCTCAAGCATAGTTAGCAGCGGTGACTCTTCTCAGTGGGGTCATTACTCTTTTGGAATTGAAACAAAACATACCTGCTGTTCCCATTGCATCAGGGAGACAACAGTCCCAACTTGCTGTCACTTTTCATTCTTGTTGGCTGCTTCTGTTTAAAAATGTTTTCTCCTCACCCTCTTGACAGACCAGCATAGCTTCAACTCCTATGAACAGTGGAGGAAATAAAATGAGACACTTGTCTAACGTGCAAAAATTTGGACATCTTCAGAATAGTAAAAACAGGACAAAGTAGTTTGTCAAAAGTAAGCCTATTCACCAATACTACAACAGGGACAAAAAACCCAAACAACAACAACAGCAACAACAAAAACCCTGCAGGAAATAAATTTCTGCCAGATAATTTTGAATTCCTACTAAGCAAACAAATTTTGATGGAATAGTATTTGCTTTGACTATTCCCCAAGTCTGGTAGTAAAAATGTTCCAAAATAACAAAGAAAAAAAACCCCAAAACCCTAGAAGAGATTCACCACTGAAATGCTCCTTGAATCTATTCCATTATTTCTAGTCTAAGATAACCATATTTCCCTTTCAAAATCGTTATATATCTTATTAAATCCATCTATAATTTTAGTCACAGGTGTAATAAGGAAAAATAACCCCATCACCTTAATCAAAGGCAGGTTATTTCCACAATCTAAAGCTAATCTGAAAGCAGAAGATGGCTCTAAGAAATGTCACTTTTATCACACAACAGACAGATGTTTCTGAATAGTTTTTTGGTAATTGTCAGATAACCTTGCGTGCCTTGGACACCAGTATGTGAGCTCTTTCTTAGCTTCTAGCTTTAACTGTTGCCATTTATGCCTTGAAAAAAATGATTCTGACAGCTTGAAGATGGCAATGTCTTTGCACTGGGGAAGTTTCTCTGCAGCCGTGGGAAGGAAAAGCAGCTACAACAAAGGGACAGTGTAGCTCTCTGAAGTCAAGGAGGCAGCACTGGAGCTGAAGGAACTGGCTGGTTTCAGGTAGCACAAAGCAGCTCGGGCATTGTCCCAGTTCTTAAGTCTGCACTTGTTCACCGGAAACGTATCCCTAAATAAGCTCCGAACTTTTCTTTTTTATACTGCTTCTAAGGGAGCCGGAAATATTACTGCCATAGCACCAGTCCCAACTTGAGATTTTAAGTACAAATAGAAGATTAAAATTACAAAGTTAAAAATAAAGTTAAATGCAGCAGACCTTTAGGAAAACAGACAGACACGTATGTGTGTCTTACAGAAATGTGTGAAAACTGGCAGCACACATTCAGCTGCCGTAAATCTGTAAGCGTGGCAATAACGGTAGGAGGAAAAAGCGTAGTGCATTGGTTTGAGGACTGAAATGTTACAATTTACTTCTAAAGATCATGCAGGCTGTGAAAATTATACTGATGAGAAAAAATTGGAAAGAAAAACTGAGACGATGGCTTATTTATAAAAATGCTAGGAGATTCCATGAACTATTAAAACAACGAAAAGAATACAGACTTATTCTTTAGATGAAGATTTTGAAAGAGTTCACTTAAGTCTAGTCACATAAGAGTTTTGGAACCATTCAGTACTACTATTTATTATACATCATAATGTGCTTTTAAATATTTGCTTAGCACACCTCCTGTTGTATTCTTTATTCTCTGTATATATTCACTGTAATACTGTAAAATTATTTAATTTACTGTACATAATATATATTTAGCAATTATTTTTCATAAAGCTGTGAATTTTGAAATTACAGTTGCTGTTAAAAAGTCACCATTTAATAACCATGAAAACAAGTGTATCTGAGAGATTTCAGTTATTTTACTGTGCAGTGAAGTCATACTGCCATTATGGATGCTGGCAAATATTAAACCTAATATGTATACCTTAGCTTGACATAGCCAGATACATTCATGGTAAAACTCTGACTTAAATAGAAATCCGTATACTCTTACAAAAGTATAAAATCAATACAATTTTCCCCTGGTGAGAAAACAGGTACTCGCAGGTCTTTTTCAGTATTTGAGGGAGGTCTCTGACAACGTAAACTGACAGAAATGCAATCTAGAGGCGTATTCTGAATTAAGCCAACTGAGATTCCAGCCTGCTGACAACTATCACAGACTTCATTTACAGTGATGTTTCTATTTCTTCCTCATGACAGCTCCAAATTAAAGAGGACTTTGATCAACAATTGGACCCCCCTCAGCATAGCCATTTTTTCCTTATTTAATGAGATGAAGTCATAGATACTTAATGAAAACAGCAAAAAGGTTTAAGCTGAGATTTGCCTTACCTCGCTAAAGAAAAGTACACATATATACACACACTTATATATATTCTTTCCTTCAAATATTTTTTCTCAAGACCTTAAAGGCTTTAAATCCAATCCAATATCAGAATTATGTCTGAACTCTCAAGATCTATTTATGTTTACAATTGCAGCATGCATTGAACAAAGACACAAATTGAGACTACGGTTTTCCTTTCATCTGGCATCCATTTTAAGTATTAAATACAGTTAAATGAAAATGGCTGTTACTTCTAAAGGGTTTTGGAAAATATAAACAAAAGTAAGTCAGATTTATAATGAAAAGTACTCAGCCACTGAAGTGATGATTTTGCACGGGCACACTAATAGCAGAAGGAACATCAAAGGGCCTCTGTTAACAGCAGTTGTGCTTTGCAACTTGATGTACATGGGAGGATGTACAAAGAAAGGTGTCAGGGGGGGATCCTTCTGGGTCTAGTGCTATTCAATATTCTCAGCAGTGGCCCAGATGACAGAGTAGAAAATAAGTTTATTAAACTTACAGATGACATTGAGCTGGGAAAGTTTCTTGAGATGCCTGTCAGCAACACGATACAATGACGATAGTTGAGTGCCAACATATTCTTGTTCAGTGCTACTGATGAACCCATAGTGCCTCAAGCTCAATTGTTTCCATGTGCCATGAAGGAGTCTGATTTTCTGTTTCCAAGTAGCCACCAACAGCCAGTTTGGATTTTTTTCCTTTTAGTGAACACTCTTACTTAACACGCATATGTGCCTTTTAAAAATCACCTGCCCTCCTGACTATGAACAACTCTATAACCAACACAAAGCGCACCACTTGACCATATCACACATAGCAACTTGCACATCAGGGATAACTCTCTACATGTTTTCAGTTTGACCATCTTTTCTCTTTAATACAGGGTCATGTATTGCTCTGAACCTCTTGGATTCTCTTGAAACGAATGTTAGTAGTGTAAGACAGAGAAGTAGTTCTGGTTTCAGAACAGGTTTTGCAGTCCATATTGTAATTAAGAGCTGCTGGCACTAGCATACTGCCCTCTGGATTTTATTCTTTTTATCCATTTAGTCCAATGGAAATATATATACTAAAGTCTGTGGATATTTGATCAGGTCTGTAATCCACTTGGTGCAATGGCCAGGTAATTAACGACATTTACAAGAAAGAAAATTATATACACAAAACTTAAAGTTTGTTTGTATGTATGTAGGTATTTTTCCCAGTATTTCTTAGAATCAGAAGCTATTAGAAATACCAGACTATCTCTCAGCAATAAGATAACAGCAATTTGGGGGAGAAAAAAGACATAGTGATTATTTCCTGTGAAGAGCAGTTAACTAAATAGATGGGAGTGCAGTAACTGAGATGAAACCAGGCATTTGAAAATTATACTGAGTAGCAAGAAAAGTTCATAACGTTCTTCTGTGGAGAGTCCTTTCTAGGCCTATCTACAGCAACAGCTCCAAGGCTATTTGCTTTGCTTGGTTACTGTTTCCAGCAGTAAGCTTCTTTCCTTTCTTAAAGAGTCAAAAGTCTCAAACTTGTTTGAGGTTTGCAATGACAACTAAAATTAAAATTCTCAATTAGCCACGGCTGCATTACTCTGTCTGCAAATTATCCACCTTTGAAATACCGAGTGAACTCTGGCCCGACAGAGTTTCCAGCTGCTGTGCGACCCAGCACGCTGCCCTGCTGCTCTCAGCTCAGGAAAGACCATGATCTTGTCACCTCACAGACCTGATGCTACAGCTCTGCCAGGCCAAGCTGGCCCAACACATGGCCAGACTAACCGTCTTCACACCACCGCCCGAAAACCAGGAATGCCTCTCCGTGTCAGTGTCCTGCCATCCCCAGGGACCTCGCAGCCAGGAAGGCGAGGAGTCAAGTGCAGTGCCGTCCAAATACATACCCACCAGCCTCGCACCACCCTCTGCCTAACAGCTCCCGCTGTGAACCGCAGGAGAGCATGGGGCCGACACACCACTTGTCTGGACCCAAGAGGAGGTGGAAGTTGAATGATAGTTGAATTTCTACTGGCAGGTAGTGTTTATAATCACCTCAAATCTTCTAGAATCGCTATCTTGCCCAGGTTTCTCCGCTATCTAAGGAGTCCTGTCTGCATAAGTAACATAATGGAAAGCGGACATGTATGAAATATATACTTTTTATGGACTTCTTTCTAAAATCGTAATTCTCAATTCACAAAATTTAGATTATTAGGACAATTAAGCATTCAATTGATTTTGACAGTCAGTGAAAACCAAGCCCTTAATTATCTGCTGAATATTGGAAATTCTCCCCCAGACAAGTACATCTTTAGCTGCAGAAACAAGTGTAATGTAGGAACCGGGCCAACAACTACTTAAAGCAAAATAATTGTACATGTTTCCTATTTCTTTAACGCAATCATACAGATCTGAAATTATGTACATTTAGGTCAAGACAGAGTGATAGGACAGAATGTAGAATAATATTTTACATAATTAAGGCAGATAAATTTTTAAAAGTAAAGTATTTTTCCTCATAAGAATATCCATCCTTTAATTCTTACCTAAACAGTACCAGTCCCTACATCATTATCCTTCTTAATCAAATACAGAAATTAAATCAGAGGCACTGATGAGGAAAATATCAGCAGAAATGCACTTAAGCTTATTACATAATACTTTCTGATTAGAGCCCCAGTAACACTTCACAGATTGAGATACATGATTATATTTTCAATTTGCTATGACTGAAATGTTTTATTTTCATTTCAATAAATGAATTTCCTATCTAAAAATCAGAATGTAAACCAGAGCTGAACTGCACTCCTAGGACTGCAGTTTTACAGAAAACTGTATGGGTACAGTGTTAAATTTTCATGTCTGTGTGTCTCCTATTCAAATATGTAAGTTGTTTTTTCTCGGAAAAGTCTGAATTGCTTTTGAGAATTCATGGAGACAGGAAAAAGATGCAGATTATTCAGATAGTGGAAGATAGCTTTTGGGAACAAAGAACATCTTTGGAAATTACAGGATCTGCTGTTTTGTTCCTCTCATAAATAAAAGTCTAATTTTTAAACACAAAATAGTATGGTACAGTGATTTACCTTAGATTGCATTTGATATCTTTCTGTAGCTCTATTTGCATCTTGTTTTTGAACATCCAAAGACATCTTACCTATAAAGGTAAGACAAAAACTAGCTCCTACATTTGAAGCATTTATTTTTAACTTTTCCAGAAAATGTCAATCATACAACAGGCTTCTTTGTTTTGAAAATACAGTATCTTTGTAAGATATTGTTCTACCTTTAAGGGGGGGGAAAAGGGGGAATTGCAAGTTAGCTGTGTGCAATATATGCAGAAATAAATATACTTCCAGTATGAAGTATGGCTTATAAATCTGTAATATTATGACTGCCTTACCAATCAGTTTTTCTAAGAAGGTAGTACTCCTCAGTGTATCATTAAATATCTTCATCATAATATGGATACGACAAAAATCCTTTATGAAAATTAAGTGTTGAATGTTAATTAGTTAATAAGTTAATTAAACTTTTTAGTTGATTAACCATTAGTTAATTTTCACTATGTTTTGCCAGAAGATTGACCTACAGCATTTCGTATGTAAGAGAAAACATATCTTACAAGAGCCTTTACTAATACTGTTTTGGTCATTCGTCCTCTAGTGAAAATGTAAACACTTTAGGCATGAAGTAAGTAAAACTACAGCTTGTGAACTACAAAATGTTTACCTTTTAATTCTGCAGCTGAAAGGAAAATATTCTAGGCAAAAAAAAGCTAGACAAAGCAGACCCTCTACATTGATGCAATCTATACTGATACAAGAAGAAAATCTAGCCTACTGCTTTTATGCTGTACAAAACTTTTAGAGACGTGACACTTCCTTAAACTTGCACAACCACCTTATTATCTCCACCAAAAGGAAGATGGTAGAATGTATTTGGGGAGTGGAAGCTTCACTCTGCTAAATTCCCTCCCAGCGCTCATAATGCAGCGTGCACAGAGTTAGCGTAGTGAGTGGACCTGCCCGCTTCCCAAGTGTGTTGCACAGATTTATCCCGCTCAGAGGATACAGAGTTTCACATGCCAGGTAACAGGCTCCAGGTACAGCCATCTGTTTGCTGTTGTATTTGGTCCTTACTTGTTCTTTTTCTGGTTTTCAGTTCAGGCCTTGCCTGATGAAAAGTTTTTCTGACCCTCCCTTCCTCTGGAAGGCTCGGCATCAGACACAGAGAAGGAACACACAGGTAAATGAGCAGCAGACTTACTGTGGCTTCATTTTTGGTTCCAGCATGCGGCTGCTGGCTGGATGGTACCTTATGGGGCACACATTAGGCAAACAGCACAAAGGCAGTCCACAAGGGTAAAATTAAAATGATCTCTTTGTAGGAGGACTACCAACTAACTCCAGCTACCATTCCAGTCGTACTCACAGACTGACTTCAGTGCTCCCTAGCAACACTTCCTTTCCACCACTTCCACCCCTCTCCACAACTTGCACACATAGTGCCGTAACTGGCACTTCCTCACCTCTTTCTTTGCCCAAGATTTTTTTTTCAAAGCCAAATCAGTGGGTGCTTATATACAGGACAGCTGGTCCGCATGCCTGTTGTCACACTGAGCCAAAACTGTCTTTTCTACAAATCTTTCCAAGAAACAAATGAGAGCAACAGTAAATCCACTGGCATTGCTATCCACTTGGATACAATTAAATTATGGTGAAAAAGACACAGTGCATTTCCCAAACGCAAGGGACATTATCCTTACCTGTGCATCTGATACCTTCATGGGGTAGCACCCAGTACAGTACTAGGATTCCTTTCCTTCTCCCAGGTGAGAATTCCTGTATAAAACAGGATATAACACTAAGTATCCAACTTATGTTAAACTCATAAACTAGAAAGATATATCCCTGTGTTGCTAATCCTCTAGTTCAAACACAGCTTCCCTAGAACAAATAATTTAAAATGGCTTCTGCATAAATTCCTGGGTACATCCTCATAAAGAGACAACAATGGAACTGGAAGAAATTACCTGCAACCAGCCTGTGATGAAATCAGGCCTCGACTGTGACCCTGCAAAGAATGGCACACATGTGCCATTAAACATTATAACTCAATTCCAGACCATGGCACCATTCAAAGATTGAAACCCTTGCAAGTCTAGGAATTAAAATCTATAGATAAAAACAGAAGGGACCAATTTGCTGCCACCTTAATAACAGTAAAAATAAAAAAAAAAGTCATGTAAAAAATATTGTATGGAAGGTGAAATTGCCCAATACATTAAGCATGAAATGGGGCCTGAAGTGTTTTGAATGGTGAATCAAACACTACATGCAGCTCTGATTGTTACATTCTTTTTCATCAAAGTGGCTGACCTCCGAAGGTGACCCTTAACATGACAAGGAAATCTATTGCTCCCAAAGTAAGAAGCGCTGAAGGACTATACATGGAGCCAAAGAAAGCTGCATGGTGATTGCTACCCTTCGACACTCAGCTGCTTATATAAATGTCTACACATGGAAACAGAAGTCAAAATCGCTTTTTGCACCCACTTTGTAGGCAGAGGGAAACAGCTTGGATAGAAGATGAAACTCCTAACAAAATATCTGCCATGAAATTCCTAGGTGTCAGATTGTAAGTGTAAAACTTGTGACACATACAACAACTATGATGTACTGAAACTGTTTGGGAAAGGGAGAAGCGTTCACATGCACACTCCCACGTGCACCAGCAGAGTTGTCACCTGAGATGCTCTGGGGGTGGTGGTGCTCCAAAGGACCTCCTGAGGCAAGACAGGGTGCTCACAGACAGCCTTGCCACGCCGTGCTGCTGCAGCTTCTGCACCATAAGCATGTGCAGGATTTTGAAAGGTGCCTCAATATCCCACATCGGCCCTCAGAGGCTTTAGGTCTAGGCAGAAGGCAGTTGTAACTAGGAAGGATGCACTATCCCTTCTCCCAGTTCTTGCTCTGAGAAGAAGGTGGGATGTGACCGAAGAGAAGGGACACCTTCAAGGCAGAGCTTAACTAACACCCTCACCTATGTACTCTACAAAACAAGCATTTTGAATGATGTCTATGCTTTGCCAGATCATTAAACTCCTCAAATGACAGGGCAGGAAGAGTCAGAGCCTGGAGAGCAGGAGCACCTGAGAGAACTGGAGCCAGAGGAAACTGGAGATGCACCTAAGCAGAAACAGGCAGCAGAATGAATGGGACTCCTCCTGGAGGGGCTAGAAATGCAACAGTTACCATTCCTGGGCTGCATAACATTCCCCGGGCTATGTAAAGCAAAAGAGTCACAGGATCTTGTTGCAATTATTCCTGCTTATCTCTGGGCCTGCAGAAAAGTAGAAGAAGGTAAGGCACATTTTCAAGGGGGGACACACAAAATGTCTCCTAAATCTTCTATCAAATGGGAATACATGCAACACTTACACATGGAGTAGAGGGTACAGTACTCACACGGCCTTTAGACATACCTAACGGCAACAATTCCAACTGAGGAGATAATGAAGATAAGAACCCACTTCTAATATTCTTGCTGGCTTTTGCTTGTGTAAAATACATGCACTTCCTTCTCTTTATGCTAGAGATATTCTATTTGAGCCACATTGTATATTCTTATCACCAGATTGCCATAGTTTAGAAGTCTAGCTCACCCCTCTAATACCGTTTGTGCCAGAAACTAAAGTTTTACGAGGGTGTCTCTAAGGAACAGCATTGCATTATTGGTCTGAATAATGAAAAAGTGGATTACATTCTTTTTGCCCATTGAAGCTGTCTGTCACATGCAATACAGATACTGCCAATACAATGGTTAAGTGCAATGACTAAAAGATAGCTAAACATGTTTTCTGATGCTTGGATGGTATTTATAGCCTTCCTAATGCTCCCTGAAAGAATCCTCATAAATGACAGACTCTTCTGATTACAATCAAAGAAATATAATTTGTGTATAATTTGGAAACCTTTCTTTGTTTTTCCATGGTTCAGTGATGATACCATTTTATACATCCTGCATTTTAAATCCTTTCCAAATGTGCTTACCTATTTTCTGCCTAGGGCATTAGAATACATGGCCCAATAAAAACAAACAAAGGAACGGAGCCCAGGGTGATAATCTTTAAAAAGCAGGCAACATACTATTACTAGAACTGGATCCAGATTTTGTGATAAAATTTATTATACTGAAGTTTGGATCAGGGCATTGAAATAAGGTATAAAGTAAAAACCAGCCTTAATACTTGAGGTATAAAATATCCTCTGACTCATGGGAAGACAAGATTTTGATTGCATTTGAATTCATCCGTTCTGTTTCAGAAAAAGAAACAACTCACCCAAAACCATTTTTGGCTATAGGACAGATCAATAGCAAGAAGAGATTATAGTCACTGCAGGAGCATCGGAGCCAAGTTTAAGTCTGTGCTGGAAAGGATGCTTGAAAAATGCTGTAAAGAATAGTTGTATAGTAGAGTAGCCACTACTAAGTAGACAAAGATAAAACTGTGATTCTGTTTTTGACGTTCTGCAATATAAGATAACACATAAAAGAAAATAAAGTCTACTTTGTGGAGAGCAGGAGGAACTAAAAGGCAGCAGGCTGGCTCCATCTTGGAGTGACTGAAATGAGAAATGAACGTAAAAGGAGGCGCCCTACATACTGGGGGTGGGGGTTCTTTTATGCCAGAAGAAACCAATGAAATTTACTGATGCAAATGTGCAAAATATCCCATGAAACAAGACAGGCATGGAAACACAGCTCAGAAAAGTCTTTGCTCAGCTTCTCCATGTCTTCTCTAAACTGATCCCTTGGGTTATAGCATGCCCCCATTTAGACGAAGAAGTTCAATCCAGACCATGCAACTATTCATTATCTACCCTAAAATTTCAGTGCTGAGTCTCTTGGTTCCTTTAATCTGTTCAGTTCCCATTAGAGCTTCATCATCTTCATTTTTATAATTCAAGCGGAGGCAGGATTATCTGGGCAGTGGTAAGGAGAAGGGAGAGCCTGGCAAGGAGCAGCGGTGTGGTGGGAAGCCATGGAGATCTGCATGTTCTGCAGAAAACAGAAGGGTAGTAAGAAAGGCCATCAAGATTGGGGCAGTCACAAAATAAGAAAATGGTAGTATTTTTGCTGAAGTTTTGATAGTCTTCACTACAGAAGACCACATGAGACTTTTGTTGTTTTTTTTTTAAAAAACTGAAAACTCACTTTTCTTCAAGAAAAATCTATTAATGAGTCAATTGCCAGCTAAAGTGGAGACTGACTCTGTGACCTATCCCATCAAATATGCCAGTGGCACACCGATGCTGGCATTTCTTAACTTGATTCTTGACTTAAATGCCCTTTTAACGTGCTCATTAGTGAAATTTTCTAATTAAAAAATGCAACAGCTAAAAAGACGCCCTTTACTATAGAAGTCACATGGAACCAACCTGAACACCTACAAGGTTCATTAGCTGAACTGGCAATTTCAGATCCCAGTGCAGTTCTCTACCAATTCTGCTAATTGAATAACTTGTAGCAGAAGTAGACTGTTATCTTTTTTATACACCTGTCACAAAAGGCAGAACATAATTTATTCTGTGGAAATAAAGTTTTTGCTGCCTAGAATACCTCAGGAATCCAGAGTCTTAGAATGATTTGGTCATTTTTAAGAATTGCGAACAAAGGTGTTGTCATAAGATTATCTGTCTGCCCCCTTCCAGGTACCTTCTGCCTCTTCCGTCTTTCACCCTTTAACGTCACCGTCTGCCATGGTCCCCTGCACAGTTTGCGTGTCATTTGGTTTCATACCCTCCTCTGTCTCACTTTTCTTGTGTCGTGTTCTCACCCCTCTTCATTTAAATCACCCTCTTTCTTGTCTCTGTCCTTCTCTTTCTATTCAGCAAGGTCAGGATCCCACAGACACTAATACCAATCCCACATGCAAGTTATTACATGTGATCCGCAAGTGATCTGCATTTAATTACATTCCCCCCCCATCCACTTCACACATTATTTCTATAATATGCCCAGTATTGTTGTGCATTTTTCTGCATTTTTTTAATCTGTGGCAGTTTCTAAAGCATCATCACATCTTTTCTAAATAAACTATTTCCAAAATGAACTACAATACCTGTAAGACAAACTTGATATTCTAACAGTCCTTTCTACCTTTTCCATCTATTTCTCTACATTAGCAACACCAGATTCCTTCTCCAGACTTCTCCTAGCTGCAAAGAGTTGAATATCTATGATGTGATGAATTATCATACATGTATACTCTCATCTACGGGAAAAGAATACCTTCAGACTGCTGCCAGTGTCACAAGACAGTCACATATCACAAGGCAGCAGCAAGCCATTCGCTCTTTTGCGATGATAATAATAATAGTAATAATAATAATTAAATAATAATAATAATAATAACCACAATAACAACAACAATAATAATAATAATAATAATTTGTAGCGAAGAACTGAGAAAAAATGGTAAGCAGATGAATAAATTTTTGTCACAATTTGCATTCACCTTCTACTTGAGCTTGTGCCATGGCCATCTTTCAGTGCTTGTCATCAGACATCAAGCTTTCCCTCTTAATAGCTCCAGGAAACTAAAATATTTTTTGCATATCACTCTTAGAAACCCCTTCAGGCACAGGTCGCATGACATCTAGTGACTTTCTCCCAAGCGGCTCAGTAATAGCTTTAAAATTCAAACCTCAAATGGTACTCCATTCTAACATTATAGTACAAAAACACAAACCATGAGGTAAGCCATAGTGTTCGGCATTGCACACAGCTGCACCTGTGCTACCTGCCCTGGGTGCTGTGAACAGGAAAGAAGATCAGGAATGATTCATGAGGATTTTCACAAAAGCAACTTTAAAAGGATATCTATCCTAGCTACTTTTAGTGAGATTTAAAATACACATAACTGTACTGAGTGCAGGTGCCCAGGCACTGGCAGGGGGCTGGGGGGCGGCCTCTGTGAGGAGCAGCAGGGGCTGCCCCGTGCCGGACACAGCCGGTTCCAGCCGGCTCCGACCGACCCGCCGCAGGGCACGGCTGAGCCCCGCATGGCTGCGGTGGTGAGGCCTTGAAGAAGGCCTGTGCAGGAAAGGGCAAAACACTGCCCAACAGTGAGGAGTGAGGGGGAAATGTGTGAGAAACAGCCCTGCAGACACCAAGGGGAAAGCAGGAGGAGGGAAGGAGGTGCTCGGGGTGCCCGAGCAGGGATCCCCCTGCAGCCCATGGAGGTCCCATGCCAGAGCAGGTTTATCCCAAAGTGCTGCAGCCCACAGGAAGGACCCACACTGGAGCCGTTCATGAAGGACTGCGGCCCGTGGGGAGGACCGACGCTAGAGCAGGGACAACTGTGAGGAGGAAGGAGTGGCAGAGACGAAGTGTTATGGGCTGACCATAACCCACCATCCCCGTCCCCCTGCGCCACTCGGGCGCAGTGGGGAGGAGGTGGGGGAGTCGGGAAAGAAGGAGTGAAGTTGAGAGTGGGAAAAAAGGGGAATGAGGGGAAGGTGTTTAAGTTTTTGTCATTGTTTCTCACCATCTAAATCTGTTTTAAATCAATTTCCCTCAAGTCAAGTCTGTTTTGCCTGTGACAGTAATTGGTCAGTGATCTCCCTGTCCTTATCTCCACCCACGAGCTTTTCCATCTTATTTTCTCAGCCTGTCATGTAGAGGAGGGGGAGCAAGAGCGTCGCTGGGGAGGCCTCCGACAGCCGGCCAAGGTCAGCCTAACACAATACCTTGAGAGAGCACCTCCTCCTCAACTGCAGAAATACAACCTCGGTGAAGACTGGAGTTTCAGGAAGCACAGCCATATCTTCTTTCTGTTTCAATACCACTGCACACTTGATGAGCCAGAGGATCAACACTAAATACCCTATGTAGATTGCATTGATTACATAGAGATTGTAAGGGTAATATTTACATTAATTACCATTCAGTCAATAATGAGGATATTATGGGATTCAGCTATCCCTGAGTTTATATTTTATGTACAAAATGGTCACTAAAAACAATGACACATCGATATTTCTTGTGACTTAAAATTTAAAGCATTATTGATGCATTTATATTTTAAGATTAAGTTTCTTAGCCACTGGAGTTATGAAAAAAATTCCCCTCATATGATACAATTTGATGCCATTTTATCAGTGCCATTGTTTGCTCAAGATCTCTTTCTGCAGGCACAGAAACCACATTTTAAAATAGATGTTGACTTCCCTATTCATATCAACATGCATTTGCTGTGTGACCTAATGACAGTATCAAGAATGCAAAACCTGATCATTTACCACTAATAACCATGGAGGAACCATCTTCTTACTCGGGTTGTGTGAGGTATTTGAATGTCAACATTTTTTTGCCCTCTGCTAAAAATAAAGCACTTATCAGATATATAAAAAGGTAAGCTCTCAGAAAGTACTTCAAAGACCTAAGTATCACATTATTTCTATTCCCATAGTTAATGATGCAGATACAATCTGTCCCAAGAAAGAACTTTTGGTACCGACAATGTTGGTGCCCTAACATCCAGCGTTTAGGTACAGAGCAGCCTAAAGCTTGTTAGCAGCAGATATTCTCTATGCAGGATATGAAGGGATTATGCAGTTCCAAAAGGCATTCCTTTCCAACTCCTAGACAGCTAAGGAGGCAGTAGGTAAACACAGGGATACTCCTGAAATTCTGCCCTCATCTACAGCCTAAACACAGAGACAGGGCTTCAGGAAAGACAAAACTGCACACTCAGTAGCCAAAGCCCAAATTAATCCATTTTTGATCACTTAAGTAATCACCACATAAATAATACCTCACAATGAAAAGCATTTGCACAGGCACTGGACTGAGACCCAATGCCTTTCTCAGCCTGAAGGGGCTTAGACCAACATCTCCAAGCCTCCTACGAGAATATTTACCATCAGGCAATGCACAAAGTTGAAAGAGCTACCTACGCTCCTCTCAGTGAAGCTATGACATATGGCTGAAAAGAACTGAAGATGTGTGAAAAAGAGAAGTCTGGGAATCTGGTCCCTGTTCCCAAGACTTTTTCTCTAGTTTTTTTTTGAGGATAAAGCACAACAAACCTCCTCTCTCCTCCTGCTGCGGCAATTTCCTACAGAACCAAGACAACTGCACGGTAGTGCCTGTACACATACAACTCACTCTGAAGCTATCACGCCCATTAGGACTTGTCAAGGATCCCAGTAGAGCAGCGTATAGCTTCAGATTCCTGGTTGGGCTTAGAGTAGAATTTGGGTGTTAAGCTGATCAGATGGAAGCAATTCCAGCCATAAATGTGTAAATGTGGCTGTTTTGAAAAATCTTACATCAAACAGAACTGCTAATGAACTGAGACTGACTTAGAGTTCATTGACAACTGATTGGAGGATCCCAAACTTCAATTAAGAAGCTTCCATTTTGCCAAACTGCACAACTAGATCTTAAGCTAAATCCACATGTGTCACATAGAGAAACCTAGCAGCAGAGTCGCTTATTCCCTGATGGCCACGTAACTCCTCCAAGTATTAAAGCCATCAACAAAGGTGAGTACTTGACTGCCAGTGTATCCTCGCAACACTTCTATTTCTTTTACTGAGGTATGCTCAGAAAGCTATTGCAATAATTCCCATATTCGTCTTTGTCCTGCTGCAGCGAAATACATGTCCTCTGACAATGATGGTGTATCTCGCTAGGTAGATGCGTTCTGTATGTTGGAGACATTCTCCAGTGAATTAGAAGACACATTCTAAACACAACAGAGCAAGGCTTAGATTAGACAGCAGTAACTCTTCTTTAGATTACCGTGAGGCTTAAAAGGTTTATTTGATGTGCAACAGGCTATTCTTCAAAGCCCATTGGAAAAAATGGAGCATTTTCTAAGGATTGGAAGTACTTTGTCATTGGCTGCATTTTTGCTCCATTCCTTGCAGTACTTTGACTGAAAAACAAGATGTATGGCTAGCAAAATAAAGGGAAGCCAGAATCAGTGATATAGACCCTCTACTATCATTTCACCTCAAATCTGTTGAAAATACATACTGCTTAGCTCATCAGAAATGTGACATTGTTCTTGGACGTGATCAAGATAGATGAACATCTGTCCAACTTTATAGCTGATAGAACTATCAGCTAAACAGAAAAATATTTTCTTCCTATTGTTTAACAAAGTTTTGCTTAGATTAAAATATTAACATGAAAAATGTGCTGCTATGAAAATTCCTAGAGGCTTCATGAATTAAGGTGACACTGAATGCAACAGTCAGTAAAGGGGCTAAAACCAACCATACTCTTCACCATAGTCATCATGAAATTTGAATCACTTGGAAAAAGAATATAAACTTTGCTTTTAACCTATCTTCCTACACTTCATTCAGTTGTAATCTGCAAATAAATTCTGTTCCCTGATGTGAATTTCCCTTGCCTGTCCAGCATTTCAAATCTACATAACTTGATCTATACACTATTGGACTTCTAATTTTCTGGGGTAATCAACCACACAAAACACTAATGCAGATCATTAAAAGAAGTGGAAAACCTAACCAAAGACATAACAATTAATTCTGCGCAAGCAATAGCTCTACCACAAACTTATGAAAAAAATTATAGCATTGTTTTTCCAAGCAGGGTGTAATTTAAATAGCTAATTCTTCCACCAGCTTATTTTATGACTGTCACATCTTTAATGTTTTAAAGAAACAGTCTCTAAATCTGTCTGTCCAACTTTCAATTTTTCTTTTTTTGTTCTCTTTCTCTTACCTAGAATTTAGGCAGATTATTCAATCAGTCATTTGGCCTTGCTTCATTCCTGCTTAGTGCCTCTGAAGTTAATTCCCAGTGGTGCTTTATTCATCCTCTGAGACAGAATTTCATTACAATATCCCATGCTGTTAAGGGCTGGGGATAGGCAGACTTCATCTAGGCATAGTACCAAACTTTACAGGAAAAATTAAGTACTGCATTATAGCATTTCTGTCCACTCTTTGCTCAAGTTCCATACTAACGAGCAAATTTAGCAATGATTTAGCACTCCTAGTGCTTAGTTTTACAGTGCAACCTATCCGCTCAGCTATTTTATATATCTATATCTATATCTATATCTATATTAAAAAAGCTATTTTAAATGGCAGTAGTCATTAGTGGGATCATGAAAAGAAATGCATTCCACAAGTACACTCATTTCAAGCTAGGCTTTACATTTTAAATATCATAACTTATTAACTCCTGTAAATAATTAGTTTCATAGTAAAATGAAACATATGTAATTATCACTGATTTCCCTGCACAGCATTGGAAACTCAGAAGACAGTGTTTTAGTTTCTCAGCTGTTTATTTATTCAAATTTTGCGGGGAAACCTGTCTGGTAATGTAAGCACAGGGTGCTGGTGTCTGCTGATGGAGCAATCACCAGACTAAATGGGACGAGTGATCTATTGCCACTATCTAAAACTGATTTATCAAACAGCTGAGGATGAACAAAATTCTGCTGGAATTCCGTTTTCCTCCAAAATTCAAAGATTGCTTCCCAGCAAAGACTTCTATGTTCTGCATTATAAATGAACTTCACTGTCAACACAACACATACGTTGGAGTAGAGGGGTCAGAGTCAAGAGAAACACAGCGACAGCCTAGGATTACACGTTCAGCAGTTAGTGTGGGGTGAGGACGCTTCTGCCCAGCATATGCACCTGAGGAGCCTTATTAGTCACACGTTTATGAAGTCCTATCTGACCGTGAAACTGGGAAACCTTGAACCTGGACTGCTTCAAAACTTCCTACAAAGGCTAATGATTTAATTACAGAGCTGTCAATTTTATCTCTAGTGAGAGAATTAGTTGTTTTTATTTATTATTTTCCAGAAAAACCCTGGATATGGGCTTTCTTTATTATTTTCCAGAAAAACTCTGGACATGATAGGTATGTAGTATGGCATATTCAATAGAACAAACAGGTTTTGGAAGTACCAATAGAAAAAAATAGGCCAATGGCATCCAGTTCTTACCACTACCACTTTCTGTAGCATAGGTATTTTTCACCTAAAGGAGAACAAACGCACTGCCATGTGAGTGACACCAAGGGAGCTTTCCCTGATGTATGAGGTACCGTGTTTCCTAGAACTACTGCCAGGGTCACGTTCGCAACAAGTGTGCCTTTAATCTTATAAGTGTCAACAAAATGGCTTCTAGATTTGCTTTGTGACTTCTGTAAACTGCTATTATTGGCGTCTCTGTTAATAGGAAGCTGTCATTTGTCAGTAGCTAATTAGCCCAGGAATAAATGTCTGTCTCTTCTCAGCCACCCTCACACAACTGCACAAACAGAAATAGCACAAGAACAGGAGACTTCTCTGTGAAATCACCTGTACAACATGAATGGCCCCAGTAAGACTTTTTTAATGGGAGGGCATGAAGGAACACAGTTACAATGGTATGTGAGTAAGATCGCTGTCATATCTAAGGCTCAATGGAAAGAGAGTAGCTTAAAGCCACTGCTAAATCATAGAGCAAAGAATGAACGAGAAGAGTAGCAATACATATAAAATGTAATTTTACTTGGAACAGAAAATGTGTCCTTGATTAATTTTAACACTGTAGAATGTGCAATACAAAAATGTCAGGAGTTTTCTATTTACCAGCTAAAATTCCAGGAACTGAAACACTTCCACTTTTTTTTTTGGATTTTTTTTTTTACACAAATGTGTTGATTCATCAACCCTGGCCACTTTGTAACATTCACACTGGCTGAAAAATACTGCATTATCTACCTCTGGTAATCAAGGTTCTTTCTTTTTGATAAGCAATTCTGGATAATTCATGAAATGTTAACCTCAGCAAAAGAACGAAATATTTGCTTTTTTATTGCATTGCTTTGAGGTTGTCACGGACTAGAAAGCACCATTAAGGCATGCATATGACTTAGCACCGAAGAATCTGAATTACTTTGTTTTCATTCCCCCAAGCTCAATGTATGTACTAGATATTTACAGAAGTAGAGAAAATTCTTCATGAAGCACAGCATCAATTTCATCAATACAGGAATCATAGAATCATAGAATCATAGCATCATTAAGGTTGGAAAAGACCTCTAAGATCATCGAGTCCAACCGTCAACCCAACACCACCATACACACTATACCATGTCCCTAAGCGCCTCATCTACACGTCTTTTAAATACTTCCAGGGATGGGGACTCAACTACTTCCCTGGGCAGCCTGTTCCAAGGCCTCACCACGCTTTCAGTAAAGAAATTTCTCCTAATATCCAGTCTAAACCTCCCTTGGTGCAACTTGAGGCCATTTCCTCCCGTCCTATCGCTAGTTACTTGGCAGAAGAGACCAACACCCACCTTGCCACAACCTCCTTTCAGGTAGTTGTAGAGCGCAATGAGGTCTCCCCTCAGCCTCCTGTTCTCCAGACTAAACAACCCCAGTTCCCTCAGCCGCTCCTCATAAGACTTGTGCTCCAGGCCCTTCACCAGCTTCGTTGCCCTTCTCTGGACACGCTCCAACACCTCCATGTCCTTCTTGTAGTGAGGGGCCCAAAACTGAACACAGTATTTGAGGTGCGGCCTCATCAGTGCCGAGTACAAGGGCACGATCACCTCCCTGCTCCTGCTGGCCACACTGTTTCTGATACAGGCCAGGATGCTATTGGCCTTCTTGGCCACTGGGGCAGCCTGCCAGCTCATGTTCAGCCGGCTGTCAATCAGCACCCCCAGGTCCTTTTCCTCTGGGCAGCTTTCCAGCCACTCTTCCCCAAGCCTGTAGCGTTGCCTGGGGTTGTTGTGGCCCAAGTGCAGGACCCGGCACTTGGCCTTGTTGAACCTCATACAATTGACCTTGGCCCATCGATCCAGCCTGTCCAGGTCCCTCTGCAGAGCCTTCCTACCCTCGAGCAGATCAACACTCCCGCCCAACTTGGTGTCAATCTGCAAACTTACTGAGGGAGCACTCAATCCCCTCGTCCAGATCATTGATAAAGATATTGAACAAGACAGGCCCCAAAACTGAGCCCTGGGGAACACCGCTCATGACCGGCCGCCAACTGGATTTAACTCCATTCACCACAACTCCCTGGGCTTGGCCGTCCAGCCAGTTTTTTATCCAGCGAAGAGTGTACCTGTCTAGGCCGTGAGCCGCCAGCTTCTCTAGGAGAATGCTGTGGAAGACAGTATAAAAGGCTTTACTGAAGTCGAGGCAGACCACATCCACAGCCTTTCCCTCATCCATGAGGCGGGTCACCTGGTCATAGAAGGAGATCAGGTTGGTCAAGCAGGACCTGCCTTCCATGAACCCGTGCTGACTGGGCCTGATCCCCTGGTTGTCCCAGACATGGCTCGTGAGTGCCCTCAAAACAAACCGCTTCATGATCTTTCCTGGCACCGAGGCCAGCCTGACTGGCCTGTAGTTCCCTGGGTCCTCCTTCTGGCCCTTCTTGTAGATGGGCATCACATTGGCAAGCCTCCAGTCGTCCGGGACCTCCCCAGTTAACCAGGACTGCTGGTGAATGATGGAGAGCGGCTTGGCAAGCTCCTCCGCCAGTTCCCTCAGTACCCTCATGTGGATCCCATCCAGCCCCATAGACTTGTGAACGTCCAGGTGGTATAGCAGGTCATTAACTTCTTCCTCTTGGATTATGGGGGGTTTATCCTGCTCGCCGTCCTTGTCTTCCAGCTCAGGGGGCTGAGTACCCTGAGGATAACTGGTCTGACTATTAAAGACTGAGGCAAAGAAGGCATTGAGTACCTCAACCTTATCCTTGTCCTTGGTGGCAATGTTCCCCCCGGCATCCAATAAAGGATGGAGATTCTCCTTGGCTCTCCTTTTGTCATTAATATACTTGTAAAAGCATTTTTTTTGTCTCTCACGACAGTGGCCAGGTTGAGTTCTAGCCGGGCTTTTGCCTTTCTAATTTCCTCTCTGCAAAACCTAACGAGATCCCTGTACTCTTCTTGAGTTGCCTGTCCCTTCTTCCAAAGGTGATAAACTCTCCTTTTTTTCCTGAGTCCCAGCCAGAGCTTCCCATTCGGCCAGGCCGGTCGTCTTCCCCATCTGTTCTTCTTACGGCACATGGGGACAGCCCGCTCCTGCGCCTTTAAGACTTCCTTCTTGAAGAACGTCCAGCCTTCCTGGACCACTTTGACCTTCAGGATTGTCTCCCAAGGGACCCTTTCAACCAGTGTCCTGAGCAGGCCAAAGTCCGCCCTCTGGAAGTCCATGGTAGCGGTTTTGCTGGCCCCCCTCCTTACTTCACTAAGTATTGAGTATTCTACCATTTCATGGTCGCTAAGCCCAAGCCGGCCTCCTACCACCACATCTCCCACCAGTCCTTCTCTGTTCGTGAACAGCAGGTCAAGCGAGGCACCTCCCCTAG
Source organism: Calonectris borealis (assembly GCF_964195595.1). NCBI lineage: Eukaryota > Metazoa > Chordata > Aves > Procellariiformes > Procellariidae > Calonectris > Calonectris borealis. The sequence goes on from NC_134312.1 coordinate 100,663,205, forward strand.
TGGGCTCACTTACGAGCTGCGTCAGGAAGGTATCTTCCACACACTCCAGGAACCTCCTCGACTGTTTCCTCTCTGCCATGTGGTATTTCCAGCAGACATCCGGAAAGTTGAAGTCCCCTACGAGAACAAGGGCTAGCGACTGTGAGACTTCTGCGAACCTCTGGCAGAATATTTCGTCTGCCTCTTCGTCCTGGCTAGGTGGTCTATAACAGACTCCCAGCAGGATATCTGCCTTGTTGGCCTTCTCCCTCATCCTTAACCACAAGCACTCGACCTCATCATCACTACCATTGAGCTCTAGACAGTCGAAGCACCCCCTAACATACAGGGCTACCCCACCGGCTCTCCTTCCTCGCCTGTCCCTTCTGAAGAGCTTATAGTCATCCATTGCAGCACTCCAATCGTGAGACTCATCCCACCTTCTTTCCGTGATGGCGACTAAGTCATAGCTACCCCGCTGCACAATGGCTTCCAGCTCCTCCTGTTTGCCGCCCATTCTGTGTGCAGTGGTGTAGATGCACTTGAGCTGGGCTGCCAATTTCTCCCCCGACATTGGCGTGCCGCCCCTAGGCTCTTCTCTAGTGAGCCTGGTTTTATCCCCTTCCCCCTTCGAACCTAGTTTAAAGCCCTCTCGATGAGCCCGGCCAACTCACACACGAGAATCCTTTTCCCCCTGTGAGACAGCTGAACTCCGTCCGTCGCCAGCAGGCCCGGTGCCGTGTAAACCTCCCCGTGGCCAAAGAAGCCAAAATTCTGCCGATGGCACCAGCCCCTGAGCCACGTGTTGATCCGATGAGTTTTCCTGTTCCCTTCAGTATCCCTCCCTGCCACTGAAGGGATCGAGGAAAACACTACCTGTGCTCCCGATCCTCCCACCAGTCGCCCCAGTGCCCTGAAGTCCCTTTTGATCCCTTCGGGACTTCTCTCTGCAACCTCCTCACTGCCAGCCTGCATAACCAGTAGCGGGCAGTGATCGGAGGCCTGCACGAGACCAGGGAGCTTCCCAGTGATGTCCTTCACCCGGGCCCCAGGGAGGCAGCAGACTTCCCCGTGGGATGGGTCTGGCCGGCAAATTGGGCCCTCCCTCCCCCTCAGAAGGGAACCACCAATGACAATTACCCTCCTGTTTTTTCTTAGCAGAGGCAGTCGTAATGCGCGGGGCTGGCTGCCTCGCCTCGGGCACCCCCCTGGATGGGCCTTCATCTGCGTCCTCGTTTGTCTGGCCCTCAAGATCCAGAGCCCCGTATCTGTTCTGTAAGGGCAGCTGGGAAGGTTGGGGTGAGGGAGGCCGGGCGGGGGTTCGCCTGGCGCCCCGAGCAGGGACCTGTGTCCATTCCCCCCCGTCGCCTGGGTCCCCCCCTTCTGCCTGGTGGCAAGAGGGCAGGGGATCCTCCACTTCTTGTGGAGCCTCCATGTGCTGCCCTTGCCTCAGGGACTTCCAATACAAGCAGATTGCTCCTGAATTTTAAATTTGTAAGATAAAGTATGTTTCCTCAAAAAAATTTCCAGAGTCCTTTTTTCCTGAGGGCATATTTTCTTTAATCATTCAAAAAAATATGTGTGGTACCTTTCAACTATTTTGTACAGCATTCCTATTTCTTATCTGTGTTTTAATCAATTTCTCAGATAGTTACAAATATTGTCTAAACACATGGATTTGAAAGCATAACTAACAAAAAGAGGGAACAAAAATCCCTAAATATAAACAAAATATTTTTTTAAATAAATCAATTTGGTACAAAATTGTGACGTTAATGGAAACATATACCCTTTTCTAGTTTGTCCAGATAGTCCATGAATCTCCTGTAAATACACTAAGTTTCTTACGCACAGTATACTTTTAATTGTATTAATTCTTGCAGCAAGCAAAGTGTTTGAAATGAATAAACTAGTGAAAATAATCATTATTTATAGATGATCCATCCTGTAAAAAACCGTATACACAAGATATTGATCTTGAAGATATTTGTCTACATGCTGAACTATAAATAATGCACGTTTCCAATTATTTCAATATCTGAAGTGAGGAAAATTTACCTTAAATACAAAACACTTTCAGAATTGTGCTCTACATCCTCATACTGAGAAATTAAGTCTTTACATTTAGTAATTGTTCCAAACTCACTGGCGATGTTACCATGCTTTGAAATTTGGCCAAGAAAACAACAAGAATTAAACTGTGAAAAGTGGTTTTGAGAAAATAATGTTTTGTGAAGTTCTGGTAAGACTGTCTACTGATTCCTACTGATCGGCAGCTCTTCAAATGGACAAAAAGTTTGGCTGTTCTCAAAAAGTAACCCATCCGAGCTTTTAGGAAGCGAGTTTGTACAGTTGGTATAACTGAAATGGAGCATGATCACAGAAAAACAGATATTCACGACCCCCTGTTGAATTTGACATGGCTCAGGCAAGATGAAAAAACAAGTTCTCATTTCCTTCCCTCTGGTGACAAGCCTCATTTATACATCTTGAGAACAGATCTGAGTTGCCTCATGCTTAATGGATGTTTGGGTGTGTGTATTTCTGTGTGGAAAACAACTTTTCCGCCTAATTAAAATATTTTAGATTTCAAAGGGAAGTCAGGCTGGAAAGTCAAAATATCTCTAAGTCGAAAAAGCGTTTAAAATTCATTGGAGTATTTTTTTCATTCTTAGCAAACAATGAAAACAACAAAAAAAATCTATTTAGCCTATGTCAGAGAAACAGAAATAAAGAAAATCTAGAAAATACTATATTTAATTTAGAAAATGTCACCACAAAAAAATCCAAATTTTTGTATGAAGAAATCTGTCAAAAAGCATTCCAACAGTGAACTACATTTTTTTTGTTAGAAAGTGGAATTTTTGTCAACTTTATCAAAAAATTCCCTTCTGTTTTGTGAGATCTGTACCTTGGCCAACAAGGAGTACCAAGCAAAACTTAGGGGTTTTTTGCACTGACTAGTCTCTGGTCCTCACGTGATGAATTTGCGGGTCTCGGCTGTGTTCATGGCAGGGTGACCATCAGAAAGACCACCATCACAGCCAGAATTAACAGGCAAGTTGGCTGGCAGTCTCTCAGGAGAGACCCCAGAAAGCGAATGAGCCTTGCGGTTAAGCAACAGTTTTATTCAGGAAAGATTTTGTTGTTAAATGGGCATAGTTTGGCAAAGTGTAACAGTAAAGCTGATGCCACTGTTGATTGCCTTCAAATGTTTGTGTGTTTCAGCAGATACCTCCTAGACTCTACAAGTACAGACATATCTTTTTCCACAAAAAGTAAAATTGACTTAAAAAAGCACATAACTGAGTTACACAGTTACACACTAATATCCAGGTCTTAAGTCTATATTAAGTCAAAGATTTGGTCTTAATACTGTATTCTTGCAGGATTTCAACAAAAATATCATTTCCAAACAGTACTGGGAAAAAGAAAGAATGTGCTGAAATGTAGAGTAAAAGTGTATCTTGTTCCCTTTAGAGTCCTTTCACTCATCTCCTTTGTTAAAGTTCTTCCAGTGCCTGTTAATTAATTGCTGTGATTGAGGTCAAGTTTGAAGATGATATGAGGTTAATTTTAGACTCTCTTGAGTGCAGACTAAGAAACTCATTACTGTTACTGACGCTTGAGTGTCAAGTTAGGTAGACCTATAATATCTGAGCCTCTCAACGATATTGACCTTTCTGTAAAGAAGTACTGCCTTGGCCTGTGTCATAGAGGTCTGCTCCTAGTACCTTTTTAATTTCTTTGATTCTGTTGCCAGATTATAAATTACAAGTGAGAGCTCAGGGTTTCTAATTAGTCTGATATTCTCCAAGGAGGAGAATATAATGTAGTAACACATGTAACTTACCACCACCTAAAGTGTTTTTAGCAGAAAACCAGTTAAAAATAAAATGAAAAGAGAAGAATTGCTCTGTGCTTACTCTGTGCTCACTACTAACCGGCTTACTAGAAATGACATGATTAGTCTGATTGTTGGCCAGCAAGAATCTTACTGATTGTAAGGTAAGGTTATGGTGGGTAAGTTTATTATAAGGAAAGTTCATACTTAACTTATAATCTGTGTTTGTATTATAAACATTTCATAGCAAGTCTGAAATGATTACACACTACCCTACATCCACCGTTTACGAAGTGACAAACAATAAGAGCAACCACTTCTGGCGTCTTCCGTACCAGAGTTAGAACGCAGAGAAACTACGCAGGGCACTGGTCAGTGACTAAAGCCTGTTGATTCCCTTGAAAATCATAGCCCATTCCTAAGCTGTATTTATTAAAGTAAATATTTGTCTTTATTTCCTCTAGTGGAAACAGAGGAATGAGTTGAATTATAGACAAGGAGGGAAGACTGAAGTACCCAAGAAATGAAAGCCACACACAGTCTGAGTAGTTGCATCACGACCTGCAGTAGGCCAGCATCTGAATGGGGTTTGCATTGATGTGTCTGAACCGCCTTTAAACCAGCTACCTTGGCTAGCGACAATGATCTGCAACTGCTGAGCTCAGCAGAAACTCCCCAAGTGCGGGAAACTATTCAGCTACCTCCAACTAAGCTCCGCGGTGCTACAGTTACATCACTGTGTAACACAAAGTCCCATGGTAGAGTTCTTTTGCATATATCTATATAATGGGCAGTAATGCCAATAGCCATAGACCAGGCAAACCCTAAACCAACTTTAAAAATGGGGTTTAGCCAGCTAAATCTATTAGGCCTTTTAGGCACTGTTTTGGTTTGGGTTAAAAGTGCTTCAGAAACATGGGCATTAGCCTCTCTTGAGTGAAAACCTATGTGGCCATATAGAGAGAGATATAAAGCACTATCAAAAGCCATTTCTAAAAGAAAATAAATTGCAACAATGCAAACTGCAGTTTATGCTCTGTTCATGACAGGTATTTCCATACAAGTCCTGTGTGGCTTCTGTAAAGAAGGTGTCTCTACTGATAGGAATTTTCAGTAAGCAACCAAGTCACTAGTCCCTAAAACTGTCGGTGACATTCTCTCTTTAACCTGGATTTCGTTTCCCTCTGATTTTCCTAGAACTCAGGGTTATATATACAGCCCCCCTGTATTTTCCCAGAAAATAATCTGAAATGACAGAAGTTTAATCCCATGAAATTCCTGTAGGCAGGATCAGCAAAATACCAAAAAACCTGTGCTCAACATGGAATATGCTTTATCCTCACTGAAAAGGCTTTGACACTACAGCATAACTGAAGTTATGAAAATCCTTGAACAATTTGTTAAATAGGAGTCCAATTTCCTCAATAAATGTAGGCTCCAGCCACAAACAATAAAATAATGGCAAATAATTCAGATTATGCATTCTGAGATAATGAGTTTCTTTAACACTAGGCTATGCACAGAGAACGATTTGTAATCTGGTCAGAGTACAAACACTCAAAAGTAAAACTAAGCTTGATTCCAGAAAGACTGAATGGCAGACTTTAAATATAAAATATCCCAAACTCCTGTAGATTGTTTTTTCTTTGCTTGTTCAAAAGGAATTTAATTCACAAGCTCCTTATTTCTACGATTTTTCTTGAGGCTATTTTGGAAATTAAATATATTGGCATAATTTTGGCACTGCTTATACACTTGCTACTTCTTTCTTCCTCCCATGTGATGGTTTGGTTAAACAAGGTTGTCTTAAGGTTATGAGTGCCAGGACCAAATCTGTCTTTGAGGTTGCTGGCTTTTAAATTGTTCTCTTCTCTGACACACCAGGACAGTTAGCTAGAAGCCACTGCAACAATCATTTTCTTGAGCATTACTGGCTTGATATCACTGGTCGATAAAAAAAAAAAGAGAATGGTATGAAAAGCTATTCATATAAGTCCTTCTGAAATACTTGATTGAAAGCTTTTGTAAGAAAATATAAGCTTTCACATACATACTGTACAGATACAACTACATAACATAACCAAAAAAACATCAATGAATAAATAAGTTTAGCCCAAGTTGGAATATCGTCTTTACTAAGCTTATATTATACAGCTTGATGGCTAGGTTTCTTTTCAACATTTACAGTGGCTACAAACAAGGAACTCAAATGTTTATTAAACATCAAAATCAAATGGAATGATATTTAAGATCCTAATCATTGTTCACCACCTTTTGCCTTAAATTTTAACCTATTTAGACATACAACTATACATTAGAGAATCTCTTAAATTTTTCTTTTCAAATGTGCACGTTTGTTTAAAGAGAAAATATAAACATAGAACTTTTTGGAAGGGAGGAAGGGAGGAAGGGAGGTCATCCTAAAATAGAGCTTCAGTATCACTAAGATGCTTCAGCATCTCTAAGATTTTTTTCACTACATGAATTCACTGCATGAATAAATGGGATCCTGGATGCCTGTGACAGTTCCTGGAGAAAAAAAAATCTTGTAACTGCCTGCCCTCCTGATCCTCACTACTTAGGATTTATTTCTAAAGGGATGAATGTGTTTGTTATGCAGAACAAAAGAAGTTTGTGGTGGTGTTTGGTTTTTTTTCACAAGATTGCCTTAAACGGGCTTCAAACATATGTCTTTGTATTTAAATCAATACATTTTTTCTTAATATTTGTCTGCCTCAGTGAGGACTCGCATTAGAGGGGACCCAAATTGAACTCCCTTAGTGAGAGGGAAATCGACTGGGTACCTGGTACTGGTATTGGTTTAGCTACATCTACAATTCACGGAGCGGGAGGGGGGGAGGTATAATCTAATTCTACTGATACTAAAAGAAGTAACTGGAAATTAAACTTGATTCTGGTAGTCTGACTCACACCAGCAACCCATACACAAGATAATGAGGCTCCTTTTTAAAGAATTGATTCCTAGGTAATCAGATACAGAGAAATTATTTATGATTAATACAATAGTGGTTATCCACTCTATTAAAGTTCCATTATTTCATTTGTTGATATAGTAACTACAAACACTGCAGTGAAGACAGCAAGAGGTATTTGCCACTAGAAGAATCAAAATATGGAAAAAAGATCCAATATTTATAAACCAAAATGATTTAAGTCCCCCTGTCCCAATATATGCTATCTACCTCCCCTGCAAGTGAATCTGAAGCAAGCTGTCAATCTGGGATCATAGAATCATAGAATCATACAGGTTGGAAAAGACCTCTAAGATCATCGTGTCCAACCGTCAACCCAACACCACCATGCCCACTACACCATGTCCCTAAGGGCCTCATCTACACGTCTTTTAAATACCTCCAGGGATGGTGACTCCACCACTTCCCTGGGCAGCCTGTTCCAAGGCCTGACCACTCTTTCAGTAAAGAAATTTTTCCTAATGTTCAATCTAAACCTCCCTTGGCACAACTTGAGGCCATTTCCTCTTGTCCTATCGCTAGTTACTTGGGAGAAGAGACCAACACCCACCTCGCTACAACCTCCTTTCAGGTAGTTGTAGAGTGCGATGAGGTCTCCCCTCAGCCTCCTCTTCTCCAGGCTAAACAACCCCAGTTCCCTCAGCCGCTCCTCATAAGACTTGTGCTCCAGGCCCTTCACCAGCTTCGTTGCCCTCCTCTGGACGCGCTCCAGCACCTCCATGTCCTTCTTGTAGTGAGGGGCCCAAAACTGAACACAGTATTCGAGGTGCGGCCTCACCAGTGCCGAGTACAGGGGCACGATCACCTCCCTATTCCTGCTGGCCACACTATTTCTGATACAGGCCAGGATGCCGTTGGCCTTCTTGGCCACCTGGGCACACTGCCGGCTCATGTTCAGCCGGCTGTCAACCAGTACCCCCAGGTCCTTTTCCTCTGGGCAGCTTTCCAGCCACTCTTCCCCAAGCCTGTAGCATGCAGGGATGCATGTAGGGACCCTGTAGGGATGCAACAAAACAAGGCAAAGATATTCTCTAACATCATCTCAACTGAATTTACATCAAACAGCCACATCAGTGCATCGTCAGTCCTCAACCTGTCCATTTATTAATGCCACACAGGGGACAGGGCCTTCACTGTTGCAGGCGTGACAAAGAGCTTAATAGCTTTACTTCTACTGTGCAGCAAACAGAAAATATTTATTTCAGAGTTAATACACGAGGACATTGCTTCCCTACTCCCAGCTCAAGACCTGGTCTGCTGACTGGTTTTGCATTTGTAATGTGTTAGGAGCAGCTGTATGGGTTTTGAAGTCAATTCCTTGATTGCCTTCACTAACCACATGTTGCTTCAGTTCATCGGGCAGTTTTGGAGTGTGCTAACTGATAAGCACCAAAGGTACTCCAGCTCCAAAAGGGGATGTAAGGCTCTGAACCAACACTCATCTTCTGGACAGCTTAGACAGCTCTGGTGGTGGATGTCTGATCCAGGGAATGAGACAAAACTTACTCTAAAGTAAACTCCCTGAATTGCACGTGGAGGAGCTTTAGGGGTCTCAGCACAAACAAGGTCACAGCCTTAATCTACTGACCTTCCCTTACAGCATTTAATTAATTGTTAACATGGACACAGCCTTTACGGCATTGAATTCCTACCAGAAACCTTTTAAAGGAATCATAAAGTTCACTTTCTCTTGATAGTCTCACCAGAGTTACAGGGATACATTTTATATTACACAGAAATACCAGAAGCATCATTTCGTTTTACTGCCCTACAGCATTAAGGTATACATGTAGACAAGGTCTTGTTAATGCATGTTTAGGGCCCCATTACACAACCTCTATTCGCAAAAACAATCCTTATCCCTCTAAGTATGAGGGAGGTCGTCACACAGATGATTTCCCTGAACAAGGATTACTTACATGAGTTAAATGACTTGAGTTTACTATAACTAGTTTTGACGAAGATTACCTTTTTATTTAATTGCTGTTTAAAATGTTAATTAGCTCCAGTATACAAAGTCACCAGAGAATGAAAAATTCTCCTACAAGCAGTTTTACAGTCAGAAGAACCAATTTGGATCCCATTGGTTTCCATTTCAAAAGTGATTATTCTGCAGCTTTACTGAAAATCACTACTTTGCAACAACAAAGCTGAACATTTGCACTTCTTTTGAAGTGCAGTTGTGAAAACAGAACTGGAGAGAGACTGTTCACAGCTCACTCAGCTCTTCTTTTTGCTTACCATTTTGGGGGACAGGTGGAGATAAAGGAGATCGACTGGATGTTGTAAAGCACTGTGGGATGGGAATGACAGAACAGGAATCTCAATACTGCCCGCCAAAATTTGTCGAAACCCTGAGCTGTACGCATGAATTTACAGCAGCTACACTACCCTTGAAGGGCAGCACAGCAACGCCAGTTCTGCCTCTGGTTGGTAGCTTGACCTTCAGCCCTGCCACTGCCCTGCCGCCTGGCTTAGTGCCCAGCTAGTGCTGTATCAATAGGCAAACTTCTATCATCAAGCAGAGACATGCCAGCCATCTCAAGGAAGACTTAGACTGTCCTATTTAACCAATCAGTACTTCTTAGGATAGTGTTATAGGTTGTACCTTTGCAGGCATGCTTTCCAGATATCCCATAGCTCCAGCCAAGCCTCCTCTATGCAAACAGGAGAGCACGCAAACTCTGCCATGTGAGCCTGCTTCCCATCGCTGATAACCAGGCGGAGCAAGGCAGGGTTCATCTATTCCCTAACTCCTTCTTGACTCCTGCCCTTCCTGAGAAAGATTTATACAGCTCTTCCTCACAACTGGCATTCAGTGGACATATTTGTATATTGAATTTAAACACGTACATCAGATTGCCTCTTCAGGATTCAGACGCAAGATCCCACTTGAAAAAAAGAAAAGCAGTTTTACAGAATATGAAGTTGGATCCTGTACACTGATCAATATTATGAATTGTTTCCAAGAGAAAACATATGCATCCAGGCTCTAATTCTGCAGCTGATTCACAGCAGCTACACAGCATTGCTCTGGTTTCAGCATCGCCTGCTATCCCAGGGATATTCCCAAGCTGAACAAGCAGTAAGATGACAGTCCTAAGTACGGTTTTGACCTTTTCTTCATTTTTAGCCTCAATATCATAGTCTCCAATAGTAACATGAGCCACTTTACTTATTTTTCAGTGGAAAAAGTCAGGAAACTGACTGTGGGTGCGATTCATTTTTCTTGTAACAGGAGCTCATTCCCAGTCAGTATCTTTACCTGTGATACCTTCCGTGTTGCTGATAGTTGCTGAGATTGAACGGATGCTGCTACCAAAATGATTCATCTAGCCCTCAACCTGCTCTTTGCCACAGAGGTTGGATGAAGAAGGCTGCAAACCAGAAGCACTATCCTGCCATGGATCCCATAGGATGGACATCTCTGCCTGAGAGCAACTACTGCCCCACAGAAATTTGAAATGTGGAGTTGGGAGGATCTGAATCTTACAAGGCATGACAAAAAAAGAGACCCTTTTGTAACACATTAAAATGGTCCCATAACCTGTTTCTGTTAAGGACACTTCACCACTTCATATGTAAATGATTTGGTAATTTTTGTCAACTATTTTGTAAATTGCCTTAAATATATTATGATTGGTAATGCATCTACACAATGATTTTTTTTTCAGAGAAGACAACACTAAACCAAAGATATCACCTCAAGTAGAAAAGTCCATATCTCAACTGTGAAAGCCTCTAAAACTATTTTTACATATCTGTAATTTGGTAGAAACTCCAAAGGGCTGTGCTCCAACATAATTAAGGTCTAACTGGGGATGTGAGGCACCGATAATTGCAACAAAAATAGCAGAGGTTTAAGGATAAGAATAGCAAGAATATATACTGGCCCCAATCCAATCATGAAGAAGTATAGCGTAAGGACAATCCTGCCATATGAGACTTTGTTCCAACTGTTAGTGATCAGGGTCTAAGAAGAGTATACCTGCTTGGCACAGGTTGCCCAGAGAGTCTGTGGAGTCTCCATCCTTGGAGATGCTCACAAAAGCTGTGAGCATCTGTGGTACTGAGCAACCACCTCTAGGTGTCCCTGCTTGATCAGGAGGGATTGGACCAGATGACCTCCAGAGGTGCCTTCCAACCTCAGCCATTCTGTGGAATAGGTAGAAGGTGGAGGCCTTAGTTTTGACATATACGCAGATTACACACTATCCATTTGGTTACAAATTATATCCATTGACTTTATCATTTCCAGTCTTCTTGGTAAACTTCACTTTTTTAGTTTGTTGAACTTTTTAAACAGAAATTCAAGACAAGAAGACACCTTGGCAACAAGAACTAACAGCACATCCGGTGTTCAGAATTAAAAATGTATAGAGGATGGTGGTGAAAACTGGATGTAGAAGAAAAACAGAATTTTAGCACATTCGATGATAACAGCTGCCCAATTGTAATAGTTTGCCTTCAGCAGAGGACAATCATTCTGTTATCTATTATCACAGATAATAGTCTATGATAACAGTTGCCCACTATGATAGTAGTTTGCCATTAGTTGAGAAGAAAAGGCTACAGAAAACAAGTGTTCTCACTGCATTAAAAAACCTTAAATGAAAAAGAGTTAACCTCAGCTGTACTAGAAAATACAGGTAATTTTGAGCATCATTTTCTGTCAGTACAGCAGTCTTTCTCATTCTGATTTTTGGATCCTGCAGTAAAACTAACTGTACCAATTTCAGAGTGCTGCAGAATGGCTCCCATGGTATGTTTTCATACTTAGCTACTGATAAAGCTTTCCAAAAGGAAAGGGCTCATAATCAAAACTGTGAGAAGAGAAAAGCATTTTCCTAAAACTGCGGTACTTGGGGAGATGTAGGGAATATGATCATTAATCAGCAATATTTCTAATGAACGTGTATATTCTTTTGAATCGTTTTACTATGTTGCTTTTATAAATAAGTTTATAAGTCCAGAAATACCCTCTTTGGTGTTAGTGTCAACCAGAGGGTAGAAAAAGATGGTTTTAATGCTGCTATATTAAATGCTGTTGTGCTGTATAGTGTCTCCTTGGAATCGTTAAATTTTGGTCATCTTCTTTCCTTTACATTCCTTCTAGGGTACAAAGGGTTCACCAATGGATGACAAAAATGATTAAAGGCATGAGAAGACTTCCCCCACATGAAATGAGCATGCTAAGACTGAGGTGTTTATAGGTGAGACAAATAAGAGAGGACACACTAGAACTTTACAGAGTAATGAATGTTATAAAAAAGACAAATGGAATGGAGATGCTCCTATTTGTCATGTTTCATAACAGAGGAAGAATGGTTACCTCAATGGCACTGAAAGGCAACAAATTGAACAGATAAAGGATTACTTTTTTCCTCCCTTAAACAACAGGTAGGAGTAAGGAGAATATTAAATTTTATTCCATTAAGGAATCTGAAATGTCAGATTTGAAGTTGAAAATGGAAAACATGAACCTTCTGAAATAATAGCTCAGAAAAAATGAAATATTCTTCAGAAGAATTGAAAATTGGCTTCCATATTCATTTGGCAAAAAGAAAGCAGAATTTTAAAACTGAACTTGTTTCTGAGTAAAAATATAAATATTTCACTCAGAAGAAATTGAAGCATTTTCATGAAAGAACTTTTTACTTGGATTTTTCTGCTAAATAAAACTTAAACTGTTATATCATCAAATATATAAAATTTGATACAACTGAGTTCTTCTAGGGAAAATAGTTGCCAACTGTTTTTTCTTCTAGCTACAAAAAACTATTTATAGTATGTACTATTACGATCAAAAGAAGAAATGTAAGTAAGAGTGAGATAGTTTTTTGGATTAGTTATAAAAACAGTGGCTCTAGGTAAGAAAACGAGGCTTCTTAAATGTTTCTTAGCTGTGTCTGGTAATCAGATTAATTAGAATACTGAACTAATACTGCTAGCTGTTATTTTAGTTTATGCACACCTGAATTCACAGCTCCTATTGTTGTGCTATTGTTATTTTTTCACCAGAGAATTAGAATTCCTTTTATAGTAAGGAAAAAGGCACAGGACACAGTGCAAACTGCTACCTGGTGAGAAGAAAGGTAGAATCTCTTAAGGTTTATTAAAATTCAAGCTATATAATTCATTCGCTAAACCTACTTTTCCATGTTTACATCAAGTTTACCATTAAAATAAGAAAGTAACCTTAAAGACAGAAAATGCAAAATGAGCTATGGCATTATGCGGCTTCACAGTTTTTGACTTCCTGAAAATTTTCTCTGTGAAAAATGCAGGAAAAAAAAAATCTACACATTCACATCTATTTCTCTTCTTTAGTAGAAAAACGAAACTTATTTAAAACTGTCCAAGTGAAATACCTTGTTGTTTCAGCCTGAACAATTTACCAAGTTTTCACTAAAGATTATTTTTAAATGCTCAAAATAAAAACAGAATTGTTTTATTTTGTGTAAAAGGAAAAAACATTCCCTTGGCCAACAAATAATTTTTACCACCTGTTTCAACTGACAACCAAACACAGAAACAAGCACTGTATACCCAAGACTACAATCATCTTCCACAACAAATTTCTAATGCTCTCTAGCCCCTGTTTAATGGTGTCATTAACAGCATGTTATGCCTTTAACTAAGTGTGGTTCCACTTTGTTTTGACTATCCTGTCATTATTAATTCATTTGGAATCTGCTGTAGTAATACTGATCATAATGAATTCATTTTATATTAATGTGCATGTCATAGTCATTATCGTGGGGATTTCCACTATAATTTTGCCTGAATGAAAAAAAAACTAATTGCAAAAACAATTTGTTTGGTGTAATAATATATTAGAAGGGAATAACCTGCCTCCATGTTTTACAGCACCAAGTGGCAAAGGTAGTGTGTCCCTCCACGGATTCCTTCAAAAGCATTTTTCTTAATGGCATTTGAGCTACCCTGGTAATCTACACATTAAGGCTTACTTCTCCAGAGAGACCTAGTACGAACATCCAGTCCCTTATGTAGTCCTCTTGACTTCAGTGGGGCAACTCTCATGCATAAAATTCCAGTATACGGTTTCTTTGCTGGATGTCATGATTTCTTTCCTTACCTAGCCCAGACGGATTTTTTTTTTTTTTACAGATAGAATCACGGGCTGCTAATGATTGCTGATACACAGAGAGTGTGGTCTTGCCTACAGGTTTTCCTTGTGCTTCTTTGTGCTGGTTTTGGCTGGGAGAGAGTTAATTTTTTCCATAGTAGCTTGTATGTGACTATGTTTTGGATTTGTGCTGGAAACAGTGTTGATAACACAGGGATGTTTTTGTTACTGCTGAGCAGTGCTTAGACAGAGTCCAGGCCTTTTCTGCTCCTCACCCCACCCCACCAGCGAGCAGGCTGGGGGTGCACAAGAAGTTGGGAGGGGACACAGCCGGGACAGCTGACCCCAACTGACCAAAGGGATATCCCACACCATATGACATCATGCTCAGCATGTAAAGCTGGGGGAAGAAGGAGGAAGGGGGGAATGTTCGGAGTGATGGCGTTTGTCTTCCCAAGTCACCGTTACACGTGATGGAGCCCTGCTTTCCTGGAGATGGTTGAACTCCTGCCTGCCGCTGGGAAGGAGTGAATGAATTCCTTGCTTTGCTTTGCTTGTGCACACGGCTTTTGCTTTCCCTATTAAACTGTCTTTATCTCAACCCAAGAGTTTTCTCACTTTTACTCTTCCAATTCTCTCCCCCATCCCATGGGGTGGAAGGGGGCAGTCGAGTGAGCAGCTGTGTGGTGCTTGGTTGCCGACTGGGGTTAGACCACAACATTCCTAATCTTGCATCAGTGACATCAACGAAAGAAGAAACAAACGTTACTGAAATCATGGCATGTATTATGAAGAAGTTAACCTTGCACCTTGCAAACCCACGCTGCCATAACAGAGCATGGGACACACACCTACCTGATAACTGATGTTGCCTTTGTACCCTCTCTCCTTCACACAGAAACCTAGGAAGTTTTTGGTTAGGAAGGATGTCTGGAGATCTCCAGCCCAATAACCTGCTCAAAGCAGGGCTAACTTCAAAGCCAGATCACATTGCTCAGCGTCTTGCACAGTTACCTTCTGAACTTCTCCAAGTATGGAGAATCCACATCCTACCTGGGCACCTGCTCCAGGGCTTACTTATTTGCAGTCTTCTGGCAAAGAAGTCTTATTCTTACAAACAGGGTGGTCATTAGACTTTCAGCTGCTTTTATTCACTATCAAAATTCAGCACAAAAATGCAGAAAGGCCCATCTCACTTTGTGCTCCAACTGGCCTTTCGGCTTTTGTTTTGCAAAAAGATAAACTCAGCAGAAAGTTTTCCTGCAGTTCCACTGCCAGGCTGCTGCCCAACCCCAGCGGTGTGGAGTTCCACACCTGTGCTAAAAAACTCTTTTAACTAATAATGGGCAAGCTTGATATGGTCTAGATTTTCCATTCAGATAAAACTACTTAAAAGTATGAGTGTTCATCCTGACCTTGTCTGATCTGTGGAGGTGAGCTCTAAAACTTGCAAAAACAGCATTTTGTATAAAGGTTTTTGCACAGAGGAATGAGAGGTCTCCCACTGATCCTATCTTGCCAGTATACAGTGAGAGAAGAAGTGAGAGAAAATAAATGCTAGGAAAATAAATGTTAAAAAAATAAAGCTTTTTTTTCCCACTGGTTTATTAGTTTAATTTCAAAAATCAGTTTGATTTTTAGCAAAGCATGAAACGTTGCTGAGCATTCCCCACTTAAACCGAATCGAACACACCATTAGCACACAACTGAAATGCTGTTAAACTAAAACTCTGGTGCAACTAGTGCTCACAGCCATACAGAAATCTCCGAAAAACAAACTAAAACCAAACCAAATACCACTTAGTGAACTACTATCCATGATTTATTTTTAAAAATTAAAATGCATTTCTGCAGCTGCCTAACAATGTGTGGATCACAGCACATGGTACGTACCCTTTTAAGACTGCACAGATCTCTGTGATATTCTCGTGTTAGACCACTTAAGGCCAGTTCTTTCCCGTCGACCCTTTACTCGTATTGACATGAACAGAGCTGCTTATATCCGCCCCTATCATCAACCTGCGTTTTGCACTGCAGGGGACAAGTGTTTTGACCCTTTTCCCTACGAAAATCTTGACTTTCATCATTGTCTTCTGTTTTTCTGCACATGTGGCTTGTTTGGTTCAAACGGCCATAGTTTCAGCTGTCGGTATATCTCCCTTGCATCATGGCCCATCATGGGATAACAGAGGATGCACCTGTCATGTTAAAAAGACTTCCAAAAAACCAGGGGTCCTTCAGATAGTCAGTGTCTCCTTCAGCTACTTACTGTAAAGGATTTCTCCGAAGTAACTAACCACGTTGTGAACACGTTTAAGGTCCCAGGACTACAAAGTTACCTGCTTTTTAACTGAAGTAATCCCACTGAAGCCACGGGTGGCTTCCCTGGGAAACTCACCTGGGGAAAACCACAAACTGTGCCTGGGGATACACAGGATTAACACATTTTCCAATGAGAACATAACTTCAGTCCTCGTGAAGATTTTGGATCTTAGTTAGGATCATGAAAATGGGCAATTTTAAACAACAGAGACAAAGAAGTGCTTAGACTTGTAAAAGAAAAGTAAGAGATGAAATACGCATTCCAGCCCCACCCAGTCTTTATTTAAAATGACTGCATCTTAGCGACAGCTGTCCTTTGTAATAAGTTATTTTTGTGCCAGCTATTTTTGCCATCATTTAAACATGATTTGGATTGCTGCAGTTATTGATCCCCCACAGAGCTACCATTAGGATGTGACCTCTTCTATATGGAGTTGTTATAACACATAAGTACTGGGAGGATGAATTTACAGATAAACAGATGCCATTAACATTGAAAATTTTCCTTCAAGATAAAAGGCTCACAAGTTGTAATGCAAATTTTAACCATTAACCAGGAAAGAATTAACATGCATTTTAGAATTAAATCCCTGTCCAAAATCCTGGAGAAGTCCTATCGCAAGTAGTGTAAAAATGACAGCAGCGATGGCCTAATGCCTATGAAAACCTAGGTCCTGTTGTCCTTAACATGTACAAGTGGAGGAATACAGACTCTTTGAATCCAAGAATCTTGAAGATCAATCAACATTAATTTACACCAAAAATAAATCACCAGGAAATCTGTTAGCAGAGAAAAGACAGGTGCATTTATAATTGAAATGTAAAAGAAAAAAATCAAGGGCTTTATGATACAAATCTTAAGTCTGTCTTCGCTTTATACTCTATGGTAATTTGGGTACATTTCTACATAGTAATTTTACCCAGAATGAAAAACACCTCTGCCTCTTACTGCAAGCTGATACTTTTATGTAAGACTGATTCTTATTTAACCTCTGGCTAACAAGTCTATTTACTATCAATGTAATTTCAAAAATTAAAATGAAAATAATCAAGGAGATGAACAAGTCTGTACCCACACCCAGCCATATCCAACTATGCATTTCACACAGAGCCTAATATATTATTGACATGCTCTCAGCCTCCTTGGTTCTACAGCAAAGTCATTTTTAATCCCAACATAAACCAGCCCGTACTGCATACAAGCAATTACTCACATTCAAGGGCCTGACCTCTACTGTGTCAGAGCATGCATCTTTGACTGCAATTTTCTTAACTGGTTTAGAGGAACCGCAGTATTCAGAAAGCAGAAACTAGGGTTGTGTAGAGAAAGACAATTCCACCTCATGGAAGATTTTGCTGGGTTTTTTAGGTAGAAAGCTGGGCCCAAGCTCGGGCATGGGGCTGCCACCACCCAGCCTCCTTGTTCACAGCAGACAGCATGGATACTCACGCAACTCAAGGAAACGCTAAAGGTTATAAATATTAAACACTTCCATTCAAAATATCTTAACTCTTCTACAGGACAGATTGCAATCATCCTGGGTTTGGGCTATTCCTTGATCTCTGGGTTTGGATTGGTTTGGGCTATTCCTTGATCTATGGTGGTACTCAAAATCCTTCAGCTGAGGGTCTGTAAGTTGATCTATTTCCCAATACAAGTCGAGAGCAGCCTTACAGTGAGTTACAGCGACGGGTCTGTTTCTTCAACACAGCTCCTTGATATTCTCTGATAATTTAATTATCCCCTCCCAGCTTTCAGCTTTTGCATAACCTAGAGATACCCCATCTGCCACCCACACCAGAAAGGGCAGCTGGTGCTCACCCTAGAAGGCTGGGTGTCCCCCCAGCCTTGGACTGCCAGTAGGTTTCAGAAGAAGCCAAGAGCATGGATAACATATGAGACTACAAGCCCACGTTCTGAGTGGGGCAGTCATCCAAATGGTTAATACTTCAAAATACTAAGATATGGCATTGAAAATACTTACTGTTCCGAAACAAGGTTTCCTTCAATTTCAGAACAAAATCTGAATATTTCAGAATACCACAGTAAAAGAAAAGCTTTGCAGTTTCGTTTCAGGTGGCCCACACAGCATGCTCCTCCAGAGCTATGGACTCTGCAGCGCTGCAGTCGTTCGCTGACACATCTGCCTTGTGTGGCTGAGGCCTTACAATCAGGACCAGCGGGAAATCAGTCAAGTTTATGGTGGGGGCTCATGCTGCTGGTGTGCTTCCTCCAGGTCCATCTGTGTGCTGTCCAGATTGTGACAAACTAAAAGCCCTTCCGAGACTGACATTTCAGTATATAGACAAATTCACGTTAAACAACCATCTCTTCATGCTTTTCCTAGCAAGTGCTAAAGAGAGCACTGGTGCATTAGAACCAGAAGAGACGTCCCAAGGCAGGACCCGAAAAGCGCACAGCTAAACGCAGAAAGCTTCACAATAGGGTTTGATGCGACTTCTCAAATATTAAGCATAATTAAGTCATTAGACCAGTTTATCAAAGGAAGTAGTACCTGGATACTTTTCTTTTTTTCAAAACAATGAATGGATGCGTTTCTAAAGGATAAATTGAAGTTTTACCACAAGTAACTGGGTCCAATGGAAAGGATGATTGCTCGATTCACAGAGTGAAATTATGAGACTTACATTATGCAGAAGGTCAGACCAAATCTTCAAAGAGCTTTCTTTTTTCTCTAAAAAAATCAATAATTCTATTGGCCTCCGAGGCAGACAATAAAAGTGTGTGAGAAAGGCAAACACCTCCTTAACTTTTGAATGATTTATTTAAAAATTATTCTATCTTCAGGTGAATGTTTTTGTGAAGCTTTTAACATGCAATTTCTGAAGATGTGTAATTGAAGGGGGAAAAGAACCAAGAAGAAGTTGGGGAACACAGTAATTTTGAGATCTTTGACAAGAAAATCCCTAAAATAAAAAAGCTGTGAAAGTGCTTGCATAATTCTTTTCAAGGAGCTAAGAAACTCAGTTAGTCCCCCAAACAACTGTCAAATTTTAATTTAATCCTCAGAGTTTATATCATACAATGCTGTAATACCAGCGCAAAATCTGTGTCATATTAATACCTATAAGCATAAGTCAAAGTAAGATATGTTGGATTAAGTATCAAAATCAACAGAGGACTATTTCTATTGCATGTTTAAGGTATTTTTGTTTATATGGGATACTCAATGCTTTCCTTTCCCCCAACAGAAATGATTACAGAATTTTCTTCAGTGCTATAGAACTTGCAACTCAATTTAGATCCAGCTTGTCAAGGAATGCATAGAGGCATAATTACACTGTACTATTCACTATTGCTTTTTGTGTTGTAACTGATGTTTCCTGGATAAATTCATGTCATACAACCTGTAGCAAACCCAATTAACATTCAAAAGACAGCAAAAGAATGTTTAGTCATCAAATACAGTCCAGTGCACTAGCTGTGTATTTTTAATGTTAAAATTCCTTTGTTTTCTTCTCTTGTTCTCCTCTCTTATCACTGCGTGTACGAAGCCTATAAGGAAAATGTGGCATAGTCTGACAAATTCTAAAATGTAAAATCTTAAAAATTACTTTTGTCAGCTATATTATATTTCTCAAGTTTTACATGGCAAAGAATGAACACGGCCCCACAGGAATCCTTTCTGGTGACTGAGGCTGCAGAGATGAGCACAGAGCACGCCTCGTACTCAACCATTCTTTCGGCAGCGGTAAGTGATACAACTGTGATCTGTTCTTCTGTGATGGTTTGAAGCCAAGGTCCTAAAGAAAGCTTTTTGTGGATAGTGTTCACAAACTCCAGCAGAATCCCAGGCTGATCTCAGCCTGGCCTCACTCTCATATCAAGACCTCAAATTGTAAACTACTGGCCCTCTACAAATGCCCTAGGGCTTCTCTGAAGAGACAGGATTCAGTGGAATTGATTTAAAATGTTGGGATTTCATTTATTCGTTAATGAGTTCAAGACTCTTTAGGAACGCCACTTCCAGCTCAGTAAAAATTTTACAGAATAACAGAATTAATACAGAATTTAAATTTTACAGAATAACTGTGGGTTCTTTTTTTTTTTTAAACACACATGATAACACAATATATGCAAAGTTGTACCTTACTGCAGTCAGAGACTTGTGTTTTGACTTTTACCTGCTTCAGCAAATCCATTTTTCTATCTGCGGGCAGCCTTACCTTAATTCCGTGTCTTCCATGGTGATTTATGATGCCTGCTAACGAGATCAAGAAAATAAACGCTGGGGAGCTCGAATCCAGATGGTATCTTAGCTCAGCCTCATAATGCTCTGCTGTCTTCGGGATACTACTCTAGTGCTCTTTAATTTTTGTTGTTGTGACTGTATGTTCTGATTCAGGCTCTGTGCTTGGCTGTGTTCTTTCTTTTCTCATATTGACCAAAGGAAAAAAGATGGAAAAACAAAACAAGGGCTCCACCCCAACAAAAAACACTCTAATGAATACAAGCAATGTGCTCTCATCGCTGGGTTAGTGAATTTCTACATTCAGCCGTACAAAACTGCAGAAGGAGCTTAGCTAGGTGCTGACAGTGGTAGGTATTGTACAAGCCAGTTTGTAAAAGCAACTGGAAGCTGATTAACATTCGTGGTGCTGCGTGGCCAAAAAAAGAATCTGATTCCCTCCCTCGGTGCTGCATAATACTTTCCTAAATGAGAATTCCAATATAAGTTATTCACCTGAAACTAAAAAAAAAACCAACCCAAAACAATTCAAAACAGGTTACAGGTGATTTCTACAATGCAGCCAGAATAAAACCTTTATGCATTTGGTCCAAACTCAGGACCAACCAATATAATCATTATTCACTAATGCTGGCCTAATCCCTGAGGCCTCTGCTGAAGTAAATTCCATCTTGAATCATCTTGATCATTTGAACAGGCAGGCAGAGCCCAGCAAGGCAATGCAAATCTGTTTCCACAGATCAAGAATGTGCTTCAGAACAAAACTAGACACATAACGGGGATAAGAAACAGTTGAAGAGAAACAGAGAGGTGAAGGTAAAAGGTCAAGCATCGTGAAACAAAGGTCATCAGAACTGCCTCAGCTCCGACGAGATAGCCGAAATATTCAACAACAGAAGTCCTTTCCACCTAACCATGAATGCTCATACAGGTCTGAAGTTCTCAGTAGTATACTACCCATCGTCAACAAGACGCTGGTGGTGGAATCCTGCTTTTTGGAAATTAAACAATATGAAGAATTTTCTGCCTTCCAGAGGCTGATTTTTTGATCTACAGTCAGTGACTCCCTGATTTTGCACATTTCACATCCGGCAAATTTTAAAGGCTAATATGTAAATATCACTATGTTAATGTATGTCATGGATGTTCATGTAAAACAAACTCACAGATTCTGAATGGCTCAATTTATGGAGAAGCTGGATTGTACATTACTATAAGAGCCTTCTAAATCCAGGCTCAATTATTTATTCTACCACACGCATTCTCATGTTCTTTTCAAGGATGATGTAAAGATGGATTCATTAACAATTTGGGGTATCCCATATTATGGTGAAGAAAGCTATAGAAGCACTAAAAACAGATCGGCATTTGGGACTTGAAGTCCAAAGCAGCTGAGTGTGATCACATCTCTTAAAACACCCAGTGTTTTAAGTGTTCAAGGGCTGAGCAGCAGTTGTGCCAAATTACTATTCCAAAAATTGAAACCTGCAGAATAAAAATGCATTTTAGAGGAAAGATGTTGCTGGTCTAAAATAAGCCATGACAAATCAATCACACTTAACTCATACTTGATGATGGCATCTTATCGTTCAAAATTTCAGCCTGTATTTTTAAATTTAAAAAAAATGAGTTATTAGAGCTGTGGAAAAATTACATCCAAACTATCTGAAGTTTTATAAGCAACATGTACATGGGGCTGCAGACAGCCTCTGCAGCCAACTTAAGAAAGCTGCGGTGAAACCCAGTACCTTCTGGACTATTTCAGACCATTTCTTGTTTGTTATGTATCATAGCTAGATTACATTAAAAGCATGGACCCCTGTCCGTCTAACACAGGCTTTTCCTCTTCTTCTCAGTTAAATGAACTGTTGCTCTGTAATTCCCCAAAAATCTCATTGTGTGCTACACTGTGAATTGCCCCTTTCCTAGCATAACTGACGATGACAATGTAACATGTCACTCCACATCAAGGGAAGATAATGACCTTAGTCAACCTCAACTCAACAGAGAACGCTGTATCCTTCGATGCCATTCATGGTTCCGGTTTGGGAAAGGACTACTGCTTTTTCCACCTTCTGACTGCAGTTGCCACTACTACGTGAGCTAGGCCAAAAAGATGGCATATCAGCACACCGCAAGTTGAATCGCAGATGGTCTTCAGCCCCCACCAAGAGCCAAGTTCGCTGCAGCAATGAGGCTGTGAGGCTTATTTTGTGGTTTAGGTAGATGGTACTATGGTGACTGGAGTCAGAGTGTAAGTTCAAGTTTTGTTTCCAATGAAGGGAATTGTGATTTTTATTTTCAGGACTAGAAAAAAGAGCATTTTGATGTGACTATATGTCTCAGGGATCTATGGCCCTAAATACACGCACACTGAACTCCTGTTTTAACCCAATTCTGGGAGTTCATCCAAATCCAGCTGCCTCAAAGCTAAGCCTCAAGAACTGGGATGAGCTTGTATGGTAGTACTATATATCTCCACAAAATCTTCAATAAGTAGCTTCTCCTTTTTAGGATTTAAAGTTCATACAGTCTGTCTTCTGGGTGGAGTTTGAGTGAGAATCATCATGTATTTTTT
Source organism: Calonectris borealis (assembly GCF_964195595.1). Taxonomy (NCBI): domain Eukaryota; kingdom Metazoa; phylum Chordata; class Aves; order Procellariiformes; family Procellariidae; genus Calonectris; species Calonectris borealis. The sequence goes on from NC_134312.1 coordinate 100,686,222, forward strand.
CCTATTTCAACCTCTTCTTTCCCATAATGGAAAGTTTGTCCTAAAACTATTATCCGATCACTAAGGAACAATACAAAGTGACACCTTTTGTAATTTGTTCCCTTGACAAATAATTTTTCACTATCTTCCATTTCAGACCACAAACGATTGGTTCATTCTTTCACTTCGTACTACAGTTTGATTTTTTTGAGGCTTAAGAACATAGTTAACAAGAAAGTAAATTGAAAGGGAGCATCTTTTATACGTTGCTGGCTGAGATATTCTAATATGATGATGTGAATCCGGCTAAAAATAATAAGATTAAGTTCAAGTGACTGACTAGGTCAAATAGTACACTTTATTTTCTATTTCTTCCACAACAATGGAATGGGCTAGGGAAACCTTAAAGGGGAAAAAAAAAAAGCACCATGTTAATCACCAAAGCCTTACAGTAATCCCCAGGGCTGATTAGCTTTCAGTCACTTTCCGAATCATTTGACTTCTTCTAATAAGATTAAGCCAGGCTTTTTTTCTTCTCATCATCATTCAAAAGGTCATATTGACTATTCACCTCTCTAACACTGTAATTCACAGTGACTTTAAATGAGTCGTGGAACCAGCTTTAGATAAATCTCACCAACAACATCTGAACCACATACAGTCAGTGAATTATTGCAAACTACGTGAGAAGTAATATTAGTGTCAATTGTTAGGACCCAATTCTAATCTCTTACCCACGTGAAATCCCTACTTGTCTAACTCCTGACTGAACACAGTTATCATTGCTGATGAGAACTGGTATTTTAAATATGCAAAAGCCAAAGATTACTGTTTCCTCTCCCTTAACCCCGTCATACCAAAATTACCGTTGCTTATTTCCGACTGACTCAAATACAGCACCTTAGATGTCAGTGACTGAAACAGAGATAGTTTGCCTAGCTGAAAATCGTCCACGCTCTGTGGCTCCTGTTACCTCCTGAAGGTAACTCTGCTGAATGTGAGTTTTCACAACTCAATGACTGGCATTTCTATAAATGTCCCTCTAAATATTCTCAGGATGGTCACTTCACTTAATTGATGTTCATGCCCTTTTTATTGTGTGACCTTTTGGGTGCAGCACATACCTTTTTTTCTTTTCTTAAAGCCGGTATGCACCTCAGTGGGAGACTACTGAAATCATTTGAAACTCACTTTTTGTTTTCTATTTCTCCTATTTCTTAATAGTAATAAATAGACTGCTATTACCTAATCCTATTCAGCTAGGGTCTTGGAAAGCAAGATATGACTCCCAAAACTAAAATTATAAGATTCACTGAATAAAGCTTCCGAATGAGGCTGTACCATGACCTCTGCGAAGGCAAACCTAGAAGGGAGCAATGTCATCTTGTCAAGGTCTCTAACACGGCAAACATTACAGTCTTCAGCTACTATGGGAAACTATGTGGGGAAAGAAGGTGCACACCATCCATGGTCGGTTTAAATCAATAGAAAAGCTGTATTTTTTTCAGTAGCCATTGACTCCAGGCCACTGAGGAAAGGCTCCATCCACTGCACAAGCCACTGCATCAGTGGAACTGCCCACATGCACTAGGTACTCGCGCACCAACACCTTTATAGGATGAAATCCAGCTCTTTACCAAACCGAGCTTAAAAAAGCACTTGCAGAAACACTTGAAAGGTACGAGAGAGAATCCCCAAACATACACATTTCAAACCAGTCCCAGTGGCAGTCATGTAAGCAAAAAGCAACTACGGCTGCACTCTGACTGTAGAGTTTTACCAAGAAGTATGCACTACTGCTTTTAATCATTATAATGTATTGACAATTGACCTTTTCAATGTTAGTTTAATTGTCTTTATAGAAAAAAAAAACAACAAAAAAATTGAAGATTCTTTTAGGGCTTTGATCACAATCAAAATCTTTACCCATGTGTTTGCCTAAAACAACTGAGGAGCAATTGAACATCCTGAGCACAAAAAAAACCAAAAAACAACCACTCCAAAACAGAGCCTCCACAGGGTATCAGACCCATTAATCCTTAAAACATACCTAAAGCTTTCAGGGCAGATGATGAACAGCTGTATCAAACCAACAGTTGGTCCCCTGTATATCAGCTAAGAAGAATTTCATGTCTTCTCTTAATCTTGCCAAGCTATTGCTAGATAAGCACAGGGTGTTAGATTCACCTGTTACTATTTCTGTAATCCATGATGTTATCAAAATTGTTTTCTCCTAGGAAAGCACCCGCATGAGACAGTTTTATATCCCATTTCGGCAGGCTTTTTGTTGGTTTATTTTATTTTTTGTCCTGAACATCTGCTTAGGATATTCATTCACTCTCACAAAATAAGTAACTCCTCTATTACTGCTTGGTGTTTGAACACCGTTCTTAAGAACAGAAAAGGCAATTTATAGTCTCATTATATCTGATATTAATATTCTTATTGGATGTCATACTGGGCATAAAAGAGAAACGAGTACATCTAGTTTATCACAAATACCTCCTTGAGAAAATAGCTTTGACCTGATGGTGACCATTTCCATTTGGGAAGCTGAAAAAGGAAAAGTGACACTGAGTACAGTCAGCATTACTACCACCACCTACTTTGTTGTAGTGGGTATCCATTGCCACCTATTTGCACAGCTCCAATCATGCACCCCCACCCCCACAAAAAAAAAACAACAAACCAAACAACATGTTGCTACAACATGCAAAATGTGTGCCCAAAGTTTAATTATAATGAGATTATAATGGGTCAACGGGTCATATAATATGTTAGCTTAATTCCTAGGTTTGTTAGTGGCTGCAGATGTAACCAGACGCATACCAGAGACCAGACAGCAGCTGTGGAAGCTCCTTCATGGCTTGTTCTCAGGTTTCTATAACTGACAGCTTTCCTCTGAAAGATGCTCATTGACTCAATGGAAAGAAATTTGGTCCTTTAGTTACAGAAGTTTAGGTAAAGGAGGGAACAGCAGAGAGCTAGTAAAAAGAATTTTCTCTTCTTTTAATCTGCCTACCTTTTCTTGGTGACTTTCTGCCTCAGCCTGTCCAATGCACAGGACCGGTCCATTTCTGCCCTGGTTTACTAACAATGCACTCTCTGGAGTTAAGACACTGATGGCAATCAGGTTAAAATTTCAGTGATGATATGCACGTTTCTGAACAATTATAATAAATATAACTTCATTTATTCAATTACAGATCTCAGCTGCTGACTGTCTGAAAATGTATCATGGTCCTGTTAGGTACCAGCACTATCTTTTTAAATATATTGAACATTTTTAAATATGTGCAAATTTTATAAATATTTTGGTTCCATGTTAAGAAGGGCTGTATTTAATAATGCATATTAAAAAACATTAAAGAACGTTAATAAATGCAATGCAATCTCAGCCTATACTTCTTTCTTATTCCTATAAGAGATGATCTAGAGCTGCACACCCTGACCAACAGCGTGCCGTCCAGACAGCGACTTTCATCATCCCTCAGGCACAGTACATCAAACAATTAAAAACTGCTCAACTTCTTACCACACATGCTGCTTGTTTGTACACACACAGCGCACAAACAGCCCTATCTGCATAAGCGTTCAGCCATACGTATCCCCTGCCGCCAGATCACATGGAGCTCTGCCAGCTTCACAAATTCAGGCAGAAATGACCCTGAAGCAGGAAGGACAAACAGCCCCCAGCTCTGGTAGCAACGTGCTACGTAAGCAACTCCAAGATACCTCTGTCTGCAGGCAATCAGACTGACGGCAGTGGGTAAGGTAACATCACACCTAGCATGACACGGAGCAACAGCTTCACCTGATGATTTTATTAGAAGAATAACAAATACTTTCAATAGAAGACCATGGAGACACTGGCATCCACTGCAGATAATATATATGTCTATTTCACATATATATAACATTTCACATAAATATTTATATTTCACATATATATAACATCACCCCAGATGCCTGTGGTTATTCTTTGGATGAGAATCTAATCGTGGATTTTCTATTTTGAGCCAGCAGCAGAAAATCTGTAGCCAATCTGTAGGCAGCATTCTTTTGCTTCACTTTGCAAGACAAAAAAATGGTCTTTCTTATTTCATATTCTAATACTGTTCTGCAGTAGTTATACCCCCAGTCCCAATGGGGATGTATTCAGCAATTATACCATGTATTTGAAAGTGCATCCATTTGTGTGCCTAGGAGTATCACTGCACTATTGTTAACCACAGCTGTGTAAAAATCTTGAGCCTTTTTTGTTAGTCAAAAGCATTTATTTTATGGCATGTTGGGAATTATACCGGGCGGCTTTTTCATTGCTCTTTTTTTCACTATTTCTACGAGTGAAATTTCTTAAGTCTGTAGGCTTTATAACCTGTATGGAAACTACAGTACGACAGAGAGCATGGCAAACCATCAACTAATTAAGAATAAAAATACAAAACCGTATTTAACAAAAGCACGGCAGCTTCTTCCTTTACCAGTTCCTCCTCCTTTCTCTCCCCTCCCTCCTAGCCGAGCGGCAGTTTGGCTGCCAGCTTACACCAGTCCTTCATCACCACAATGGGATGAAGCAGGGAAGAGATTTATGCCGAGCCTCGTAGAAGGATGATGATAGAAATGGTGATTACTCCTGCTGATGTCAGTACCGCCCAAGGACCATTTAGCTCTGGGGTGACCACTCCCAGTGCTGATACTGTGACAGGCTATTGGCAGTTTGGCATGCATTAGTTGCTGTGGGGGTGCCTGACACACAAGGATGTAAATTAAAGATTTAACATTATTACCAGCTGGGGAGTGTATGTAAGTAGAAATCAGCAACTGGAAATGCGGTGCGATTGCTGCAGTGTTTATTTTCATGGATACCGCATGGCGTTCCCTGTGCTTTACAGGAAAACATAATATGCAGCCACAATAAAATGCTACTGCAATAGTAGAGCTTTCCAAATAAGGTCAAGCACAAATCCCTTCTACCTCACACAGTCAGTTTTAATTATTAGTCCATATTCTGTGTTAAATATTTTAAAAACTATAAAGCCTGTGAAAAGCGTCACCTTACTGGTCTGGGTTCTGATTTATTTTTATTTTTATAGTATCAAAAAGGTAATACAGCTTTGAAGTAGCAAAAAATGCTAACACATATGTTACTGGTTCTGGCAGAACATCGTATTTTTGCCTTTGAGACAAAGGTGTTGAAGTTTACAAAATTATGGTGTTTTGGCTGCATTTTCTGCCACTCCTTCCCGTTCCAGCGATGGTTTTCCACCTTGAGCACTCAGCAGAGCATTCCCTTACCCAGGGGAAGACTTGCCAAGCAAGGACTTAAAAGAAAGTATGCATTTCTCCTTAGACAAAACTACTGCATACATTCCCTCGAATTAGGAATGCAAAATCAAGGTATGATCAGTGCCCTGCCAAATAGGCAAGGTGTGTTCTGCTGCATCTCAAGATGCTATTAGATAACTAGTCATTATCTTGGACTGAAGGCTTTTTGTAAGGCATCCTTCTGCAACACTGGACTCTGCCAAAAGCTCACCACATCTAACCAAGACTACACGGAAAGCAGCACACACCCGTTAGGAGAGATACGCCCGTATCAACTGTCAGCTACATTGCATGATGCATCTCATATTTATGGCATGTCAATGGGGGTAAGAGTTTTGGAGCATAGCCTTAGATGCAAAGCTTTCCTTCCCTAGGAAGTATCACACCTAAGGAACATTAACACACCTGCGCGTTCCAAGGCATTACAGTCTCTTGTTATTTATAAAATAGAAATTTTAATAATCCTACCTATTTTGACTGTGTAACAGGGTTACAGAGACCCAAAAATCTTTCTCCTTTCTCCCTTATCTCCTCTGCCTCCACAGTGGAGAGGGAGACAGTGTCTTTTTTCTGCAAGGATGAGGACTGTTCCCGTACCTGCTGTGCCCTCCTCTCATCAGTACACAGTAAAAATGATGGTCACAGCCTTGTTCTAAGCATGTGCTACATTATTAGGGGAATATGAATGCCTAAGCATTATTTTAACTTGCAAATGAGACAATATAAAATTCTGCAAAATTAATCAGTGAAGATGAAAAGGACAGAGAAGTCACCATGAAACTCAGTGTTACACACAAAAATACAGCCAACTGAAGAATACCACAAGTAGAAACCATTACAATTGTTTTACTACCTGTAGTGGTAATTTTTTACAGTAAAGACAGAGATCTCAAAGCCGTGTGCCCTCCCTGCTAAGGGTTTTTAAGTACGGAATCTTTTATCAGTTAAATATGGGGAACAGAACAAATGCTGCAGTAAGAGGAAACAGCGAAACAACAAACATTTGCTTTTAGCAAGACTCCATTTAAAACAGAACCTTTATTACTCAGAAGAACTTGGGACTCATTAATCACGTTCTGCCAACTTTGATGAAAATATTATCTAATAATTTCTTTGGGAAATGAACTGTAATCTACCAGGCATCACCGTACCTCGGAGCGAAAGCCTAAGCATGGCAGGAAGAACACAGTTCCTAAAACCCACAACTCCAGGCGGCAGAGTTATCGCAAAGCCTCAATCTTGTCAGCAGCTAAGGAGACTTTGTAATTACCACAAAGCAAACAAAGACAACTTTTAAGCCATAAAAGTTAACATGGCTATAAAAGTCAATATATTTACAAAGAGGAGAAGCAGAGAGAGATATAAAGGAAAGCCAAAGGTAGTATCTAACAAATTACACTTCAATTTTTATCCTGATGGTAATCAGTTACAATAACATTGGGATTATTTAAACCCCTAAACACTGCTGTCACTTCAAATTGCCCTGAAGCATTCAGATTATATTCAATAAAATATTTTCAATGTCTGAATATTTTCGTTTAAGCGTGCTGCTACTGTTGCAAGGTTAGAAAAAGCTGCTCTTTGCCTCCATATGCTTTATCTCACTACAGTCTACTATAACTCTGCATAACACTTTCCCAAATACACTGGCATTACATATTCCAAAAAGGGATGGAATTAATAAGAAAAAAAACTTTGTTTCCACTGTGTTGGGGAAAAAAAAGGAATTTATGAAAGACTTGTTTATCTAACCCAGCATGACCAAAACAATTCAACGTAAGTAAGCCACCAGAAATTAGAAGAAAAGATTAGAGTTGAATGTGAGCCGGCTACACTTATTTTAAGAGTATCTTTGAATGCATACAGATGTTTGAAAAATTGTGGATATACTTTGGTTTACTTACTGGTTTTAATTTTACTTGAGCAGTAAAGTATCAGAAGCTATTCATTTTGAATAGGCTAAAACAATAACATAAATTTTGATTCATTTCTCAAGCAGCTTTGAGCTTTGAAACTTAGTGGCTCAGTCGACAAGTCAGTTTGATGGGAAAAGGATACTGTTTGAGATATGGAAAGATACTCTGAGTGGCAGAGCAGAGTTTTTAATGTGCTGGTGAATTTCAGTGACATGAAGGAGGCTCAATGCCATTAGCAGACACAATTTCATTTTCTTATTTATCAAGGCATTTTCCTACTTTAGCTTTATTAGTAAGACTTGTGTTTATTTTATGCTTTACCTGCTTTCTTTTTTTAAATCATGCAAAACTAATTTATTTGTGGTTGACTCTTTTTTTTATTATTAATTGTGAGAGTAGAACAAAAGTTCCTATTGCATTGGTTTAATTTCATACTCATTTTGGTGGCACAGGAAACAGTGTATTGCCTGGGTGTGGAGAAAAACAACAGATTCTTTATCCTCTGTATTTGCTCATGCTTGTTTTGCTGCCTTTCCCCTGACTCATACATAGGCAGGTTGATGTTCTCCTTTTCTTTTTTTTTGGGAGGGTGTGTGTGGCTTAATAAAAACCCGGTTGACTCCAAAAATACCCACTGTCTTCAGCATGTTTTGATCCGGCCAAATACAAAACTAAGCACTGTAACTATTTTGCTGTGTTTTGTAAATGTCTTAGAAGTCTGAAACACTTCTTCCACTAATAATCTATTTTTAACATGTGTACTAAACAGTTGATTGCAAATCTTGATGTCCTGCTGAAAAAAAACAACTCTGCAACGTCCCAGGGCCAGGAAAAGCTGAAGCATGTCCCTTCTCATCAGACACCACCGTATCCTCGGGAGAGCGAGACACGGCAAACCCCAGCTGCAGAAATTCCTCAGGCAGCACTGAAACACCACAGCCCACCAACTGTGAGCCAGGAGACAGTACGATTTCCCTTATTCTAGTGTGTGAAAAGTCACTAGTCTATCATTTCCATCAGTTACCTTTTTATATCCATATAGACACACAATAAATAATATTGCTTGAATTAATTTTACGTATATTCTATACTTTTCAGAGACTGAGACTCTTCTTTCTCATTAGCTGCTAGGTCAGAAGATACGTAGAGAAAACTGGATAAGATAAGATTCTTTAGATTTGCGATTGTAAGACACAGGTGATTTAGGGTGTACTTTTGGTATTTTGTTCAAAAGAATAACCGAGGAACTCCAGATATGTACATTCACTTTAGGGAAGACTGGGAATGCTTTTTTGCTAGTTTTTCTAACAAAGCCATGAACAGAAACAGTCCCAAATTATGTATTTGATGACACTAAGTGAGAGTTTAGACTCCATAGGTGATACCAGAAGCATGGTATTACTGTCTGCTACACATACTTTTTTGTTAGACTAGTTGACTTTTCTGGGATTGTTTTGTTTAGAAATACAGAAAACCACTTTAATCTTCTCCTACCTTCTAGCAGAGAAATTCATGCTATCTTACAATTGTTGTCAGCAACTGAAACCTCTTGGCAAAAAGCTGTCTGTAGGACTTCTGTAGTTTAGACAGTCATTGCTCTGATAATTATGATTATAAGTCTTCGCTTTGCACAGCAATGTTTTATCCATTTTGCTGAAGAAGTAGACTCAAGGCAGCCCGACCCCACGCAGTAAAGGCATTTACTTTGTCCAAAAGGTTAATTACTTGAGAACTGAAGTTTATACAAGAATACAGGTGCCTACACAATAGTACTTAAATGTTTTCAGGAGGAGGACGATATGGCTCTGTCATAGCGAACACTGTATGTGCTAACATGTTGCTTCAGCAACTCTAATTAAGCAAACTTCAGTGTTTATCGATCTATATATTTCCAAATTAGCTTCCTGCTTACTTTACGGCTGTAGAATTAAAACAAGATTCCAGCTTATTGCAAGTGACCGCCACTGCTTTTAAAATAAAGATTTAATGCTAAATGAGGAGTTATGCAAATTACCATCCTCATTTTTAGTTGATTTTTTTGTTTTTAATCTAGCTTGTCCCTTAACCACACCAACTTCTTCCCTGTACATTTTAATTGATGATTCTATGTTCTAATTATCTTACTTCAATAGAGTCCAGGCTGGAGTCGCAATATCATTTCAGTATTTGTTTTTAATTAGGACAATTATTGGCAATTGACCTCCACTTAACAGCTTCTAAATTAAATATAGTTGTTGCTGTTGTTGGGCTTATTAGGCAAGACGTGGCGAGCCTTTTGTTGCCTCCCTTCACGCTCCAGCCCCACGCCCGTGCAGGACGGCTTGCTCTGCACTTGCTTCCTCCTCCCTGCGGAGCTGCAGCTGCAAGCTCCCCGGGAAAGGGCTTTAGCCCTTGTTAGGGAGATCTTTTCTCCGTTAAACTCTCCCTTGCAACCAATCGATTTGTCAGATCAGAGGCCCCTCTTTTGTGAGAGTCCCTCTGAACTGCCACTGACAGGGTTCGGCCGGGGTCAGCTGCCTCATAAATCAAAGGCAAAGACAACTTAAAGGAGAGGGCTAAGGATTAGCGCAGGCGGTATTATCTGCTAGTCGAGGGTGAATAGAAACGTGTTTGATATAATCTTCTTCCAGGTTTTTCTATGCCAACCCCCCCCCCAACTACTCTCCTCATGACATTTAGATTAATTAGAAAAGTTTGAAAAAAAAGAAAGACAAAAAATGGGCTTATAAACCATTTATATCTAAACGGCTGTAAGACTGGCAAGTGAAATCACAGTGGTCTTCAGCCGGCAAAAGCTTGGGCAAGATTAAAGGCTATCAACCTCTGCTGTAAGATATCAACACCGAGAGACCTAAAATTGTATTAAGGCCAGAAAGACAATCTGAACTGTATTGATACAGGGTTTGAATGCCTCATTTTCAACAAGCCAAATAACCCAAACATGGATAGTAAGACACAATTTAGGGGATACTAAACAATTCTACAATTGTAAACCCAAGTCTTATTGTGTTTAAGCCCTGTACTCTAGACACCTGAAATTTCAAACTCATCCTTATCAAAAACTTGAAAAGATTGAGCGTATTTTTCATATTGCCAGCGCTCTTTGAAAATAGTTGCTAATGTGAACCTGTGAATTCAACAGACGCACAGGAAAAAAACATTTTATCGACTGCCTAAAAGCACAGGACAGCAGGCGTAAATTAAGGCTTGACCTAAGGCTTATTCATATTGATAAAGTCACTCTATTAAGTTTGCTGGATTCTGACTAAAGTCACGTAAGAGCACAGAAGTCAGATTGCTCCATTTTCTTGCAGGTAGCTGACGTGGTGCCCTGTTCGTTTACAAGAACTATACCAGCCCTAGCAACCTGTCTCTGGAAGACAAGAAATTGCCCAGGTATTTTCCCCAAAACTTCACTTTAAAGGAAGTTCTCTACAGCAAGGCAAGTTCTGGAAACTTTGACCCACTGTGTTGTATTGCTGAGAGTCCTGCCACGCCATTCATTCTCAGGGCCCAGGTCAACATATCTGTGATGAGCCTTCCATGAAACAACAGGCTTCGTTATTTTCCCAGCCTCACATTATATTCTGTTTTCTAATATAGAAAAAGCTAGCAAAAAGGCAAGCTCCTGTACACCAGAGCAAAGCATATGTCAGGTCACAGAGCAGCAGGGGACTCCAAGAAGCTGCTGACCGATGGGCTTGTATGAATTGAGAAGCATGAAAGGGCAACGTCTTTAAGAACTGTTCACAGCCAGGGTTTACACAGAGGCAACTGCAAAGCCATTTCCATGTGGTTCACTGTCTACTGTGACCGAATGTAGTGTGTTCTGCTGAGTTGAGTCTCTTCTCATGGTCAGCTGGCATTTTCCTGTAGCTAACTGGGAAACCCAGCCCACTGGCCTGAAACTAAAATCAGTTAAAAGCAGCACGACAGGCTGCATCCGTCGCAGGAAAGCAACTTTTCACAATCCCTTCAGTGACAGAAAGCAAAGGCAGCAGTAATCCAAGGACAGTAAGGAAAGGGACATAAAATAGCTCAGATGCCAAATTATGTTGCTTGTTTGTAATACAGATACCCCAACACACTTCAGACTCCACTGTGGTGTAAATTGCAAAATGCAGAAGAAAGAAATCTCCACATATATGGAGATTTTAAAATTAAAACAAACAAGCAAAAGACCAAATACACATGAAAAATCTCAGACTGTGAAATTCTGTTATTTTGCCATCTATACTATAAATATAACATACATAATAACACACACATAAAAATAAATACAAGCATATTTTTAGCTAGCTACCTACCTACACATAAATAAAGCAGACTTCCTAGTAATTCTGGTAGAGAAAAAAAATGTATTTGATCAATCCTGATGCTGCTTATCATTTCTCCCCAATAATTACCACTAGAACACAACATAATCAATGGGCGGCCACTCATGAAGTTCATCTCCACCATAACATAAGAATGGCCACTTACTACGATTTGTTTACAACGGAAAACTGTTAATCACAGTAGCACGAGTTACATGGCACACAGCTGAGAACTGGAAAAAACTTATTTTATTTCACTGATGGAAGTGTTGGTTAGTAAAGCACACCTACCCTTCAGAATCAAGATGGACAAATATATAAAAAAGAGATATATATATAAAAAATATATATATATATGTGTATATAAAAGATGTGTGGTATCTTCGTAAAATTAACAAATTACCTAAACTCTGGCACAATCAACTTGAATCCAAAATCTTTCTTTTATAAGTGCTCAGCTCTAGTACAGCTAGAAACAGTGGGAGGTACGCAAGCACCTAAGTACACAGATTTAGATTACTTGACTGAAGTCCAGTTTTCTAGTTACATGACTCCAAACGTTTTCAATTTGTACGAAGTGAAACAAAAAAAGGAAAAGCAGGAACTCGGTCTCTCTGGCTGGAGCAGAATACAGCAACTCTGTACAAAATCTACTAAAGCTTTTCTAAGGAGGGGCTGGAGACTGTTTTATACGTTTGATATTCTGAGAACTAGTGGTACGGTACGCCATCACATACCACCTCATTCTGATCACCGAATATTTCTGTGTAAACAGAAGTACTTGGAAGGCCACCAAGCTCAGTGGTAAAAGCATTTCCAATGCATGCTTCTGCAGCAACGTGCATTTGCAGACAGGTCACAAGGAGGAAGGAGGAGGATAAATTCTACAATTTCATTATCTACTATTAATTTCCTGCAAAGAATTTTCAAAAAAAATACCTGTTCTTCTACTTTGAGGCATTGCTTTGACTGAATTTTTACACAATGAAAAAAAAAAAAAAAGGAAAAGAAAAAAGGAAAAAAAAAAGAAAAAAAAAAGAAAAAAAAAAAAGGAGAGGTCATTTGGTTCTTAAAATCATGAGAAAGCCTTTTTGGCCTAGTTTCAATAGGTAACAATTGACAAGAACCTTTATAGCCTTTATCCAGACTAATACATTAAAAAAGCTAGTCCTCTATTGCTCCTTCATGCCTCACAATTGAAAAGATTTTAGTAAACATATCCACCAAAAATGTACTACATTACATCCACCCTATGCAACAGGATGTAGGTGTACTTCAATCTACTGCAGATATAGCTATATATTGCAAGGTACTATTTTAACTATAGAAATGTCCCACTTGAAAGGAAAAGCAGGGAAAATGATGCTGTTACTCAGAGTTGAATGAAAACGCATCACTAAGATGTTTTATCAGCAGATGCTTTTGCATCTGTGGACGCTGCATTTTCACAATGCTTCTTCCTCTGAAGCTTAAGTGGGGAAACCATGCATTTGCTCAGCAAGCGATAAGATTGGAAAAGAATATTCAGAAAATTGAATGGCGGGTGTGTGTTGTTTTTTATCCTTTTGGTAAAGGAAGTTTTTATTGGTTGTTTTATCTGCTTCTACTTAAAAAGGGGTTCCCAACTGGATCTGATACTGACTTTTTATTTGTAGTGTTCTAACTCACAAAGAAGAGGAAATATTGGCCAGGAACTACAAATGACATAGTTTGTTTAAAAATCATACAACCCGAAGGAAGCAACTAACACACCGAACTACTTTTAACAGCTGGTAAATTTGTGCTATTCCACAGCAACATTCTCATTGGCAAAGTACTGAATATCCCTATTCAAACAGAATAGTTAAAGCATGTATTTACAGGCAAGCATATGAGTAGTTTGTTTCTTTTTAACTCAAATGTCATGAAAATAGAACAATTAAATGCTTAAAATCTAGTGCATGCAAAATCAGGGCACTTCTGAAAAGAAAATGTATCCATGACAAAATTAAAAAACCTTTTATTACTTGTGCCCCTCATCTGTAAAACCAAGGATTTCACAACAACAGGATTTCTGACTCTACTAAATTAATAACAAGCCCAAATCCCATTGTAAATGAAAAGAACAAATAAAACTGATCTCACCCATGCAAAGAACTAGAAAGTCCTGCTGAGATATAGTCTTGACTTTTGTTATAAATAGGAACTGTAAGGAATCCATCTCAAAAGATTTCTGGGATTACACTACGACCCATTAGTCAATTCTATGTAGCGGTACTGCAACATAAAATCACAGTAGTCTTTTCTCCTTACAATGAAATATATAGAATTTTGTAGCTCCTGGAAGAAAAACAAAAAAGCCCTCCTAGACCACCTGCTCCCCTTTTTCTTCCCTGAAAAACAAAGAAACAACCTCCCAAAAACCTCACTCATCATCAGGAAGCAAATTCCCTTCCAAGCCCTCCTGAATTTCTGAAGGAAACCTCCACTCTGAGATGCAGTAACCTTTTCGCTGGAAGGAATGAGTCATAAAGAGAGATTTCAATATCTGGTAACCAGCGGCTGCTCAGCACAAAGGAGAGTCCCCCCACAACACATACACACAAAATAGATGCTCAGTGCAACAGTGACCAGCATGTGACAGTGCATTCATTTTTCTATGCAAAATACTTAGATATAGGTGGTACAGCATGTAACTGATGCCAAAAGGAATTTGCTAAGTGTGAAAATTATTATTTCAAGACTTGATTCGAGAATTAACATAAGCACATGCTTAGGACCCACCAACAAAGAGCATCTGAGAAAGCAGCAGGGGGAAGCTTACTGAAGAAGGATGTAGATGTGTCTCTAAGACATTTACCATTGCATTATTTTGTCCTAGACTGTTTTTATAACACCATCACCACCACCATATCTGTGTCCTTTTCCAGCACATAGTAAACAATGATTAAATTTGCCACAAGTAGTATCATCTCTCCATCTCCACAATAAGTGGGGTTCATCTTTTTAGAGGGATGACCCTGGATCAACAGCAATAGAGAAGCAAACAATAATTAGACTCATTCTGAGCATACATTTCTTGTATAATCATGCCAAAGAACAAGAAAGTTATTCAACGATTTAGTCCACTGGCTGTTTCACAACTGCAGGAAAGGTAGAGAAATAAGTGCCCAATTCCTGTTGACTTTTAATGGAGGTTTAGTGCCTACTTCTACACGTCTTTGAAAAAGGTTTCTTCCAGATAATTTACCAAACAGTACTAAATCAATTCTGAAATTGGAAATAAATAGCAACAATCATTTCTCAAGCATTTAATAATATATTTGATGAATGATAATATAGCCATCTCTATAAACATCATACAATATAAAAATGGTCACTCAACATCATTAGTTTCAGGTCTGAATTCCAAAAATATTTGTATGCTTGTTTTTAAAAAGCTGGTTCCTTTCCAGTGCACAGTTCAGATTAAATGCCAGGGAAAATTAAAGACCTCAAAGACCTCGTGAACATACGAACAGTTGCACTGCCAGGCATAATTGTTTTCTGATGCATAGTTGGCTGCCATTTAGCACATGCCCTGGTGGAAAAGGTCACTATTTAAAAAAAGAAAAAAAAAAAATCTTCACATCTTCCGTTAAAGCAAGCAGCCTGTATGCTCGTCATAACAGCAACACAGCACAGTATTAATGTGTTATTTTCTGAAGCAAGTTGCCTTCAGTTTCACCATGCATAGTTGTTCTTAAAATGTGAAGATATTAATTAACCAGATCATGTGTGACAAAAAACAAATACTAGAATGAACAGTTGTAAGTTATTCCTGACCATTAATCAACCACATCCTTACTCAATTTCAGTAATAGTTGATCTAGTAAAAATGTCAATTTACCAATCATCATTCCATCACTTAATGTAGTCTCATTTTAAAGCACAGAAGAATAGGTAAGAACCTATTTCACTGGATAACCTTGAAAACTGGGGAGTTTAAATCGAGTGTAATTTAGTAACACAAGTGCCACATCATAAATTTCTCACAAGTTTGGGAACAGGTTATAGATTGCCTATAAAAGAAAAAGTGGGCATCGGCTCAAGCCTGTTGTCACCCAACTGTCTTGGACAAGTTGAGACTCAGCAATAAGCTACATACAACTATAGTGTTCAGACGCTCATATCACAGAAGGCTTTTAATGTAGAGACATATAAAATGTAAGGTTCATAGGAAAAAAGAAATCTTTACCAAGGGAAGGAAAGAAGGTTTTGACCTCAGCGAAGCAAGAATTTATTTACTAACCAGTTAAGTGGAAAAGATGACTCCTAGTAAAATAAAGCCACATTCACACATTTACAGAAGGGAAACAACCTGTACTCTAGGACAGAGAAAGTCACACCGTCTCATCTCTGTAAGGAGAGAATTTGAAGGACTCTGGAATGAAAAATTAATCTCGCTTTTGTCCAAGTCTGCCTGTAATTTTGTCAAGTACTTTGTTTCGTTTCAGTTAAGTGCTGGCCACTGTTTATTTGAAAAACTTGGGATGTTGGAGCCATCATTTAACAGAAGTGGGTTACTGTGTCTTTGCTGTTGCAGTGAAAGGATGCTCAAGCCACATGCACATATCCCTGTCCCAAAACTATTTTCCTGATCTTCCGGTAACCCTCCTGCTGGTGCCAATGCAACATAGCTTAGGAAGACATCTAATGTAAATGTAGAGATAATAAAGTGTCTGACGCAATTAGAAGTAGAGGAGACAATTTATGACACAAAGGGGAAAAAGGGACAACATGACTGGGACTGAAAACTGATGGGAACTGGAAAAGGGAAACTGGAAGGGAGACTTGTGGTTGGCAGAGGATAGTAATCATGTGGGCAAAGTGACCAAGACTGGCAACTGGCAGAAAAGGGAGAAGGTGGCAGGACAGATGAAAAGCCAGTACTAGAAGACACCACTGAAACCATCTTGCCAAAAAGCCTGGGTTAAGAAGCTGAGTCAAGATGGGAAAGAGATATAAGAAGAAAGAATGAACAACTAGAAAAACAGGGGTAAAAGATGTACAAAATGAAGAGCTGGGACAGAAAAGATACTAAGAAGGCTAGGACAGGAGACTGACTTTTGTATTTGAGAAGTACAATAACCTACTTTGTACTAGTATTTGCCTACCAGAGCAGTGTTTGCTACAACTTAGAGTTTAGCCCATATGACTGACACTTATCACTCCTTCTGTCAACAGATAACTGATTGACAATGTTTTTAACGTGTACCTTAAATAACCCCAAATTCCAGTACAATCTCAGGGTCAAGGGCATATATTTGTTCCCCTGGTACACAAGATATGCAATAAACTTTTGAGACTCTTCTAAAAAGTGAACATAAGAAATCTACTTATGAAACCTGTGTAAGAGAGCTTTGAGCTGCTACAATTCCTCTTTTGTTATTCTTCCCCTTCTCTTTATTTTCTGTGACCTTTTCTGAAGTCTTCCTAAATTCATTCTCACTCCACACTTCTGACACCACGTGACGTTCTTCAGTTTCCTTAATGACCAAACAGAGATGAGAAGAATAACAATGTGCTTAATGTTCAGCAGGAATTTATAACTACACCATCAAGTCAGTTGCGACCTTACAAATTTCCATCAGTAGCTCTCCAGGGCTAGCTCCAAAGTATAATAGCAAAAGAATTCATATTCAAATACGTTGTCTATTAAGTCATTTCCTTCAAATATTATTGCTACACTTGCTTGGCTATTATAGTTTACTGTTATTTAAGTAGTAAGTAAAAGACTATGAAGTTCAATAGTGATTCAAAAAGCAGAAGACAAAGTAGTAAAATTGCTATTTTGTGTGGATACAATTTAGTAACACCACAACCTTCAAACACTACATCACATTTGTATTATTTGGATATGGCATTTCTATACAACAGAGACTCTCAGTTACTTCACTCCAGTCAAAGCAGAACAGAGGTGAAGAGGACAAAGGCCTTCTCCCTCCTTTAAGTCCGAGTAGAAGACCCTGGGACAAAGCAGAGCAATCCTGGGTCCAGCAGAATCAGGAGACAGCCAAAGAACAGCTCATTTCAGCTGCAGTTACAGCACGGGGGTCCTCCTCATCCCTCTTTCCATTTCACCCAGACAGTTGCTCTAAATCAAGGACTCAGAAGTCACTTCCCAAACAGCAGCAATGCATTCATGGGTCCCATTCCCCTTCCCATTACAAATCCTGTAAGTACACTACTCTAAACATCAGCCATTGTGTGTATGATGCCTGACAGTTTCACTAGGTTTGTGAATTAAATCTAGCTACAAAACAAGAAAGTTGTGATTTATGGATAGATAAATATATTCTCAATAGTCTATTGCTGTAATGAAAATTGAGCAAGTTATTCTGCTTTAAAAACAAAAAAAAGAAAAGCAGGTACAGCAACACCAGGTCTCAGTTCAGCCTCTTCCTCCTTTAAATCTCTGAAATGATTTCACCTGGCCAAAAGCATAGCACACTGATCAGCAGTTCACCACTGTCACATTGCCTAATTGGTTTGTTTCTAACATCCCTCCTCCAGAGGAAGATGACCGCTTAGTTCAACCAATTTTAATGTTGTGTTATGTGCTGGAGGGACTGAACCCATTCTGTCCTTTGCCCTGGGTGACCCTGTGTCTGTGGCTCAACTTGAAACCTTTTTCCTTCTAAAGCTTTCAGGACATTTCTCTTCATTCGTTAAAATACGTTAGGCCTCTGTCCACGAGGGAGCAGTGGCTTTGCTTTTCGCAAAGTCGTCTTCAGCAAAACCTCTCCCTTCTCCATTGGCAGCTGTGGGTGTCTCCTCTCTGTGGGAAGTCCATCAGCCCCTCTCCCTTCCCAAACTGTGCATCAGTCTGGTGGGACACGCAGGCGCTGCCAAAAGCTGTGAGGCAACGGCAAAGGGACGCCACGCAATGTCCTCCTGCAACAGGGCAGCTGTGTAGGGCATTTCTACTCCTACACCTTGTACTTGTATTTTCAAAGTGTTTTATGGCGGCTGCTGCTGAAGAAATCCTGCAGTGAGTGATCTGCAATTAGGCACGGATAGTTAAACAAAGCTCATTTCATATCAGAGAAACTCCCCTGAGTCCGTCCTGGCAGACTAGAGATTATGAAATCAAAGACGCGCTCCGACAACGGTAGGCACATACCCTCATTTAAGGGCAGCGCACGACATGCAGTCACCGTGATGAAAATACATCACCGGGGTAACTGCCAGGCCCACTGCGGGAGTACCACTCGCCTGCCTGCCAGAGGAACCCACCATCTGCAGGTACCACTGACAGCCTCTGCCGGGCCAACCTGGCCTTCACGTGACAAGTATTCTGAGTTAGGGTTGGTGAAAGGGACCCCAGGAGCCTGCCAGCATCCTCTTGGACTTGAGACAACAGGATTCCTTGTGACTGTCACTAGGCTTTATTATTAACTAAGACTTATTAACAACTTCCCTTTATTCCATTGAGAAGAAAAGTATGTATTTTTGCCAACAGATACTGTTTTAAAACAATAAAGCGTACTCCAAACACCATACCGAATGATCCTCCCGAGTGGCTGCAGTGTTTCTTCTGCAGCCAAGACAGCCCAGGTAGCCCCGCTGCCTCACGTGGCCAGAGAAACCCAGAGGCGGACCTCCTTCTTGCTTCTCCTGTTGGCAACCGTGTCCTTCAGTAAGACAAGAGTGAGCACCCCTCTGCTCCCAGGGAAGCTGCTGCAGAGCAGCCCCGGCTCCCTCTCACAGAGCACGCAGGTCAGCATCCGATTTATCTGTTCTCTGTTCGGATGTCACGTTTCCCTAGGAAGGAGGGGACGTGGAGGAAGGAGACTGCTCCTTCCCTCAGGGGCAGCAAACCTCACTTGAGGGAGGAGAAGCCGCCTGACGACAGGACATGGCAGGACAAGGAAGAGACAGAATTCGTTGCAACCCAGAAAGCAGCAAACTCCTGTTTTCACTGACCTGGAACCAAATTGGGATGCAAGAACACAGCTGCAAGGACATCGCAAGTTGGGCAGAAGTTCTTCAGAGAAATTATCTGTTTTACCTTGAAACTTTGTTTTCTTTGTATTCAACCTCCCTCCCCACCCACCTTCCCAACCCCAAACAATTTTTTATTTTAAACTTAGCTTTTTGAATTTAAGTTCTTTCTGATCCTTTTGGGGAGCTCGTTATTGAAAGTTTAGGCCTTCACATCTCAAACGTCTGTCTAGGTCAGAGTCCTTTTTCCTGTTTCTCCTTAGATGGTTTTTAACAGGAGGGAGAGTTTCCCTTGATACTATTATTCAACTACAACTTAAACTGGAATATCTGTTCCTCGTATTCTGCAATAACATTAGGTGCATACGCCTTGCCGATTCCAGATAACTTCTATCACGATTTTGTTAAGAATATACATAAGAAAAAGTTGATTCCCTGTTATTAGGCAAAACGACACCCATCTTCCCCATTTG
This sequence comes from Calonectris borealis, assembly GCF_964195595.1. NCBI lineage: Eukaryota > Metazoa > Chordata > Aves > Procellariiformes > Procellariidae > Calonectris > Calonectris borealis. Next base: position 100,706,199 of record NC_134312.1, read on the forward strand.
CTGTGTTCTTTGGATGCACTGTTTGTCATGGTAATGTACTCCTGCTTTGTGCATTTTTCCCTTCCTGTTCCAAGTCATCCTGATACAATAACATCAAGTTTACAAATCCCTTCTATCATAATAACCCATGATTACACAATCATTTTAGTAACATGACAGGAAAAAAAACAACAACAAAGCCTTTTTCTTACCAATCTGTAGAGTCTAAAATGTTGCAATATAAACAAATGACAAATTTTGGGAAGGGCTGTCTTTGCTGGGTGACATTACCCTCATTTAGTGCTGGGGAACCTCTCTGTGGCATCCCATCAATTTTCTGTCACTATACCATTATTCCACTATAATAGAACACCCTCATTCATATACCCTGGTTTTAGAAGAAAAAATGCACTCTACTGTCCATAAGGCTCACCTGGCAAAAAATTTACTATGAACACAAACATTCCTCCTCAAAATAAGACTGTTCTGAATCCTGTCTATGAATTCAGTATGGAAGTAAAAAGACAATTCTAACAAATGTCCTTTTTCATGACAGACATAATTTAGAATTGTTATCAATATTAAGAGACTTGATATTTCATCGATGGTCTTTAATTAGGGTTTTTAAACTGCAGTATTATTATATAAAAACATTTTATGGGAGATAATCAGGTAATAAATATGTCATCCCTTCCATTATTTCATCTTTACAGAAGAGTAGCTTGATGATTTTAGCAAATGGGTTTTGTTGGGAAACTCTTGTGCCTGTAAATTTGTTGCTGAAGAAAACCCAAGCAGAAAAATTGATTTCTACATTCCATAGAACAAGAGAAAAGCTTTCTACAGCAACTATTGCTGTTCTAGGTTAGCCTCTTGCAGACGTTACTTTTAAGTGTGTGCCAACAATTTAAAGACGGAGTTTGCTACTCACACTGTGTGACTTCCTTCCACTGAGGATTCATGAGAAGAGAGATGGGAGATCAGAGAAGAGGAGTCACACAATGCCTAGGAGACAGGTAACAGTTTTCTCATCAGTAAGGTAGTGCATGGATTTTTTTTCCCTACCGTTACAGCAATCTAGTCATAAAGTAGCACTGAAGAAACTAAAAAGGCCACGCTACTTCAAAAGTTTCCTTGCAATGCAGGTGCAGCGCAATTTTGCAGTAACAGCAGAGCAGGTGTAAGGTGTGAGGTGGTTTAGTGGGGTGCAGGGGGAAGGCTGAAGGGGAAAGGATGGGAGTGATGTTGAGAACAGGGGTTTCCTCATTATCCAAAGTCTTCGCTACTCCCATGGACCACAGCAGCCATCCCCAGTCCAAACCTCCCCTCCAGGATCCAGTACCGTTATCTCTACCTCCTCCACACCTTCCAAATTCCCCTTGCTTGGTTTTAGAAAAATATACTGATAAATCTGGCAAAAGTGATCATCTAATTGAGTTTTGACGCTTTGAATGATGCTGACTTAATAGTATCAGAGATGTCCAGCTACATAATCTTAGTCAAGAACCCGAAGGGAAAAAAGTTTCCAGGAGATTTTAGCATCAAATAACTCAGAATAGATTTTGGTGTTTGGCCGAAATCCCAAAATTACAAAGAAGTATCTGGAACCATGGCTTTAAATTTTTCCAGAAAGTTTTCATTTGAAGTATCACATTTGGCCTATTTCTAACATAAGTGACCAGGTTTATATTAAGCCATTACTTTTTCCCTGCGGTGTCCAAAAGGGCTAATCTCTGGTCTCATTTCACCTCAAGCAGTCTGCAGAGTCATTGGTGAAAAGATAATAAGATGGCAGATTGCAGTTAGAAAAACCTAGGTCATTTTAGTCCTTCCTTAGGTCCTGCCAAAATATTAGTGAATATTCACTAATTCAAGCTCAGAAAAGCATCTTTTTTAAACACTCGAGACTTTTTAATTTCCACTGTCCCACCTTAAAACCTAGCTTTCTCACCAGGTTTTGTTGTATTTCTCATGTTATTAGCGGTTTCCATCGATAAATATCATCTACCTTGCACATTTTAATTTAGCTTCAACACACCTTTGAGGGAAGTAAGCTTTATTACTCTTACAATGCAAGTAAGAAAACTGAAACACAACCAACAATTTGGCTGTTTCCTCCACAGTACTCGAGTCCTTGGGCTGTGCCAAGCAGATTGGCACACTGATTCGCTACCTACTGGCACTGAGAACTGCGTATCATTTTCAAAGAGAGCACAAAAAGCATGTTTCCACTCCCACCATTCTTCTAAAAGTTCTTCTAACTCTTCCAAACCAGATGGCAGGACAGCATTTAGGTACAAACCTCCTCAAGGGGAGAGGAAAAAGAAAACCCAGGAAGTAGCATATTAATTTTTGTGTTTACTTTGAAGAAATTTGAATTTAGGCAAGTGTGACTGAAGCAGCCACGCACATGTCACATTATCACCTAACTTCTTCCACAAAGTCTGTTTTTACAGTTATTTTTTATACCTTTGAGCTGCAGAGTTTTACAGTGTACTTGACTTCATGGCACTGCAAACAAATTGAGTTTCAGCACCTTGAAAGTGAAGTGGTGTTGATCCAATGATGTATTACTCAAAACGTGTAGCCTGCTGAGGGAATCAACAGGGAACCTGTACTTTTTAAATTAGTTTTTTTCAGCTTATATAGATTGACAGTAGCAAAGTTCACTGGCCTTATCACTGGTGGTACGCTCAGTGTACTTTACTAACAAATTGAATGTTATTTTCAGAATCAGTGCTACGGTGGCAGGCTGAGCCTGAGGCATCCGGTCACCTTCTCCTGTGCCCTACATTCATTCCCTCCTTTAATTAACTACAGAGATTTGGTAACACTATAGATTTGGTTTTTTGTTTTATGCATTTCCATCAATAATATGCATTAACAAAATGACCCCTTAGGAAATAAACAGAAATGAACTGATAAACAAATACAATGCAAAACCAAATACATTAAAATAGTCTGAACTTTTTATAATTAAGGAAGCATGCAGGCCATTCCATTCAGTCCCTTCATAACTCTCAATGACAATTACTGACCGTCACTTAAATTTTGAATTATCAATGTCAAAGCATCCCAAGTGTTGGATGCTCTTTACTTCATGTAAGCTGACAGTCATTCAATATCCAAATCCATTAGAAAGATTTGGAAATCACCGACTGCTCAAGAAATGCACTCAACAAAAGAACAATCACATCCCTCCCATCTGGAAAGTAGTGGACTCTTGTGCCTTTGAAAAGCGTCCATCGAGGCCCAAGAGTGAGAGACTGCAGTTAGACACCTCCTGCTTTTTTTTTTAAGCGAGAGCTGAAGTACTTCCGGTCAATACACCAAGAAGGAGCACATTTCCAGCGAGCACACTTCTAAACCACTAAATTCTCTGCCACAGGATGCTACGGAGACAAAAAGCATAAATGGCCTCAGAAAGATCTACATTAACCCACGTACGCTGTGTCCATGGCTGCCCATTCATGTGACCATCTGAAGGCAACAGTCAGCTCCAGTTCATCGCTGACTTACAGGACAAGCACCACTATTTGTGCACCAAGTCCTTATTCTCCCATCCTGCACACAAACCCTAGACCTCAGATCTAACCAAGCGTGGAGTCTGAAATGCTGTTGTGGTAATATTTACGTAAATACACAGGGCATTGGGCGTATTTTAAAAACATATGCTTTATCTAAGATGCTGGAAGAAACATTTTAACTTGGATATAAGGGTAGAGAGAAAGGTGGGCTGGGTAGTCACAGTCATTCATTTTGGCCTTGAAATTCGTCTTTTCTTGTTCAGCCTCATCCCTCTGAGACCAGCAGAAGGTTGGGGCTATCTTCATTTCCATAACAAGCTAACACCTACAGCTGAGTATTAAAAGAGTATTTATGAAAAAAAAATGCTTCCGAGCATATTCCAGTTGTTACAAAGATTGAGAGTTTTCCACAATACAGACAACAAGTTGTAGGGAATTTAATTTTAATTCTTCCTTGACCTTTTTTTTTTCCCTTTTCCATCTTCCATGGTAGACCATGGGCTAGAACAGGGTGAGGGCAAGGTGTTTTTTTGACACAGATGGTTTATCTTGCTCTCATGCATAGACCAAGTGGGTCATCACATCAGAAGATCATACCAGAATTTTTTCCCAGACTGAAATGGGTATAGGTGGGGTGGTTTTGTGGTTTTGTTTTGTTTTCCTGCTTTCTCAGTAACCCAAGGCACAGCTATCCTACAAGGTTTCTCTGGGTTTCTCTTACTCGTTAGACCCCTAGTGGAATATTGGTAGGTTTGCCTTTTTATCTTAAGACACTCAGGAGATTAATCTTCCAAAATCCAAAATAAGTTGTTTGGATTTTTACAGTATATCTGTTACAAATTGAATAACCTACAGTTTGGAGAAAATAAGATTAAAAGATCTAATGTATTCTTGGACCTCAAATGTAATCAAAAGATTACCGAAATGCCTCTCCTATCTCTTTCACTGGATGCAAATCAAAGAGTTTTGTCTAGTCTTCTGCTGCAAGACATTCCTTGGTGAAATACAGTCTCCAGCTCTTCTTTTTAAAAAGCTGCAATGCCACTGTGGGGGGAGGGGGGGGGGAATCAAGAAAGATGGAACTTAATTTAAATGTAAACAATGGAAGTACATATATTATACGTATAATAAGAATGAAACCCTATTTGTAAAACCCAAATCCAGCTTGTCAGATCAAGACAGAGTTGCTTTTTCAACCACTCTGTCTCCCAGACAGAATCACAGGGTGGCAGGAGGAAACGTTTCTCCCAGTGTGACTACAGAACTAATGAATTATCTGTTCCAAGTCCTTGTTTTTTACATTATTTATACTCAATACACTATATTTGTAAGGATGATTAGTGCACCATCTGCCTGGGCCACAATCAGGCATAAAGGAGACAACCTCCTGATTAAAATCTCATTTCTTTTAAGTAGAGAGTAGGAAACCGCTGTTCTTTCTGGACATGCAGACCTCCAGTCTCCTAATTAATCTACATCAGTCACTAGATATAGATAGCCTGGCCAGACATAAAGTTATTTAAATGCATCACTAAGATAAAACATTATACAACCAAGCTGCAAACACTCAGTTCTGTATCCTCTACAACACTATACTGGAAATACAGTCTCTCATTAGGGCACAGTGTCAGAATTAATCACAAGCTCTGAAGTAAGTTTCTAATTTCTATCATCACAAGACTATGACTAATACTGAAATTCATCCAGATAAATGTAGATGTCTGCATCGGAGCTAGCCACCCCAGCTTCTTCTGCAGTTCGGAAAGGATCTCGTCAGCAGAGAGTCAACAGCATCTCAGGTGCAATTTGTCAAATCTTAACATCTAAAAAGGACACGAATGAGTTGCAGCCTAAACAGGACTACTCGTTTCCAGAGAATAAAAAGGAACTAAGAGTGATCAGTCCAGAAGTAAGCATACACACTTTTGATATCTAAGTTAGATGAGATGAATTTTGAGATCCTTGCTTACATTACAGTTGCAAAGGGCTGATGTAATAGAGATTCCACAATTTCTATTAAATCTATAATGAACAACATTGCTAAAAAAAAAAAAAAAAAAGGTCCAGCAAATTTATTTTAATTCACAGTTTTCTATCATCATTACTAACCACGTATACTTATATTTACCCATTCTACTACTTTGTATCCTCATTTTTGCACTGCTCCAACATTTACAAATATTTTTTTTTCTCCTTCCCTCAACCACACACGGTTGTCCCCTTCTTGTGACATTTGTGAACGCTTTATGTGACAAGCACCATTTAATTCAGCTGGGCCCAGTGCCATTTAATTCAGCTGAGCCCACTGCCATCATTTAGCCAAATAGTACAACTACTACCCAGTTGTTTTAATCTGTTTTCTCAAATCAGTCCCTGCCGGTCTCTGCTGAGAATTTCTTCCAACCTGTCAATGTTCTCACCACTACAGTAGTGAGGAAATGTCTGCAGCATCCAAACTCAGCTTGCACCAGGTGGTCTTTATAGCTCTCTCAAGAAATCATCTGCTATATACAACCTTTTTTTTCCCCCATGTGAAATGTGGCTGGTGTGTCTAAGACTGAGCCGACTATTTGCTGCTTTTACAATAATGGAGTGTGCCGTAGCAATCACACCTACACTTATGTGCCATCTGGACAAGTGCTGTCAATGAAAAATAAATTGCAGATGAGATGCCATTACTTTTTAAATAACTATTTTCAGTTCACATTAAGGGCAAGGGTCTTACTAAACTCCAAATGCACACTCAGTCCTGCAGTTGTTAAACAAACTGATATTTAAATGAAAAAATACCATGACTTAAACTTGAAGAGCATCAGAAAAATGTTCTTGGGGTAGAACTTGGCTGAAATAAATAATAACAACATCACTCCAAAGTTTGCTCAAGCTGGAACTCACGGTTGCTCCTTCTGTTTTTCAGATGCCTGAATTAGAATCACCATGCCAAAAACATCTGGCTACCCCAGTATCAGAATATTTGATGCAACAGCCCTTAAAACACACACATACACATGCTCATCACCATCTTTACTTTTGCAGTACAAATTAAGGGCAATCTTTGTCAACAACTCACATGTGAACCACTTTGAGATCTTCTGTCCTGAAAAAGGACCCATCTGTCCCTACTGTATTCATAAACTAGTAAAAATGGAAAAACACTGTATATACCCACATAATAAATAAAAACAGTCTTTAGGTGAAATGTAGAAATAATGTATTTCCTTAGAGAATTCCAAAGCATTTGACAAATGTTGATTAAATCCCAGAGTCTCCCTGTGGGTAAGCTTTATCTGCAGAATATTTTACAAACTGATAATCCAAGGCATAAACTAAGGTAAATCACTCAGGGGCAAATCCAGACAATTTAGGAATCCGGGTGCTGAGGCTTATCTACTATTGTAAACCTCCTTCAGCTGTCAACAAGAGAAAGCCTAATAAATTCATAGACTCATAGACTAATTTATGTTGGAAGGGACCTCTAGATGTCACCTGGACCAACCCCTTGCTCAAAACAGGGCAAACTTAGATCAGGCTGCTCAGGGTCTCCTCCAGGCAAGTTTTGAATATCATTGAGAACAGAGACTCCACAAGCTCTCTGGTCAACCTGTTCCAGTGTTTGACTGTTCTGATGGTGACTTTTTTTTCTTTGTATCTGACTGGAATTGTCCTTTTTGTAAATCATGCCTCTTTTCCTTCTACTGTGCATCATCAAAAAAGATTGTCTTTTCTATATCCTCCATTCAGGTAGATGTAGACAGCCACAAAATCTCCCCTCCGTTTTCTCTTCTGAAGACTGAACAAACCCAGCTCCCTCAGCCTCTCCTCATGCATCATCCACTCCAGCACCATGACCATGTTTCTTGCCCACCAACGGACTTACTGTAGGATGTCAATGTCTGTCTTGTATTGGGGAGCCAAAACAGGACACAGGACTGAACCTGTTGGTCTTGCAAATACAGCCCAGGATGCAGTTGGCCTTCTCCATCACAAGGACACACTGAGTCAGCCTGTTCAACCTCTTCTGCATGAGATTTCCATCAGCCCATTTTTCCAGACTTTTGAGATCCTTCTGAATAGCAGCCCTGTTCTCCAGTGTATTCACCGCTCCTCCGAATTTGGTACCATGTACAACATTGCTGAAGGTGCACTTTGTCCCACCATCCATCTTGTTAGGTTAAACATTTTAGCTCCAACATTGACTCCTGACAAGAAGACATTTGTAACCAGTCACTTAGATATACTATGCATTGCTGATCATCCCCTCTCTCACTAACAGGAAATCTGGCTGAGCTTTGGCTCTCCAAATTCAATCTCTCCCTACCTGGGCAATGTCTCAAAGCTGAGGGTTGAAATCCTGCTGTTCAGCTTGCTCATTTTTTCATTATCACAAATTGCACCACCTAATGTTTGCTGTAGCCCAGGCTGTCAGCAACCTTCACATCCCTAACCAGTCCTTCTGTATTTATGATTAGCAGATACAACAGAGTGCCTTCAATCTTCAACTTGTTAAATCACCTTTGTGAAAAAATAGTCCTCAATCTCTTGAGAAGGATTTAAGGCCCTTCTCACTAGATTAAGAAGCTTGTTGGCAAAGATGCTCTTGCCTTACTTTGTCAGACGGATCCTGCCTCTGCAGCAGCCTTCATTACTCAGGGGGTCCCTTAGTTACAGAAGCCAAAGCTCTGACTGTAACACCAGCTGCAGAACCAGGTGTTCACCCACAGGATGCATACGCTTCTACCTAAGCCCTTCCCCCTCTCTGGGCCAACTGCAGAAAACACAACCCCATCTCCTCCACCTTCACCCAGAGCCCTGCACAAACAGCTAGTACTTTCAAGGTCTCCCTTGACGGTATCATTGTGCTCAGCAGCAAGGGGTAAGAATTTGAGGGCGAGACTATTGTGAGAGAGAGATCCATTATTTGAATGTAATATTTGGTACAAAATCCTGTACTTTTCAATACAACATGAAATAGAAACTCAAACATATATATGTGTGTGTGCGCGCATAAATTTAATTTTAAATTCTTTTTGAATTTTAGCTGCATGTCTTTTAGCATCAGAAATACAGTGTCGATTTTTTTAGAAATACCAGCTTCATTCTAATTCTTAAATTATTTGGTGTGAGAAATAGCTCCCAGAGGTTTCTTAGTCTGTCCTGGTCAGATTGGCTCAAGGATGGTATAGCCAAAGGTTTTACTGCTACTTGATGAAAGCACATAGTGCGTTATCACTGTGCCTACCTTAGTTATACTAAGAAACATTGAGTTCCTCTTTTGTCTGTCACTGTCCATATCTTATTAGTCACCCATGCAACAAGTTCTTGACTAACATACAGAGGATAGACACATAACTGAGTTGAAAACTGAGCATAAGAACGGCTACATTCATCATTACAGAGCTCTAGACAGTAACAACCTACAGTAATTGCACAGTTGACACAAGAATTCAGTGGATGTTAACAAATTTTTGTCTATGAGGGACACTTTTCCAAGAATCTTCAGATTACTTTTACCTAGAGTTGAAGAGTTATGAAAGTGTTAGCCATATTTCCTAAGTCCAATTACACACATTCAAATCCTCTGGTTGCCTCTGGATATTACTAAATTTCAAGCACTCAAAACATGAAGAGGATTTTATATCAACATTTTATATACTAACATGACTGTTCTGGGGCCTGACTTCTTTTAACTGCTATTGATATTTTTCCCATCTCTCATTCTTCCTATCAGCTGTAATATCTACTTACTGTTTGTTAAAGTCTCGTTCCAGTAGAGGTCTAGAGCTCCTCGGCTACCAAGGGAAAATATATGTATTTCTTCCCACAGTGAACCTTGTTCTTCTCTCAGAGATTATTTTGCTACAAGAAAAATACCGTCTGGCACTGTGTTTTTGTTATACACTTTATTGCTACTCACTCATTAAGTTCTCATTAAAAGAATTTTAAACATTAATATTTTCTAGAAAAATACACCATTGACATTATTGCAAATTATAACAGCTTTTAATGTTGGCACTCAGGAGAATGTCTGAAACCATCAGGTTAAATTATACAACAACATAACATTTATAAAACAATAACATAAAAGCCTTCACTTCCCCCCCCCCCCCCCCCGCCTCAAGTATTAGGACATACAGCTCTAGTTAACATGCACGCTGGCACTCAGAAACCAAGGAGGAAGTGGGAGCATGAATAAAGAAAGAGAAAATGCCTGTTTTGTGGGGGAAGAATGAAATTCTATACTTGGTTTCATTTTTAACTCAACACAATAACCACTCTGATGAAAGAACCATACTTTGAATTTACAGTAGAACAAAACACGAAATGGCTTGAAGTGCTGTGTTGATTTTCTTTTTCTCTCCTGGAAATTCAGTGTTTTATTATTTCCAAAGCTGTGCAGCAGAATAGCAATGTGCAGCACAGGGTATCACGATGGCTGCTTAGTACATTATTAACTACAGAAGGAATTGCCCATGGAATTGTGCCTCATTTGGAATAATGATTTAAAAAGAAATCATGACTACATCAACTGAAAGATTTAGTGCATTAAGTATCTTTCTGGTAGGCTTGCAGGCACATTTGGCAGAGATTTGTGGTCTAATGCAGACAGAAATCTGTATCATAATTCAGAATATGTTTTATTTAATTGCTGACCTGCTGTAAAACCTTTGACATGTCAATTAATGTCCATGCCTGTTCTCTTTTCATCCTTTGCTAGTTAAGAACATAAAGGAATAAATGCTTCCTACAGAGGAAGGACCTAAAACAATGAGATGGACCCTATCTTAATTGAAATCTGTATGCTCTATTATAATAAAAATCAGCAATATGGTTATCATCATTATCGTTGGATAGTTATCATTAGAGCTAATCAGAACAACTTTAATAGAACTAGTCTAAAGGAAAAACAAGGTCTATTTCCAAATCTACTCTGTTTTGTAATAAAATTGGAAACGGTACTCACAGTGTCAAGCTTCCAAGTTTGATGTGTCAGAACAAACACTTCTTTCTTATTTATAAATTACCCTTTATAAAAGGTAAATACGGTAAAAATAATTCTGATCGATGCTTAAGAAAATTATTGTAGAATTTGCCTTTTTGAAGAATATTTTTCAACTTCTAGTTTCCTAGTTGAAAGAAGTCAAGCTCTCAAAATCTTGAAAACTTACATAAAAGTTGCCATCCTTTATGTATCTTTAGCTACACTGTTGGCCAGATCAACATTTTCCACCATTGGTTACATCCCTGTATCTGCAAAGAAGTCATTTCTTATTCCACTTTTGAGAAATACTGTAGCACCTTATAATGCAGTAAGAGATTTCTTGGAGCTCAGTGCTAGCCACATTATATAAACATACAACGTTATGCAGCAGTTGTGTGAGAGAGAAAACTGCAGACCTTGCTTTTCTTATTTCTTATATATTTGTTATTCTGAGTTGTGTCTTGCTGAAGTCTCATCCCTACAGCCCTCAGTGAGAAACATCTTGATTACACAAAAGCTCAGTGGAGTCTCAGCTGTAAAGTAAAAGGAAAAAGGAGGGAAAAATCACAGAAATGGATGTTCAAGGGCATGGTCACGCAGGGGTCTCACTCTCACCAGAAGCTCGGATTTGAGACGATCAATCAAAGCCCCATGAGAAAACTCTTACATGGTTGATACTTTGCAGGGCTGTTGCTACAGCATGCTGCTGGGGACTTATCCAGAGAAACCCCACCTCCCAGAGGCACAGCGCGAGAGCCCGGGCAAAGCAGCAGCGCCATTCCTGTCACTGAGGCCAAAACACGTTTTCTTCCTTCTTCCTTCTCAAATGAGCAGGCACTACGAAGGCAGAGGAAAGAGAAACCCGCTCCTGCCATCCAAGTAACAATAATCAAGGAATCTCAAGGCCCTTTTCAGACGCAGGTGATACAGCAGGGACCACCTGCTTGGCTGCATGACGCAGTCAGTGCTCTCTTTGCAGTACAAAAGGAGAGGCAGGTTACCTGACAGCTTACCTGTTTGTGGCCTCTGGCCAGGACTGTAACCCACGCAGGTACAGTAGCACCCTGTCTCAGATGAAGCAGAGAAAGTGGTGTAGAAGGAGCAAGGGAATGCCATTTGCATTATTCTCTCGCATCATAACACAGTTTAACCTTTAGATAGAACTTTTCTAATCTTCCAAGGGCTGTAACAACATTAACTACTCAAATACAATAACCTTTACATTTGGCTGCCCGCAGCTAGCTACCATGGTAAACATGATGTAATAGCTCTGCACTGATAGCCTCAGCTGTGCTCCGTACAGGAACTATTGCCGCCAAAACAGTTCTGAGTCCATTGCTTTCCTCGTGGGGCTGATCCACATTTGCTCTAAGTGAGTAAAAAAAGTAACGAACTTCAATGAGTGGAACAGGAAAGACAACAGCAGAGGTTCACTAAAGAAATGTGACTGCATGAGCTTTTCTTCTTTCCTTGTATATCTTGTGATGCTACAATGACCATTGCCTTTAAATGTGCCATTTGTTGGCATAAAAAATTGCTTACTACTTGTGGTATGTTACTTTTCCAAAGGGAAAGGGTAATTCGTCAAATACTAAAGTATCTGAATAGACCCAACTAATGCATGAAATAGTCAATGCTCAGTAGAAGATAGAAAGTGCAAGTCTTATACACTTCTTTCAGGTCCAACTGATAATTGTAACATTTGCTGATCTCCATATATCCTTCTAACAACCAATTATTTTTCCTTACAAGTTTATCTCCAAAGTTGAGACACACATATGTATACCCATCTATCTATATGTATTTTTACATATGCATTTTATCTACATATAGTCCCTCTCAGGAAAGGAAGAAGTCAAATATTTTAACAAATCAGTAAGCTACAGTATAAATTCCATGCTTCATATCACATTGAATACATAAACAAGATGAAAAAACTTGACCCTGAACTGAAGTTAAGAATACTTCTATTACCTTATCTAGTGTTTTTTTTTTTAATATACACAAAAAATACCAGATCTGTAACTTGTTCTTCCTGTTCACAAAGCTACTTGTGTTAGGCTCCTTTCTAGAAACTAGGATATTTAAAATATTTACTCCTCCTGGCTCTGAATTATGAGGATGTTGTGGAGAGATATTTTCTGTTTAGAAAAGACAGTTTCTTCCAAATGTCACCAATAAATTTATGATTGCTATATGTTTTGTATCAGAAAGAGAGAACATAGTAGTTTCATAAGAAGATCTAAAGAAATCAGACTGAAATTTGAGCCTTAACTTTATTTAGAGTAATGACAATTTAAGCAAAGGAAAAAAAGCAGACAATACACAAACCAGACAACCGTAATTTGCATAACTGTGGAACAGCATCAAAGAAATTTTATTTAAAAAAGAATTACACATTCACTCAGCATTGCACTTAGAATCTCGGGTAGAACTGGAAATAAAACTCAAGATTCATGAGCCCTTAACTACGGCTTTAATTGTAAAACTAAACTCTCTTACAAAACGGGAGTGGGAGAGAACAGAAGAGAAGGGAAAGAAGTTAACTATTCTCTGCTGAAGACTGATGACTGTCTAATTTCAGGCTGTGCATCTAATATACAGAAAATATTTTTACCTGTCAGTTTCTGCATTAATCTGGATGGACTTGGACTTGCAATACGTACACAAATGGGGTATTGTTTAAGTGTTACTCTTCCAAAACCCTTCCAAAACTTACCCTTCCAAAACCATTAGATTTTCTCACATAACATGATGAAAAAGCAACATCAAAAACTTATTATTGCTTATTATTTTGTCTTCTACTACATTTTGAGTTTTTATTTGTACTATATGAGCTATTAAACCCCAAGTATTAGATGTGTTTCAATGATTACGATATACCAGTGAGAACATGTTTTCATAGCTGAGGGCTTCAAAGTTTAATAAATATTTCTAAAGCACTTTGAGTTGTTTTATGAAATACTACTGAAGTCGAATAAAATATCATCTTATTAATAAACTGCCTCTCCTGGATAGATGCATCAGCTCCCAGGAGAAAGAAAAACAGCAGTCACTAACTAATAATAACAGAGAAAAAGTTAAACTCAAGCAGATGTTTGCAGTTTTGGGCAGCACCAAACATAAAATTTTGTTTCGCTTATCTGTTTCCATTCCCACTTCCAACTTGAATCTCCGCTCACACTGAGATGGTGCAACATAACATTTGAGATGCCAGACAGCTTGTCCCTATTATTCTTAGAATTTAGTGGACACGATTTATGTGCCGTAGAAGAAAAGGACAAACCATTCCTCCACTATATCTTTCAAAAAATAACACTGATCTGACCTACTAGGACATTTCTCACATGCCGGTGTTCTGTGGAGAAGAACCTTTAGCACATTTGGGGCAGAACCATCTTTCCATTTCATGTACAGACTGCCTAGAACATCAATTTTGGTTGGGACGTCCCATCATATGACAGGACAAAGAAGTTTTAACATAAGCATTGTCCTAATACTTTTTTAAAAAATATAGCATTAGAAGTATTGATGATGGAGGTTATAAAGTAGAAGAGTAGTATGCAGAAAATAATTTCTCACACCATTGTCAGCTAAAAATTCCATCACCCTTTGTGAATATAAGCTATTGCTAAATGCAGCATACAGGTGATGCTTTAATTAGGTTATGGACACATAAATCTGGAAAGAAAATTAAAAACCCTCTATACACTTCAGTTACTTGGAGAAGCCGAAGGGAGGAGGGAGAAGAACACTGAACTGAAACAATTCCCCCCAACCTCCCTTAACAAGAGAGATTTGTTCTTCAACTGGTTTAATCAAAATGTCCTATCATTTCCCTGAAGAATTCTCTCTTGCTGCTTCAGCAGAATTTCCATTCTTCCTTTGCCCTTCAACGTGATGCTGTCTCACAAGAGACTGTGGCCACTTCTATACTTTATCACCATCAAAATCCTTGGAAGGTCTATTTCTCAGACATTTGAAGGTTTTCCTGTCTGCTAAATTAGAAAGTGATTCAGCACTATAATTCTCAAATATATTTTAAGCTCACTGAAATCACAGACCCCAAACAAGTAGCTCCTTCTCCAGAGACTAAGGCCCTATTGAATTAAATAAAACTTACCAGGTAAGTAAGGATTTGCAAGATTGAGCCCTTTTCAAGAAACTTCTGGAACTTTAACATACAGATAAATACTAACAAAACAGACATTAAAGTCAACCTACTACATTTAAAAAAAAAAATCAACAAAAGTATAATCATCAAGACAACATACAAAGGCAGCAAATAGTTTCCATCTGAGTGGAACTACTACAGTAAAGGATAAGATGAAAGAAGTTTACATAAGCTGTGAATGGGTGCTCCAAGATTTTTATTCAACATTACTATATATTGATGAATATCTGTCATAAATACCAAATTTGCAACTCATTTTCCCAATTATCCATGTGAAATCTTGTATAAACTTGCAGTACAACTAATACTTTACCTATTTCATCTAAACAACACCGAGAGAATTCAGATTTAACTCGTGTATTACAGGGTATATTAAAAAAAGTTCAAAAAGAATTAAGTACTTGTTATTTATCTGCAAGGAAAAAAAAAGTTCTAACAAGAGACAGTTTTGAATGCTGGAGGGGCAAAGATGACTGAAGGGAATAAGAAAGAGGTTACCAGCGGCTCAGCTGGTAACCATTTAACACCCAACCCAGACAGATGTGTTTGTCACTTCCTCCTGCGAAGACAAAATACAACTGCCACGCTCTAAGCGAGAGTCCACATTCACCCTTGCCCCTCTCCCTCTCCCACCCAAATTAATCCACCCGGGAGGCCCTGCAAAGGAGTCAGAGAGGGGAAGGTAGAGACTTCAGTGAGCTCCTCCCAAGCTACCATTCATCGAGCATCCTGTGGTAACAAACGCGAATCCAGACACATTTCACAGCCAGCTGAGAGAATTATCCTATGTAAATGTTCCCTTGCCTTTTCATTTTTCCTGCTCCCCCTCTAGCCAAGACCGCTACTGGAGCATCACCTGTGCTCACCTGAGAACCACAGTACGAATCTGGGTTTGGTTCCTGGTTCTTTAGTTAAAAAAGAAGCTAAAAAGCTCACAACTGTACTGAAGTTTAGGAAGGAGATTAGAAATGCCTATCAAAGCCTGGTTTAACTAGATTTCCCTCCAAATAAATATTGCCCTTCAATGAACAGAAAGGGCATCATTCACACCAGTGCTTAGATAAAAACACAAACTCTTCCTCTGTGCAGACCAGAAGTGGCTTTGCCCTGATGAAGTTCTGCTAGCAAGTCAAAGGCTGATTTCATTTCTTCATTATATTCAACCACATACCCATTTCAAATGGTTTGTATTCATAGCTATATCATTCTTGGAGACTGTATTTTATGCAGATATCTTAGTTTTAAATTTACAAATCTATTACAACTGCAGACAGTCTCCAAAATCAGGCAGCATGAAAATTCAGAAACACAGAACACAGATTAAAGATAACAGAACTTTTAAAACTCGTTTTCTGGGCCCTGGTGGTTTTAGCAATAGTAAAACATACACATATCTTCAAGGGAATAGGTATCAAAAAATAACTTTTACACTGTATGGCAACTGCCTACTTCAAAACCGCGTCCCTGACTTCTCTCTAACGCTGTTAAAGGTATGGCCGGCTTCTTAAGCAAGGCCATGGATTAGGCAAGGCATTACTTATTTAACACTAACTGGGAATCAGATGTGGTGGTCAAGGATGCACATACAAGGAATACTGATGTCCTCAGTGAATCTGTATTCCAGGTTGTAATCCAGAGCCTGTAATGGCAGGCATAAAAGTTTCTATAAATTTGCCAGAAAATTTCCAACAGAATTTTGTGGCCAAAAACATGGTTTCAAATTAAAGAAAAATAAAGACTTTTGAAATAATGATGAGGTTATATACATTTCATTGTAAAAACCCGAAGTAAATATTTCAAACGAAAAACATAGCAAGTGTTAACACCTTTTATTAAAGAGACTTGAATCTCACTTTCACTGTTCTTTCTGAACTTTTGTTTAATTCCCTGTGAATAGCAATAAAGAAAAAATACTTGCATCAGCTATGGATCACAGACTTTTTTTTTTCAGATGGGGAAGCACTGGAAATGCCAAAGCTCTCTGGATGAGTTCAGTTGAAACAAATTACAAGAGTTCACCTATTCCCATCAAGAACAGAGCTTTGGAAGGGATGCCTTTAAATTCTGCCTGCTCCTGAAGAACCACACTGGGGCTACAAGAGGGCAAACAGCCTGGTTCTAGTTGAAGAACAACAGTCCCACTGAAAGAAACTTCAACCTCTTTAACTCACGCTATATCTTTTGAAAGGATTTTTTTTCCCCTTTTAAGTCGAACATTTTCCCCCTTCAAGTCCTTCCTCTAACAAATCAAAAACACTGACTTCTTAAATGACACCTACCAATCACGTATTACAGAGATACTGATCGTGCAAAGAAATGACAAGGTTCTTCCTGCTACTATATTTTGGTCAAAAATTGCAGGGAGGAATATTCCAATGATTATAACTGTTCTATTAGCATCTCTGAGAATACCCATTTTTCATATTGCTGATGTTCTGAAATACAGCAGGTACTTGAGGCTGCAAATGTTCCTCTCTAAGATGCAAAAGGTCCATAAAATCTGTTTGTAAATAACAAGGAAGAAATGGACCATTAAGAAATGTATCGGTGTGGAAGGACTGCAGCGCTGTGCAGAGCCCCCATTCTGGCAGGGCTCCCTCTTTCCCTTCCAGCCCTCTTTTCCCCAGACGCCTTGGGGCTCCCAGCACCACCAGGATCTGCCATCCAGCTCCACCGGCCACATGGATCAGGAACCATCGGGAGCACACTTATGCCAGAAGCCTCCCCTGCCGTAAAGGCAAACCCTGTCATGAGGTTGGGGAGGAAAGATTAGCAAGATCCTGACCCCTTGACTCCTTATGCACCACTGGCTGCTGATCTGATCACAGCACCTCTTCACTTACTATCAAGCAGCATTAATACTGATTCTTAACACAGCTTTTTTTAAGTGTAGGTAGTCTGGTCCATAATTACTGTACCTTTTGGACATGGCCTTACCTAATTCAGAGTGTAAGCCTATTATTCCGTATTCCTCACACTAAAATGTTATGCCCTGAATTTGTGTGAGATAAAGAACTCATTGTAACTCATTTTAACTGTATGAATTTCTTTAAACAGAAAGTACAGCGGAAAAACTCCAGTGTAATATAGTTTCATATCAGTATCTGACAGTTCTACATTAAAGAATATTGCAATATTTAGATGTTCAGTCTTTGCAGCTATTCAATAAAAGGTAATGATAGGCATGACAATTGTATCATTTTTACTGCAGTATTAATATTTACTGCTCTAGCTCTAGGATCTTACATGAATATATTGTGTAAGAGTAAAAAAAAATAGTTCAGTCTTTGCAGCTATTCAATAAAAGGTAATGATAGGCATGACAATTGTATCATTTTTACTGCAGTATTAATATTTACTGCTCTAGCTCTAGGATCTTACATGAATATATTGTGTAAGAGTAAAAAAAAATAGTTGTAGCAGGATATTAGACCTGGACGTAGGGTCTTTTTTTCTCCCTCCCTGTGCAGTCCTTCACTGTGGCACTACAGCAGTAAAACGCAGCTCTTACTGGTGTGTTTGTTCATTTACATATCAGGCAAATTCCACAGGATTAATACGCAACTCACAGTGGACTATATGCCTCATTTTGGATTCTTCACAGGAATGGTAAATTTATGTATATTAAAAGTATCTTAGAACTTTTATTTCTTATTCTCTATTTCCTTAGTTTAGGATATTCCAACACACAATAAAACTCTGAAAAATAATATAATTATATCCATTC
Organism: Calonectris borealis; assembly: GCF_964195595.1. Lineage (NCBI taxonomy): Eukaryota > Metazoa > Chordata > Aves > Procellariiformes > Procellariidae > Calonectris > Calonectris borealis. Next base: position 100,724,585 of record NC_134312.1, read on the forward strand.
TGCAGCTATACCAAGATCTGAAAGAGAAACACTCAGGAGGATGAGTTATAACATACTGATGCAGAGTTAATCACAGAAGGTTCCTACATTTTCCAATGTCCAATTGGAAATTAAACATTAGCAGGCTACTACGTAACATTAGAAGCTGCACATCTGGACAATTAACCACAAAAACAGAATGGTGGAGAAACTTAAAATACTTAAAAATTTTATAAACGTTACATTATATTGTTATATAATTATATATTATTTTTAAGCAATGTAAATATTCTATTCTTTTCATTCAAAAATTAAGGCTCCTGCTAAAACTTGGATATTGTTAGTACCGCATCAATGAGCAAATATAATCTACCTTCATAAAATGGAAGTGTGTCTTTATGTTGCACAGTAGTGCAAGTAAACATGTTTTCCTGCATTTCAAGCTTTTTTTTTGTTTTTGTTTTCACAGGGAGAGCCAAGGAGAATCTCCATCCTTTATTGGATGCGGGGGGGGAACATTGCCACCAAGGATGAGGAAAAGACTGAGGTACTTAATGCCTTCTTTGCCTCAGTCTTTAACAGTCAGAGCAGTTATCCTCAGGGTACTCAGGCCCCTCAGCTGGAAGACAGGGACGACGAGCAGGATAAACCCCCCATAATTCAAGAGGATGAAGTTAACGACCTGTTACGCCACCTGGACGCTCACAAGTCTATGGGGCCGGGTGAGATCCACCCGAGGGTACTGAGGGAGCTGGCGGAGGAGCTTGCCGAGCTGCTTTCCATCATTCACCAGCAGTCCTGGTTAACAGAGGAGGTCCCGGACAACTGGAGGCTTGCCAATGTGACGCCCATCTACAAGAAGGGCCAGAAGGAGGATCCAGGAAACTACAGGCCTGTCAGCCTGACCTCTGTGCCGGGGAAGATTATGGAGTGGTTCGTTTTGAGGGCGCTCACAAGCCATGTCCAGGACAACCAGGGGATCAGGCCCAGCCAGCACGGGTTCATGGAAGGCAGGTCCTGCTTGACCAACCTGATCTCCTTCTATGACAAGGTGACCCGTCTAGTGGATGTGGGAAAGGCTGTGGATGTGGTCTACCTGGACTTCAGTAAAGCCTTTGACACTGTCTCCCACAGCCCTCTCCTAGAGAAGCTGGCTGTTCATGGTTTAGAGAGGTGTCCTCTTCGCTGGGTAAAAAACTGGCTGGACGGCCGAGCCCAGAGAGTTGTGGTAAATGGAGTTAAATCCAGCTGGCGGCCGGTCACGAGCGGTGTCCCCCAGGGCTCAGTTTTGGGGACAGTCCTGTTCAATATCTTTATCAATGATCTGGATAAGGGGATCGAGTGCTCCCTCAGTAAGTTTGCAGACGACACCAAGTTGGGCAGGAGTGTTGATCTGCTCGAGGGTAGGAAGGCTCTGCAGAGGGACCTGGACAGGCTGGATCGATGGGCCGAGGCCAATTATATGAGGTTTAACAAGGCCAAGTGCCGGGTCCTGCACGTCGGCCACAACAACCCCAGGCAACGCTACAGGCTTGGGGAAGAGTGGCTGGAAAGCTGCCCAGAGGAAAAGGACCTGGGGGTGCTGATTGACAGCCAGCTGAACATGAGCTGGCAGGGTGCCCAGGCAGCCAAGAAGGCCAACAGCATCCTGGCCCATATCAGAAATAGTGTGGCCAGCAGGACTAGGGAGGTGACTGTGCCCCTGTACTCGGCACTGATGAGGCCCCTCACTACAAGAAGGACATGGAGGTGCTGGAGCACGTCCAGAGAAGGGCAACGGAGCTGGTGAAGGGTCTGGAGAACAAGTCTTATGAGGAGCAGCTGAGGGAACTAGGACTCTTTAGTCTGGAGAAGAGGAGGCTCACTCTCTACAACTACCTGAAAGTCTCTTCTCCCAAGTAACTAGAGATAGGAAATGGCCTCAAGTTGTGCCAAGGGAGGTTTAGCTGCGACATTAGGAAAAATTTCTTTACTGGAAGAGTGCTCAAGCCTTGGAACAGGCTGCCCAGGGAAGTGGTTGAGTCACCATCCCTGGAAGTATTTAAAAGACGTGTAGATGAGGCGCTTAGGGACATGGTTTAGTGGGCATGGTGGTGTTGGGTTGACGGTGGGACTCGATGATCTTAAGAGGTCTTTTCCAACCTTAATGATTTTATGATTCTATTCTATCTGCCTCTGACCACCTGACCTGCTGCAATGTGACTGACCCATAGCACATCAAGCTGCACTGGTTCTGCTGCCCACAGACCTTCCTACGTTATTTGAGAAACAGAAACCAAAACTTTGGCTTACACTTGCAAGATGAAGAATGCACATGTTTTTCAGAGCACCAGAGGCCAAAGAGACCCTGTTCTCGGCATTTGTCACAGGCTAAAAAGCAAAAGCTAGGGTACCTAGTACAGCCTCACACACACACACGGTACCCAGCTGTCCTCCAACCCGCACACAGCCAAGACAGCTGTGCTGAGGCAGTGCAGCCAGTGGGGCAGCCTCTCCCAAGCCTCATTTGTAGCATGCCTTGCCCAAAACAACAGTAATGGTGAAAGGCCTTTAGCTTTCCTTGCCACTTCAATAAGTGGTTTTCGTTGATTTTTGGGTTTTATTGTTGGTTTTTTTTTTAATTATTATTATTTTTATTTTACATGATGTGTTGACCGTTATGCAAAATCTTGTTGGAGTATTCTTACTTCAGCACCTAGTGCCATTGCTTAGTAATGCCCTCTCCTCCAGCTTGCTGGAAAAAAGGATAAGAGAGTCTTACTCCTTAAATGCAATGAGTAGCATTTAACTTTTTTCTTCCTATCCCACAGACTGACAATTTGGAGAAGTAGTATCACCCAGTACTTGAGAGCTTCACTACCTGCACAGCTGAACGAGACCTTCATATTAAGGCTGGCTAATGCCCTACCAGTGCGAATATAGCTGGCATAGAGCTGGTCGAGTAAACTTTTGGGGAGATGTCTTTTCTATGAAAAAGAGACTGTCAACCTTATGGTGGCACTTGTAACTTCTCAGTCCCAACAGTACATACATACAGCAAAACTGGAAGAAACACGGAGAGAGAAAGACAGTGTAGACTATCGCCCCAGCTCTTTGAATACTTATTTTAGAGATTGTGGGGAAAAAAAATAATGTTAAATACATTAGAGTGTTAAAGCAATAATTTACTGTACCCCTGAATTGTACACTTAAGACATTCCTACTGCAGGTAGGCAGCAATTTTACTTGCTGCCAAAGTATATTTTTCTGTAAATGATTCTTGTAAACGTGCAAAGCTCTTTCAAGTTGACTGTACTTATCTAAATTGTCTTCACTTAAGTCATAAGAAGGAAGGAAGGAGTAGCCTTGAAAAGAACTGCAATCAGTAAACTTCTAATGGTAAAATTTCTGAAAGCAGCTGTTAATCAGAGGAAAAGGAGATAAGAAATCCCATTATCTGATGCCAATATTTTGTCCTATCATCATCATCATCATCATCATCATCATTATTATTATTATTATTATTATTATTATTATTATTATTATTATTATTATTATTATTATTATTTAGTAACACCTGGAGAAGTTTTCATTATTTCCCCAGATGAGACTACTCTGCTAGCAGATGAGACAAGATGCCACAGAGTACAACAGTTCCTCAGTTTCTCTTGACTTCAATTCTTCCTTTCTAACACTGGAATCTCCACCAGGCTGGCATTGGTAGGGATAATATTACCTTTAAGGGTTGCTGTTCCTGCTTTCTAAAGAACCTGCGTTTTTGAAGCTATAATTTAGTTCATTTACCACTAGTAATAACAGTACCTGATCACATTTACAAACCTTATATGAAAATGATGACATTTATTCCTGTAATTAATGGTGAACTTGGAACAGTAGACTTAAGCATTTGCAGAAGCAAAATCATTTTCAAATAAATGGGCCAGATGATAGGCTATAAAAAAAAAAAGCAGCAAAGACAACTCCAAAGATATACAAATATACAAGTATTTGTACCGAGTTAACGCATCTGAGTCCTAGCCACACCCATGATCCTGATCCCCTCGCTCTTATCCCACCTACACTTTTGGTACTTCTGTACCTTGGCTAGATCATGCAACAGTTTCTCCCTTCGTTCAGTACCTTTTTTGATGCTTCCTCACCAGTTTTACTTTCACAAGGCCAAAAATGAATTCATTTTCCCTTGTAAACCAGATTGCTTTTGTTGCTGCCACAGCCACTGATTTTTTTTTTCTTTAAACATCACTTGTGTTGATAACACTGCTGCCACCTTTGACTCTTCCCTCTTCTCTGCCCCTCTCACCCAGTATTCCTCAAATCCTGATGATGATTTTTTTGCACCATCTCAAAGGGTACATTTCCATTACAAATACGAATGTCACTTGTAGTTCCAACAAAGCCCATCTAGCTTTAAATTAGCCAATATCCTTGATATCATCTTTGTGTAAGTAAAAATGCATACACAGAACCTGCCCTCATACTATAACTGCTCCAATAGGCATTCACACCAGGACACGAAACATTCAAAATTTCTCACTGGTCATACCATGTTGTCTTTGGAAAGAACCATCTAAGCCATGTAAAATTGTAGGTTGTGGTAAATTTCCATACTTTCTTTTTTGTTAACTATTTGCAAGTCCCAGGAAGGAAAGTGACAATGCAAAATATGCAGTAAGTTGGGTTTTTGGTTTTGGTTTTGGTTTTGGTTTTTTTTAAAATGTGAATAGACAGTGAGGGAATTACATTTTTATTGTATTCAACCTTGCCAAAAGTGAGCAAATGTTATCTAATGCAGATGGAAAAGCATTTTCTTCTGTGTAAAGTGCTGGGTTACTATCCACTTGGGACAACACCAGACTGTATGGAAGTGTGGAGGCATATTCCCAGAACTTAAGTGGTCTTCACCATTTTAGTTTTAGTCTCTCGCAGTGTAATTACTGAGTAACTAACCTCATCTCATATCTGCAACATTAATGACAAAGATCTCACAAGCTCAACAGACCATGTGCCAAACAGATATGGAAATAGATTCCCACTCTTTGTATCTTACTCAATGCATCTTTCCTATGCTTGAAGTCCCTGGGCTTATGTAAAAACAAAACCCCTTGTTTTTCAGCAAATGAGATTGCATACATAAACGTGTTGTACAAGAGCTACTGGCTGTAATACTCTGGGTTTTCTCCTTCTGTCTTATAAACAGCTGCAAACAGAGGGAAATAAATTCTCTTTCTTTCTTCTAAGAGCTTTTTTCGCCTGTGTACAACAGATGTTGTTTCCACAAATTAGTTTATAATTTCTTTCATAACTCAGTCAGAACAACCCTTCAATTCATAGTCAGGGAATAGATTTAGTGCTGCACATAATTCTTGTAATTATGTAACAAAACTGCACTTTGCTAGGTGAAAACCTTGGCTATCAATCATTCAGTTTAGTGTATGGGCAACTTAATCTTCTGTTACACCAGCTGTGCACGGCCCAGCCACACACACTAAGGATTCGTTAGATTCCCACAGTAGGAAGTGTGAATGATTACTGTGATAGGTAATAGGTAGGCAGACAGCAAGTGGGCCAGCTACAGAGTGTTGAACTGCAATATATGAAGTAATTAGGAACGCCACGCACAGCAACTCCTCCCCCCCCATACCAACTTACAAACTGAGCAGTATTTAAATGTTTTCCAGTCATCAAAATGCAGTTAGCAACAATAAAGCAAATAAAGTTCCTCCCCTAAAAAAAAAAATCCAAAACTTTGCTGGTCTGAAATAGAAGATTAAATAATAGAACTGCTTGCTTGGCTCAGGTAAGCAGCTTGGAGACCTGGTGGATCCTGAGTTTTGAAGTTCAGCATGAAAACTGCAAAAGTCACATGATAAAATAAAAATTGGCAGACAGTGCGCAGGCAATATGGCCAGTTACACTGTTCAGGATACTGTTCGTGCAGTTGGAACACTAGGAACAAAATTATTTTAAATAGCTTTTTTTTTTTAAGAATATGATTTACTTGTTAAATTAAAATCAATTTTCACTTTTATTTAAAAGGAGTTACATTATCAGCCACTAAAGCTGAAGCTGCTGACATATTACCAGCTACAGAATACACAGCACATTGAAGTTTCTCCAGGAGGTCACATACAGGTGCCCAAAGGCAAGTGAAACTCCAAGAGTTACTGAATGGATTTGAAAGAAACTGATTAGCCACCCCTGCTTCCCCCGTGAAACAGGCTTACTGCATGCCTTTAGTAATCCATCTGGAATCATTATGCAGTCTCAGGGTACATGTAATGTATCTTTCATACAAAAATGCTGCAGAGATAAATGGATTAGAAATTCTGAGAGAACATGTATTTCAGAGGAAGTAGTGCAATAAAGTCAATCATAACATGTTAGGGTTGTCCCTCCCTTCCCTGTCTTTTTTTTTTATTAATGGGGAATGAGGTGACAAAGTGGTTTGTCCAAGTTCTGAAATAGCTGGATTCTCACACACATCTGAGTGTGTGGAATTTTTTTCTTTTTTTTTTTTTTCCTTTCCCCCCTCCTTTTTATAAAATACACTTCCCCACATTCTTTCTATTTCTTCACTCCAGAGGGAGGTGATCCTTCCCCTCTACCCAGATACTGATGAGACACACCTGGAGTGCTGTGTCCAGTCCTGGACTCCACAGTACAAGAGAGACATGGGCACACTGGAGCAAGTCCAGTGCAGGGCCACAGAGATGATGCAGGGTCTGGAGCACATGTTGTACGAGGAGAGGCCGAGAGAGCTGGGACTGCCCAGCCTGGAGAAGAACAGGCTCAGGAGATCTTATCTACGTGTACAAACACTGCAGAGGGAATGAAGGAGGAGCCAGACTTGCCTCAGTAGTGCCCAATGACAGGAGAAGAGGCAATGGGCACAAATTAAAACCCAGGAAATTCCATCTGAACGCAAGAAAACACATTTTTACTGTGAGGGTGGCCAAACACTAAAACAGGATGCCCGGAGTGGTTGCAGAGCCTCCATCCTTGGAGACTGGACAGAGTCCTGGGCAACCTGCTTGAGCAGGGGGGGTGGACTAGACAATTCTGTGATTCTTTGCTTTGAGAAAAAAGAAGCAAGGAAAGATGATGATCCACTCCCACAAGTCAAATCCTATATTGTAAAAAAAAAAAAAGTCCTTTGGCTCATCTCCGGTCTCAAATATGACACTGAAATAACACAACTGAATAAAGCTCTTCTCTTCAAACTCCCACTTGATACAACAGAGGCAAGAAAGTCAGGAAAAAGCTGTCTATTTTTGGTAACATCAAACCCCATGCATGGCCCAATCTTAAACTGCATCTAGACTATCTGGATATAACTTCCTCTAAGTTATTGAACTAACCAGTAAGCACTGAAACAAAATCTTCAAGTAGAATCCAAAGAATTAAACCTAATTAATGGTTACTGGAGGAAAATGGACACATGAGTTAAGCTCAGTAATTTAAATGACAGAAAGCCCAAATGCTTAGTGAACATCCTTATATTTTCAGTTTTGCAAGAAACAGGTTACAGTTAGCTTGGACTGAGACTAAGCTTGTCGAAGCAGGTTCTGATCCACACACTTGACCTTCCCCATATTAGATAATTTATGTTTGAGTATTGTCAACTCTTACTCAGCAGAAGACAACTTTTCTAACAATTCTTACATAATCTGTACATTAAAAGACTATTATTCTGGCTTTTGGCTATTTTTTCTTTCTACTGGTGAACTACCTTCTCTTTTACAACTCTGTCCATTACACATACAAAAAATATCAGAAAAGCAAATTACATGAAACCTGCATTTCACGGTATTGCCCTGAAGTCATAAAGGGTGAACTGACAGTGACTTCAATAAGACTGCTGTCGGTATTTTTCCCATCAAACTGATTCACTAAATATTATGCTAACATTATGTCAAAGACCCCACAAGATTAAAAGGAAAAAAAGCCCTGCCCATTGTCATACTGCAGTTCTTCCACACACCCAGCACGTATGACTCATTCTTTATGCATCAGTATACTTCACAGCAAAAAAACTGCTCACTCTCTGGTGTGAGTGAAGGGGTATCTCAGTGAACACTAATTCTCACCAACATAAGACAGATGATGTTTCCCTGGTCTTTCAAAACACAAGAGGAGGATGCCGCATCTAACTAGGCAGGGAAGCCCGTTGAAGAATCCACATGACAGGTAGCATGGAAGGCATCAGAAACAGCAAGATGTCCTCATATCCTCACTAACCCACAGCCACAACCTATGGTCATGAGTAGGTTCTTGTTACATTGACCTGAAAAGGCAAGACTATTTCACAAATATCAGAAAGATGGAATAAAAAAACATGGAGATGGAGAAACTTTAAGATGTGTAGGGAAAGTAAAAAGCCTGTTCCTGCGAATGACATTGAAAACCAGGCATAATTTGAATGCAGTATGTGGCTTAGCAACACCAGATTCAAACAGCAATCTCAGAAGTACCACGAGAAACTGCAATTTATCTTTATTGACAAGATAAAGAATCATCAAGGAGAGATCAGAGGTGACAACCCATTCTTCTAAAGTTTAGCCTAGTCATCCAGATATCAGTACTTAAAATGTAAGACAAGATTTCAATTTTGGTAGTTAGACTTACTTGTTTTGCCATTAAAAAACAAAAGCATGAAAAATGAATTTACTGGGGAAATTCTCTGCTGCTGCTGCTCAGGCATTTCAGGATTTTTCAACTCCCACACACGGAAGGCAATGTTCCCCCTCGCTCCCCTCATATACTACACAACTTACTGTTACTCCTTTTTTTCCTACATAAAAGTCAGTCATAAGGAGGAAGGTCAGGAATTAAGGAAAAAAAAAACATGAAAACAAGTTATACATGAAAACTACACTGTGCTGATGTGTGCACTTTGATCATACAGGTTTGACTTCTGTATTTTGAAAACTGGAGGAACACAAGGATTTAAGTTAAGGTCCAGGAGCAAGAGATGACTTTGCACAGCAAAAGGCATTTCATTCCAGCCACTGAACGAGGTGCTAAGCGGCAGTCATTCATGTCTCCTCAGTCAAAGGCCCTCCATGACTTACTACTTAGAAAAAGAATCCCCCATGAAATGAGTTATACTGAAGTCAGCCGGACCCCATTTCAGTGCTTACAGTCAGAATGAAATTTAGTTCACTGTTTGTTTCTGCATTAACTTTTTTTTTTAAATTAATTTTACTGACTATCTATATTTATGGATTTCCAGAAGTTCCATTACACATGATTGTTTACAAAAAAAACCCACACACAACAACTTGAGAAATAGGGCACAATCTGAAAAATAAATCTTTTTGTTTTCAGAATAGCTCTCACAATGCCCAAAACATTCAGTATCTGATAGCAATGTAATGAATAAAATCCATGTTTTGAATTATTGTTGACATACTAGGAGACTTTCAAGAAAAAGTTTCTTGAAAAGTAGTGTTTTGAACTGATAAATTTATTGCCCTTATTCTTAATGCCCTCATTACTTACAAAAAGTTAAAAATTGAAATGCATTGTACAGAATAACTACAGCTGGAATGATTACAATTAACTTCAACAGAAGCATAAAAAAAGGCTGCATCAAGAACCACTGTTTCAAAAGGGGAAACTTGGATAAAGGTAGAGAAACTATACTAAGCGGGCTAAGAACTTCAGAGCACAGAGGAAACTCTGAATTTCATTATGACAAAAAGGTGCAAGTACAGCCTGGAATGGGTGTCCCAAGCAAGTACTCCTCCACTTGTGAAATGGAATACTAATGGAATACTTGGATATGCAGAGGTCTTATAAAGCAACAGAGAAAAGGACTTACCAAAGAATATTATGTCTTAAAGATGAAGGAAAGTACAAATAGAGCAAGAATTGCACATAGTCGGACTGAGTTAGACTCTGCATTAAAAATGAAGCCAAAAAATTATTCAGCCATAAAAAATGGTAAGTAAACATGCACAATGATGAAGCAGCATTAATTAAAGATAACATATGGAAGCTATACAATAAAATGCTCCGTAACACATTCAATACAGCAGATGATATTGAACATGAAGGAAAAAGTGGAATGGGGGCAGGTGGGAAGAAGTATAGAAATAAGTAATTCCAAAACTGATGTGCAAGCAAAACTTTAAAACACAACACACTGACCAGACAACTCCAAAACCACAAATTTGAACACAAGAGCACATAAAATTGTAGACCAAAGATTAGTTTCTAATACATTTAGTGAAACACGGCATCATCCCAAAATAACACTAACATTGCAAGAAAGCAGGTAGGAGCAAGGAAAGGAGTGTGAGTCAGGCTGGCAATCTGATTTTAAGCAGCCCAAAAAGCTTTAAAAACAAGTTTTGAAGAAGAAAAACATGGGGCGGGGGAAGAGGTAAAAATAGGGCAATACATTAACAGTTTTTCAGACAAAACCTCTGCAGTCCAGACTATAACCTTACATTTTTCTTTGGAAAAAAATGTTTTCTAAGAAAAGGTTCATCATTGAAATGTAGATTATATATATTAGTACAAGATTCTTAAAGTGAATAGCAAATTAGTTCAAGGAGGAACAACATGCTCCTTTGAAGATTCATAATGCTGGAAGCCACCTAGTGAAGTTCCTGAAGTACTTGATGTTATTTAGTATATTCACGAATCACCTAGTCACACGGGACAAGAGCTGCAATGAAATTTCTTGGAAAACAAAATTGGGAGGAACACTCAAAGGAAAGGACTAGAATTTTAAACATGAAAGTGATGAAGATTGGAATAATAAAGAATTAGATTTTAAAGTATTAAATCATGCAAAGGTATTTACAAGGTTACTTAGAGACTGAAAACATGCATTTCTGTTATAAAATCAGAGCTGGAGAAAAGTTCGTGTTTTACTCAAGAGCAAGGTTACTCCACAGAATAAACACACTATGTCTGCGAAAAGGCCAATGGCATCATAGGATGCATAATTTAAATAACTTCCAGAACAGATAAGGAAATTATTCCCACTATGGGATGTATTGATGTGAACAGTTTTCATACAAGCTCTCAATTCCAGTCACCTATGTAGAAAGAGGATTTACTCAAATGGGAAGAGAGAAAATGGAGGCCGCACCTCGAATACTGTGTTCAGTTTTGGGCCCCTCACTACAAGAAGGACATGGAGGTGTTGGAGCGTGTCCAGAGAAGGGCAACGAAGCTGGTGAACGGCCTGGAGTCTTGTGAGGAGCGGCTGAGGAAACTGGGGTTGTTTAGTCTGGAGAAGAGGAGGCTGAGGGGAGACCATATCGCGCTCTACAACTACCTGAAAGGAGGTTGTAGCGAGGTGGGTGTTGGTCTCTTCTGCCAAGTAACTAGCGATAAGACGAAGGAAATGGCCTCAAGTTGTGCCAAGGGAGATTTAGCTTGGACATTAGGAAAAATTTCTTTACTGGAAGAGTGGTCAAGCCTTGGAACAGGCTGCCCAGTGAAGTAGTAGAGTTACCATCCCTGGAAGTATTTAAAAGACGTGTAGATGAGGCGCTTAGGGACATGGTTTAGTGGGCATGGTGGTGTTGTGTTTATGGTTGGACTCAATGATCTTAGAGGTCTTTTCCAACCTTAATGATTCTACGATTCTATGAAAATAAGATCTATCAGAACTGCAAGAATACAAGTCCACTTTACAAGTCCACAGAAGATGAATACTTGTTTTCAAAATTAAGGTTGAAATATTGTGTTTAGATATCAATGATAAATGAATTAAATACCACTGGGGACAGCGAAAAGGATTCCTGGATGTACGGTTGTGTTGACATAAGAATAAATGGGTTTAAATTTACACCGGATGTTTAAGCTGGCAATTAGATGACTGTTTCTAATCGTTATCATACTGAATTCCTGAGCAACAAAAAGAGTGAGACTCATTTTAAGGTAGAATGTAGTAATGATTCTGTGATATAATAAAAAGTATTATAAAGCAAAACAGTGCCTGGATGCTATGCCTCAACAGGTACTTCCATCTTCCATCTCGACAAGCAGTAATGGCTATTTCAGTTCAGTTTCAGAAGTACTCACTCTGCTCAGACCTCACTATTCAGCTATTACTTTTGGAAAACATGGGAAAGAAAATAAAAATTCCTAAAATAAATTAATAAATAAAAATATACCACAAGCCCCTAAGAAAACCTGGAAATGGGGAGGGGGGAAGTGGCGCCTGTTTACAAAAGCTATGCAATCAGGTATTTAGAGGAAGCATGACATTATTTCTTAGCAGATGAGAGCAGATGATCTTGCTCAGAATGCTGCTCCCAGCTGTGGTCAGCACTAGGTGCGTCTGAAGCAATACAAAGCATCCACAGTAAAGCAAAACAAACTTCCATGTAGATGAAGTCTCCTAATGCTTGGCAGTTAGAATTTTATTTTGAAGCATCTCAGTTTAAGATGTTGTCCTGGTTTTGGCTGGGATAGAGTTAAATTTCTTCTTAGTGCTGTGTTTTGGATTTAGTATGAGAAGAATGTCAATAACACACTGACGTTTTCAGCTGTTGCTAAGTTCCCTGCTAGTCAAGGACATTCAGCTTCCATGCTCTGCCAAACGCATGAGCGGCTGGGAGGGAGTATAGCCGGGACAGTTGGTCCAGCTGGCCAACAGGGTATTCCATACCATGTGACGTCATGCTCAGTATATGAATGGTAGGAGTATTCCAGGAAGTAGTGATCGCTACTTGGTTATCAGTCAGCGTGGGTGGTGAGCAATTGCGTTGTGCATCGCTCATTTTGTATATTCTATCATCATCATCATTATTATTATTATCCCTTCCTTTCCTGTTCTATTAAACTGTCTTTATCTCAACCCACGAGTTTTTCTCTCTTACTCTTCTGATTCTCTCCCCATCCCACTGCGGGGGGGTGGGGGGTGAGCAAGTGGCTGCGTGGTGTTTGGCTGCCTGTCAGGTGAAACCACGACAGATGTTTTAAAAAAAAGGTTTCACTCCCATATAAATGTGCATGGTTTAACTATTGACATGCTAGAAGTACTTTTGAATCACCTTACACTTTTACCCTCAATAGTATCAAGCAACACTAAGCTGATGCAGTTGCTTGTCACTATTGGCACTGAGCCAATCTATATTTAAACTAAAAATACAGTTTCATATTTTTTGTTTTATGTATTCTAGAATGAAATCTAGCCTAAATATGTAACTTCGATGATATACATTTATATTTCTCCCACCTCCCTCCCCCCGATTTTCTTATTTGCTCTCATTTTGCACTGCATGTGTTCCAACATGTATCTCCAACCTTGGTCAAAACTAATGATCCAAGCAATTGCCATCAAAGTATGCCTTGAACTAACAGACCCCCAAATAGCATAGCAGATACGGTTTAAAACTGTTCTGACGATGCTTCCGTTGCCCACCTCTGAAGTAAATGCGTTAGGGAAAGACTCCTTAAAAACATTACTTCCGTTTGCCTCATCAGAATGACTTTTCTCGTACGAATTACAATCACATCTCATCCCAGCCTTAATTTACTTTTCGTGCCGGTACTCCAGAGCAGCAGGATTTGATATCACAACTTGCCATTCGATACAGAGAGCTGATTGAAACTGATGAATGGCAGCCCCAGCCTCATAAACAGGGTAGGAAAGAGCAGTCGTTGCTTGATGATCAGCCTTGTAATCATACCATAGATAATATTAATTTACTGACAAACACCGCTAGCTACACTGATATGGGTTTTGTGTCAATCATTAGATTCTGAAAGAGCATGCTACTAAAGAAACAAAACACACTCATAGCCTGGAGGGATATCCCAGCAGATGCTACAGGGTTGTTTGCAGCATTACCCAGTCTTCATTGAAAGATGACTACTGTCTTCTTCATACTGATGGGAAGGCCCTAGTGCTTTGTACCACATGAGACATGCCAGCTGACTGAACCTGTGAGCTAGAGCACTCACAAGCTGGTCAGGTATTCATGAGCATTGAGTGCTACTGATTATTGAGTGATAAAAGATAAGTAAGCCACCGGACAACATGTAAAGTGTGAGTTGCTATCATATATATCTGCAGAACCGGACAGCTAGAGTCCTCGGCATGCTGTTTAGTGATGAGTACACCACATGAAGCCGAGGATATGACATACTGCATGAAAGTGGCGATCACATGGCAACAGGTATAGTAATCAGATATCCCAGTCACTACAGACGCAAGCTCTGGGAAAGTCCGCACTAAAATTAGCCAAAGCATGAATAGCCAAACCTCACAAGGAAGCAGGGCCCTTCTCTCAGGAGACAAGTTTCAATAGAGGAGGAGGTCATGAGGGGACCTCACGTGCCCCTTTCTACTTTTATCAGTAGCAGCAAGAGCTACAAATGAACATTGCTGAAGCTGCAAACCTTCATTCGGACGTATAAGGGTTTGATAATACTGGCACACCCATCAAGGCAGCTACATTCACATAAAACTATCAGCAAGTTAAGAATAGTAAGCACAAACAACATAGAATAGCAAGCACAAACCACATAGAATAGCACTTCCTTTTAACAAGTCACAAATCAGTTCCTTTCAACAGCATGCCATCTGCTCACTGTGTGTTGAAAAGATAAAGATGCTTGGTTTGCCTTCCCTGTCACAGTTATACTATTTTATTTACCTATTACGTTTTTCAAAACAGTAGTAATCTTTAATACTGTATGACAGATACCCAAGTGAGCTTCAGTACCTGAATGAACTAACATGGATACGTGAAGCAGAACAGCAGCTTATTACCCTTGCTTCTCAGTAATGAGATGTGTAATAGCATTTTATGATTTTATATTTTTAAAGTCATCCTCATCATCTCTGTGCCAATATGTATCTGATACTATTTCGGGGATAGGGTCACCAAAGCATAACAGATGGAAGCATAACAGTTTCTGTTAATAGCAACTTATAAATTATGTTCCATCACAGTTTTTGTGCGTCTCCACTTCACCTTCTTGAAAATGTTCAAAAAATTTCCCCTTCTTCCCCACTGGAAAAAAATACTTTAATTTTCAAACAAGATATTTTGTTCTTACTGTACCTCACTGAAAGTTTTGGTTTTGATTCCTCCCATCCACGTTTTCAAATCTGCTTTTTTGCACCACACGAGAAAGCTAGCGTTCGATCTGCAACCTGCCCAGGTACACCACTCATGTGCATGGAACGGGCAGGGGGTGGGAAAGGACAGACAGAGCGAGCGTATGTACAAATCAGGTTTCAGGCCTGAGGCAGTAGCTACAATCCCCATTAGGCATCAACCTAGTATTTATGTCTAAATATTTCAATTTTCAGCAAAAAGTCATTTTTTTTCCCCATGGCAAAACAACAATGAAAAATGCCCTTGTAAAAGACTTAGGAAAAACATATCTACAGTGGGCAAAATATTCACTCAGGTTTTATTTATTTATTTTCAATACAAATTAGTTTCTTGAACAAACATTTTGACTGAAATGTCAGCAATGGCATGCAGGTCATTTTTCTGCATGGTTGAAATTTCCAGTTTAGAACTAACAATGAGCATGAATACTTGATTTACTGTAGTACCCATTAGTCTTAGATTTTAGTATGATGTTCCATATTCAGTTATATTGCTTTTTCCCATAACTTTTACACAGATTTTTGAGATTCCATAGTCTCCCCATCTCAAAAAACAGACACCCCCCCAATCAAGAACAAAGATTAAACTGTCCTACTGTTCCCCCTTTTGTCCATGATAATCTTACCATGGAAATATCATAACTTTCAGCATATAAAAAATCAAATTAAGTTTTCAAGAGGGCAACACAACTTTTCTCACCTTCTGCAATGCAGGAAGTAAGGAGACAAGCTGTCTAAGTCAGATGAGTATCTCAAGTAAGGCACTGTGAATATTCCCCAAGAGATAAAGCATTTCAGCCCAGTACCTATAAGCTCATGAACTCTAAATTTTATGATTACCCTGGTCAGAAACTCCAGTTCTTCACTCATTTACAGAAAAAAGTATGTAAATATGATGGTGAAAATTTTAATTAATAGTTTACAATCTGGGAAATTATTTTAATTTAGAAAACAACTATGCCAGCTTCTGAACTTCTGCAATGAATAGTAAAAACCATCCCTCACAACAAACAATTTTCCTGCAAGTTTTATTCAACCTGCCTCAAATATGATGAGGTATGTAGATAACTAAGCACTTCACTGAGTCAGGCAAATGGACTTGTCAATAAGAGTTAATTTTACCCCAATCAAAAATGAAACCCTTCATTTAATGTAGCTGTAAGAGAATTATATGCAATTTTACATTCAGCCTATTTTTATTTAACACTTTGAACAATATTAAAAGATTACCACAAAGACAAGGTCATATCTGCCTGCTCAGATTACACTGTACTTACACCAAACCATAGAGCATACATGATTAGCCCTAAAAGGTCTCTTTGGTGATTTTCACTTTTAATGAACTGGTTGGAATTCATTATACAATAATTGTAAGGAGGTTTCACAGATAAGCCTCTGTCTTTAGGGGGCACAGTACTGACAGACAGCAATTTTTTTTGAAAAGAAAGAAAATCCACACATCTTCCTTGCTAAATGAACCATAGATATTAATCTGAAACCTTCCGTGAACAAGGAAAGAAACAAACAGCAGAAAAGAAACTACAGGACAAATGGGGTAATGGGCTTCACTCAACTACCAATTTACACCAGTTTTGCCCAGGTGAAACTCCATCGATTTTTAGCACTGACAAAAATTGCATTTGTCAAGACAAAACTTCTGCATGTTGATTTTTGCATTGCAACCTTTGCAAAGGTTAAACCCCAAGTATTTACATGCCGGACAACAGCTAGTTCTGTAGGCTGTCCTACTGCCCGGACAGGTATAAGACTTGGCAAGTAATCAGGTATTTGGGGTTCGGCTTTGATGCAACAAGAGTCAAACTGTTACCATAAAGAAAAATTGCTGGGTTTTGCCAACAGGGTCTAATAATGCAGCTGTCGTGAAGGCCGTGCAACAGGCTGATTTGTTAATAAACCTAGGAGAATGGTGCGCCACTGAGTTATTTCATCTTGGGAATTAAAATTAGATAACCATTTCTCATAGGCAGATCTTTCTCTTGTACCCTCTATGCTATCTACAACTTGCCATTACTGGGGTGAAAGCGAAGGCAGGAAAGTGCAAATAGCTGTACTAGGCCTGTACATAAGAACAAAAGAATGGCTGCACTGGGGCAGAATACAGATAACCTAGGCCAATATCCTGTGTCTATTGGTAGCCAACAGCAAATGCTTAAAAAATAAGTATATAGGCAGTAATATAATTTTATATTTGTCCTGACCAAGTAATCCATAATTTCAGGACTTCCTCAATCAGACATTACATCCGCACTTCTGTGTTAACTGACCCTGGATGGATTCTTCATCTGTGAGTTTGTCTTACCACTTTTCATACTTTGCTATATTTAATGTACTTAAAACCACTAAAAGAATTTAAACTGTCCTTCTGATATGGGAACCTACCAGAGCACTTCTCTTACAGAGAGGAGAGTCATCTGAAAACCACCAGGTAAAGACTCTGGGGTTTTCACGGTTGCAGATCAGATACCTTTAGACACTGCAGTTTGAAGGAACCCATCTACTTGCAAGCTACCCGCTATTTAGCTGGAAATGCTTGAAACCCATTTCTGCTACAGGGCAGGCCCTCTGTACTGGCCAAGTTTCCTAAGGGCTGCCTGTGCTTGTGAGCATGGCCGAGCTGCTCCTTTCCACTGCAAAGGACTGCTTTGGCCTGTGAGCAAAATGAGCAAACTGGGAAGGCAAACAAATATCAAGCACTGCAGGTGCTCTGGGACTTTGGAGAGTAAGGGGGTGGCAGCAGAGGAACTAAAGATCATTATTTCCTCGTGGTACCTTGCCTGGAGGATTTGGGATGTCCAGGACTATGCTGGCATGGATTGCTCCCCCCTCATCATCATACCAGTAAAATACTGCTGAACCTACAAACACCCAGGCTGCCCCCAGGGAATATCACCCACGCTGAACAACAAAGCATGTCCTGCTGAAGGCCCTTCATGACTCTTGCAGCTTGAAAGGTGACATCACCTTGGCTCCATCCTGTCATCCTCCACTCACCAGCCATGGGGGTCCTGCAAGGAGCCAAATCATGAATCTCATACACCCGCAGCCCGAGGTCACACACCACAGACAGGAGCCATACCTGGACCTCCCAAGTTGCACCAGAAGATTAACATGCAATGGCCTGCTAGGAGACTGAGGAAAAAAACCTGTCATACAAACAAACAGCTACAGCTAAACTGTCCTAAACACATAATACTCTATTGAGCAGACATCCAGATTCAACCTTCACGCTCATGTTTCCAGTCCTATTTCAGAGGCAGATGCTTTTTCACAGGCAGAAAGCTTGGGAGCATGGACATACATCAAAGGTGTGAGGGACCTCAACTGGCTCAACAGAAAGTTTCAGGGCATGAGGGAGACAATGGTGAATTATTGTCCAGAAGTAGTAAGCCTTTACTCGGTTGTAAAATACTCAAAGGAAGACTTGTTTCAGTCACTCAATAGGGCAAAGATCAACTCAGCAAACAGAAGTCACGAGGTTCAACATGGTGAGCCGAGAACATACCGACTCCCTCCAGCAACAGGCTCGTTTCACCAGAGGCAAGGCAGACTCTTCCACGCTCGGAACGGGCCCTCTCAGCGGGCTGCGTACCAGAGGAAAGCCCACTGCCCCCAGGCTTACCGCCCCTGTTGGCTGGGGACACTGTGGCAAGGGACTCCCCGGGTATGATATCTGCTTCCTGCTCCTACTTGCCTTTCCTTAGCAATAATGGAAGTATAGATCTGGCGAAAAAACAGCTCTCAAGTAGCATGTTACATGCATTCTACTCCAACTTACTTTCTGAAGTAAATATTATGATTAACAAACCACATCGTTGTTTGTTTTTTTTTTTTAATATTAAATTATATGTAAAAGCATCTGGTAGCTGCTAGATGCTACTCTTGGTTTCGGCATATGTAAATTAGTCCATTCAACCTATTTTAGGGAAAAGAAAAGTTGATACACTTGATGTGAAACATACATTAAACCATATGACAGATTTCATTTGCAAAATGTTTCATTTAATTTTTCCCCACAATAGGCAAAATTGAATTAACTACTAGAAGGCCTGAACATAAAAAAAAAACCAAAACCCACACATAAAAAACCCTTGCAATTTTCAGACTATCTACTTAACAAAAAAATGATCCATCATATGACATGTCTGACTAGGGGTTGATTTGTTGGTGGTGGTTTTTGGCCGTTTTTTGTTTTTGTTTTTAAAAAAAGACTATCCTTTATACTTCTACACTATTTATTGTTGCTCTTTCTTCATTCTTGAGATAATGTCATCTGGACTGCTTAGTTCTATCTTCATTATTAGGTATTAGTACTTTTTGAGGGTTTTATTTAATGTTTGAGTTCGGTTGCTGTATACACAGTTCAACTGACATTTTTCCTGTCAAAGTCAAATACAGCATAACAGAAACACTATGGATTACAATACCATGTCCAGAAAGGGGGAAAAACCCTACTATTTCTTCAATTCCACTATTCACACAGAAACCGGGGGGGGAAGACTACAATAATGGAAGATTTCAATCACAGGCAGAGCAAAAGGCACACTGGAAACTGAAACAGAAATCAAGTTTTGAGACATCATAAACAACTCCTTTTAAAATTAATTCAGCAGAGAATTTAGAAGGAAAAAAAAGGAACTGTTGAGTTAGTCCAAAGTATTGCACAGAAATTACTGTAGCCACTCTGTAATGCTGGCAGCAATAGTCACATTACCTCTGCAGTAGGGGCAACAATACTGCAAATTACTAGAATAATATTTTAAACTAGACTATATATAGTAAACTATATCTATAAGCTATATATAGATTTGTGTATAAACAATGCAGTAAAAAATAAAGAGATCCCCTAAAAGAATAAATTTCTGTGAGCAAAATGGACACAGCTTAAAGATACTCTGTTAAAGGTTTAGAATAAGTACTATCCAAAAACACCAAAAGAAAACAATGGCACAATCAAACAGCCACATAAAGGAGGCACTTAATACTTAACAGAGCATGTTTTCGTATGAGGCAAATAGAAAGGGAAAAAAAATTTGGATTAAATTAAGAAATAAAATGTTTAAGTCATAATGAACCAGATGAGTAAAGTTTTTGAGGTGCATCAAAAGCAGGAAGCCTATCAGACTCAGCAGGGCACACAGATCACCAAAAATAAGTTGAAATTGTTGCTGAAAGCCCAACCCAATTCTTTGCATTTGTAATCACTACAGAAGAAGATGGGAGGTCCACACTCTAAGCCAATCATTGATAAACTTACTCAAACTGAAGCTCAACAGAAGTGATTTTAAACCAACAAACAAAAATATCAAACTGCGACAGACTTTTTGAAGCAGATGATAATTCCATCAGGAATTCTAACAGAACTACAACATCAAGGTGCTAGAGTCATAATAGTTACGTCTCCTACCACTTGCATCCTGCAAAAAAGGAACAAAATATAACTAACACAGTCCTAATCTTTATAAAGGTTAATACACAAGGTGATTCACAGAAATACAGAGAAGTCTAGTTGGTTCTGGGAAAAACAGAGAGCAATAACAGTAAGAGAATTATTAAATATATTGGAAACAAATGCATACCTCTTGTTTAAACAAACTGCTTCACAAATTTATTTGAATTCTTTGAAAAAGTACACAAGTTTAGATGAATAGGTGTTCAGTTAATGTAGTAGTGTATTTGCACTTTCAAAAATAAATAAATAAAACCCCCAAACAAACAAAAACCAGAAAACACACATTCTCAGTAGTGGCCCCCGAAGGACATCAAGCCCTTCCAGGAAGGGTCAGTCCTTCTCTTGGTACAGCACAGAGTAAGACACCAAAGCCTGGGTTAATCATTGCCTACCTAAAATGGAGCATGGCTGTCAGTGGGATGCATCAGTATCTTAAACAGAGATTTGTGGCCTGGAAAAGGTGACAGCCTGTGTATTATACCAAGTATTTTGCAATAGTCAAATCTATATCTGACTACAAAGCAGTATCTCATACTACTGAATGAGTGATAGAATGTCAAATGAAATTCAATGTTAGTAAACGAAAATAGGAAAAATAACTAACAATACGTATAATGACGAATTTGAAATTTACTATGAGCATTCAGGAAAGAGGTATGGGAGTTATTGGGGAGAGTGGATTTTTAGCATGGGGAGGGTGTTTTTTAAAATGTCAAGTCAAAGCTTACCATTGCAAAGAAAAAGAAAGAAAAAGCAGCACATAGTGTTAGAAACTACTAGATGTTTTGCCTGCAAGATTCAGTGTTTTTTCCAATAAAAGTGAACTTCCTTTTCCATAAAAATCTACAATTTTCTGACATCCTTAAACAGGAAAACAGAAAGTGTCAAATAGCAATCCACAGTGCGCCCGTATCACGAATAGTTTACAGTACTTTTCTCAAAGAGCAGAAGTTCTAAAAAATAAGAGCGGGGTGAACAGAGTCATCCATATGACCTCAATTTCTACCTGTGCATTCTGGCCAGGCATAAGCCAGGGTCAGAACAGGAAGCATATGGCTGTGGCCATAGTAATGCATATATCATCCTAGTGAAGGATGGCTTCACAATTAAAGCTCATTAGCCTGGAGTAAGGACAGTTATTTCATCCATCAGCATCCTTGTGAAAACTTTATACTTCTAAACACAGCAGGATTAGACTTCTTTTATGGCAGGTACTATCTAACATTGAAAAGTAATTTGGAGGTGTGGGGGGTGTTATCATTTTTAATTATTTATTTTTATATCAGGCTGTACTTGGATTTTGTGCTACAGCCCTAAAAAGCCCTCCACTTAATTATTAACCCAAATTCAGCCAAATTCTTTGTGCAAAGCCATGTAATTGGTTCAATACTGTGTAATAACAAGTTAAACTATTTGCCCTAGTCATAGCATAAAGAGCTGTCTGTGTATTTGCATGTTTTTCCTCCTACCTGTTAAGAATATCAATTATTTGGTAGGACTTGAAGGTGGAGAAGGTGGTCTGGAGGTGTGAAAAAAACTTATTAGAATAGTCATCTATAGGATGGGCTGTACTTCTCAGAGGAGAGCACCTCAGCATTAATTATTCCCCCAGTTTTAAACTTCTCCAGAATTTCGTTTACTGAAACATAGAAGTAATCCCACCTCACCTTTCTCATGGACAGATGGGAGTTCTTTGGTTAACAAATTTTTCCTACTTCTCCCACCTTCAACCTTAAGCTTTACTATATCAGCCATCTATTCAAGGATATGACATATTCAGGGGCTTGGATCTTTTATGCTTTCTTTTTTGCTCTTGAACACTTGATAGATCCATAGCCATCTTGATTCTTTGATGCCTGGTAAGTTTTAGAAAAATATGACAATATCAAGTTTCCACAGACCCATACTAAATTGCAAACAAGTCCTTCACTCTCCTGCTTCTCTCTCTCCTCTTGAGATTCACGTTTTCTCTGTTTTCCTATGCAAGGAAGTATTCAAATTTGGTGCTAGGTCTTCCAATTGGCTTCAGTTCCCCCTAACTAACCCCTTCCACTACTGGATCCACCTAGTCAGCTTTTGGATCTTGGATTTCTGGAGGTCCATAGCTTCAACTACAGTATGGGAAGCCAGAAACCACAGACTGATGGCCATTATGCTTATATTACCTAATGCTCAAGCTCCCTTTTAGCTGGAGTGGCACAACTGCTGCAGAGAGGATAAAAACTGCAATGTAGTTCCCAACTTCCCTTAACTGCTTTGGATTTATTTCTTCTTTCTCCCCAAGATATTAATTGAATGTTCTCAGAAAGCCCTCATTTGGGAAAAAAAAAAAAAAAAACACCAAACAAAAACAATACACACACAGAAAAAATTAAGTCTTTTCAATCAAAATACAGTTCTAATTAAAGGAGTGTTTTACAAGAGTATGTCAGCTTAGAGGGGAATATGTTAGCACTACATTTTAGAAACTGAGAAACATTTTGCTTTTTGTTATTAATTTGTAAAATTCAAAATACATACCATTATCAAATTTTGGCCATATAACACTACCATGTGCCTATTATACATGTTCAGTACATAAGCCATCCCCAGGAGTCCAAATACTCCCCAGAAAAATAAAGTTAGACAAAGTCAAACCAGAGAGGACAGTGATGTGTGATCTGATAAGACATGAGCAGACATTTACACCATACCATACTTACTAAATCAGGGATGAAAACCTATCCAGACATTTGTTAATTTCACCTTTGAGACTAATCTGTGAGGACCCAACCCTGCTCTCAAGTCAGTCATATGGAAAAAAAGTTTTCTCTATACTTTCAAGTATGTGAAGACTTGTTTTGTGGAAGCTGAAATCTACACGCTTTTCTGGTAAGTGTAAGGGTAACTAGAGTTCAAGTTAATTTTTAGACTGAAGATATAACATCTTCATTAAGAAGTTCTAGAAAAATAAGGTTTATTCATCTATTAAAAAAGGTCCTCAAACCCCCTGCAGATTCTCCACATGCTAGTAATGTGGAAAAATTTTCACTTGTCACACACGTTTAAAATTTTAATCAAAGCATGTCAATGCTCATATAATGAGAGATTTTTCCCTATGGTGAAATTGTCATAATGAAGGTTGCGGAATTACCATATATTTTCAGATGAATTGAAAACTGCCTCTGTCTCTTAGCTGTTACATATTACAGCATTCTTACCCTTAAGCCCAGATACTTAACTAACTGCGTTCTAAAATATGTGTATCAGTAACTTTCATCATTGATAACTTTCATCACAGCCTACAGAATGTTTATCCATAACTATTGTTTTCAAACTTTCAGTCTCTCTGATCCCGACTGCAATTTGCCAAGCCAGACATGCATGTCTGACCAAGCAGTGCTGGAACCAAACCCCAGATGAGGCTAGACCCAGAGGCCTGGGCCTCCAGCTCGCCTCCACCTTCTTACAAGTTTCAGTCTTCTCTGAAGGGTGACCTTCAGTACGGGGACCTGCAACATGCCCACGATTTTCTAAGTGCTCATAAATGAGCTCTTAAGGTAAATTTTCATAGAAGTCACATAAACATATGCCTCACCCTTCCAAGTCGTGACCTATTCTGGAAATAAAAAAAAGTTTTTCCACATTCACGCTCTGAATTACTCTTTAGAAGCATGACATCTCACACAGATTTAGAGAAGGTAACTATGGTAGGAGAACATGGAAAGGGGCAAATATTTATGATGAAACATCTTGTATCATCAACACCCAGATGGAAAGCAGCATTTACATGATAAAATCCAGGTATCATGGATTAGCCCTACTGATGGATAATTATACAAAGGAGTAGTCCCAAAGGAAAAGAAATCCATCCTTGCTTTGCATAATTACGCATCAAACCTCCCAATTATTTGAGTTGTATGATGAAAAATGCTGCAAGTATTCCACTGGGTTAAAGATAATGCCATTTCATGCTTTTTGCATTCTCTTTTCACTGGATTTTCACAGATTTCTCTTTTTTTTGTTTATATACAGAATTAATATGTGCCACATTTATGACTAAACTATCCCCAGATTGTGAGAAAAATCTGGGACTTGCAAACTAAATCTTTCAGAAGTTCCAATCAAATCACCAAATAACTTGGAAATAAAGACGACTTCAAACAAATCTAATGAATTGGAATTGCTATCTATTCTCAAATATTCCATGTGCAGAAAGAGCAGTTAAACTGATTGTGATGCATTTGTTTATACTGAAAATACCTTTTTTGACCTAGCATTCATGTATATGAAATAACATTTATGTTCTAATCATGAAACCAATATGACTTTATGCACTACAACATGCTGCAGAAACAAGAAACGAAAGTAGTCTGTGGAGGAAAGTTGAGAGATGTACACCTACACACACAAGACCACAGAAACAAAGCAAGACAAGAAAAAGCATACAAAAGGTTTCCAGGAGGACTAATAACAGAAAGAGAAAGGGTCACTTATTGCACAAAGATGAGCATATAATTTGTGCACCTTACTTGTATCCCCCACCTCCAATACAACAGAATATGTCTTTGGACATGTTAATGAAAAACACAAATGCACTGAGCAGAAGTGAAGGCCTGGTTTCAAAATTAACATACTTCCTGCAGTCGTGACAAACCTATTCAGGAATATTACACCATGCCCTACTTCATCCTACTGCTTTTAAGCAATCAGTAAGTTTTAAAAAAAGGTTTATGGGAAACCAACATCACATTTCACAGGCAGATGGTTTATAGTTTAAGTGCTCGAGTAAAACCTTCTCTTATCATTCTTTGTATACACTTGAAAGCCACTTAGCTGAAATAAATCTGTGCAAAACAACAGCAAATGACCAGTAAAAAGCTTAATTATTCTGCTTTATATCTATGGTATGAAAGGGGTGTGGGAAAAAAATAAATCTACTTTTAAAGCTTGGTTTTAAATTAAGTGATTAGAGGATGTCTGGGGCAGAGGACATGATAACTGGGCATAATTCCAGGGTTTAAACAGTACCTCAGGCTTTACGTCCTTTCATGCAATTCAGGTTTTTATCAAAAAGCCAAGTTCTGAACCATGTTTTTTTGTGCATGACGAAAGACTCTTGCTATTACATAGCTCTAGATGAGAAACGCATCATCCGTGTATTACACAAGGCGATCTAGTGTCAGCACCGTAAGAGACGGGTCTGAACCATTGCCACGCACACCCCAGAACTGGAGGCATTGAGTGCAATACCAGCAACCTGCCTCAGGCTTTACCGAGCCCCAGAACACCAGGCATGCTCCCGCTGCCTCGGGCTCACTTGATTTCGCCCTGAAAGTGAGGTATTAGGTGAAGAAAGGCACGGTGTGAATCTACAGCTTACTGCTGTATTCATTACTCTTGACCTACGACGAGTATCTCTGTATGAAGTAAGGAGGTACCTGTTGCTAGGTCATATAATTGGGGGGTGGGAGGTGGGAATCAGGACTCAGAAGCTTTTTACTTCTGAAAGAGAAGCAGCATTTTCCAACTGAGGACAGCTGCCATAAGTTTAGCTTGATTATACTAAATAGTCAAAAATATCAGGGAGAAAAAGCAGGTGGTGTAAAGAGCAGAACAACACTGGTAACAAGGGGAGAGGGGATAAGCAGTTTACTGCATTTTCTTTCCAAGGTGAACTTTCTCGCTGTAGGCCTAAAAATTGGTCTTATGGACATAAACATCTGTTTTAGTATTTGAAACTTTGACATTGAAAATTCTGAAAACATCATACATATGCAATATGCAGAAGAAACACGGGTGCTGATTTTGCCTGTTAAATGCATTATCCAACACTTCATGTTCTGTCTGGTGTTGCCTGAATCTTGTGATAAGGTTGCTATAGATAAGGTGCAGTCCAATATTTAACACATTTACAAATAAGATTAATAGATTAGCAACCAGCCAGCTAAACAAGATTAGTACACATCCCCAAGGACAATAAGGATTATAAGAGAAGTCTAAATTAACGACTCTGGACCTGCCTGAACTGCAGGAAGAAGGAGCCTGCAAGAAAGGAACAAGGCAACCCACATGACCCAAAATCAGTCTGACTTGCTCGAGAGCAGTCCATGGCACCAGCTGCCCAGGTCTCATGCCTTTTCCCTTAAACAAGCCTCCGATTTTACAGACCAGTGGTGCTCAAGCTCTTCTAAAGCTGCAAAGATTGTACCTGGCCTATTACCTTGGGTACAGTATCCTTACTGTGCTCTAAAAAAAAAAAATCATATGGGACAAAGTCATGGGTCATAAATTCACCCTCTAGCTTCCTTTGCAGAAATGCTTCTGTCTTGGTAAAGCTCAGCTTTCCAGTAATGCCATTTATTTGGTGTTCAGAATATTTAAAAATGAAGACTGAAACTGGTCAAGTAAGTACAAGGTATTAGCAAGTGCTACAGTTTAAAATATTAGAACAACTAATGACAGACTCTACCAGATAGTGACAACATTCACAAAATAACCCATAGGTACAGCAAGGTTAAAAAAACCAAAACAAACAGAAAACCCACACCTTGCACACACAAACAGGTTTATACTGTGGACTCCTTTTTTCCTGTGATCGAACTCTTTGGGAAAGATTTTCTTTCAACAGCAGGGTACCTGCGCTAGAGACCGGCAGTATCTGATCCTTTTTATGTACCTATCCATAAACAGAACTGTTATAGCCACCATCAATCCTGTCTGATACCTCCTATGCAATTTACTATGTGTATTTATTACAACAAAACCTCATTATAACAAATTGAAACGATACAGCACGTCCCTGGAAGTATTCCCTACAGAATGTTATATAGTCCTCGCTCTGCCTTTTACTTCCCGGATTCCTTTCAGAATAAACATGGACTACACGTACAAAGTTTCATATTCAGAAATACAATTTATAAGAAATGTCATCTGTCAGTTTGCCTTCAGTAGCCAACATTTCATATACTCTTAGTTAAATTATGTTCAGTCACGTTAGATAAAGGAACATATCTAACTCAAATACTTACACTTAACGGATAATTGAGAACTGATCCACTAAATGAGCACTTCTAATTACACAGTTGCTAGGTGGGGGAGGGAGAGTTTCTTATCTCCACAGCTCTAATTTCCTGTATGCCACACATTGTCCTTCAAGAATTGAACTGACATAATTATAAAATTATTTTTGCAAATTAATATAGTTAAGGCTGAAAATCCAGTAATCAGACCATAATAATATCTGGCAATCTGGCATTATGAGAGCATTTATAGTAGCTAAAGAAGTAAAGAAGACATTAATGTGAGTTTGCAACTGTGTGGGGTTTTTTTTAAAAAAAACATAAGCAGCACTATTCTCCCATTCCAAGGAGTGCAGAATGTCATCTAAAATTTTACCAACATTGGTAGTACTGTTTCATTCTGTTGCAATATGAGGCTGGAAAAAACAATCCAAAATTAAACCTTTTCACACTTTATTTCAGATCACAGCTGCAACATCCAGAGAGGACAATAAAGGTAAACCAACTACCGCCATAAAGGAGAACAGCCAGCACCTTATGGTCAGGAGCAGCGCTGGCTGGTTGATCTGCAGAGGTCAGGGATCTGGGAGCCCAGTGTGACAGCAGGGCAGCAGCTGTCCTGGAGCAAAGAGGGCAGAGCAGGTCCAGCAGTGGCAGGCAGGGCTGGCCTGCAGCCCAAGGATCACCAGGAAAGACCTTGGTGACAAGGTGGGCCTGAGCCAGCAGATCAAGGCAGCAGGTCTGGCTCAGGCAGGTACTTGGCCCCAGTGGAGCTGGTGAGAGGAGAGGAGAAGGTCCCCCTCATGGAGGCTCGTCCACCTCACTCTCCCCCACCTGGGTCTGACCCACAGCCACACACCTGCACAGCTTCAGGGATGCCCTCCAACACTGGCAACTGCGACACGAACTCCCGTTACATTTAGTACTAACAGAAAGGGAATGAGGATGGCTTAGTTCACTTTTCCATCTAAGAACGTGCAAAATTAAGAAATGTTAAAATCCAGACATTGTGCATTGCACACAGAAATTTTGGCAAAGCAACCCTGAGTTGATACGAGATCATGCTAAGAGGACCAGGAGAGGCAGCAAGGTCTGCCTTAGTTTTTGCTACTTTTTTTTCCTGGAAGTTAATGCAAATATATCTCCCCCACATTTAAAAGACATTGAATTAGAAATACAGAAGTTTTATTTCGCATCAGTGTGGCATCAGATGTTGTTAAATTACCTGCTATCCTCATTTTTTCTCAGATATTTTGAAAAGTCACATCACATTGATTGGCAGAGTGCAGAGATCATGCGTATCAAAAAGTGGGAACCAGCATACAGTAAACACAAAATCAAATTTGAACAATATCAGTAACTTTGTTCTTTTTCCATTTTAAAGGGGAGAAAACTTTTTCCAGTGCAGATGCCTGATGTACATCCAAAATTCTGCTCTTTACTCAAAAGGAGGCAAGTCACTGTATCTCCTTTCCTCTGGCACTATCTGACTTCTAGAACTAATCCTCTTATTTGGCACACAATCACATTTTGATTCTAAAACCACCTTATCTAGGCCCCCAAGATTTTGTTTTGCATATATTTTTCAGGGGAAGCTGCTTTATTTCATTGAGATAATGCATCACTGAATTATAACCTCTATGCAGCTGTCACTTTTTGCCAAACATACAGAAACATAAATGAACTCTGACAAGTCATTTATCTGGTAATTCAGTGTCAAAGTGTAATAATATCACTGGGCTTTGCGCATTATCAGTGTTAAAGCAGAACTGGAGTTAAAATGCAAATTGAAAGCACCTTTTGTACATAAGAATAAAAATTACTATAGT
The DNA here is from genome assembly GCF_964195595.1 of Calonectris borealis. Lineage (NCBI taxonomy): Eukaryota > Metazoa > Chordata > Aves > Procellariiformes > Procellariidae > Calonectris > Calonectris borealis. Next base: position 100,753,958 of record NC_134312.1, read on the forward strand.
TCATATCCATCTTAGGTTCTCAATTAGGTTAAGAATAAAAACGTGTGGATAAAACCACATGTTACATTCATTAAATCGGGAATTAAATGCTTAGCGAATTTAGTGACACCTATAGTTACTACCCTGGATTTAGGTCTCTAAAAAGCAATACTTGAAGTTTGCCATACTGACTCAAATCCCCAGTGAGCATCCATTCCCACCACAAGAGCAGAGTGTGCAAGAGAAGAAAGTACAGTATGCAGCAGAATGGAAATTCCAAGCACATGTACTAAGTTTTCTAATTTTACTAAGTTAAGCCCACCCTGAAAGAACTGCCACAATCCCTTCCTTGCTCAGCCCTTGCTCGGACGCTAGGTCACAAAACACATTGGCAGATGTGAGAAAGCAGTGGCTTCTCTTCTGAATGTCCATTCAGCCGAAGAGTTTGCTTCTTAATTTAGCTCTTGTTGTTATAAATAAACCCCAAAATATGGTGTTTGGCGTTTTTTTCTCCTGGATGTAAAGTGATTTGCAAGGATTTCATAGAATCATAGAATCGTTTAGGTTGGAGAAGACCTTTAAGATCATTAAGTCCAACCGTCAACCTGGCACTCCCCAGTCCAGCACGAAACCATGACCTTAAGCACCACACCTACACATCTTTTAAACACCTCCAGGGATGGCAACTCAACCCCTTCCCTGGGCAGCTTTCCTTCCCTTCTCTCCCAAAGGAGAAAATTTGAAGAAAATGGCCAACTGTTCCTCTCCTGGGCTGGTCTGTTACTCGTTGATCCACCTCAATCTAGTCCAAGAAGACCAAGTGGAATCTTGTTTTGATCACTGTGGCATAGTTTAACACAATGGGGTAGTACCATTGCAACAGGTCATCTAATAACGTTCCCTTCCAGGCTAAGTAAATTTCTCCTTTGCAAAGCATCCGTTCTTTTGTTCAGTCTCTCTCTTGAACAATTCAGCCTCCCAGTTTTACAATACAAGATCAATGTTTTCTAAACTGTTGTTGGTTTCCCCATATGTTTAAATCAGGACAGAGCAAGCATCATCTAAAACTTAGATAGCTGGAAAAGAGCCAGGACTGATTTTATTGGGGCTAAACGAGACAGGCTAAACCTTAAAAGAAGAAAACAGGACAGTAACATGATGTATTTTTCTGTTATGAAGTTTTTCTGTTAAGTACAAAGTTGAATGAGAGGTCATGTAACAGAGCAAGAGTCTTACTCAGGGAAAGCATGAGATAGAAAAGATTAAAAAAAGGAGCTGTAAGCTATCAGATTTATATACTACAGATAAGTCATCCAGTCTGCAGACAAAGCAAAGTCTCTCCTTGACCCATCCCAACTCCTCTATTATATATTAGACTTAGATATTAAAATAATCAAGATTTATACTTTTTTTTTTAAAAAAAAAAAAAAACAGAATTCAGCACAGATATTTTGCTTTGTAATCACATAAAGAACTTCTGCATCTTAAATCTGGCAATCACTGTTAAGGTCAACAGCTGATAGATGGATTATCATGAGAAGGTGGAGAGAATCTAATAAAAAGAGAGCATGAAAACAAATTAAAATTATTTATTTTAGAAGGGGATAGTATCTGATAGTATTATCAGAAGGGGATAGTATCTGAAATGACATGTGTAGAGGATGTAAATCAAAGGAGTCTGGTTCTCTTCCTATCTTGACACCAAAAACATCCGGCCTGCCTCCTGATGATACCCCAAAACAGATACAGCAAGAAGCCCAAGTCAAAAATGAAAGGCAGTGCCAGGGAGCAACAAGAGCAGGCCTGTCCAGCAATGGTAACTGGGGTCAGCCAACAGCCCAGTGACAAGGCAGGTCCGAAGTCAACGGGGGAGTCAGATGTGCAGGTCAGGGTCTGGACCCACGGGGTGCCCAGCTAGGCACAGTTGCACTGCAGCTCAGGCGAACACCAAAAGCGAGACCCCAACCTTGAAATCATCTCCCCAGCAAGGGAGGGCATGGTCCCGCCAGAGCCTCTCAAGGTCATGCAGCTATGCCATATCAAAGTTGGCCCTGAGCCCTCAATAGCCAAACCTCCATGGGGTGGCAGGGGACACACACCAGGCCCTGACAAGGCAACATTTCTAAAGGATGTTTTCATGTAGGAGTGTCTTCTATGGGAAAATTTAACTGGATGGTTTGCCAGCACTCCCTAGACATTGCTCCTCTGGGAGGAACTTGGCCACTCGCATGAGCTGACGGACAGCTGTAAATGCACCAGGTACTGTAATATGGAAGAGCTCAAGGAAGACATCTTTTAACACGGACTTGCAGCACCAGTCCCCTGGGTGCATCCCCCTGGCCCTCAGGAGCCTGGCTGCCTGGGCTCAGCGCCAGCGTTGGTAGGCACACGCTTGAAAGAAAAAGCTGTTGTGAAGAAGCCTCCTCGGGGGCTACCCTTCCCTTCAGAGCCACTTTTAAACTGAGGCTCTCACCCGGGACCCCGCCAGTACGACACTGCAGCAGTATCGCAGCCACCCCCCTACCTGCCCAGGGGCCTCGCTGAACCAGACCCTATGCTCCAGACCGACATCCCAGCCTCTCCACAGACCTGCCCCGTCACCACAGACCTGCCCTGCTGCCACTGGGCTGTGTCTGACCCTGATTCCCATCACTGGTACTGACCCTGACTTCCCAGCCTGGCCTCAGACCTGTCTCACCACCACAGACCTGCCCAGCAAGGGGGACTCTCGGCTGAAGCTGGCTGTCCTCCCCAGGGCTGGCCCTCGCTCATGGCGTGGGCCTGGGCCCCTGCCGGTGAGGGCCCTGCCCAGCTGGCTGAGTTACCCTTCCGAGCTCCCAGCTCCCAGCACTCAGTTAGCAGCTGGTCCCTTGCTGCACCCCGACACAGACCTCTGTGTGGAGGAAAAGAAGGAAAGACAGTCTTAGCAAGATCACTATCCGACTTCAATAAGAATCAGTTAAAACATTTCACCAGCCAGTAACAGTTAATTACATTTTTGAAGTATCAATGAAAATATTCTTCCATTTTCCCAACTTCCTAGCAGCCCTGCTTTCACTTACTCCAGTCTGAGTTCATCCTTACGTGTAACCAGACCTGCACAAGGCTCCCCAAGGGAACATCCAGCGGTGCTCCTCAACCTGGCCATGACACCTGCTCCCTTCCCTGCCCAAAAGAAGCTTGTTCAACACCTCCTAGGATCGTATCTATCTCATCACATCAAGTCAGCAACTCAGTTACGTGTAAACTAATATTCCCAAGTTTTTCGCTTCCATTGCTTCCAGCTGAGGAATTTCCATATTACTAATTGCCTGACCTTTAATATTGTGCTGTTCAATTACATCCCCATTTTTACTACTCTAGCCTTACTATCAAGTTGTTCTTGTATTTTATTTTCATCCCTTCCCACTTCAGAAACACCTTCTAACTGTGTATGTCATCACGCACCCATTTTTTCTGCCAAAGTCCATAAAGGAAACATTAAACAGAATTTCCCTCCGATCTTACTTACTCTCTTTTTTTTTTTTTTAATACAGCCCATTGACAACTTTCCTTTAGTCTGTTCTTTATTATCCCCAATCAATATCAATCCGCAATTTCTTCAGCTCAGCTAATTACCATCGATGCAGTACTTAGCTCCAGGCAGTTTAAGATCCCTGAGATTTCCCATGTCTCAAAAAAAGAGGGCTTATCAAAGCCGGTTTTCAGGTTCATCTACAAAGATTTATGTTTAATAAACTCAGGCAGCTTTTTATCCCTTTTCCAGCCTCCTTTAAAAAAAGACTCCTAAGTCTTTCTTGCTACAGTTGACTAATGGCTATAATCACCAGAGGCAATTTCCCAGATCCTTTTTTAAAAAAAATAATAAATCATAACCTCTACTTTTTCTGTTCTTCAGTAAAAAAAAAAAAAGGTCTAACAACAACAAAATTTCAAAGTACACTGAATGTACAATTACTTATTTCATGACCCAGAACTGTCCACAACCAAAGTAAGAAAACCCTTCACCACACGGGATTTCTAACCCGTTTCGCCATTCCACCTGCCCTAGAGTAAGCTGAACTCGCGGGGAGGTTGTACATATAGGAGATACTGATGACTACATGTTATGTAGAGATCATTAAGGCTGCATCACGTGTTGTTATTTAAGTTAGCTCAGAAGCAGAAGCGAGTCGTAAGTATGAAGCGAAACAATGAAACAACTGGTCCAGGCCATCACTTGGAAAACATCCATTACCTGCTGCTTTCTCCTGCCCTGGGCTATCACACAGCGGCCAGTAACAATTTCAGCCTGAGGAAAACTTTGCAAGAAGCAAAGCGAAGCCTCAAATGTGGTATTGATAAAGATACATACATAGGCTACATTTAAAGTCACCTGGAATTGTGCACACCATGTAAAATTCATACTAAAATTAGGCTGCTGGTGACTTTCATTCAAAAAGACAGTGCTTTTCAACAACTAAACTTAAGTGCTGGCACTCACTCTCTTGGGAATCCATTGTGTCTTGATCCTGCCTCACATTAGGCCAAGTATCTTCTAGGATAGGAAGGATTTAGATATTTACCGGAAGTCTTTATCACAGAAACACTGCCATATTGCACTGGGCACATTTGCTAAACATCCTCATTTTTGTACTGATGAAACCCACAGCTAAAGCCGCTGTTTTCACTTCTTCATCTACAGAAAAATCTCAAGATAACACTAAAATAGTCTACTAAAAGTTAAGGTTGGAAACGGACAAACCACATTGCTTTTCTTTCCTAGATTTTTCCCAAAGAAGAAATGTTGAGACCACAAGACTCAGAAAAACAATGCTGAGAGAAAAAAGGCGCTGCTAGCAAGAACAGAATCAGGTGCAGACACAGGCCCCAGCAAAGAAGGTGGAAAGGAATGACTTTTATCTAGAAATAAGCAAGGGATCTTCAATAATTGTATCAGAACAATTGTATCAGAAGTATATACAGAACAAGAAAACATGTTTCTCTTTCAGAAGTTAAAGGGATCTTAATCATTGAACCACTGAAACCCACAGACAGTAAAAGAACACTTAACACAGAAGCAAGCTACCAAGTGATGTTGTAGATTAGGTATCAGCAAAGATGTTTAAGGCTTAACTTGACACCTGTCCATCAACAATAATTAAATGAGCACTTGATTGCAGATGGCTAAATGACCCCAGAAAGACCACATTTATATTCAAATAATTCTCTAATTATATTATTGAAATACAATACTGTATCACCTGAAGAGAGAGTTTGGGAACCTAAGTACATGTTCCCTTATTTAGGTACTACATCAAAGAAGATACAAACAGAATCTGCATTTAACTGGTAGTAAAGTGAACATAAGTACACTAAGGGAAAGTCAGAACACCTAACAGAAAATCTCTCTTTTTTTAACCACTTCATGCTCACTAATGCCAAAACATTTCTCTTTGATTCATTACACTCTACAAAAACATTCATAATTTATATGAATTTACAGGTCCAAAATTTCTACACACTGACTTTCTAACATGAATGAATACTGCAACACACAAATTCTTTAAAAACTGACATCCAGTAAGGTTTTTTGCCTGTATGTGCCCACACATACTGTAGGTACCAAATCACAAATATATCTTATTTCAGACTCTGGGGACGTTTCCATTTATAGTAATATCATCATACAGCACGTTTTCTCTCCTTTTAGATCTTAATTGTGTATTTTCAAAGCAAAAATTAAGAATCATGTTCATCAACCCCATTATTTTTAATTCTGTGATTAATATACAGTGGAGATAAAGATGCTGTATAAAGAATGAGGAGCTAAAGCCCAAGATAACGCATATGACTTCAGAGCTAATGTGTAATTGACAGAATTTTTTCAAAAGAATATATGTTAACAGAATACAGTAACTAATTGGTAGGAGTTTATCTAAAGCACCATAAAATGGCAACTTCTTCTGACACAAAAAAAGCAGGAAAAATGCCACAAAAAGGAAACATATGTATTGCTTGATGGCAAACAAAACTGCTAGGGTGCTAGGGTTAGAAAACTAATTATACCACTATACTTCCCAAAATGCACCCTTTCTTCAAAGCTTTGGCCTCATACGTATACCTGCCTCAAAATGTAACTTCTCAACTACCCTATTGCTAGATTGATTGGGGTTGGGAGTACAAATAAGAAAATACGTACTTGGATATTGTTGTTTGTGCCCATCTGACTTCTTCAGACACCACAAATAGTTGCCTAAGTTCTTTCTACAACAACCACTCACCTATTCAATTCAAACTTGCCTTCCCCTAATTCTTTCCTTATTCATCTGTGTGCAGAGATCATTTTTCTCCAGTTAAAGTCAGTTTGGTAGGGTGTCTAGAAAGATGACCTGGACTCCTCATTTATACTCTGACTGTTATGTTAAAAACTTCCAATTGTTTATCAAGAGATGACTTATATAGGCACTTCTTTTCTTGATGGTTTTTCATACTTTTTTAATTTCAGGTACCAAATCATTAAAACAAACCATCATATTCACAGAGTAATTATATGAAAAAAATTACTTATTTAGAAACTATTCAAAACAGTACTAATTCCATCACAGGAATTTTTTTTTTTAAATTTATTTATTTGGATTCAGCCAGACATTGTCCAATTTATCTTTACTGAAAAAAAAAAAAATCCTTACATACCCAGAAATCTATGGAATATTTACTCAATATTTTGCAGATCTGTTATAATGAGGAGAAAACATACAGTAAAAAGGGAACTCCTAGTGAAGGGTTGCTGGCATTGTTTCATCTCTACAGCCTCTGCCCCAAGGACATCACCTAGCAAATTGCACTGGAAGCCACACAGATCGCATTTCCATTGAAATGATTTTTTTCACCTGTGCCATGCTGAACCTGACTAGCCCATACAGCATTTCACTACAATATTTTCATTTGCTCTAATAAACTATTGCTGCTGTAGACTCACCCACTGCCCCTGTTCTTCCTGTTATCCATGGGAATGATGTCTGGTTGTACTATCAAGGCTCAAGGGTTCATTATACCAGACATCCCACAAAGTCTCTGCCCGAAAGAACACACAAATTGCTTTAAAGCTGAAGAGCAGAACCAGTGAGGCAACACCTCTATCACTGCTCATACTGCAGTGTTCAAATCCGCATTAAGTCCTCCAACAAGTATGCTGCACTTGCTGGGAACTCCTCTCAGGATGTATCATTAAAATATGTATTTCAGACTCTCAGCACTGAGATTTCTTTATTTCCTGGGCAGCATGAGGTAGAAAAATCAGCTGAAGAGACAGGTTTTAATTTTCAAACATATGGATTCCTCAAGGAATGAAAGCACAGAGTATGTTACTTAGAGAAAGTGTACCCAAAGGGAACTCCATCGTTATTTATGCCATCATTCTACTACCAAGTAGAAAGACTGAAAATCACCCCAATTAAGAAAAGTTATTACAGCTTTGTTTCCAGTAGATGAAATAGCACTATGTATTTTGTCGCAGTGTAACATTATCTTCAGAGAAATCTTCTGAGCACAGTGTAAAACTGTCCCTTTGGGTTTACATTAAAACTGATGGTGCAGAAGAGAAAGCCTCTATTGTTCCTTTACATAAAATATTTCATGGGGGAAAGAGCCTCAAGTGTTTTTAATCCACAGTCTAAATTAAAAAAAACAAACAAACACCCCCCCCCAACCAATCTGAATAAAGAGCTAAGTTCTGTAGAAACAAAAGGGTCAGAGATCCAGCGACAGGAAATAGCCTAAATTTACAACAGTTAGACCATAAACCTTGTGATCCATAGCTTTTCCTAGATAGGCTATTGAACACTGTACTGAAATACTTACACTTGAACACTGCTCTTCACAAAGTCTCTCACTGACACTAAAAAGGGGCAAAAGTGTTTTTCACAATCTTTATTGCTTACAAGACAGAAAATATTTAAGACAGATCTTTAATTCTATAAGCAAAGAACAGGTTTAGGAGTAGGAGCAAAAACCTTGCATTTCCCAAAAACGTTTATTTTCATTTATGTTCACATCAAATACAGCTTCTCACTACGATAGCTATTCCCATCCAGTAGTCTCCCCCTTCAGCAGCACCACAATCCACCAAGCCAAGTGCAAAGTATACACACCAGCCAGTCCTCCTACCAGCACCTCACCTGTATAAGAGGTGTAGAAGATTTTACGCTACTGGTGAGGAAAGGCTGCAGAGCTCTCCAGAAAGGGGACAGGAAGGAGAAGGTCAGATATTAAATGGATTCCTTTGGCACAGCTACAGCTCCTTCATCTTGGAGTGAGGCTGATGAGCAAGCCACTGGGACACATTGGCTCTGTTCAGTATACAGATCATTTTAGGCTGAAAGTTGTGACTACACACCCCCAGAATTCAGGCAATTCGGATGTTACCAGAAATCCAAAATTATGTCAAGTCCCCATTTCTCTACCTTTCTGAATCTTCATCATTTTTTCAGCTTCTTCTCAGAATCAGTTAAGGAAATTAATGGAAAGGGTTTTGCGGTTAAAACCATTTATTTCTACCCAAAAAATGGAACTGAAAAAAATGGTGTCCACATCAAACAAAATTTCATAGACTATATAACTCTTTTCTTCTAAGCGTGTATCTCCTCCCAAGAGGACAGGGATGTGTAATGTGCCCTTACCAATAACAACGACATTGTAATATTCCAGCATGCACAGAACAAATAGTGTTGATAATCTTTCCACAGTAGACAAACAAGGCAGGTAAGCTGAGGAAAGCATCCCGGACACATCAGTGACACAGCTTTTTGTGGCTGGTTGTTTATAACACAAGAGACAAAGGAACTTTAATTCCCTCCTGGAGTTTCACCTCTAGCTCTAAGTCTGCCTATTTTAAAGGTCCATGCGGGCTTCCCAAGATCCTTTCCTCCACCCTCATGTATTCCACAGTAGTATCCTCAAACTGATGATAAATTTGCTCTTGAAATAAATGATTTCAAGACTCCTGTTGGATCCCACATCCTTTGAGATGCTGGCATTTTTCTAGTTTATTATTGTCTCAAATAATCTTATTCCTTCCTCCCAAGAGACAGCATTTTTCTGAACCTTCCTGAAAGGTATTTTCCTCATAGTTTGAAAATAGTGCACTCTGGAGGAATAAAAATTATCCTCCAAGCAGTAGTTTTTCTACAGTTTTTCCAAACTTGCCCTCCTGAAACTTTACACACAGCCAGCAACTGAAGTGTACTCTGGAAGTTCAGTCCGAGATAGAAGCTGATACAGGTGACGTGCCTGACTTGTTCCAGAAACAGAAAGCCAGTGGGTGGAAAATGACAAGGCATATTTATTTTTAACATGGTGTTTTAAAAGATTTTATATTGTTGAAAATTAAATTTGAATTGTACGGTCATAGTGGGTCCAGTTCAGTGACAGAACTCCCTTTCTTTTTTTGGTTTTCCTGTTGGAAACACTCCCACACATACCCCCCTGCAAGGGAGAGCAGATTAACTAGAAAGTTACTAGTTAATTGCATCTTCTAAAGCTATATGAAATAACTAGAGTAGGATCCAGTATCATTCAACAACAAGCTGCTACACTATGTCATGCTCATCTGGTTTTACTTCACGATTAAAAATAGGAAGAATACTGAAAAAAAGACTAATTTAGTCTTATACAACTTTGTGAACTACCTCTGTGTGTGTGTTAAAAAAATTAAAATGCAACAGACACATTCTGCAAAAGGCATGCTGGCCAAGGACACAAGAAAACAAGTTTTGTTGCAACACTCTTGTTTGAATCAGGTTCTGCAGGTGGATGTCATTAAATATTGGTTACCAATTATTTCAGAATTATTTCCAAACTGAACATGTTCATTTCCTGCCAAAATGTTAAATGAGGCTTTTGATGGAAATTTTGTGTTTTCCTTTTAAATACAAGGCAGATAACTGTGTCACATTTACTTTAAATTACAGCAGCTTACAGTCCTGAGGAACAAAACAAATGTGTTCAAATAATTCACAGCAGCCCCTGAAGAATGTAATGTGTTTCAAGGTAAAGAAACATGCATGGGCAATGCCTTGTCAAAAGCACTGTTCAGGGTTGGGGGTTTTATATAGCACGAGAGCTTTCGCTTGACAGGTCACAGCTGTGACAATAAGGTGTTGGCAAAGTGAGACACAGATGTATTAAAAGATGGAATGCATGAGGTGACTACAAGAATTGCAAGATCTCCATGTCCAGGTGGCCAGAAAGAAAAACCTTCAAGCACCGAGACCTCTTCAGGTTCCTCCCCCAAAAGCCCCAAGACTTGCAGAAGAGACTTTCCAGGGAGGGAGGACAGGCATGTTGCCCTGGTTTCAGCTGGGATAGAATTAATTTTCTTCCTAGTAGCTGGTATAGTGCTGTGTTTTGGATTTAACATGAGAATAAAGTTGATAACACACTGGTGTTTTAGTTGTCGCTAAGCAGTGCTTATACTAAGTCAAGGACTTTTCAGTTCTGCCAGCAAAGAGGTGCACAAGAAGCTAGGAAGGAGCACAGCCAGGACAGCTGATCCAAACTGGCCGAAGGGATATTCCATACCATATGACGTCATGCTCAGTATATTAGCTGGGGGGAGTTGGCCTGGGAGCAGTGATCACTGCTTGGGGACTGGCTGGGCATCAGGCGGCAGGTGGTGAGCAGTTGCATCACTTGTTTTTTCTCCTGGGTTTTGTTCCTCTCTCTCTCTCTCTCTCGTTATTTTACTTTCTATTACAATTTCATTTTTATTATCATTATTATTATTATTTTATTTCAAGTATTAAACTGTTCTTATCTCAACCCACAAGTTTTCTTACCTTTGCTCTTCCGATTCTCTCCCCCATCCCACCGGGGGGGGGCAGGGTGGGCGGGAAGGGTGAGCCAGTGGCTGTGTGGTGCTTAGTTGCCAGCTGGAGTTAAACCATGACACATGTAAAAGATATCCCAGGCTGGGGACACTGCACACAGCACTCTGGAGGCACAATGGCACCTAAAAGGTAGGTAGAGACCTGCCTTCATACATTATCCCAGAAAGTTTTAATTCAATCAATTTGTATAATTAATGTAAATTTAAAATCAGGGAAAGGAGAAAAAAAGCATTCTGACCCTGTAGAAACAGGGGTAAAGACATGACCTTTCCTCAGGTATGTCTACATTTTGCTGTAAAGGTATGCTTAAAGCTTTAGCAGATATGCTGGATATCACGTTAGCCAGCTAACAAGTGTATTCACCACTGTGCAGAGCGCCAAAGGATGATACTTAGTACAGTCCACAACACCTTGAAGAAACTATCTGATATAAGCTCCATGCTGCTGTGGCTACACTGATACCAGCCTCTGAGGTAACTAGTTTAAATGAAATACCAAGAAACCTCACTCACAATTTGCAACTTCAGTGTTGATTCACAATGCAAACACCCCTCAAAGCTTTAGTTGCAATCCCACAAGTAAATTGTGCCAATTCTCTCTCCTTGCTGATTAAAGGACACTGCAACAATTAGATGCTGATTTTAAACTACCACTTCTTATAAGCTGCCACAAAAGTATGGGAAAAAGGATTAAAATATCAAGTTTGAATTAAAAAAAAAGCATTTACTGATTTAATTTCTCCAAGGGGTCTAGAATACATACAGATCTTGCCCCCTGAATCACACAGGATCTTGACTGTAACTTCCTCCTTCCTGCCATGACTAGCAGTTTATTCTAGAAAAATATTTTTACACAGGCTTGTGGTTTTCATTAATAAAAACAAAGTAACAAAGATGCCATATCAATTTTTCTGTCAAACACCCCCAATCTATGTCAGCAGACTTCTTAGCTGAATAGATACGGTAAATTACTAAGTCTCCTGATCATACGTATGCAATAACCTGCAATACAATTTCACAAGACAGCTCAATAAAAGTTCAAATGACTGCATTTTGGAAATGAACTCACAAATTTCAGAACAGCAACAACAAAAAATATTTTTTGCTTTAAATATTAACTGTAACTGCAAGGTAATACATTAATGTGTCACAAAACACAGTACTGCAAGTACTGCACAGTACACATGCCTAGACAAATACTTGCAAGAAATGTGGAAAAAACTGTAGCTCAAATTTGACAAACCGAACTCTATTTTGATGAAAGATGAGCCTTCGGTGATACAGGTAATATTTAGCGACCTAAAAATGTAACAGACTTTGTTATTAAAAAAAGAATTGCGCTTGCTCCTAAAGGGACACAGGAGCTAGGGCTGTAAGACTGTACTGTCACAGTTCGGGTAGATCACGCTGGTATTTGTGTTCTCTGTTTCACTTCTGAGAAATGCAAGAAAGCCATTAACCTCCTGTTTGAAACCAGACTGCTGAAAAAATAACCCCCTACCCACTGCACTCAGTGCTGATACGCACGACAGGTCCAAACAGAAAGTAGACACAGAAGGCATCTGGTAAAGAGCTTCTTTTGGTGCTGTTTGGTGGAACTGCCTATGTACTGCATCAAAGAGAAGCAAAGAGATTAAAGGTAAAATCCAAGGAGGCAGCCAGAACAAGGACTGAGAAAAGTCTTTCTACCTCTCTCCCTCCTCCCATGACTTCCCTGAGGGAAAGCTTTGAACAAAAATACTGTCAAGAAAAGAGTTTGGAGCTCCTGTTTGATGGTGGTAGTGCTTAGGGATACTGCGTGAATTCTCGGCACATTCTCCACTGGTAAGGCTTTGCACTTCCACAGGCTTTGCACTTTGCACATTCATTACAGAAAATGCCACTACTGCAACATTATCATCTCCTAGTAAACAATTATTTCTGGCTGGTATTTCAAAATGCATGCATGTATAATGTTGCAAAAGTGCTTCACCATTGGTCAAAATAGAAAAGACGCTCCCATAAAGCAAGGCATTTAAAATCTGCGGTCTCCAAAATGGCACGCCAGAGAGTATTTTCTTCTTTCAACATATTTAATTCCTATTAATAGTAACAGGAGCTAAGCGTGCATCAAAGGATAATATGCCTTCCAGATCTAATATGTATTTGCCATTATGGATAAAGATACCCATAAGTACTATATGAAATAACTGTCAGTGCCTAGATTTGTTCCAGAGCATAAATCTTTCTGATTTGTATGGATAAGGCATAGCTAAATGTGGCTGCTTAAACAGAAAAGAATATGCCTCATCAGAGAGACTACGACAGTTTCTCCTAAAATGGATTTTGTTTGGATTTTACCTTCTACCTCAGACTCAAGCTTCTTCTAAAACAGGGAAGATACAGCTCTATTGTAGACATCGCATGCAACTGTTATCTTGGTTTCTTTTCACCGATTTAAAATTTAAGTAATAGGCTTTGTTTTTATCTTCATAATACTTCTAAAAATAATAACAGTAAATACAGGAAAACCAAACAATTGTATCTTCTAAATATTTTTGTTACACAGAAAAAAAGTATGAGGCTATCCTCCCATGCATGAAAAAAGGTTAGGGAATCTGAATATGTTTTCAAAATTATTTTCAAAACATCACAGGGATTCTGAAACCCTCAGTGACCCAACAGCACTTTATTTCCCACATCCTTCATCTTTTGCTTTGGAGAATGGCATCTAGGTATAAGCAAAGGAAACTAGGGCAGAGCTCTGCTCATCACAGGTAACAGATGTTGCTGTGACATCACTATTCCTGTGCTCATCTCCGGGGATGAGCATATCCCATGGCTCTTACTGCCCGAGACATTTGGGGACTTTTTTTCTCAGTAATTCAGGTTACAAGAGAGAAAACTTGCCTTTCAAGGGAATTCACAGCAGCCCACTGATGTGCCTGCCAGGCTGAGGACACGCAGGAGGGGAGGAGTCCGTCTGCCAGAGGCAGAGCTCAGATTCGGGTAACTTTGTCTTGCCATTTCACCTTCTTGGTCTGGCCATTTTATAATACCTAGGAGAAAGGAAAATAGGCTTAGATCTGGGTTACCTGTGCAGTAAGTGTAGTCTACACTGCTGTCCCATTCTGCTTGTCTGTATTTTTCTCAGGTTGTTAAGTCACAGTTTTTCCTCACAAGGAGCCTGTTCTTTACCTCTGATCAGCTTGTTACCTTGTCCACACTCTGATTCTGCTGTATTATTTCTGACATGGATTTATATCTTCATTCCTTAAAAATATCTGGTTTTCATTTCCTTCAGTTTCTGTAACTTCTTCCTCAATCCTGCCTATGGCTCTGTGATCCTTCCAGATGCACTTAGGACATTTTTCACTTAATCAAGTGCTGAGATCTAAATTTCACATCATTTCTTTGAGAGCAACTTGTTGTTTCTTTGTGTGTAGCCTCTTCAGTAGTAATTGATTGTTAGATGCAATAATTTTAGACTTAAGTCTAAGTGGTCTTAAATTGCACCATATGAACCGAGGAGATGGGCTCAAAATCTCTGTAAGCAAGTTGGTGCCTAAATGCAGAAATAACTGGATTTTATTTTGAAGAAAATATTCCTATCTGGGGAAGGCTTTTAAAAATATGTAAATGTATTATAGAGGAGGTATAGAGATGGTGAACTGGGAACCAGTGTATACCGTTTCTCCCAATACAACAGACAGGGAACATCTTATGAATGTCCAGAAGTTAAACCAGAGACTTTCACTTTCTCCTTTACCCCAACCTAATGTAACACACAAGTCCAACAATCACTTGCTGATTATAATTAGTCTATTGCCTTACAATTAATCCATTAAAAACTTCCAGTAAAACACATGAAAAATAGATAAAACTTCTTTTTAAAAAAAAAAAAAAGTTACAAACTTGAGCATATGAACCTATGCCACCAAAAAACCTCCAGAAAAATGGAAGCTAAAGTTATTAACACGATGGCTTTTTACTTATGTCATGTTATCTCAGGGAACATGTTTGCACTATGCTTCAGGCCGATACGATCTGAAAGGGCTGTATAATGAAAACAGCAATTAACCTCACTTTTGAGCAACTTGGGAATTACATTTTGACCAAGAGGCACACAGCAGATCTCTGTTTCCAGTATCTTTTCTTCGCATCAAGGAGATCATGCAATAGTTTTTGAAATTTTTGATAACCTAGTTCTGTCTGTTTGGAAGTATCTGCCCGCTACAATCCTACAGCTTCAACGTGAGAATAAAACGGAGTGGATCTGGGCACTGAACGTAGCAGGCATCCAGTAAATGTTTTAGGGCTGATCAATTTTGCAAAAAATCCCAGTCACACAGATCTGTGTCATTTTTGTTGATCTCTGATTCACAGAACCCGGAGTATTTGCTACTGTTAGACAAGCACCACTTGTGAGAGTATCCAGCAGATCATGAACAGTAACACATACAGGGTCTGCATTCCTTATTCGTAACTCCTGGTTAAACAGCATCAGTCAGTCAGTGACCAAGTAGATCCACATCTTGAGATTTAACCGAATGCTCAGAAGAACCCAACCACATGCTTTGAATGAAAGAAAAAACTAGTATGGGGTTTATTCTCAAACCAATCCATGGATCTTTATAATGAATAAATAAAAAAAAGAAAGAACAACAGAACGAACAAGAGAACTAACAAGAGACCGGGTCTCAAAACATTCTCTAAACAAATGAAATTACAAGACTGCAATGACTTTACCAGGTGGGGAGCAATTTTGGATTCCTATCCATACCGTGAATCATTTCAAACTCGAAAGATTACACAATAAAATTAGCAGTTGGTAATGAAGCCTTGGTTTTACTCCAAACTGAAATAAAATCTCTAACATGCAAGGTAAGGATCCATTTTAGGGGACAAGACTTACCTGTTAATTAATGAGGCAATTAAGCTATGTGAAAGCTGTTATGCTGTGTTACGAAGGTTTTCCCCATTTCACCTGAACTCTAAAATGGCCTTATTTTTCTACGCCATTTAACAATTGTAGCAACTGCCTGGAAACCAACTCCAAAACAGAACTGGTCATCAGTAAAGAAGGCTCAAGGGAAGGAAAAGCCAATGGATTAGGCATATTCACAGTAACAATTTGAACAATTTTCAGTTTACAGAGCTGGACCCACAATGGAGCTAATGGAGATAGCAAGCAGATGACATATACCCAAACTACTTTTGCTATTTTTTCATCAACCTTCTGTTTCACTGGCATTTTCAGAGAGAAACACGGAGCCCTTTTGCTCTCATGCCCCGCCTTCTCTTACACTGTCCATGGAAAAAGTTTGTTTTCCACTTAATCCAAAAAGCTGACTATCTTGGCCACCTTAAAATGCGTACCAATAAAAATAATAAACCTCAGAACAGCCTTCAGTCACTTGCAGGCTTAAAGTCTGCTCCACAAAACATCCCATTTACCTGCAGCACTGTGGCATAGTTCAATGATCTGAGACTTACAAGGTGCATAGCATGCAAGTAACCAAAGTTAAGAGCTGAGGTAGAAGAAAGCTTGTTCCAGAGAACTCCTAAGAGTCTGAAAAGCCAAAGTGCAGCCTAAGGTTATCAAAGAGGAACAGTGTGTTGCAAGGACTAGGAGCTATAAATAACAAACAAAGAGAACTGCTTTACATTTGTCTGGTTTTGAGCACATATACAAGAGATGGATTAGAGCTTTTTCTTGTGCAATACATCAGATTAATTCAACAACCTCTTCGCCAAAGAATGCTCTCATGGGACTACATGTTCCTCTTCTTCCAGGAATCCAATTTTCTTTGTTCATAATAAGACTATTTAACAAAAGTTCAACTTCTGATATGACACCTTTTTCTTCCGACCCTTGGTAAGGCTCTAGCTGCTCCCTGCAGCATCATTCTCTCTCTCGAAATCAAACTAAATCTCTTTACTCCTTCCTCCTCCCTACCCTGCTCCACAAGCCACCACCTCTGGAGCCCGACACACAACAGATTCTGTTCCTTTTACCTTTCTATACCCTTTCCTTCTCATTTTCAGCACTCCCTTCCCATGCTGTCCTTTATAAAGACCAGGTAATCTTAAACCATGACCTGAATTTTAGCTTCACAGCATCTGCCATGAGACATTGAGCATAATGGTTTCAAGAGCAAAAGGAACACAACTCCCATAGGAAAGTGAGCCATTCAAAAGCAGCCCATTTAAAACGCAGCCCTGGCTGCGGCCAAAGAAATGGGGACCAAATCAGTGCCATTTTTCAGAAGGAACAAGAGCAGCAGCCTGCCTACTGCCTGTGCTGGACCTACACCAGCCACCACTTCTGCAACGTGTCTGACCCACCAGAAACCCGGAACACTGAAGCCCTGCGGTTTGCTCTCGACAGAACTCCATCCTTATACAAACCAGCTATGTATTGCTGTCTACTCCAACACTGTTTGAAATAAGTCGTATGTAAACAACTTTCTTCCTCCCTACATAGTTTAACAGTTTAATAGTCTCTGGCCTAGATCAGAAACTAATTGTATTTCATCACTTCCCTGGTAACCAGTACCTATCTTATGGTAACATACAATTTTTAGTACATTTCTGGTGCTCTTATTATGCTGGTAATAAGAACACATCCATGACAAAAACTTCATAGACAAAAGGAATATATATGAGTAAAATCTAACGGCAGTGATGCAGAATCCTGGCAGCAGAAACCAACAATTTCATAAGAAGAGACAGCAACTTTCTATTTTACTTACTTTGATATCTAGGAGTCTGAAAGATTGAATTGAAGAAAATAGGTTCCCTACCCACCCCTCCTTTTTTTAAATAGTCCCGTATTCATGACCATGAGCTTTTAAACTGGTAGATTGTGTTTGAAACTGAAATAATTCTTTATCTGGATTACAGATAATTTCCTTGTAAATGTTATTACAATTATTCATGGTATTTTGAAATATCATCAGTGAAATACAATGAATAGGGGAAAAAAATGGAATTCATAAAGTGCTCTCATCGTGTTCGTCCCACCTGTTCAAAGAGTGAGCCAGTTACTCTCTTCAAAGTTATTAAGATGGCATGAAAAGATATAAATGTGAATCTTTCAACTCTTGGGGTGGGATAGTCTTTATGATTATCTAAGAATTTCATAACAAAGCCAAATGATAAGGTTTTCTTCTTTAAAGAACAATTCTTCCTCCACATCTGTGAGAAACTTCAGGAATCAGAATCATTTTGGAAACATGGTATTTTTAACTGCAAACAAATCAGTTTTTTACCGTATCTGTACAGTAATGGCAAAGGTTTTTTACCTGCACCACTGCCAAAAAGAAAAAAAACCAGCAAAGTTTACTCAAGTGTAACTAAGACTTTTTCTACAGTGCAGCAAATGACAAGTGTAACTGCTAGACCATGAACAAAATTATCAGCATGGTATCACTATAAGATTGAATTAAAATTTGGATTATATTAAAATATACAGACTGCATACTGTTGGATATAGTAGTTATATTCAAAATTTGTGCATGTGCTGGTTTTGGCTGGGATAGAGTTAATTTTTTCCATCATACCTTGTATGGGACTACATTTTGCATTTGTGCTGAAAACAGTGTTGATAATGCAGAGATGTTTTAGTTACTGCTCAGCAGTGCTTACAGAGTCCAGGCCTTTTCTGCTCCTCATCCCACCCCACCAGCGAGCAGGCTGGGGGTGCACAAGAAGTTGGGAGGGGACACAGCCGGGACAGCTGACCCCAACTGACCAAAGGGATATCCCACACCATATGACATCATGCTCAGCATGTAAAGCTGGGGAAAGAACAAGGAAGGGGGGGACGTTCGGAGCGATGGCATTTGTCTTCCCACGTAACCGTTACGCATGATGGAGCCCTGCTTTCCTGGAGATGGCTGAACACCTGCTGCCAATGGGAAGTAGCAAATGAATTCCTTGTTTTGCTTCGTCTATTAAACTGTCTTTGTCTCAACCCATGAGTTTTCTCACTTTTACCCTTCCTATTCTCTCCCCTATGCACCAGGGGGGAGTGAGCGAGCGGCTGTGTGGTGTTTAGCTGTGGGCTGGGGTTAAACCATGACAGTGCATAAAGCAAATTGTTAGGGTTGTTAGAAACTTGTGTTAAAAGCCTACCAGGCTAAGTTCAAAACCATTTTAAAAAATACCTAAAATTTGTCCATGTTTTTAAGATAACAGCTATTAAGTTTGCAAATGTTAAACTATAATATGTTTCATCTCACAAACAAACAGCCTTATGACTGTGTGTCTTTTGCTAAAGGAAAAAAACTGACATTTCCATATGCATGTACGTTATCTGGATATCTTGTTATCCCAGCTGTCGATAAAAGGAGTGGGAATCCTGACCGACTCGTCACCAGCACGTGTGGATATTAGACACTCCTGATCAGAAGTCTGCTGAGGTGCCAGCATTTGCAATAGCCAAGGGGCCTGCGTGATCTGGCCATATGCTCTCTCTTAACACAACAGATTGATATCAAAGCAAAGCAGTTCAAATGTTTTCAGTGCTCATTCATCACAGCCTGCAATCTGCAAACAATTTGAAATTACTTTACTTAGCCATACACTAGAAGTGCAGGTTTTAGCTTGAAGCATAAGCTTCCCATTCAGATATGAAGTGCCTCTGCAGACCCGAAAATCTTCCATGCTTTGAGGAAATCTGGGTTTGAATTTTTCAGCAACATTTCAGGATTAAGTGTAAAAATCTACCAGTAACACGATTGTCTAAAAAACAAGTAAAACTGTTGATTAGCCTTTATTTAGGGAAGATAGACAATAAATATTATGTCTAGAATGATGGCAAGAAAGGATTAAACACATTGTCTGAAGATCAAAAAAAGATACTGGAAACCGGATTTTTTTACAAACCCAGTACAGTCTCACCTCTTGAAAGTCCACTGTTAGTGTAAAGGCTGCAATCAAATGCCAGGCACTTAAAAAAAAAAAAAAAAAAAAAAAAAAAATTCAAAGCCCATTATGAGTATAAAACCCTGTAGCAAAAACATACACAAGACCCAACTGCAGTAAAATAAAAAATGTGTAGTTGGAGAAGAAAAAGATCTCAACGAGAAAAACTTCAAACTTAGTAACTCGACCTAACTTTTCTTTGTCAGAAAATTACTAAAAAATTTTTAAGGCTAACGAAGACTTCCTTAAGATACCGTCTCCTTGGGTCCAGAGCACTTTATCACAAGTTTCATCACAGCAAATATATCCCAATTTATGCTCTACCTCAACAGGCTTGATCTCAAACTTGCTAATGTTTGTAAAACCAGGATCTCCTTCCAAATAGCAGGCAGGTAAGTGAAGTCAGCAAGACTGCTTTGAAAACTGGAAAATCCACTTGCCAACAGTCACTCATTTATGCCTTTTGCCCCTAAGCATAATCCTACAAAATAATTACAGGAATGGTATAACCTGAAATAAGTTGAGTTTATTGTAGCAATACAACTAAACAAGGACCTGAAATATCCCCAATAGGAAAAATATCGCTGCCAGAAATAAGAGTGGTGGTAGAAAGAACAGACAATCTAATCAAAGTCAGTTATGAAGACTTCATATGCCCTTATGTCCTATTTTGGCAATTTTCTGCTCAGCGTGGAAGCGACCACCGATCTTAATCTCTTTTCCTGTAGTTTTTCTGGGTTCATGCATGCATGAGCAAGTACCAACATTAAATTTCTACTCCAACCACAAAGCCCAAAATTCCTGTTAGAGACAGAAATCTCTCTCACACAGGTAGTTCGACATTGCTCCCAACTACCAGAACCACGCCAGTGTGAGACTCAAATATGTAGTCTGAATTCAGAACAGACTCATAAAGGAAATGGCTTTACTCTTCTCTTCCCTGCAGACAGCAATGTAATTCTTTGCTGGAGAACACTTGAAATGCCTGTCCAGCTGAGGAAGACCTTCTCAGCAAAAGCTACAGCCTCTTCAACAGCAGTGTTTCTTCATTTCTCCCCAAGCACTCTAATCATGCCTTGGTCAGTTCTTCCTCTGAGCAATGAACAGGACTCAAAGAACACCACACTTACCAGCTCTCTTCGGGATAAAAAAAAGTTAAAAAATAAAGTAAGGTGTTTCTCATTTGTGTTTTCTGCACTAACATTTTACTGTAGCTAAATATCGGCAATGTCATTTTATGTAATAAAGTTACTTTTCTGCTTTAAAAAGTTATTTATTATTGATAATTTGACAAATGCTTCAGACTTCCTTAGTGTTACACTATGTCACTTAATAGCCCATAATAGATGGCTTCTTTGGTTTAGAAAGGATTTTATTTTACTGAGGTCAAAGCAAGAAAAATTCCACAGAAGACAAAAGTTTTCTGCTCACTTTGGAGTGGCTGTTTCTGTGAGCAACCCTGACTGAAAAGTCCTTTTCAATCTGACTGAGAGGAAGCCAAGATGACATTACTTATATTTCAATGGGTTACATTAAAAACCAAAATGAATTAAAATTAACAAAACTGTAATGGTTTTAGTTGTCCCCTAAATGCAGTAAGGGACTATGTTACAGAACATTTTTCCATAGCTGTTCTGGCAACAACACTTATAAATCGCAACCAGCAAATATAACCGATTGCAGAGATGTATGTATCAACTTTTACAGGATTTTTCCATACAAGTCTTTCTGAAAACTTTTTGCTCCTAGAGACATGTTGTAATTAAGAGTCAGCAATGAAATCCCAAACAATATAAAGAATTATAGCAGCAATTAATTACATTCCTTTCAAACTGAAAAAAGCAATTTGCTAATGAAAATCACTACTGCTTAACAGTAGCTGTTAACACCAAAAAAGAGTTACAATAAATCACTCTTCATAAACATGTATTTATATTGGAAATCTTCCTAATCCACACGTATTACATTTAGTAAGTTAGCCAAGATGTTCAACTGTCCAGTCTCTACTATCCACATGCAAAACCCCTCATGGGACATAAGCACAAGCAATTGCTGTGTGCGTAGGGGACCTCTGGGTAGGAGATGCTCTGGGACAAAACCACACCTGAGGGAGGACAGCAGGTACCTAAGGGTCCCCAGACCTCTGCTGCTGCAGAGGAGAGGGCTGGGCACACTGGCTGGTCTCAGGATAACCTGGGATCACTTTGTCTTGCAACTGTGTATTAGAAGACAGAGCACCCCCGCAGCACCAGGGTAATTCGCATGACAGACCCATGAGGCAGCTCACCTGTAGCTTCCCAAGAACAGCACACGGCTCAGACGCCGCTGACCGGGCAATCCCAAACCAAGCTAGTGGCCGTCTCTCTCATACAGAGAGTAGTCTTCAAACATGCCACAAAGCACCTCTCGGTACCTCTGCACGGGTCGGGCATAAAGCTGTAACAGTCGACAGAAGAACCTTTGCAGGAACGGCCCCACCACAGGCCTTTGCGAGCAGAAGGAAGGAACTGTGCGGCAGTTAGGTCAGAGACTCCAGCACAGGCTAGTGTTTTCCTTGTTATGGCCCAGATCCTGAATTAAAAAATTGTACAGTGGGGAAGAGAGCCTGGAGAAGGGCTAGGAATGACTTCATAAAATAGGTAAGTTCAGCTGCAAAAGTAACCACAGCAAGAAACAGAGCATCCAGAAACCTAACAAACTATAGAGAGGCCTTGCTGTAAAAACCCAGGACCACCCCTGCAGGCATGTATCATGGGAAAGTTATTAGCTCACTAGGTACTATCCTAGCTGATGAAAAGATTATCTTACTGAATACATCTAGGAAAAAAAAAAACTTTTTACAAAAGATATTTCATCTTTATCAGCAAGTGCATTACACAAGAGAGAGGGAGTTCTGGCACTAACAAAACCAGGGCAGTAATTCTCCATAATTGCAAGACCACTTGAGAAAAAAAATGAAGCTGAAGGCCATACTGAGTAGCTTCCCAAAAAAGGTTTTCAAAAGTATATTTCTTTCGTGGATCCAGGAAAATATGAACCATCTTCCGGACACTGGCTAAAGGTGACATGTTAACTGGTCTCATATCCCACAGAGCGCAAGACGCAGAAAGGAAACAAAACATTATGAACAACACAACAAGCTGCAAGGAAAAAGATGGATCAACTGCATGATTTTGTTTAATGGACAGTTATATAGCTACATTTTGCAAAATATTCATAAAAAGAAAAGCAATCACACAATCACATCTCTAGATGCCAAAAAAATACCGAAGAAAAATGCCATGCAGTTGCAAGAAGAATGAGGTATATCCCCTTTGTAACTGAAAGCCACCTTGAAACCATTCTGAGGCACAACTTCACCCTCCCTCATGCAGAAGGGTTTCGGGTTTTTTTTTTCTGTTTTTGGTTTCAGTGGGGGTGGAGGCAGTGTGTGTTCTGTGGAGAGCAACAGATTTGGATAGTAACATACATTTAACGCAACATACATTTAACACAAAATACAATTAAAAAAAAAAGCACTTACACAATAATGGTGCACAGACTATATAATAGGTTTCAACTGCAGAACACTTCTGTAGTTCAGTCCTGATCTTGACCTTCTTTATTCAAGCATGAGCATTCATTGCTGTAATTACCTGCATTCACCCCTTGTGTATTTCTTTTAACTTTAGCACTACCTTTTGTCTTCTATTTCAAAAGTAAACATAAATATTTCTAAAGGTCTAACTCTTCTTGTTCAACCAGGCACTTTTCTGCATACACATCTTCACATACTATTACTACATTCAAAGTTTCAGAAAATGACTGAAACTCCTGTTTCTCCAGCTTTGCGTGGCTTTACTTAATTACAAAGTAAAAATCATTATTGAGGACTGTCACACTGTTTTCATCAGCCATGTATTTTGTTCTATATTTAAAAATTAATCCAGTTGTCTTGAATGTTTATCAACTGTTATTCCCTCAAAACCACATGCTGCAGATCTCAGAGACAAGATTCATGCTACAGATTAGAGCACATTGTTTACAGTCCATAAACACTTTTTATGATGGTTTCATCATAAGGTAAATCCATTCTGTGAGTACAATTAACATATTTTCCAGGGCTCATTAATCTTAATTTATTCATTCAGTGAACATGAACCATACGCATTAAAAGGAAAATCAAGACATGAACTTTAATTTAAGCCACTATTTTACTAATTGTGTTTGACTTTAGGAGATCCTAATATATAGTCCTGAAACTAGTTTTCCCCTTCTTTATACTTGGTGTACAAAAAGGCCTTTGAATATATACCATCTCTAAAAGCTCTGTTCTCCTCCCCTTACTTTGATTGCCGTCAGTACTAGTGGATTGGTACGAGTCCAGGCTTGCTCTATGTCCTACAAGTTTATTTTCTTATGAAACAGTCACAGTGCATCAGAAAACGGGGCTTTTTACGTTCTCGAAGTACCCAGGCCATAAAAGGGCTCTTTTGTGTAAGTTTCTCATACTATTATAGACAGATTACAGTAAGACCTTCCAGAAGACCAAAGGGACAACAGGCACCTGCAGACTGATGTACAGGAAGCACCAGAAAGTGACATATTGGTGGAGTTCACCAGAACAGTACAAAAATGTCATGACCACTGCCAAGATTTTCAGGCATCAAAAGGAAGGAGGCTTAAGAGAAGCGGAGATTGGGGGAGAGGAAGAGAAGGAATGAAGCACAGCACCTGAAGAGCTGAACTCCCCGATGTTATCTTTTGCTTAAGAAGTTGTACATTCCTCGCTCTTGCCTTTCCTGCAGGCACTGGGACAAATTCATAACAATTTTGAAGTCAGCTGCCCCCAAAACCTGAACAAATGTAACTCCCCCTCTAATTTACAGAGAAAACAGAAAAGTTTGAGTGTACTAGCTTGCCGGAGGCTCACGTGCCACCTTCCGTGAGCTTTGCCCAAACTTCTCCTATCACAATTCCACTTTAAACCTCTTTCCACACAAGTTGCAATCTTACAAGAAAGAACAAAGCAGCAAACAAGAAGTACAAGCAGTAGTATGAAACTTGTACTGAGTAATGCAAAAGAAATAGCAAATATTCAGGGACAGAGGACCAAATGTTTCCAGCATTTCCCAAGGTAGATAAACCATTCCTTTTGAGATCTGAAGGAGGAGAGTACAGGCAACCTAAGATTTTACTTTATTTCAATTGTAAAGCCTTCCTAGACATCTAGAAAACACAGGATGGAAATGGAAGACATTCAGCAAGATCCCCCTGAGTTTTCCAGCTGCCTGAACAAAGAGCCGTCAGCTGTCCCATTCATTTCAAACAGCATCAACTTAAAGGCCAGTGATGATACTTCAGATGTCACAAAAATATGTATAAAGAAACAGAAAGTGTATTATATGTCTGCTGCAAAGGGCTGCCTATTTTGATAATTCTGCAACATCTCAAACACACCAAAGTTGCATGGGTATGTGACTGGTTTCATTTTAAAACAAAAAGGAATCATTAACACCCAGAAGTTTGGGATTACAGCTATCAGTTAAGAAGATGCACATGTCAAGTATTTCAACAGCTGCTAATTACTAAATATAAAAACAAAGAAAAGCCACAAACTGCTTATGGACAGCAAAAAGGAAAAAGTAAATTAATTAGTTTTTCACACACACAAAAGATGTTTTAGTATTTAATGTTTCTGTGCTATTAGGAGGCCAGAACAACATGCAGAATGAGCGAATTCATTCTCTTATAGCCAGAGGCAAAAATAAATAACTACCAAATAATACATTAAATGAGGTCTAAAATGGGATCTATAATTAATGACTTTTCTGTTGACCATTTAAGTGACAGTATTATTTTAAATGCTACTTTCACAGAATGTCAGCCTCTAAGATAAGATACATCAAGTATGAAGTTAATTGCACGAGTATATAAACCAACAGGCACTTCTTGCCCACAGAAAGTAAGTATTGCCAAGACCTAAACTACTGAAATGCCATCAATAAAATGTCAAAGTTGTTCTTCCCCATAAGAGAAAGTAACGGTTTGCAAGCACTGTTTTACAAGTCCAGCAGATTTTTTCATTTAGAGGTAGAACTTTTTCTGACAGTATTTGCAAGCAACATCTTGTCTGCTATCTGTGGAAATTAAAGATCTCAAGGTACTAGCTGCCCTCAGCTAAAATGCATTTCCCCACCCAGAGAAACAAGTTTAAAATATAACACTGAATATACCAGACTACTAAGCCCAAATCTGAAATATGGATCATTCAACGCTTCCACTGAAACAGTAATTGGTAAGTTCTTTGGGGAAGAGATCATCTCTTGGTTCAATGTTTATAACTTTCCACACACTGAACTTCTGATCCCTGGCACTTTAATTCAAACAGTAATAAACTCTTTAAAATGGGGAAAATCTTGTACTCAGCTCATTTATGATACCAAAAAAAAAAACAAACCAGGAAAATATCCATCTGAGGTTAATCTAAAACAGTCTTTTCTGACCTTTGGGCTTGACACAAACTGAACAGTTTTGTCCTATTTGGTTTGAACATCACGTGTCTTAAAAAATTCAAAAAAAAGTAAGCAAAAGCAATGTAGTTTAAGAAGAATTTCTATTTTTACAACACTGGTTTACTAAACTCAGAATAAATTTATAAGATAGTTGCATTGCCTGAATTTGTCTTTTGCTTTAATGAAGATAATTTTGGCCAAAGAATTTTGCTCTACACAGCTATTAATCCATCTTCCGGCCATGCTGAAAACACTATCAACATATAGTTTGGGTTTGGTTTGGTTTGTCCTTGCACAGTTCTCAAATTCGGCCAACTCTTTTTTGAGTTGGTTACTCTTTTGGTTACTCTTTGATTACTCTTTTTTCAAAATGGGAGCTTTATCCTTGGTGCATCACAGGTATCACCATGATGGAACAAGTACGTAACCAGAAATGTCTGATCAGTAGATTATGGAGAAGTTTTCACAAATTTACATCAAGACTCCACACAACTCTAAAAACAGGAATTCTGGCTGTGAAAGGGGGGTGATACCTCTTTCACTGGATTCAGCCCCCTGTTCTCTCCGCAGAGTAAATTAGCAGATCCAGGAAATCATCTGCCATCTGAACTTTCAAAATAATGATTTGGATGGTTTCATTTTCTGTATGTTCCTTCACTGAGTTAGCACAGGTGAGCTAACTTAGACAACTTTTTTTTTAGCACGCACATTTGTGTGCAACCTAAAGGGTCAGGCAGACTTTGTCGGGGGGCGGTAAGCTTCCAAAGTTTCTTTCATCGTGACGCAACTTAAAGCCCAATGAAAGTAATGTAAGGAGAGGGCACTCGGCGCCTCACAGGGGTTATTCAGCAGTTCACTGCGTAACACCGCGTATGAAGAAAAATGACTTTGGATATCTCACGAGAATAAAAAACAACCTGGGGAAAAGGATCTTAAAAAATGTAAAATATTTTAGCTAGATAGGCAATGAAACAATAACAACATATACAAGGCTTACGAGTGATCAGAATAGCATCTTTGTCCCATAATGCAGTGTACTAACAGAGAGACACAGAAAAGGGCACTGCTCTGACCTTAAGGAGCAAAGGCATAACAAGACCTATAGCATACAGCATTCGGACTCACACTGTGTGCCCTACTGCTTAAATTTGAACAGTTACACATCAGAAGTTTATCTATTCACAACAGCTGGCTTTCAGAAAGATATTAAAGCTGTCACTCAAAGCACACTCAGCTGTCACTACTTTACCTAATGTCTCTTCAGTAACACAAACATGCAGGATCTACCAGTAAGTGTGAGGTGGAGCAGGAAGAACAAAAATACACGGCTAATATATTGGTTACTAACATGCAATGTCCTTGGAGCATAAAAGCCCAAATTAATACTTAATGCCATATATTACGGATGTTGCTGAAAAGCTGTGCTGTAAGAGAGACTGAAAAACCATGGTGGGGTTCTACATTCAGTGGGCAGTGACAAAGCCTTGAAGGATAGTGTTTTCTCTCTACATTTACAAACTTCTTTTGCCATTATATTCATCATTACTGTGTCTATTCATTTTCAACTAAATACTTTATTAAATAAGCTGAACCAGTAAGAAGCCTGCAGATTTGACAGTGAACAAACTTCTAAAAAGCAAGAATAAAGAATTTTACATCTCAGGAAAAAAATATCCTAGAAAAAAAGAATTGTTCAGTATTCTTACGCTTCACAGACAATAACCAATATGCCATTATTCCCTTAGCAATTTTTTTTTTTTGAGTTCACCTTCAGTCCTGATTTTCATTTCTCACATTTTTTCCAGTGTTTAGAGCCCCTCTTTGTGATTCTTTCCTGCTAAACAGACCTAGACATGGATAATTCTGCCAGATTTCTGTGAAGGGTTCCAGCAAGAATATCAACCTGGATTTCTGGTGGGTATACTAAAGGCTCAGACTGGTGCTTCTCAGGTCTCTGGCTTCAACACAAATGCAGTTCAAACTAGAACAAGTCTTGAAAGAGCAGGAGCTACCTACAGATCAGAAGCCTTGCTTTCTGGCCAGTACTACTGTTAAGTTGATTGTGCCTTCAAAAACTACCCTGTAGATGTATACAATTGAAAAAGAAGCTACAAATGCATGAAGGAGACAGGAAAAACTCCAATCTTCACTCTTTACTTTGCTTTGATGGTCAAGATCTCATTAGTCTTTGCAGTATGGAACAGTCCTGTTATTTCAAGAACATCAATAGAACAGTTCCTCCAATGTATTAGGCAAAACTGTTATTATTTTGGCTATTTTTATTTTTACCTTACTCCATCGATTTTTTTGTTAAGAAATGAACTCTCTATCCAAGAAGAAAAAGAAAAAAAAAAAATCTCCAAAGCCAATTAATAACTACCAATTAATAACTACCAAGTTTTTTCAACTTTATTTTCTTCAATTCAGCTAAAATTAAACCAGAACTGAGTCTTTTTCTTATTGTCCAATTTCCAGAGTCTTTGGAGTATGAATTAATCAAGAGGTTTCAACCTTTAAATCTTTCCTAAACATACACTCCCAGTTTGGATATTGAAGTTCCAAAGTACAAAACTTCTACAAAAGCTGAACTCATGCGTGTTACTTGTAGGAGGACCTGACAGTACTGAATAACTGGGCAGTAAAAGGCAGATGAAATCCAATATAAGAAAATGCACTTTATATATAGGTATATATATCAGTAAATGCACTTTAGGGGAAAAAAAAAAATCCTAGTTTCGCATACAAAGTAATGGGCTCTACCATACCATGCAGGTGGTAGATCTTGTACGCTTTATGGTTATTCCCACTACATGTCAACTCAGTGCCCAGCAGTGGCCAAAAAAGCAAATGTTAGAAATCAGTAGAAAAGAAGTAGATAACAAAACAACTATTACAAGGCAAGGTCAGTTGAATACCAAACTGGATTCAAGAGAGCCTGCTTAAATATTTTCTGGAATTAAAAGGATAGATGTATAGTTTGGTAAGTACCAACTGCTACTGCTACAGACAATGCTCAATAAAGCTAAAATCTCAGGTTTTATCTGCTAAAATCTTTTAAAAGTCTATTGTGAGCAAAAAACATTGCTTTTAGAAGACAAAATGGTTCAAAGTAGGTATATTTTCTCACATCCCTGGCACAAAGGACACTACCCTGCCTAGACCTATCTCCACTGTTCAAGTATGTCACAGAACTTGTTAAAAAAACCTGGCAAGCCATTCTTCAACACGGTTGCACCCATGCAGTTTTCTTTCACTTTGTCTTCTACTAGTGCTGAAAATGAAAAAATACACATAGAGCCAGAAGTAAATCTGAATTAGATATCCAACACTAAAATTTCAGTTCATTGGTTAAAGCATGGTAAAACTATAAGCAATAACAAAGGTACCTCTTAAACTGAGAAATACCAAGCAACTGTACTTATAGGTACCACTACATATGTGTTCATATATGCAGACATGGTTTAAGAAAATCGAGCCAAAGAGCAACTAGTAAAATTTATAAACTGAATTTCAACTAATAGAAGGCTATTTGCATATTTGTTATGTCTCAATCTTTTTCTGAAACTCTTTTTTGTCAGACTATTTCTCAAATCTCACAAAGCTGTACTGTACGCATTCCCAGGCTCAGATGATATTACACTACAGATACGTAACACACTCCCAGATACACACACAGACACATCCTTCCTCCTAAAATACTCAGCTACTAACATCGGCATCTGTCGGCCCCACACTGGGGTGTGCATAAAAACAAAAGAATACAGCTCTTCATAAATTCCTGCCAGTAGCACTATATTCTTCTTGCTCTGTCCATGTAACTTCTATTACTGATAGATGAAAACTACAAATTCTGCCTGACTCCACTGGTTCAACAACTACTGTCACATTCTTTTCAAGTTCTAGAAAGAAATTATTTAATTTAAAAAGCAGAATACTATTGCTTACAATGAGAAAAACAGCTATTACTTAACTAAAAGTGAGGATAGTCAGTTCCTTGCAAATTTAAACGAAGAAATGACTTCACCATTTTCAAACAACTTTGCCTATTTATAGCAGTTGAAACTCTTGCCTGAAAATTTTGAATTGGAGAGAAGCTAAAAGCAAAGAAAAAAAAATAAGCAAAACCAAATGCACTGGCAAAATCAGAATAATGAAAGACACCATCAAAATAGATACAATTACTTACAAATAAATGAAGCTCATCATTTTCTATCAAAATTCAGCATTCTGAAATAATTTTGTTCCTATTCTGAAAGTATGCAAAGCCATTATGATTTCTTTTTACTGCAGTGTAAAAAATACAATACCTCTATAATTGCAGCAATTTAATTTTTTTTTGTTCTGTTTTAGATTGCATATTGTAAACCAACTTTCAAAGTAAGTGAGAGATCGATGCCACTTGTATTTGAAACTTATTAGAACATCATTTCAAGAACAATGAAACTGTAAAAGACTTCTAGAAGCAGAATCTCTTATCAGAGTCCCAAGACATCACTTTGGGTATTTTGCAAAAGAAAGCCAGTTCCTACCTCAACAAATTTAGGTTACAAACAACCATATACAGTCATTGCTCTTACCTTGCCTACTCTTCATGTTAGTTACCACTTTTGTGCTAAAAATGAGCTGTACACATCTTTCAACACCTTTAGAATAATTTCCTTCTATGCATTTCTCCGTCTGTCCTAACCAATTAAATTGACAGTGTCTCCTCACCTTCTTTCACCTGCATGTCTCAAACACAGTGACGCCTTGCAGAAATGACACAAAGCAAAACTATCACCCATTTCCCCCACCTCAAAAATAAAAATAAAAAAAAAAATCATACTAGACAAGACAGCTGTAGTTGCAAAATGTCCTTCCCTTTACACGTATATTTGGATACACCATTGCCCTCCATCCTGGTATGCATCTCCCTTTGCTCTGCGAGCAGTATTAACACCCTTTTCAATGCACTGTATGCTGTATCAATTAGCAACAAGAATGCGGCTACTTCACTGGCTCTCTGTTTTCGGATTAAGGTTTCCTGGACTAACTTGTTCTTCGTTTCCTTCTTGTCCTTACTCCAGTTTTTTCCAGCTTTTGAAAAATCAGAGCATTACTCCCAGCTAAGAAACCCCTCTGAACTCCTATGATAAAAGTTGCCCCAGGGTTGTTCCTAGCCATCAGACAATCAGATACCCTAAACACATTCCTACCTGGCCAGGAGTGATATAATGGTCTGCTCTTCATGCTGAGCTGGTAGTTGGTACCGAATACTCTAGAAATTAAAGTATGCACCATGATCACTTCTACTAAACACAACTTGCATTGTGGCATTAAAATACACACATCTTACCATGTGAACCGTGACAATTAAATATGTGTGCTCAAACATCATTTTCTGTATGACACAAAATTAATGTGACTACAATATTTAATAACCGATAATTCTGTATTAGTAACAAAGATAGTATTTAACCTGGGGTGGAAGGAAAAAGACATCAACAACTTTTGTAAGGGTAACTTGTACTGATCAGAGATCTTGTAAAATTCACCTCACTGGTATTTTGATAAGAAATTTCTGTAGAACAATTTGACACATTTAAATTAATCCGGTTTTGGGCAGAACACCTCATTACTTTCTCCCTGTAACACATCAGTAAAAGCTCTCAAATTTCATCTGCCTTTTCAGTTCACTGATCATACACCTCATCCTAATTTAGAAAAGCAAATAAGTATGAACATAAGACCTGGGAGCCCAAAGCGTGACACACTGATGCTTTACTATGCCAAAGTAAACTTAAGTGTGCATTGAAAGTAAATTTGTGAATCAGAGCTTTAGATAGAAAGCTCATGCAGCTCTTGGATAACACTGACATCAACCTGAACCCTTGCGAATACCAAGTTTAAGGAAATTCAGCAACTGCCAGTGGCAGGATTTCCTGTGCTGACTCAGTGCTTTGGCCATTGTTAGACCTTCTTCAAGCAGAGAGCACCTAAATCTAATCACACGCTGCTCAGGCATACACAGTCATCCACCACTTTTCTGCTCCACCTCTTTTCTACATCCAGTCAAGTCCCCAGAGAGGAAAAGGGAAGATGGCAAGGCCACAGAATAGATAAAAATCAGCCAAAGGCATTAAGCGGAGAATCTCCTCCAAGTTTTTCAGCAAGATACCACCCAGACAGACTGAAGATACTGACAATTTAAATAAAGCCATTTCAAAGAGCACAGGGAAAAAAAGTCCTCAGAGAAGATGAGTCAGCCTGGAGGGAAGCGCTGACCCCTAAAGCCCACTCAGTTTCTCCATGCAGAGTAAGACCGGGGGAAGAAATATAACGGATGGGAGGGTTTGGGATACCAGGTTAGCAGTGGAGTTGAACTTCCACCTAAAAATAAGAGTCAAAATTTATCCATCTGTTTGAAACAGTCACGGGAACCCCATGGGGATCTGAACTCTCCCTGCTGCCCTGCAGCATGCCAGGAGTCTCCTGGCAAACAGCAGCCGCAGGAAAACACTTCACCCACATCCGTGACCACCTCCTGCGGTGCCTACACACCCCTTTACTGCGTAGGTACCCTAAAGCTAGGCACTGAGCAAACATTAAATACCTGGTAAGAAGCCCACCACCCTGAAGAACAGAATGGCTCACTGCTTATCGGAACTGCCTTTATTGCTAGGCAAAAATTTCTAACAGAAGAATAGGTTCAATCTATTTTTTTAATGAATAATAGAGGAAAATGTTCAAGTAGTGAAAACAACAAAATGATTTAATAGTAACGTACTCAGCCATGAGAATCTATTTTTCTTAAGCTAGCAACATTTAAACACTACAAAATATTTACAGTTTTCACATAAATGAAAACTGGAGGCTCAGCTTGTCTGATTTCCTCACACACACATACTTTTATGGTATTTTTTTGAGTTTTAGTCCTATACTTACCATGAAAATTTCTTTTTTTGGGGCTCTGACTGCATAGGTAAGCATGAGAAGTGAGAGCTGGTAGAAAATTGTTTTACTGTTTGCACAGCACAAGCTATGATACAAACTTATGTTTTTAAAATTTACCTTAACCCTCACTTCCGTTTGTGCATCTGAAAGCTTGCACACATACCAGTGATGTACAAAAGCAAAAAATCCTTTTACAAAGGCTCATATAAAACACTAAAGAAAGCACATACACACTTACATGGTGCATTTGACGTTGCCTGCACCTCCACTGAAATATCTTGTATATGCAGAGCACGGTAACAGGTACCAATGCAACCCAAAGTGAATGGGGAAAAGGAAGATGGAAGGAGAGAAACTGCAGCACTGCAAAGTATCCTGCGCCTGAGCCCCTGCATGGGTCCTCTTACTCCCCCACTTAACACCCAAAGCTCAGGTTTATGCAAAATAGACATCTTAAAGTATACAGTGAATGAACATCTGTTATGATTGACAAATATTTTTCTCTGTACGGTTACTTCAGTGGACCCCATGCCAACCAGAGAGGAATGCAGGAGGGAAAGATGCAAAACACTACTCCTGGAAGTGTTTCTGCATAGCAATTTCTGCAAGAGTAGGGAGGGCTATTTTTAAATTTAAGCCAGATTTCAATCTCTCATTCTCTGCAGTATGACTGCTCAATACATTTCCATTTATTATTTAATTTGACATGTACTAGCAGCAAAGGACTTCCACTGATCTGAATAATATTTTGTACATTTATTTAGTATATAATAGTTTTCCTTGTAATCTGATTTTATTCTTTCCAATTTGCAAATTTAAAAAGAAAAGCTATCAGGGTAGATCATAGTTGACATGTCACTTTCCAAATATCATTTACATTTTTGTCTTAACATACATCTTTAATAGTCAATTTCCTTTTTTCTATACATATTTTAGTGTGAAAATGTTTGCCATCAATATTAAAATATGAATTATCCGCATAGTCATGTACATAGCATACAGAATTACCTCAAATCCCATCCATTACACTCATATTTAATAGCTAATATCCCTTTTGCTTTCATATTTTAATATTAAGTTGCTTGTTTAGCTGTGCACAGAAAGAAATCTTTCTCAGCATATCCTCCCAAAACAGAAACGAAAAGAAGTTTTAGTAAGTTTTGAGATGTTTAAGTATTTATAAATTAAAACTCAAAAACACAGTCTACAACACCAGTGTATCATGGTTAAAGTTACTTGTATTCCAAATTCAAATGCCTTGTAAGATATTTTAGAAATTCCCCTTAACTCTGTAACCAAATAGTAGTGAGCCACACTTGGAAGTGGCAACCGAATACTTCAAATTCACTATATACACATTTACAACTTCTCATCCTGAGACTGCACCAGATAATCCATACAAAATAAGATGTGTGGATCCAAGTTACCGTTAGTGGTTGTGATTCTATATTCTTGTGGCTGAAATCGAGACAACACAGAACTAACACAGGGGAAAAATGCAAGTTTGTCCTGATGACCGAGCTGTCTGTGGAACACGCTCCCTTAACGAATGAATAAATGATGTCTGTTCTTCCTTACTATCCTACCAATCCATGCACCAAAAAGTGTTCTTGCCTTCTGATTTTGTTTTACAATGATATTATACTAAATTTTACATGCTGGTGACTAATGATACTTCATTCGTGTCTTCCCACATGCAGCCCAAGATAAGAGTCGTCACCCACGTCCAGGAACACATGTCCCTAGTTTGTAGACATACGCTACTCCCAGCAATATAACTGTTCATGCAGAGACCCAGGTCTGACAAAGAAATTTAAAAGACAGAACACTGCTTCAATATCTGACTTTTTAAGCCGAAAGCATTATATAGTAGGGTTATACCTAATTCACAGATAAAGCTGGGCACCTAAAATGGGACTCGTAGAAGGACACTACACTTGGCAGATGGCTGCCTGAGCCAACTTGCAGAGAAATGCGAAAAAAGTCTACGTATCCAAATATTACACCTTAAATTACTAAGCCTTAAAGAACTCCCTCCACTTGAGATACACAGGCTGGAGCTTGCCCTGAAGATGGATAACACATCCTTTAAAAAAATAATTCCGTGAAATGGTGCTGGTTACATTTTCAAACACAGTTAGTGATAGTGATGCTGCTGCTTCTATCCTTGGTTTGTTTTTTTTTATTCAGCAGCTCACTGGTTAGACTCAGGAATTTTTATCCATTTTATAACCCAATGCAAACCCAGGCCTCTGACTACAACTAGTCTTGCATCCCATTCCTCAGATGAAAGTTTTGAAGCTTTCTGGGATTGAGTCATGTCCACACCAGTTTCTTATAGGGCTGGTGGATCTTTTTTTTCAAAAATATATGCTGTCTCCAAGAAGAGAGACAGCGAGTGTCTCAAGGTACAACACCATGTAATTAGTTGGTCCTTATGAAAGATGAGAGTGGATTTAAATTTCTGGGTCAAGGGAGGGAAGAGCATCTTGGGCCTTCCTCACCTGGGAAGAAACCCTAACCACCAGACTGAAAGAAAAACAACACACACCCACGCTGCTCCTTCAGCTGTACAAGATTCTCACTGCTACACATGCCCCAAAACGTATTACGCCCATCGCAGGGGAGCACTTATATGTAAGCTAGATGCAATGCTGCTGAACCTTTGTGAATGCTGAGGTCCTCTGGGCTTACAAAAAAACCCAAGCTTTTGGTAGTCAGGGAACTTATGCATCAAATGCTGAGCGACCTACCTATACCTCTGATGCCTGCAAGGTTATGAAAGAGTTTATGAGGGCTTCACACCACGGGATTCACACTGTAAGCTTGGGCAATAGACACACCGTTCTTTTAATAAAATTGTTTGCTCTATCAAGTAATGCATCCTAATGCAATATGAGGAAAAGAAGATGGGACAAGCTTAATAGCGATTTCAGTCTATGCAGCCTGGAAAAACCTGTCTGCATCTTCATCTGCTTTGGCGTTATTAGAACATGGCAAGATAATACAGGACAGAACCGCTTAAGGTCGTTTAGTCCAACCCCCAAAATCCAAAATTATCTGTAACAGATGCCAAGTCCAATAAACTCAGCAGGAATAACCACTGCTGTCTGCAGGATTACACATTTTTCCCATCCCCACAAGGTAAAACATCTTCCCCCAACTTTTGCAGGAAATTTAATACCAGCGAAAGAAGAGACCAAAATCCTCCAAAAGCCCTGCATAGGAGCAAAATACACCCCTGGGAGAGAGCAAGATGAAACCAAAAGTACAACTGCTTATTGTGATAAAGGTGATACAACAATGAACTATTTTTCACATTACTAAGTGATTCCCACTACATTTCTAGTTTCATACTTTTGACAAACTTCCACTGTTGAACTTGAAGTTGTCTCCAGGTCAGATGCTTGCTTCAGGCAATCGTGGCTCAACCCCCTACCCCCTGCAAGACACAGCAACCATCTGGTCAAACTGTTTTTATGCACTGGTTTATCCATGCATATTTAGCATGTACCGGAATTTGCCCAAGCAAACTAAGGAGGAAGAGTCAGGGGGTTAGGGAACCGATGCTTATGAAATCATATTTCACTAGTTTTGCTGCACACAAAAACAACTGTTAAGCATCAGTCTTGATTAAGATTTTAAAGTGAAACTTTCAAAGCCCACAAAAGAGCCAGAATCTTAAAAATGAGACTCACAAACTTAACTTTGTTCGAATGCTTTTGAAAGGCCTAATCATCCACACATCAATCTGAATACTAATATATGATTTAAAGGCCCAAAGTAAGACAATACAGAAAACATATTAGGAAGTACATTATAAAGATTGAAGTGGTCGCAAGAAGAGACAGAAGAGAAAACATACAAGACCTGCAACAGGATGGGAGAAAGACAATGACAGAAAAAAATTTAGGGAAGATAGATATATATTCTTCATCTTTCATGCCTTTTCAGGGTTTACACATATGATTGAAAATGACTTACTAGATTGGAAAATCTCTGACTTCTTTGGTGGCATGGCTCTCATAACAGCAGGTGGTTTATGGTCCACTGGGCAGAATGAGGGGCAATGCCCTCCTCGATTTCCCTGTATTCAGACTCTGCTTCTTGATTATGTACACGTTCAGTCTTCGAGCAGGAAGAATTCCACATGCTTCATAAATCTTGAATTAGCTGCTGTACTGGAGAGGCTTTTTTATTACTGTTAGAAAGCTCACAACAAAGTTGTCAGCAATAGTGCAGGCCACCAAAATATTTCTTATTATAAAACAGGCAGGAGAAATCTAGAGGCATGACTGTCTGGTAATAATTCTGAGCTGTGACTGTAAATTGCTCATTTCATTACAGCCAGTTGAAAAGTGTACTGACTAGATGAGACCTCACAAACCACCTGTAGAACTCGCAGAGAAAAATGGACCATGGAAGTCTCATCAGTGACTACCCAGTTACTTCTAATTCAGGGGTGTGCGTGTAGATATAAAAAAAAAGAAAAAAGTATAAAAACATGTATATGTGTGTATATTTTATAATCTTAGACTGCTGGGCTTCCACAAGAATCTTGTTAATGCATGCATGGCTCTGCTGACTGCATTCAGATGTCAGATTCATAGCTAACAACCTAGCAGGTATAAATTAATTCAACACAATTCATGCCCTGTCTTGTCTTATTTATTAATTATCACAGTACAATAAGAAAGACAGTCTGTTGAAGTGTGGGAGAATAGTAATTTGTTCTATGAAACATATGAATAGTCTTTTCATATCAAATTTGCTTCTAAGTATTTTCAACAAACTGTACAGATATATATACTCATGCACACACAGATCCTCTTGATACACAACTGAGAGAACTGGCAAACTGAGGGCAAAAGGCTCTGCAGCATTAAACACAGGAAAGAAACCCAGAACCTGTGAAGCAGCAGAAAAAACATTTAATCCACAAAGAGAGCAATAAAGAAGGAAAGCCAAAGATGGTGCCGTGTTTATGCAGAAACAGAAAAATCTGTTTCAAATGGGAAAAAGTCCAAAAAAGACAGCTGACCTCATGTGATACATTCAAGCAAAGGCACAGATAATTTGATTCCCTATTGTTTTTTGGGTGATTTACCAGTAACGCCTTCAAAACCTCAACACCGTGTTATTAAAGATAGAGGCTTCATCGTTCATCTGCATTGTCCAATGGTTCTGCTATAAAATAGCCTACTATCCAAAAGGTAATATGCATGAATAGGAAAGTAGAAAAGAGGTAGTGCTACATCACTAGCTGGTTGTGAACAGACACTGATGAGGCATGGGGAAGCACCGAGAATCCTAACAGTGCCAAATTCAGCAAGAAAAAAAGAGGTCAGGTTTCAGAGAGTAGCTACCAAATTAAGAACCACAAAACCCAAAGGAAATTAACTGCAAAAAATTGCTATGGCCAGCACAAAGCTGCGTGTGACAGAGAGCCAACAAGAAATATCCAGAGTGCAGAACAAGACGTGATCAGAGGTGAGAATACGCTGACACACTGTCACAAATGACAAGCAATGAACCTATTAGTTTTACTTGGGAGATACCTGCAATCCTGAAAGCAGATATGAGAAGCCACAATGAGCAGTCTGAGAAGCAGCTGTTCAACAAAGAAAAAGGAAGCGCAGCAATTTGTGGTTTTTAACCTGGAACAAAATGCTAGAGGATGAGGGGCTGCAGAACACTGTATCTTTGTTCATTTTTCAAACATTCATGACATGCAGATTTTGGGAATTTTCCACATAAAACTTACCTTTACATAACGTTTAAAGCAATGCAGGGAGCTGAATAATTTATAAATTTTAAGGCATAAAATGCAAAAAGAAGGACAATGCAGAAACAAGTTTGCTCTCCTTTGGTAGTCTTTCCCTTGACTTTAATTTTTTCCCAATGGCACAACTCTCGCTCACATGAGGTGGGCCATAGAGAACTTCCTTCTCTCCATTTTCTGCTGAAATTCCCTTTGCTCCCACTTTGACTACAGGAAAAAAAAGTTAAAACTCAAATGTAAACAAGATTATTTACCAGTAAAGTCGCATTACCCATCACAATGTACTGAACGCTAATCAGCCTAGGAATCATCCTAGGAATTCTTTAAAAAGAGAAATCAAAACCTGAACATTTTTAAGAATTTTCTGTGGATGCCATAAATACAAAAATGTGATGAATAATAGTCAGGCACAAAAGATGACAGCCTGTTCCCTCATACGTGTGGGAAATCAGGTAAGAATTTCTTCTTCACCACAACCACTCTCCTTTCTCCCATTTTCAAACAGCTCTAGAAACGATGGATTTGTATTCCAGTAGCAACCAGCGATGAGGATCAGTGACTGTCTCACTGCGTGGTCAACTGAGTCCGTGACCTAAAAGGCTTTGCAACTCAAAGGGCAAGGCAAACTGTGGCTGCTGGAAAGAGAGATTATTTTAACTTCACAGGTGATCAGTTGAGAGTGAGCTACAGCATTTCAGACTAAAAGGGACCGCTAGGATTACATTATCCAGTCTGCTGAGTAACGTGTCTCAAAAACCCAGTAAGTTTTTCACACACCATTTTACAAATAATTATGACTGTCACAAATGGAAAGCAACGAACCTCTTAGTTTTACTTGGGAGATACCTGCAGATATTAAAGTAGATTTGAGAAGACACACCATGATACATCTCAAGAGAGATTGCTCTCAGTCACCTCAAAGCATGGCAACTTGCATACAGCTAGCTATTAAGAGCCCAGCCCTCTAGGAAGGGGAAGACTTTGCTCTGTCTTGTGTACGTGATCTAAAATTAAGATTAAATTACTTGCCTCAACTCACTAAGAACACTGGGTCCCCACAAAAAATCTGAAACTTTTTAAACCACCGCAGTGTCTTTAAACACAGGAATTAGACATGCTGATCAGAAGTTCCCTTCATATACTCTAAGGCTTCGGTGTGGTCTGTGCCAGCACAGAAGCCCGACCGCCAGCCCTGGGGGTCGGAGAAGTGCAGTCTCCTTCACTAATCCCCCAGCTTTCAACTGCTGAAAAACAAAGGCTGTTGCAGTTTCTGGAATTGAACATGATGCAACTTTGCCCAGGTTTTTAAAGCATGTAGAGATGTGTTAAATGAGATGGTCTACCCATGTAAGATTCTCAGTGCAAAACTCTACCAGACTCACTAAATTTTCAAATATCACAGCCATCATATGGGCATTGCCCATTTTATACAACACATCATCTTAAGCTGGCTAGAGCACACATATACAAAACCCCATCCTAATCACATAAATCTTAACTCCACTGTCAGAGCATGGGTCCCCTAAATTAAGGTCAGCATTCAAGATGAGAATCTCGGTGCTCTATATTTGTCCACAGCAATGGATTAAAAAAAACACTCGGGACTTCACTTACTGCAGCCCAACCATCTCCAATCATGCACTGTTTACAGGCAAGTTTGGGCAACCACCTGCATTCTGTTTCCTGAGTTACAGCAAATTACATGTTTTGTAAATAACATTTCTCATCACGTGAATATAAGCTCCTCATTAACATTTCTGATTTTTTTTTCCTTTTTTTTTAAACACTTTATATACTTGCACAGAACTAAAAATTAGGATCAGGAAAACTTGCCAACAGTTCAGTATGAAGACAGAGGGTAACTGCAGAGGGTAGACTGCTAGCACTGGAAAATCATTTGCCATCTGTATGAACACAAATGAACAGTAAATGCTTCAGACACAAATTCACGATGCTTATTCCTGTGCTCAAGCACAGGTATAATTACTGTAGTAGCAGGGTAGTAAAGCTCTCTATATAAGGAAGCATTTAAGCCACTGTTCTCCAATTTGAGGTAATGTGGAACCGCAAACATAATTAAAACCATGTAAGCACTGTCAGTTAATTTATGCAGTATCTGGAGACCCAGAATTTTCTTAGAACAGAAAAGAGGCCGTAGTATCTGCAGTTACATCATTTTAATCCACAAACAAACCTTTTCTTTTCGGAAGTGGGGAATAATTACACATTCCTATTCTATATGCAGTTATTTTGCAAGCCTGATAAGTTAAAAAAGCAGAAATTATTTTCTATTTTCTGGTACGTTTTTCATAAAAAGAACTAAAGTAAAAGACCCCTAACAAATGGAATTTCCTTCCTCTGGAAATCATTGCTTCAAATTGAATCATTAAAAAGACTTTAACAGAAACCGTTATCAGTCTCACTCCGGCAGAAATGTGCTTACCATTGGTTTTAGTTATGCAGATAAATGATGGCCACTGGCTCTGGAATTGAAAAGCTGGTGACAAAATGGCCTTGGTTATTACAATATAAAGGATGGTTACAAAACTGTTAGGATAACCATTGTTCGATCTAAATAATTTTGATGGATTACTGCATTCACCATGTCAGTGTGGAAACAAGGCTATACAGCGCAAGACAACTGTTACATCCTCAAGCTCTTTAAGGTATCAGAAAATACTTCCAATCCATCTGTGACATAGAGGCCTTCAGTTTTGTATACACACATACAACGTCAATACTCATACCAGAACTTTTACATTTAAATAGTCCCACTTCTCTTTTATCAGACAATGCAGATTCAGTCAAATGGAAACGATGCGTATTTAGTTCAGTGACATTTCAGCAAAAAACTAAATCCCAAATGACTTCAATGCATTTAGTCATCAACACACAGCAGAGATGGTGTTTCAACCCAGTAACACCAGCTCAAAGGTCAGTAGCATTCTTCCAGCAAAGTGGCAGAAGCCATTTCCTTTACAGAGCTACTCCTACAAATGCCACCCCTACCTTATCTTAAGAGCACATTTTTCCATTAACACTTGCTTTTCACAGAAAACTACTATTAACTGGCACATACAAAAGATCCTACTGCCTAGGCCTGATGCTTTTGACGTCCTTAACTGGAAATGCTTCATTTCTGCTGCCAGGGAAACCTCCTCATCTGCCTGGGAGGAATTTACATATGGAAATAACTGTTTTCTTTTATTGAGCTCCTTGTTCTTAGACACATGAATTCAAATTAATAACAAGTTTGAGACACTAATAATGAAGTGACCCAAGATAAGAAAATACGACACTGGGGGGGAAAAAAAATCATCATCTCCTCTAGGAATTTGAGGTTTTAAACTAATATTGCCATTCATCTATGCGATAGAGACAGCAC
Source organism: Calonectris borealis (assembly GCF_964195595.1). Lineage (NCBI taxonomy): Eukaryota > Metazoa > Chordata > Aves > Procellariiformes > Procellariidae > Calonectris > Calonectris borealis. Next base: position 100,796,308 of record NC_134312.1, read on the forward strand.
CAACCACATTTTAATCATTACCTCCCAACCTCCTTATCCTCCATTACAATTACTTATTAACCTAATGTGAAATGGTGGTAGCTTAGTTATATTTGAGCAGAAGATTTTCTAAAAATATCAAGAAGCAAAGTAACATGCGCTTGCACATATTTTCCCCATATTATTTGATTTTTCATTATATCAAAAGCAGCATGGAATATTTTTCCTTCTGTAAACCTTACAGAAAAAATTGTTGATATGTCTGTGAAGATATACTGGCATTTCTTTATTTTGGTACTCTACTGTAAAATAACAGGGCAGATTTATTTCAGAACTAGTGAACATTTTAGAGTTTCCTTTTTCTGATATGGCATCAGCCTTCTCCTCCCTTTCCCTCTGTTGTAGAAAATAAGAATGGAAAGATGAGACAAAGAATTAGTCATCTGGATGTGTGCATGTACACACCCACTGTGCATAAGAAGATATGTAAATGTATGCACATATATATATTTGTGTATTCATCCACTGTCTTTCTACCACTGAATACAAGACAAAAAGCCTTCATGATACCTTGCTGCAACTTTGCAATTTATGGGGAAGACCACTGTAGCTCAACAGCCAAATCCTACTGGCTCAGACAGCAAAGATTTGCCAAACATATCTATTCCTCCTCCTGATGTCATAACCCAATTATATCTCATAACCCTCATTAAATCATATCACCTTCTCCATACTCCACTCCCCCAAAAATCAATTTTGAGAAAAAAATTTCAAAACTCAGAATATTTTGTTCTCCAACAAATTTTTTTTTTTCAAGCCTAAAAATATAACCGAGGAAGCAACAACATTACTTTTAAAGATCTTTTACAGTATCTCCCAGTAATCTAGCTATCCAAAGCTAGATCAAGCTCTTCTTCCATGCTTAATTTCAAATCAAAAGCAAAAACAACCCACTAATATAGAGGGAAGGTATGCAAAATATTTACCGTATCTCTGGGTATATGTACATACAACATTCAAACAGTTTTAAAAACAATGGAAAACAAAAAAAAGTAACAAAGTCTTCTTATAAGCACAAGAGTACGTTTGCCTGAGATCTCCTACCATAAAGACATTCCATGGAAAACTCTGCAAAACAGCATTCATTTCTGTTAGAGGCACTTCATGGAAACCTCTACGAGTGCAGAAACATGAGGACTGTAACTAGCTCAGGTAGCCAGCTACACTTCTATACCAAAGTCTACAGGTAAAGTGACCAGGGCCAGAATATATGCAGAGACTGAGAGGGAGTCTGCATAGTAAGGCTAGAGATCCCTTAGAGATATGAGACAGACACGCATTCCTGTAAAACTCTGGTGCCCAGCCCATGCTCATGACAGAAATCTGAACACAGTCCAACACATCTCCCATTACCTCCATACTTGTTTCTCCCTTCTAAAAAAGAAAAAAAAAAAACAACCAACAAAACACAAACAATAACACCCCCCCCCCAAAAAAAAAAAAAAGTGTATCTGACATATAGAAAGGATACAACTAACTAAAGAGTAAGCAAAACTGTAAGTGTTTCACAGACAGAGCCCTGTGAGGAAGTTTCAAATACAAGTCAAGAGTTTAGAAGTCAATTGGCTGAAAATTCTTAATTATGGTATTTATCACCTTAGAGTAACAACGTACTAATTCTTCTAGGTAAGAAAGGCAGATGGAGGCAGATGAACTTCCCCAGTTCAAGTTTTCTGCAGCTGTAACTTTGCATTCCAATTAGATCAGTGGAGAATCTTAACCAAGGTATAGTGTAGATAAATTTATTAACATACTATACCTTCTTATACAGAAAGACTGTTAAGAACATAGCTATTTAGACTATTCTATGGTACTTTAAGAGCATGAATGTGCAAGAAAGTGATTTATCAGAAACCAAGATATGAACTTAATGTGGCAAAAGCAGGCTGTACCGCACACACATCATGCTATTTTCTGCTTGTATCACACAAATAGTTTCAGCTATTTTATATTAACTGTTTTCTATTCTAATGCACACAGAGCAACACTCTTGTGAAAGTAATATGGCAATTTGAAGTTTAAAACTACCAGCATTCTCTGAGCACTGGACCTGAAGTAACACAGCGGACAACCTGGAAATATATTTTTACAAAGTGCTAACTTTCACATACCTGTATTAAGTTACTAGTATTTCAGCACTGAATATATTTGTCTCTCCAAAGCAAAAGTTTTCTTGTAAAATCTGAGGAACAGCCTTAAACTTAACAACACAAATGGCCCAACTGCAGTGGAAAAACTTCAGTGCATACTAGCTCTCAGGGTTGTAATATGGTTGTAAACAGAACCCTGAAATTCAAACTAGCAGGGGTAGCATTAGCAGCAAAAAGTACATCTACAATTTCACCTTCATTTTGCTTTGCAGACGTGCCAATTGACTACAATGGGAGAATAGTAAAGCAAATGCTGAATACTTCCAACAAAAGCCTATCCTTCATGTCCAGCAACCCCTGCAGTGACTACGAGCTGATTAATGAACATAAAACTGTAAAATACGTAAAGAAAAGTCAGCTTACTCTGAAGGCTGAAAACACCAAAAAATTACTGAAATTAGTACATAAGCATAACTGAGAAAAATACATATAGCCCAGTGCATCTGTGATCAGCTAATTTAAAAGATAATTGATATAATCCAAAATTGTTCAAGACAATGGTCAAGGTATTACGTGTTGTTCAGATGAATGATCTCTGTTACGAATAAGTCACATGCAGAGGACAGACAGACGAAGTCACTTGTAAGGGAGGGCAGCAGAGACGACGCCTGTGTGCGCTGTGACCAGGTGGATGATCTGCTCAGCCTGGTAGCAGAGCTGAAGGAGGAGGTGGAGAGGTTAAGGGGTATCAGGGAGTGTGAGAGGGAGGTAGATTGGTGGAGCCACACTCTGCCGTCCCTGAGGCAAGGGCAGCACATGGAGGCTCCACAAGAAGCGGAGGATCCCCTGCCCTCGTGCCACCAGGCAGAAGGAGGGGACCCAGCCGACGGGGGGGAATGGACACAGGTCCCTGCTCGGGGTGCCAGGCGAACCCCCGCCCGGCCTCCCTCACCTCAACCTTCCCAGTTGCCCTTACAGAACAGATACGGGGCTCTGGATCTTGAGGGCCAGACAAACGAGGACGCAGATGAAGGCCCATCCAGGGGGTTGCCCGAGGCGAGGCAGCCAGCCCCGCGCATTACGACTGCCTCTGCTAAGAAAAAACAGGAGGGTAATTGTCATAGGTGGTTCCCTTCTGAGGGGGACGGAGGGCCCAATTTGCCGGCCAGACCCATCCCACAGGGAAGTCTGCTGCCTCCCTGGGGCCCGGGTGAAGGACATCACTGGGAAGCTCCCTGGTCTCGTGCAGGCCTCCGATCACTGCCCGCTACTGGTTATGCAGGCTGGCAGTGAGGAGGTTGCAGAGAGAAGTCCCGAAGCGATCAAAAGGGACTTCAGGGCACTGGGGCGACTGGTGGAAGGATCGGGAGCACAGGTAGTGTTTTCCTCGATCTCTTCAGTGGCAGGGAGGGATACTGAAGGGAACAGGAAAACTCATCGGATCAACACATGGCTGAGGGGCTGGTGCCATCGGCAGAATTTTGGCTTCTTTGGCCACGGGGAGGTTTACACGGCACCGGGCCTGCTGGCGACGGACGGAGTTCAGCTGTCTCACAGGGGAAAAGGATTCTCGCGTATGAGTTGGCGGGGCTCATCGAGAGGGCTTTAAACTAGGTTCGAAGGGGGAAGGGGATAAAACCAGGCTCACTAGAGAAGAGCCTAGGGGTGGCACGCCAATGTCGGGGGAGAAATCGGCAGCCCAGCTCAAGTGCATCTACACCACTGCACGCAGCATAGGTGGCAAACAGGAGGAGCTGGAAGCCATTGTGCAGCGGGGTAGCTATGACTTGGTCGCCATCACAGAAACATGGTGGGATGAGTCTCACGATTGGAGTGCTGCAATGGATGGCTACAAGCTCTTCAGAAGGGACAGGCGAGGAAGGAGAGCCGGTGGGGTAGCCCTGTATGTTAGGGGGTGCTTCGACTGTCTAGAGCTCAATGGTAGTGATGATGAGGTCGAGTGCTTGTGGGTAAGGATGAGGGAGAAGGCCAACAAGGCAGATATCCTGCTGGGAGTCTGTTATAGACCACCTAGCCAGGACGAGGAGGCAGATGAAACATTCTACAAGAGGCTCGCAGAAGTCTCACAGTCGCTAGCCCTTGTTCTCATAAGGGACTTCAACTTTCCGGACGTCTGCTGAAATACAACACAGCAGAGAGGAAACAGTCGAGGAGGTTCCTGGAGTGTGTGGAAGATACCTTCCTGGCACAGCTGGTAAGCGAGCCTCCCAGGGGAGATGCCTCGCTTGACCTGCTGTTCAGAAACAGAGCAGGACTGATGGGAGATGTGGTGGTCGGAGACCGGCTTGGGCTAAGCGACCATGAAATGATAGAATACTCAATACTTAGTGAAGTAAGGAGGGGGGCCAGCAAAACCGCTACCATGGACTTCCAGAGGGCGGACTTTGGCCTGCTCAGGACACTGGTCGAGAAAGTCCCTTGGGAGACAATCCTGAAGGGCAAAGGGGTCCAGGAAGGCTGGACATTCTTCAAGAAGGAAGTCTTAAAGGCGCAGGAGTGAGTTGTCCCCATGTGCTGTAAGAACAACGGGTGGGGAAGACGACCGGCCTGGCTGAATGGGGAGCTCTGGCTGGGACTCAGGAAAAAAAGGAGAGTTTATCACTTGTGGAAGAAGGGGCAGGCAACTCAAGAAGAGTACAGGGATCTCGTTAGGTCGTGCAGAGTAGAAATTAGAAAGGCAAAAGCCCAGCTAGAACTCAACCTGGCCACTGTCATGAGAGATGACAAAAAATGCTTTTACAAGTATATTAATGACAAAAGGGGAGCCAAGGAGAATCTCCATCCTCTATTGGATGTGGGGGGGAACGTTGCAACCGAGGACAAGATACTTAACGCCTTCTTTGCCTCAGTCTTTAATAGTCAGACCAGTTATCCTCAGGGTACTCAGCCCCCTCAGCTGGAAGACAGGGACGGAGAGCAGGATAAACCCCCCATAATCCAAGTGGAAGAAGTTAACGACCTGCTATGCCACCTGGATGCTCACAAGTCTATGGGGCCGGATGGGATCCACCCGAGAGTACTGAGGGAGCTGGTGGAGGAGCTTGCCAAGCCGCTCTCCATAATTTACCAGCAGTCCTGGTTAACTGGGGAGGTCCCGGATGCCAATGTGACGCCCATCTACAAGACGGGCCAGAAGGAGGATCCGGGGAACTACAGACCAGTCAGCCTGACCTTGGTGGCAGGGAAGATCATGGAGCAGTTCGTTTTGAGGACGCTCACAAGGCATGTGCAGGACAATCAGGGGATCAGGCCCAGCCAGCACGGGTTCATGGAAGGCAGGTCTTGCTTGACCGACCTGATCTCCTTCTATGACCAGGTGACCCGCCTTGTGGATGCGGGAAAGGCTGTGGATGTGGTCCACCTGGACTTCAGTAAAGCCTTTGACACTGTCTCCCACAGCATTCTCCTAGAGAAGCTGGCGGCTCACGGTCTAGACAGGTGTCCTCTTCGCTGGGTAAAAAACTGGCTGGACGGCCAAGCCCAGGGAGTTGTGGTGAACGGAGTTAAATCCAGTTGGCGGCCGGTCACGAGCGGTGTTCCCCAGGGCTCAGTACTGGGGCCGGTCCTGTTCAATATCTTTATCAATGATCTAGACGAGGGGATCGAGTGCTCCCTCAGTAAGTTTGCAGACGACACCAAACTGGGCGGGAGTGTTGATCTGCTGGAGGGTAGGAAGGCTCTGCAGAGGGACCTGGACAGGCTAGATCGATGGGCCGCGGCCAATTATATGAGGTTTAACAAGGCCAAGTGCCGGGTCCTGCACTTCAGCCACAACAACCCCAGGCAACGCTACAGGCTTGGGGAAGAGTGGCTGGAAAGCTGCCCAGAGGAAAAGGACCTGGGGGTGCTGACTGACAGCCGGCTGAACATGAGCCAGCAGTGTGCCCAGGTGGCCAAGAAGGCCAACGGCATCCTGGCCTGTATTAGAAATAGTGTGACCAGCAGGAGCAGGGAGGTGATTGTGCCCCTGTACTCGGCACTGGTGAGGCCGCACCTCAAATACTGTGTTTGGTTTTGGGCCCCTCACTACAAGAAGGACATGGAGGTGTTGGAGCATGTCCAGAGGAGGGCAAGGAAGCTGGTGAAGGGCCTGGAGCACAAGGCTTATGAGGAGCGGCTGAGGGAACTGGGACTGTTTAGTCTGGAGAAGAGGAGGCTGAGGGGAGACCTCATCGCACTCTACAACTACCTGAAAGGAGGTTGTAGCGAGGTGGGTGTTGGTCTCTTCTGCCAAGTAACGAGCGATAGGACAAGAGGAAATGGCCTCAAGTTGCGCCAAGGGAGGTTTAGACTGGACATTAAGAGAAATTTCTTTACTCAAAGAGTGGTCAGGCCTTGGAACAGGCTGCCCAGGGAAGTGGTGGAGTCACCATCCCTGGAAGTATTTAAAAGACGTGTAGATGAGGCCCTTAGGGACATGGTTTAGTGGGCATGGTGGTGTTGGGTTGACGGTTGGACTCGATGATCTTAGACGTCTTTTCCAACCTTAATGATGCTATGATTCTATGATTCTAATATCAAATTCTACCAGAAGACACCTATGCTTCCATTAAATCAAGAAAGGAAAAACAAATGGGGTTTCATTTATAAAGCACAAGTTTCATGGTGTCTAGCTAAACAGAAGTTTTAAAAGGAACTTAAATGTATAGAGTATGAGCCTCGTCACCTCATTTATGGAAACTGAATCACACAGCTAGCTACACAACAGAAGAACCTGAAGTTGTGTTTGAGACACAGGAAATACAAGTCATTCCACAAAGCCAAGATACTCTTGTGAGAATTTACAGCAGCCCTACTTAAAGACCAGATTTGCATATCAAGCTCCAAGACCAAACAAGGCCCTATGTTTTTTCTTTTGAACTTGGTGTTTCCCTGGAAAATTACTTTTCAGTGGCTTTCCTAGAGCTATTAATTGCATATCTGCAACATTAATCATTATTCTTAAGCATTTTGCAATACATTGCAGAGATATGGTGTCGTGTCTTTTGCAACCCGTGTAATGTTAACAGGTGCTAGCTGCCGCAAAGCAACATAAAAACAGAATATGGTTACAGACAGAACGTAAGAAAATTGGGTTTTTTTGCTTTGATTGTTCTCAGCAGGACAGCTCATATACCAAAGAGAGCTTTAAGGAGATAAATACATCACTAAGAATTTACAACTTCAACTTCTATAAACAAAGACATTTATCAACTGCTTGGGTGGGCTCCAGGAACGAGCAGTGTCTCCTACACTGGTTAAAAGAGGGTTCAGTTCTTCAAATCCTTATCTACCACAGGCTTCCACCAAGCTATAGCAGAACCTGGTTATCAGCTACTTACATGAGTTTTAGTTTTCAAGAGTTAACTTCAGTTACCAAGTTCTGACTTATGGTTCATAACAATCAGCCTCATTTTTGGTGGTAAAGCTCATTAAGCACGGCTGCTTGAAGCCAGAACCCTAACTCCGCATCCAGGCAGGAACTCTATAAACATCTTACATATGGGAGGTAATTTTTCCAATTTGAGAAAGACAGTACTGTGCTATGAGCAGCAATATCCACACAGATATTAATCTCTTGCTTTCTCTGGAGAGGTTACTTTCACCCTACAGTTACAGTGACTGGCCCTTGATATCGATCTGTTTAATTTAACAGTTACAAATGCAAGAATATCATTTTACTTCAGGGGGAAAAAAAAAAAAAGAACTGCTAGAAAATGGGCAAGTGAAACAAGAAAGGAGGCTAAATATTCATACAGAACAGACCATAGGAGATTTTGAGAGTAATATTTGTGATGAAATAACAGTACCAATAACAAAACTGTTGTTCTCTATTGAATGAAAGGGAAATGTCACCATGCAGCAGCCACAGCAGTGATAACAGGACATACAGCAAATCCAGGCAGTAAATTAGTTCTCTCAGATTTATGCGTTCCTAAAAGAATCTAGTAGAATACATTGGAAGAGGGCAGACAGTATTGCTTAGTGGAGGAATAAAATTAGTAAGTGCAAACATTTCTCACTCAGCATTAAAAAAATAAAAAATATATATTTATTTAGTTCATGCCACTAAAAAGCTCAAATTATCTTAGCTTAAAGAAATACATCAGCATTTTTAGAGTGGGGGGAAAAAACACACAAGGACAACCTCTTCTTCTTCTCTTAAACAATACTAACACAAGGTCGACAGTTACAATGTGCAATTTAGAAGGGAAGAACACAGCAGATTTATAACCCATTCAAGTCTGGCTGTTCAGACAAACACTGAAGTGAAATTAGTATTTATTAAAACAAATGGACTACAAATATATTAACAAATGCTATCCTTAAAAAGAAATATCTGCAATTAATGTAATAGAACACAGGGTGTTCACTAATTTACAGCTGGCAAAGATATTTGATATCCACAACATATGGCAGCAATTTCTTTACAACATTTGAACAGCAGTTTTTCATCGGGATCCCTGCATGGAAGGACTTGAGCATTATCATTTACATTCTACACCATTCAGGGAAGTCGCCCCCATATTTCCACAGCTGAAAAGCTTTAGCATGATGAAAGAAATGGCCAGTTAACTCAAGTATTTTGCCATCATCACCTCCATTATGTCAACACAAACAATGAGTTGGAAAAGCGTGGCGGGCAGATGAGTAGCGTATTAAAAAACTGCTCTGCAATTATCAATATTGTAAAACATTTTGGTTACCTTTTAAGGCTGCTTTTGATATAAAATTTCCATTACATTTTTTTGTTTATGTTTGCATTGCAGAAAAAGAACACAATATTGCATATAAATAAACCTTGGGTTGCCTATCTTTCTTACACAGATGACTTAAAAAGCTCATGCTCTATATGCAACAAAAAACAAAAATCAAAACCAGCCACCCACCTGAGGAGAACTCAAACCATTCTCCCCCTGCTCTCCTCTCACAAAAAATAGAGTTGAAGAAAATACTATTATCATTGCCTAATACAATTTGTCAACAATATTTTATTTTATTGACTATATAAAGGAACTCATCACGTAACTTCAGTGAAACGTATTGCTTTGTCGATGCCTCTTACTGTAACTGGATGAAACACACCAAAACTTTCAAGTGTTCAGCTCCCATTTTCACACTGAAACAATGGGCCCAATATTTAAAGCACTCAGCACACTGTACACACACCAAAGCAGAGCTCTTGAAATTCGGTAACAAGAACTATTCCCAAATAAATGTGAGTCCTTAGCTTCTCTGGGAACTTGACAACCACCAACAAGGCAAGGATTTCTTACTGTAGCCAGACTCAAAAATGTATTTCATGGTGAGGAAGCTGAGAATGTCCAGATCTGTCACACATCCACCTACCAAAAATAGAGAGTAATATGACCTTCTTTTCCGAGAGGAAGATCAGGAAACATCATCAGACAGCTGGTCATTTAAGATCAGCTGGGACACTGCATATCATCATCCTTCAATCCAACATGGAATGGAGGAATTTACTTCCAGGTCAGAGGGGCAAGTTTTCCAGAAATGCCCATTACTCTCAGCTCTACTGTTCTCTGAATCAATAACTTACACTGTAAGCACTTGGTGAAAGCATTCCCGAAACTGTCAGGCTTACTTGGAAATGTGCTTTATCTACAATAGACAGAGTGACTAGAATCTGTATTTCCTATGAGCAAATACTACTATTCAGAAGCAAGGTGGGGTGGGGCGGTGGGGCGAGAACACCAGATTTTCAGAACTGGCACTAATTACTTCTGTATTATTTCATCTAACCATTCTTAGAGATCTAATCTTGCTCAAGGGATGCCACATGGAGTCCACTCCATCGTCTAGACAAACTTAATAGTTATGGTTTACGATAAGCTCACCAGTGACGCAAAAATGAAAATTATTAAAGGCAGCCAGACTGATTCTCTCACTCACAAATGCTGCAGCAGCTGGTCTGTTCTTCCATAATTTTCCTGCTGCTTCGTTTACTCTGAGTCACTGACTGTTTGGAACATCAACCTGTATGTATTCTGACACGACTAAAAAGAGAGCATCAACAGGATAGTGCTCCTGAACCACAGTTAGAAAATAACTGGCGTGTCTTAAATTAATGCTTTTCATGGGGACAATTTCTACTGACAATCTATCAATACCTCATTCATTTGCAGAGCTGTTCTGGCAGGAACAGAGTGTTTAAGGCGAAGGCGGAACTGTATTGTCACAGGATCCAATTACACAAACAATTCAACATAACCAACACAGCATTTAAGGCCATGATATTCTTCTGTTTCCCTAACTGCATTTAGTTACCTGTGCATGCTTACTTGCCACAGACAGTAAACGTTCAGCAGTCTAGAAGAAACCTCTGCCTTCAGAGCTTTGCTTCTGAAGCAGCTTTCATTCAGAGATCTCAGAATAGATGCATTTTGAATTCACAGTACACTCACCAATGGCCACCCAAAGTGATGTATTTTAATATACAACCAGAGAATAGTTCACTACAATTAAAAGCAACTTCTCTCTTGCGAAGCTTCCTGAAATAATGGAAGCTTTCTCATAGTTAATTTTCTAACCACCCTCCACGGCAAACTCTGTATTCCTTAGCATATAAATGTGGTTTCTGAAACTTTCTTTATGTCAGCTTTAATCAAAATCAGTACAGGTGGGGATGGTGAGGACAGTATTTCCAAAATACCTGAAATAGGGAGTTACAAAATCTTTCATTTTCAAATTCAAAAATTTCTCGAAGGAAATGTAGTGTCACATATATGTGTGCATATCTGTTTTTACTCTAAGGAAATGAAGCCCAAGGAATTGAGCTATATATTGTCTCAAGGCCTTTAAACTGTTGGTTAAGTAAATCTCAAAGATACTGAAGTTCTACGAATTTAATGCAAATTGCGTAGGAAGGAGTGCCCCCCAAAATTACCTGTCCTAAACATGAGTTAGGTGTCCACCACCAGCTCGTGCTCTGTCCGTCCAGGCAGCTGGCCAGCTGGCACATGCACTGACTAGCCAAGCTGCTCGCCCACTGCATGCAACAGGCTGTGGCTGTTGCCATGCACTTACTGCCTCCTGCCCTGCCAGCAGAGATTCAGGAGAGCAGGGAAAGTGCCAGAGCTACCGCAACAGGGACAGTACAAATTCGTGGAAACCAGGCTTCAGTAGGTCTGCTGCTTACTGTCAACGGACAATGAAAAAGCTTTACTTATATAATATATCCTGTTAGACAGATGTATATAGCTGCTATACTTCAAAAAAAAGTAACTTTTTTAAAAATTCCTTGTGCTTTAGGAAGATTTGAAGGCACATCTGGTGGAAAAGAAAAAGATGGCACTGAGCGTTTTGATAAATGTCTACGCTATAAGGACAGAAGGTTTTTTTAATGGTCAATTTAATAGCCATATTTCTAAAAACCATGACACGAAGGAAAAAGTTCCTACAAAACACATGACTACATGGCTACAGTAGAAATAGTCATGTAGTTTGTGACGCGCTAACAATTTCAAAGACAAATAATTCTAGCAAGAAGTCTGTGCTATGGAGTTGACATTACTATGTTTAATTTATATGAAAGCCAATTCAAATTAGTCATATTGCAAATCCCAGCAAGAGGGAGTGCTAAAAGTGAATTTATTTGTATTTTAAATCTGCATCTTTCACATGTGCTCAAACACACCCATATATATAGTGATACAATCCATGCACAACTTACTTCACTTGATAAACGTTTATACGTTAGTTTTCTTTTCACATTTCCTGTGGAACTAGGCCATGCCTACCAAACACTGTTAAAACCCAACACTCATGGAAAATTGTTCCTTCAGAGTTCTGTACTATTCCAGTCATAGTGCATTTAGAGACTAGTTCATCTTCACAAAGGCACTGTAGTTTGTGTACTGTTACCCCGTTTTTCTTTTCATGCACAGAAGTGAGGTAGAGAGACATGAAGAATGAAACTATTAAGATTAGACACAAACATTAGGTATAAAACAAACTCAAGCCTCAAGAACTTATCACTCTGCATGCTAAAGCTCAGCTACCAAAGATGATTTCAATCAGTGCCCTCAGCATTTAGGTGCTACACAAATCTAGCCACAAGTGCCTAACGCTGTACAGCACATTCTATGACCAGATGGAAACATCTTGCTTTAATATATAATTTAGTGGCAAAAGCAATACAGAACTCAATTCTTTAAAATTGCATTCAATTTTTTTAAAGCCAGAAATAGCCTCATTTTATAATTCAAATCTGCATTTTGACACACTATTCAGTATTTGCAAAATATGAGTAGCAACAGAAATGCTGTAAGCAATTGCTTTTCTAAGAGACTTCGGCTCCAGCCTGAGAGAGGGCTCAGTCTCCTTCAATAGGGATGTAATAATTTTGTCATGAAGAAATTGTAACAGGTTCACCTGCTTCCTTCTTCTGGAATTTCCTAGCCTTATCTCTAAACCTATTACATGAATACTCTTCCTTTTTATAATGCACTCTAACATGTACAAAGCTGTCTGCATACAGAGCCAAACTATCCCCAGCTTCAGCCAGTCTGTGGGTTTCAAATATTCAGGTCTGCCATTTCAACTAATGGAGTAACTGTTATGAAATCATCATTATCGTGCAGCATTATTGTGCAGCAAGAAAAATGTGAAGGCTCAGGTTTAATTCTCAGTTTACTAGGAAAGCAAGTTCAACCCATCTGTCACATTCCTCTCCCACTGTCTTTAGCCCATGCAATCTTCAATCAGCCCATCATCCTCACGCAGGTGAGGGCAAGCAGTATGCTCAGTTCAGACACTATCTTATTTGGTCATCGCAGCTTAACCTGACTATGAACACTGAGATCAACAGTTTCAGAAGCACACAGCAGGGCAAAACCTTGTTTTCCATTCTCTCCCTTCATTCCACAAAGAATAAAACAGGAGGAAAAACATCCGATATTATAAGCAACTGAAAACAGAATTATTACAATAGTAAGTATTTTTTAAAAAAACTTCAAGGTAGGAAATATAACACGTTTTACGCTACACATATATGTATCTCATATGATATATCCTATCATATATATCTAAGTGTGCTTTGAACATTCAGTCCTACAAGTTCATACACACTTGATGGTTATGAAGCCATCAGATTAGTGACAGCAGTGAAAGACAAAGTGAGAAATTTACAAGCGTGTACTGGAACAAATGTAAGGTCACACATGCAGTACCCATTTTATTCCTTCAGGCATGCGTCTTTAATTATATGATTACATACTTTATTCTTGGAGAATGCATTCAGTTTGCCACTTGAATGTCAGGTAGCGGAAAAAATACAGGTAATTATCATTTTAATCATCACTCTTCAAGTGATTAACTTTTACTTAAAGAAAGTATTCCTGCAAATCTCTTCCAGACTCCCTTTTGTTTCACTACACATGGTCTGCTGTGCCCAGTAAGGGTTCAAATGATCTCTCTGTTATACAGGCATCCTTTTGGACTAACTCCACATTTTTAACACAGTACCTAATTTCAGCCAAAACTAAGGCATCTCCCTGCAGAAACCTTCAGGTGATTTGTTTTTATCCCAATTTCATTCACATAACAGAAATACTGCTCTAAAATAAATTACTGATAATGCAACAGAATGTACTTGAGCGATCAATTTAGAGAATGGACCCATCTGTATTAGAGCAAAGCACCATCAGATAACAGTGCCCTGAATTTTCTTTGGAATTCCGTACACTGATACAAAGTCCATTCGCTTCTGCTAATAATTTTGCTCAAGCCCCAGAGTGGAGAAACAAGCCTGAAGCAGAAGAGTACCTAGGGATATTTCCTCCTGACTTAACTTTTATGGTCTACCAATGACTGTTTTATGTACTTCTCCAAAGTCAAAATAAGTAATCTGTAACAACTACTACTTCTGATTTTACTTTATTTTTGTATAGCTACCATTTTACTTTTCAGAAAAGAACCATAAATGTAGCCATTCAAATAAGCACGAGCAACTTGTGTTCATTTTCCACTTTATTATCCAATTATTATGGAATTATCCAATTTATAATCGGAACAATAACTAATAAAAAGTCTTTAGTCCAACTTAAACCATTCAAAATTGTCAAATTTATGTCAAATTTATACTCCAATAACCAACACTCTCCCATCAAATTACAATAGGACAACAACAACTCTAAGTCCAAAGCAATTCATTATATTAACCTGATAATTTCTTGTGTAGGGATGGAAAAATACATTAGTGTGTTCTGTGGCATTTCACAATGAAATTAAACAATACATTAGCATGGTTTGACAGATTCATTATTTCGACTGACGCCAACCATGGAATGTTGACACTTCATCTAGCATATATGAACATGTTCCAAAGTCAGAAAATATTAATTCATAAAACTTGACTACACATGCTTTCAAAGAAGCAGTATGAAGACAGACATGTGTAGTTAGCACTTTTATCTCTCTAAAATCATGAAGATAATCGGAAAAGATTTCATCCCCCTGGGCAACAGACAGCTCTTCCCTACTTTTCTTTGACCAGTTTATTTCTCAAGTGCCAGGCAAGCAGGCGTCCATCTCTTCTCTTGAGAGACTATTCCACAGCACATCCCTCTAAGGGCAGGTCCGGTTCTCATTTGCACAGGTGTAAATCTCCACCGCCAGCTAAGCCCGTGATGGATCACCCTGCAGAGGAAGGCTTCCTCAAGCCGACCGATTCGATCAGTATCTTTGGGATCGGACTCATGGCAGCAGCACAGTTTGAAGGCATTGGCAACAACACACAACATCACACTAATTACAGTTGTAATACATCGTTCCATCACAAGGAAGAATGTGCTTATCTTAGGAAACCTCTTTTCTGTTCTGTACTAGCTTTATTAATATAACAAAAGGAAGTTTATATGTTTATTACAGAACCACATATTCCAAAACCAAACCAAAACAACCAAACTCACACAAGCCAAACCTCTGCTTTAATATTTTCCACAGGTAAGGTAGAAGTGGCATACTAGGTTTTCCTCTTTATGTACAAATTCTAAACATTCTTTTTCTGACAAAAGGCACAAAGCCAAAAAACAGTGACAAACTCAGGGGTGTTATTTTCAATAGGAAAATAACAGTCACCAAACAATTCACAGCAGAGGTGTGAATTAGCTTTTTGGGCCAGATACACAAGGATCTGCTCATCTGAGTCTATACTTCTCATGATCCACTGAACTGCAGGCAAGTATGGGCATTTGTGCACACAGCTTAATTTTGCTTAGAAAAAAGCTCCATAATACAGAAAAAAAAAAAATTCAATAATGGACTAAACATTTAATTCTAAGTCTTGACTTTCACAGAAGTTACTTTTTTTCCTTCATCTGGGAAAGGTTAAAATATCTTATGGCTATTGATATTATAATATGCATAAAATTCTCATCTCCTGTTTGGCTTATGACATTGTATGCCTTCTACTATTATATATTTATTTATATCTATATTCCATCAAATGTTACAGTGGATATTTTTATTACCGATATAAATATTGAAGCACTTTTTAATCTTTCTAAGCTCTTGGCCTGTGTGATACCTTGTTGCAATGAATTCCACAGGTTATGTGCTGCATAAAGACATATTTGCAAGTGTCAAATTTATATGTTTTGCTTGAATTCATTCCAAGTTAACACTGCATGCACCTTTCCCCCCTCAATTAATGACAGCAACTTTTATTAGACATCTGCTTTCTCTTTGGACCCAATTAAAACACCTCTGTTTCTTGAGGATTTCTCTATTATTTTCACATTCAGTTACCCTCAATGTTATGGACAGAAAATAAATGAGAACTTTTAGATGTGTTGACCAACTTCTTAATTACAGAAATGCTTTATGATTTTGTTCAATAATGAAAAGTAAAATTCCATATGGGAAATAAAAAAATTATGTCTAAAAGGCAGAAAAAAATAAATCTGTTCTTTAAAAGAAATTAAACAAACTGACCTCCATTTACTATCATCAAATAACTGGAGTAAGGGGATAAAAGTTTTGAATTGTAGTGTTCAAAAATTCTTAGGCTCTGCCTGACGACAGCTAGAAGTATGAAACAGCCTCTTGAAGATACATTTCTGAAAACTCTTCTACCATCTTTTAATTCAAAACACTTCACTGACCAGAAGTTACAAAGCCTTTCAAGTATTTTTGTACATACCGAATTACTCTGTCCCTGTAAAAGCAAAAGGTGTCTTTCTCGACCTTTGTTTGCTAAACAAATTATCTTTTTCCTTTCTGGACCCTCGGTAGGGCACCTGCGGTGCCAGGGGGAGGTGCTGCGCTCACTGCAGGGCTCAGGGCAGGGCTTCAGGCACTCTCCCACCCGCACAGCAAGACAGGCCACCCGCCCATCAGCTGATATATGGGCAGCTGTGTACTAAAAACCAGAATTTGAAGTTGACAAATGGTCAGCTTGCATCCAGCCTGGGAAAGGGGAGCACAGAGAGATGTGCATTACCACCACCAAATCTCAGCTGTCCGCCCGCAGGTGGCCATTCGACCATCTCCCCACTGCAAATACTTCAACACTAAAAACCTAATTTGAGCTTAGGATCACACTTCTTCCTGATTAATCCTCTAGTACAACATGATTCAGTGCAACTGTTAGCTGGCCCCTCCATTGATTAAATAATTGAAATTAGTTTAAAAAAATATTAAAGTAGTTTATAACAATTTTCAAAAAGTTGTAAAATTACCTACTCTCTACCAGAGCCTCAAACTGAAATGGTAAATGATACTCAATGATATTGTAAATATCAGTGGTCTTTAAAAGAGCTGTCTGCACTGGCATATACTATTGCTATCGAAGTATCTGACAAAGCAGTATATAGTACTGATTAAATGCTGTCTTCAGCTATGGAAGTGAAAAATCAATTGGAC
This sequence comes from Calonectris borealis, assembly GCF_964195595.1. Lineage (NCBI taxonomy): Eukaryota > Metazoa > Chordata > Aves > Procellariiformes > Procellariidae > Calonectris > Calonectris borealis. Next base: position 100,813,323 of record NC_134312.1, read on the forward strand.
ATTTGTGTAACATGTAGCACTGTTTCAGAATCACAAATGGTTGATGTAATGATTTTCTTGTTCTTCACACTAACTGCACTTAAAATACCAAACTAAATTCAGAGTGTCTGTCTTTCTCATAATGATAAATAAAATTCAGAGTCTTTCTCATAATGACAGCTGACAGGCTGCACCCTGAGCCTTTTAAAAAGCTGGAATCAGAATTTGGTCTAGCCTTTATCCCACCATCACAGTGAAACTTTCCATACTAAAGAGAAAACTGTTTTATGAAGACAGATTTTCTTCTTCCGAGGTAAGCTCATGACTGTGCAACAAAACCCAGTTAAGACCTGAACTTCACTGAAAGCATCAGCATTTTCTTTCTTATAGCATAACTCACCCTCATCTTACCACTATATTCACAAAACATCAATGCACTAAAATCACGCAAAATCACACAAACTTTCTCCCCCTCCCCTGTATGGGCAAAAGAGGGTGAGATATCCAAACTCCAACAGATTCGAGACACACCACCTAGTATGCTCCGTGAATGCTGCCTGCTACTGGGCTATAACCACGTGCCTGACA